>NC_045128.1:106150-1306150 GCF_007655135.1 Punica granatum
CCCTAAAACCCTAAAACCCTAAAACCCTAAAACCCTAAAACCCTAAAAACCCTAAAACCCTAAAACCCTAAAACCCTAAAACCCTAAAACCCTAAAACCCTAAAACCCTAAAAACCCTAAAACCCTAATTTGATTTTTCACCATACGATTTCATTCACAAGAAAATGCAACAAAGTAAGAATATGTCTCTATCACGATCATCTAGAATTTTCCGGTGGCCACCACTTTAATCCTCAATTTACAATTTTCTTTGATTTTGTTCCCGTAGTTTCATTTTGTCTCTTAGTTTGGTCCCGGCATTAAATGTCTAGACGAAAAACCAATGCGGCACCTAAGGTGGTCATCACGGCATTAACATAAAGGCAAGTCATGAAATAAACGATTCCGTTTTGGAGTGTTTGTGTACGCCCAAGCAAGATGATGTCGAATGGAAGAGATCAACAGCACGGATTAGCACATAAATCCCCCATTTGCGATCAAAAACCTAATTTCCGGTGAAAGTAAGATAAACTGAAGCATCATAGGGGTTTTTAGGTGCGATCGTGTTAGGTTTCGGTCGTGAGAAACTGCAATCGAGCACATTTGCAACAAAACGAGGCCAATGTTAGGGAGTTTGCTTTAAAGATTGTTCCTTTTTTATTTCAATGTGATCCTTGCTGCTATATGCTCTCTTTATGGTCCTTATGCTTGCATTTGTTGAATGCTTTCTTATCCTTTTGCTGCTTGTGTGTTGGTCGATTGGTGGGAGATGCATAAAGTAGCAACAATTTTTTATTTTCAACATAGCTGCATTTAATGGCTTTCCGGTTTAATGGCTGAAGACAGTGATTAGACTATTGAATATGATGAGCTTGTGTTTGGTGGTGATGATAGAGATGTTTATGGTGATGAAAATGGATCAGATGAAAGTGAGGATCCTCCATATATGAACCTCTAGCAGATGAGCATGTTGATGAAGATAATGATGAGGAATTCTTGGCAAAAGCGTTTGATTTTGCAGATAGGATTGAAAGTGCTACTACAGAGATATCAAGACAAAGAAAGCCAAAATGAAGGGTACATTCTGGTATTTCTATTAACCCTGTGAATGATGACGCAAAAATAGTTAACGGGGTTCATAGCATAGTTGAAATGGCTGAGGAAAAAGATGAATTTGTTGGCATTAGGATTAGTGATGATGAAGAGAATGAGAATAGGCCTGCATATTTTACTGATAGGGCACCATTTAGTATAGTGCATTTAGAGTTGGAAACGGTATACCACTTGTCACGGGCACAGAGTTTGTTGCCCGTGCGGGCATCCAGGGATACGAGCACCGAGACTCCCCGGACCAGCCCTCTCCAAGATTGACAAGGTAACACAGATATCCAACCAATATGAAGTACAACACTCGGAGCACGTACCTGTAATATTGCAGCTCATATTAGCCCACGTACAATGAAGGCAACCAGTACACAGTCATCAGAACTCTATTATCGCACTTGGGGAGGGACCGGAATGCCAGCCCGTGACTCTATCATGTAATGACCATACTTCCAGAATTTATGTATATTAATTTTGAGCAAAAGAAAATTAAGAAAAAAATTGCTATATTCAATTTATTAATCCATGTATACATATATTTTTTCTCGATCACAACGGAGGCCCATGAGTGTAATATAATAAAATACATATAATTTGGATGATCAGATTTTCATACATTTTCGGATCAAATTACGATATATATATGTGTGTGTGTATGCCAAACCCATTTTTTTAATATATAGCCTCACGGTTCCAAAGTAACATAACCACATGGAAATGTTTGTCTTGTATATCGTACTTCAATCAAGACTCAGTAAATAGTTCAAACAATAATTACAAATAAGAAATGGAAAAGGATTTGAACGTGGATCCCCCGATGGAAAAGGTAATGATCTATTCGAGACTCAAATGTGTGAAGTGACACATGACATCTTTTGGGAATAAAAGCACGAGCCATGGTGTTACAAGATCCATAAACAGTAAACAGTCAATTAGGTTCTTGAGTTATCGAGTTTACATCACTTGGGTCTTTGACTTACTTTTTCCATCACTTGGATACATGAGTTGCGATATTTGCATCAGTCGGGTTCTTTTTTCATCACTTAGGTCCTTTTGCTACATCAAATCAGTCATTTGCAACATCATGTAGGTCATTTGTTACATCTTCTAGGTCCTTTGCTATATCACGAGTCCTTTGCGACATCAGTGAAGTCCCTGAAGTTCATAGCACATCATTTTGATGCTTCTGCTACATCAATAAAGTCTGTATTTTACATCGGGTAAGTCCTACCGTTAAATTGAGAGGCTGACGGTGTTAATTGTTACTTCAATTAGATCCCTATATCCATCTTTTTATTTGAAGAAATCACATCATGTGAAATCATGTCTTTAGTCTTGTAACCAGGTCTCCTATTAGTTCCCTCCTTCCTTTCCTTCATGCTCCTCTTATTAACCAAACATATTTTCTTCTTTCTTGAAGTATGAGCTCTACATCCAAGCTCCACTCCACTTGCTCTTACCCCAGCTTCCATCTCCTCAAGACCAGGCACGGTGGATTCATCAAATGCTATATCATCTTCTTTATCCTAGTCTCTTATCTTATGGTCTATTTTGTAATTAGGTTCCTCAGTAGTATCATCATCGGAGTTGGGGTTCTCTAAAGCATGTCGTTGCATCATTCTCAGAGCTTCTTCATATTCCCCCTTTTGAGCCTCTTTCTGCTCCCTCTTCTGATCCTCTTCTTCTTCCCTTCTCACAGCTTCTTTCTATTCCCTCCTCAACTTTTCTTCTTGTTCCCTCTTCTGAATCTCAATCCTCTCAATCTCCTCTTTAGTGAGTTCAAGAGGAGCATCAGCAATATCATCTTCATAGTACAAGTGCAACTCAGACTGATCCTAAAGTACACTAATTATGTATCTTGCATGATGATCGCTTTAAAACAAGTTTAGGGCCAAGTCAAAGTTTCTAAATGTAGAGTCCATATAATAGCAAGTTGTGGGTTTACTAGCATAGTCAGGGTCCAGTAAATCACATATCTGAACTGTTGTGATGGTATCAACATCTATATTCTTAACAATAAAAACCCGGGCAAATTACACAAAAAAAAACCTAAGTTTTGTAAAATATCTCAATTTTGTCCTAAATTTTGTTTTGTAACAAAAAAAAACCATATGTTTTGAGAATCGTCTCAAATTTGACCTCCCGTTACCATTCTATTAAGTTTGCCGTCTATTTGCCTACGTGGACTTCACGAGGCCCACAAAATTTACATATCATCTGATCATTTTCTATTTTCTTTACAAAAATAACCTAAATTTTCAGAAAAGTCTCAGTTTTGTTTCAAATTTTGATTTGTAGTTAAAAAAATACATATTTTAAAATTTTCTCCGAAATGGTCCATGATAGGAGATGCTAGCCAGGGCCGACTTTAGGAGCAAAAACATATGGTTTTTTCATTACAAACCAAATTTATGATGAAATTGAGACTTTTTTGAAAATTTGAATTTTTTTTATTTAACCTATCTTATTTGTTTATTGATTTACGTCTGAAGTTAACAGTCCACGTATGCAAAATTGACGAAATTTATAACGGAGTTCATTTTTAAGACAATTTAGAAAACTTATGGTTTGTTTTGTTACAAAACAAAAATTAGGACAAAACTGAGACGTTTTATAAAACTTAGGTTTTTTTGTGTAATTTACCCTAAAAACCCCACCACCCTCATAACCTTTTCCCAGGGCTCCTCCCAAACGTTCCATGTGATAAACATGCAAATCCATAGTCTTCCACAAATAAACACTACAGTATCAAAATAAAACAACAACAAAATTTAGGGAGAAACCTTTAACATGCACCATTTTCCAGAAAATAAACAAATATGATGAAACAATTTCTTCAAAAGATAGTTAAAAAAACATGAAGAGGGGACTTCTTCTCATCATGATTGAGACTAAAAAACGCCATCTTTCTCAAGAAAAACATCATCCCGACCTTTCTCTGAAATCATGCATGGTCATCATCGCAAATGTACTCGAAAAATCTAATTTTTATCAACCCCATAATCTCATGGAGAGAGGAAGACATACATGGGAATACAAACAAACTTGCTATCTAGATAGTCATCCTCCATGATCGAGCTCAATTGCGTATTTTTTCGTGAGAATAGAGGAGCTTCACCATGATCAACGCCAGGAAGAGCGAGAGCTAAGTTCACGTGGGGGTTGGAATGGAGGAAAGAAGATGGAGAGTTGAGAGAGAAAAGTTGAAATGGAAAGGAAAGGACGAGAAGAATATAGAAAAGAAACTGTAAAAGTAAGAGAATAAAAACAAAATAAATATCCCAAGAATTCAAAAAAAAAAAAGAAACGGTCATTGTAGTTCGTTACATCATTTAGGTCCCTAATCTAACTTAACGACGTTTTGACGAAAAATCACAGGGACCCAACTAATGTAACTTGGGATTAAAATGATGTAACGAAAGACGATATTGATGTATTTTGCTCAATCGGAGACCTAATTGATGAATATAGGGACCTATCTTGTGTAACTACGGACCTAACTGATGTACCTAAGGACTCATCTGATGTGACCAAGGACCTATTTGATATAAAATCAATCTCTCAAGTATCCAAGTGAAGAAAAAAAATAAGTCAGACACATGAGCGGTGTAAAGTCGATAACTCGGGGTCCTAATTGACTATTTACTCGACCATAAAAGCCTATTCAAAAAAAATCCATAAAAGTCATTGATAATCTTATTGCAAGCACGAATTTGCGTCGTCCATTTTGTATTTTAGTAAGATAATTTGCATGTTGATTTTAAAGGCTAAGCTACTCGACTTCTCAAAAAGAACAATGGTCCAAAACGCAGAACTTATTTTTAATTTGATTAGTCACCATACAAGTTCAATCACAAGAAAATGCAACAAAAAAATAAGATAACACTATCACTGTCATCTCGAATTTTCCCGTGGCCACCACTTTAATCCTCAAATTACAATTTGCATCGATTTCATCTCCGCAATTTCATTTTGTCTCTTAGTTTGGTCTCGGCATTAAATGTCAAGACGAAAAACCAATGCGGCACCTACGTTGGCCCTCACGGCGTTAACATAAAGACACGTCATGAAATAAACGATACCATTTTGGAGTCTCTCTCTATGCCCAAGCAAGATGATGTTGGATGGAAGAGATCAACAGCACGGATTAGCGAGTAAATCCCCCATTTGCAATCAAAAACCTAATTGTCGGTGAAAGTAAGAGAAATTGAAGCATCATATGGGTTTTAGGGTGCGATCGTGTTAGGTTTTCGTCTTAAGAAACTGCAATCTAGCACATTTGCAACAAAACGAGGCCAATATTGGTGAATTTACTGTAAAAATTGTTCCTTTTTTATTTCAATGTGGTCCTTGCTGCTATGTGCTCTCCTTATGGTCCCTATACTTGCATTACTGAATACTTTCTTGTCCTTTTGTTGCTTGTGTGTTGGCCGGTTGGTGGGAGATGCATAAAATATCAAAATTTTCTGATTTTCAACATGGCTGCATTTAATGGCTTTCCGGTTTAATGGCTAAAGACAGTGATTAGACTATGGAATATGATGAGCTTGGGTTTGGTGGTGATGATAGAGATGTTTATGGTGATGAAGATGGATCAGATGAAAGTGAGGATCCTTCATATGAACCTCTAGCAAATGAGCATGTTGATGAAGATGATGATGAGGAATTCTTAGCAAAAGCATTTGATTTTGCAGATATGATTGAAAGTGCTACTACAGAGACATCAAGGTAGAGAAAGCCAAAATGAATGGCACATTCAGGTATTTCTATTAACCCCGTGAATGATGATGCAGAAATAGTTAATGGGGTTCATAGCATAGTTGAAAGGGCTGAGGAAGAAGATGAATTTGTTGGCATTAGAATCAGTGATGATGAAGAAAATGAGAATAGGCCTGCATATTTTACTGATAGGGCAGCATTCAGTATGGTGCATTTGGAGTTGGAAACAGTATTTCTAACCCTAAAATAGTTCAAACAAGCTATCAAATACTACAATATATATCTTAGGAGGATTGTGAAATTTGTAAAAAAAAAATGACAAGATTAGGATTAAGGCAGTTTGTATAGATGATCCTTGTGAATGGGAGATATATTGTTCATGGTGTGAGCCTCTTGGTGGTTTTCAAATAAAGACTTATAGACCCACCCACAACTACAGCAGGGTGTTGAAGAATCCTTTAGCAAATAGGAAATGGGTTGGAAAGAAGCTAGTGGAGGCTTTGAGACTTCACCCAACTTTGACATCCAAAGATGCTTGCAAACACATGGTTGCCAATTATCAAGTTCAGTTGATTGAGATAAAACTCTATAGATCATTGGACATTGCTAGAGATGTGGTAGAAGGTTCTGAGAATGAGCAATATGCTCTGCTATGGGATTATTGTGCGTAGCTAAAGAGAAACAACCCTAGGACAACATAAGGATTAAGTGTTGACATAATAAAACAGAGTTCTCATGCTAGGTTTGATAAATTTTATATGCTCTCAAGCTTGCAAGAAAGGGGCATTAGCTGCTTGTACACTCCTCATAGGCCTTGATGGATGTTTTCTGAAAGAATATTATGGAGGCACTCTCTTGGCAGCAGTTACACGAGATCCGAACAACTCATTTTATGTCACTGCATATTCAGTGTTGGAGCTGGAATCAAAAGATACATGGAAGTGGCTCTTAACAATACTATTTGAGGACATAATATATCCTCATGAGCGGGTTGGGAGTTCATTTCTGATATGCAGAATGTACTTTTATTTATTTTTGTTATACATTTTCGTATAAATATGTCATTATATCTATGACTCTAACCTAATATATGTATATATCTGTAATTGTAGGGTCTATTGCCAACCATGCAAGAGCTCTCTCAAGGAACTAGACATAGGTATTGTGTGAACATTTGGAGGCCAATTTGTGGAGCAACTAGAGAAATAAGAAACTGAGAGGATTATTGTGGACTCGTGCCAATTCATTGACAATGAATGAATTCAACCAGAATTTAGAGAATGTGAAAGAGTTGAATGAAGAAGCATGATTTTACCTAAAGAATATTGATCCAAAGCATTGGACCAAAGCAGCTTCCAGTCCAGTCTCAAAGAAAGATGTGTTGGTGAATAATATATCAAAACAATTCAATGCAATAATAGTGAAGCTCAGGGGAAAACCTATCATCACAATGCTGGAAGAGATCATGCAATACCTAATGCAAAAGATGAACAAGCCAAGGAGGGAGATTGGAAGCTACAATGGATCAATCACACCTGCAACTTAGAACAGGCTTGAGGAGGCCAAGTTGCATGCCAACAACTAGCATCCAATGTGGGTTAGGGATCCAGATGGTGCATTATTTCAAGTGATATATATCATTAGGCCAAGTGAGAAGTATGTAGTGAAGTTGAATGAGTTCAACTGTTCCTGCAGAGAGTAGGATATGTGTGGTATTCCTTGTAGTCATGCAGTGGCTTGTATATCCCACAATGGATTACAGCCAAAAAGATTTGTTCATGCATACTACTTAAGGGATGCATGAGAACGTATTTATAGACCTTTCAATCAGCTAATCAGGGGACAGATCCATTGGGGCAAGACTGGAGGGGAGCCAATCCTACCACCGCAGTTTGGCAATGGTAGTGGTAAACCCAAACAGAAAAGAAATAAGCAGAATGATGTCTTTCCTAATCCTTTTAAGGCTAAAAGGAAGTATAAGGCCATCACATGCTCCAATTGTGGTCAGAAAGGTCGTAATAAGACTTCCTATACTAGTACAATGGACAAGCCGAAGAAGCAAAGAAAGAATAAGGTATCACATATTCACAATCACTAAGAAGCTAGATTGATGGTTCAAATCCAATTGAATATAACTTTTCTTTTTTATTCATTTTGGGCAGGGCAAATCTATGGCTGGGTCAAGCCAAGTTCAAGGACAGGATAGAGTTGCTAGTGAGCCAATCGTGCAATCACAATATGTTTGTGAGCCAATGGTGCAGACGAATGACATCTCAAAACTAACTCCAACCATTCATACTTGGAGTACAAGGCAGCCGCCATCAGAGTACATACCAGTTTTCATACTAATTCCTACCATGAATGCTCAACATGTGGTATAACTGATATTTTGTGCTCAACAAAGTAGTTTCCATTGGACATGGAATGTTAAACTAGGTTTCTTATACAATGTACTTTCACTTGCAAGCAAACAAGGCTCATCTAGTACCTCCATATCATATAAATGTGGGTCAAAGCTCTTCTAGCTTTATTTGTAAAGTTGTTGTAAGGCCCCCTCCACGCAGGCCTCTAACATGTGCACTAGTCCCACAGTTATAGTAACCGAAGGTTCCTGTCCAACATTCAATGTATAGTCGTGTCCCAGGACCAATGCAAATGCCTACTCATGTCCCATCACCAATGCAAATGCCTACTCATGTCCCATCACCAATGCTACCTCCATCCCATGCCCCAGCACCAGTGCCCCATCCAGCTCATGCCCCAACATCAATGCCATCTCCAATACCAGCATCGGTTTCAATTGGTGTAGGACAGAATTTCCAGTGATCTTCTAGGGTGACAAGGAGTATGGCAACCAAAAAAAAAATCTTAATTCAGGAGTCATGCAATAAAGAAGTTTAGAGGAAGCAGAAGTATAAGGATAAAGTGAATGAACACATTTTTGGTTACTTTTTGGTATCTTTTTAGTATAGATTGCAGACTTTGATTTGCATGTTGGGGATTTGTACTCGAGGGCGGATGGTTCGGAGATGCCGACGGAATTGAATTCGGAGTCGGAGAAGGCGAACTTTGGAGACGGTCCAAAAGACAGATGTAGATCACAAACTCTAGTCGAAGAAGATGAGAAACACGATCTTCAATCAACGATTGCTTCAATTAATCGACCATTTTGACTTTTGGCTCAAAAACTCTATTTATATATGTTCAATAGGCACCATCGAGGAGAAAAGATGTGTCTTTTATTTGGAACATGTCTCACAAAGAAAATTTTTAATTAATTATTTTAACTTTCAGTCAAATGACCGTTCGTCCTAAAATTACAACAGCTTGTGTCCCTTACAATTGTTAGTACTATTTCGTAAGGCAAATATGCAAAGGACTTGATCATTATATATATATAATGTTGTTGCTTTCCCACCTCTTCGCCCAGGAACATGTCCCAATTGTAAAGCACCATCTTGTGCCCTTCTAATCGATATATATATATATATATAAATATATAACACTGGTTTTGTGCCAATTAAATTAGAGAACGATTAATTGTGAGAAATTCCATAAATTTGAGAGAGTTTGAACATGTGAGTTTTCGAGCTTTGCTTCTTGAAAACTCTAGCTTTGTTATATCTCGAGAGTACTCTGTCAAAACCCGAAGCAACTAAGTATGGGGGCAAATCTACTCTTTGGAAAGCGTTGACCAATGCCTTAAGGCAACCCCAAGTTCGAGTATTGTTCGAGATCGTGGTTCATGTTCATGGTCTGTGATCGTTGTCCGTGGTTCGTGTTCGTGTTCATGATTTGCGATCATGTTCGTAGTTCGTGTTCAGAGTGTCTCCTCTGATTGTCATCTCTCCATATCCCTAACAATGCAGACAACTTTTAGTGTAGAAGGATGAAGTGACTGAACAATTCTTACTGGTTTTATTAGGTCAACTAACATTGAACTTCGTATAGGAAAATGATTATGGTGACAATTTTTATAGGTCACTATCTATTACTAGGTGAAGTGCAATTATAGTGATGGTCAGGTGGTCATTTTTAAACCAGTTGGTGCTTCATTCATTGGTCTTGTAAATGGTTATCTGACCGTTTCAAGTTTCAACACTTCTATTTGTAGCTATCAATATATGAAAATTGCTTCTCCATTTTTTTGCTTATGTATCTATTTATCAGTTTGGTCAGTTAATATCTCTATTAGTTTGCCATTTTGCCAACTTAAGTAATATTCAGTTTAGCATTTCTCAAATTAAGTAATGCTTCTCCATTTTCTTGCTTCTCCATTTTGCCAAGTAAAGTTAATGCCAAATGTTTTGGCCAACAAATAGATAAACCAAACACAATGATATTGAACAAATTATGCCAACCCAAACTTCATTACATATAATTGTAAGGTTTACATAACAATCAATCCATTTCAGCAACTAACATAACACTATCATCACCAATACTTATGTAATTACTTTAAGACAACACACCACTATCTCTACCACTGCTAAAAGACCAAACTTCATCTAATTCCATAATTTCATAACTAATACAACAACAAACATTGACAAAATCAAACCTAGAGCCTAAGCCCTTTCAGCTCTCTTTCGTTGGCAACATCCCCCATCCTAAGTTGACCAATCAATCTCTCATTTGAGAAGCTTAGCTGATCCTCCCAAAGAAAATAGCGGTAGCTCAATGCGTTGTTTCTCCACAATGGGCATCTATAAAAATGTCCTTCCAAGATTCAATTTTGTCCTAGAAGTAATCCTCAATGCTCTTCAGACACAGTGACAGATGGTACCTTCATTGGAGACACTCGAACTGCTATAAGGAGTGCTTGTTAGGTAGAAGATTGAATTTCTAGCAAAATCATCACACCCACAACCTCGATTACAACAGCGACCCAGTGATTGAGAGTGGCAGCTCATGGTTATCGCCAATTGGTGGATCACAATGCTCTTCTCTCCTTGCTCTCTGATGTCAGGATTTAGGGCTTAGGGTTTTTGACTGAACGAAATTCGGATATTAGGGGAGAGAGAGCAACGGTGCCGTTTTTTATAGTGTTGGTGCGGTAAAAAACGTCATCTAATGAGGATGTAGGGAAGACTGAGCAGCAGTGCCGTTTTTCCTTGGCTACGTGGGCAATATTATAAAAAATAATATTCTTAACGCCGTGAGTGCCAACTCAAACGCCACGTCGGTTTTCTATCTCAGCATTTAACGTCGGGACCAAACTGAGAGACGGAATAAACCTGCGAGGACGAAATCAATACAAATTGTAATTTGAGGACTAAAGTGGTGTCTACAGGAAAATTCGGAGATGGCAGTGATAGTGTTCTTGAACAGGAAGTTGCACTGGTAATGAAATTAAAAGCAATAAGACACGATCATTAAATATTTCAATGAATATTGGCACTATCATGTAAACTAATTGCCAACAGTAATACTGCGAAGAAAAGAATATGTAATATCGACCATGATTACAACGCATCTTTGCACTATATGGAAACCAACTGAGATATTGTATTCTGACCTGTCGACTAAAGATATTATATACTCTTATCTTTGATAATTTTAATAGCCGAAGAATATTAGTTGACATCATACTAGGAATTGTCATAATAGAGGAATATCTAAATAAGTTAAAATTGGTTTAAATTTAATATAATTTGAATAAAGTTTGGATATTATTTTATCGTAAAAAAAAGCACGGCAACGTATAGATTTTTTCTATGACAGTTTAATTCAAAATCAAGAGAATCATCTATATCTATATCTATTTATCTATACTATATAAAAGCGACAATGAAAATTTTTTTCTAACATTTCGATTCTGATAATGCCCACCGCAGATAATTTAAAAAATTTAAGACCATTAGATTAGAAAAAAAGAAATTAGGAGCATAATTGTATTTTCTTATAACCTTAACCGCTCCTTTTTTTCACCTTTTTCTCTCGCTCCTTATTTTCTCTCTCACTCCCTCACATAGTCCAAAATCTGCAAGACCTTTTATTACGCAACATTCAATTAATATTATAATGTATGTTCTTTCCCACTTATTCCCTTGGGCTCATTATAGGATCTTGCGTCCCTTCTTTTCTAATTTGACCTGCTCGTCACTTGAGCTTACGAGCCACTTCTTCGCTTGGGCCTGTGAGCCTTCAGGAAGTTTTTAGTGGCCCAACAGTGTGGGTCGCATCAATCTCAGTTTTGGAATAGAAGAGCAAAGCTTACAGGCGTTCCAACTTCAGGGGAGTTTAGCAAGGATGGATCGAGGGAGCTGAGGGGACAGACTAAAATGTTGACAATTATGTACAATCATTCAATTTTTCATGAAATTCATTATATTCGCACCCCCAAATCCCGCAAAAGTTATCATGTTATTCGCCCCCTCAAGGAGCAATCCCCCCTCGGTTCAAATCACAGGTCCGTCCTTAGGATTATCTTCATTAATTGCTCCTCATATTATTTCCGTTTCTAATCTTGCTCTTTCTTTGCTTTATGTTTCTCATGAAGCAACCCATGTATATAATACAAAGTTTGTACATAATACATTAGGAAAAAGAAGTGCCGGTTGATAAGTAGGAAGGAAATAGTTCCACTTTCAAATCACACTCCAACAATCGTACTCCCTGAGCAAATCTTGACGAAGCATCAACGAGCACTGCATCATTTGTATATTTATTTTAGTGAACGCAGCATTTCCAAAGTGGATTTCCAGGAGAACGAATCTGGGAGATTGGCTAAAACAAATCCCAGGAGTACCTGCAACCACATGAAGAAGAAGCAATAGACAGGCAAGTTAGTTACGCACAACATGCTAAAGGGATCATATAACATACTAAAAGGTGATCCGCGAGTATAATTTCAAAATAAATTTATAAATATTTTATCTATTAATTTCTAGCTCTTTCCATGTTAATATCGTCATTACGGTTTATTGTACCTGTTTATTCCTAATCATCTTAACCTCAATTATATAAATGGGATCCTTCAAATAAAAAATAATAATAAAATTGTAATAATGTTTTATCAATTTAAAGGAAGCCAGCAGTTGATTTGACTAAGGGGAGAGACAAAGAGATAAAGGGGGAGGAAGAGAGAGGTGCGGGAGTAGATAGTTGTTTTGTCGAAATTACAGTCATACTCTCAATCTATTGGTGATTAAGAAATCTATGTGAAAAAGAAAATAGTTTGTCTAGCTTTCTTCCTCCTAAAAATACTCTTCATAAAAAAATATAGTTAATTTTTTATTAAAAGTATAGTTAATTACTAGTCATTAGATTAAAGATAAATTAAGTTTTTAACTAGCAAATTCTTAATACCTCTCATTTTTTTCCTTAACTACCAACTTGTTTTTTTATTCATTGTTCATTATCTTTTTTCCCCCTATTATTAATTACTATTTTCACTAATAAAGAATTTTTTTTCACAATGGAATAATATTTATATATTCCCAAATATTATGAAAAATAATATAGTTTTCTTATATTATTAACAGTTTAAAAGGATGACAAAAAAAATAATTACGACAACTGAGCGTGATGCGGGTACCTAGTATAGTATAACACAAATTACAGGGTAAAAATGGAAGATAAAAGTCAAATAAAGTATTCGTTCTCCTTTTATAATATATATATATATATATAAATAAATAGATTATGTTATCCTTCCACTGTCCTAATATACGGGATTAATCTTAGGGGGTACCAGCCCAAGTGGACACGAAGCAAGATCAAAGTACCTGAACTGAGCCAAGGACGTAACTCATCGAGAACTGGCGATGATGGAACAGGATGTCTTCCAACATGGCAAATGGTATTGTGAGAGATGAAGCAAGTGCAGCCACCAGTGGGTTGGTCCAAACGATACATAGAGCCCTAATTTTTTAAAAATTATTACGACATTAGATTGCATAGTAGGAGAGAGTCGATTGATTATTGTAAAGAAGACCTTCAACAGAAGCTTTAGAAATATTACCATAAATAGTCAGACAAGAAACTCCCAACAAAGCAGTTGGCAAGAATAATTTCTCCTATCCTTGCAGATTGCGGAACGGCAAATTCTGGTTCCACGCCTACGACAGTCAGAGGTATTGCTGCAAAAGGAGCACGAACCTCCAATTGTGAATCAACCATTTCCAGCTACATTGTTAAGTGGTCGAGTAAATTGAAGTAACAAATTTTTTCAACAATAGAAATGATGATTTTTCCTGAGCTGTAAACACTCGTGCTTCTCTTACAAAGTGACAAAGTGAAATCAAGATTCCATTGGCTACGTGTTTCTCACAGTATAGTAAAAAAAAAAAAATCATTGCACTTACGACACAGAAATTCAATTCCAATGTGCTGGTCATTTATTAGTTAAAATGATGGAGTCCGCAGCTAAAGTAATTTTAATTTCTGAGGTTTCTTTTATTTTATGCAGAAGAAAAAAAGGGGTTTGGCCCCGCCAGTTTTTGCCCGACATTGCTACCTTCACATAGCACAATTGATTTTCTAGGCTCATGAATATCCCTTGGGAGAGAAGGAAAAATTGATATTTGCAGTTTGCATATGTTTCAGGCTGTGCCGAATGAAAAGACCCAATTTTCATCCATTCAGAATTGGATAAATAGGATTATTGTATTTTAAACAGCCATTCATTTCTTTAACATTTTAGATTAGTCTCATGATGCCCTGCATCCAGTTCCCTTCAGCAGTGGTGCAGCTGGAGCTCTTGTAACTTGTTATTAGTGCATTGCTGACAGAAACGCAGCAATGGGAAAACAATGAAGTTTGTCTTAAGAAGCAAAACAGAAATCAATTGTCAGGAAAACGAATGAAGAATTGAGAATGAGTACTAAGTAGGACCTACCAAGCCACCAAAGAGAACCAACACAGAATATTCCAATGCATCCAAATAATTTTTGCAAGTCCACTCTGTCTCCTCCTTCTCCAGCAAACTTTTTGAGCAGCACTGCAATAAGATGCACATCTCTATAAGCTGCAATTTCCAATTGACGAACACATTTTGTTCTTATCTAGAGAGAACAAAAGGACATGTTGTACCAGCAAATAGACCATCAGTTGCAGCTGAGAGGAGAGCAAATATATTTCCAAGAAGAGAATCGCCTCCGCCTCTGCTTCTGAAGGTGCAAGTTGAAGGAAAAGAGGTCTTTTAAGAATTCTCCGCTATCAATAGCAACTTATAATGCTAATTGCCTAATATCAGCCAGCAGAACTAACGTATGGACAAGAATCTAATTGAATCAATCAAGAGGAGCAACAACACTGAGGTCTGTCCAGAACTAATACTATATATCTCTGGTTAAAACTTTCGCTCTGTCAAGTAGTTTTACAATTAAAAGAAACTTACATAGTTGCGGTTGATTGCGATTCGTTGGTTGCAGAGCTCTTGCCCAGCGAGGTCATGGCGACACCTGCTATACTGACAACAACAGAAATAACTTGTATGATACTAATGGAATCCTCTCCCGAGATCACACCAATTAGAAGAGTGAAGACTCCTGATGTAGAAAACAGAATGGTCGTACTGGCAACGCTGGTCCGAGCAAGTGCAGCATTCATTAGATACTACAAACAAGAATATTGCCGTCATAAATATGTCCAACATTATCCAACAGAACACTAAAATATTGCATGGAAACCAACTTACTAAGTGGCCTTTTCTCAATTACCATTGGTTTCAATTTTTGAGATTTTCTGATTATACTAAGTCAAAAATCTCTAAAATGGATGCGCGGAAGAGGGGGGGTAAAGGCTTTAATCACGTGGATCAAGAAAACATGAAATAATGTTCCATTCTAACCTCGGATGCAAACCAAATGGGAGCCAATATAGAAGCCACTTTTGCAATTTGTTTAATGGTCATCTTTGTGTCATGTCCGACAATGGCTTCACTGCCTTTTTGGTGATAAATAAGTGCCTTTTCCTCCTCAAGAGAACTGTAGCCCTTGCTGTTGTTTACTTTCCCTTGGTTTTGCATTTCAACGTCATTTCTCTGCGTCGCTCCCTGTTTGACTGCGAAGGATAGATCCACTGCTTCTGCACTGTCACTTTCGGTTTCAATGCCGTCCCATCTCATTAATCTCAACAGCCAATCTTTTACTAATGCTATAGGGAGATAAGCAGCCAAAAGCGAGGTTCCAAGGTATGTCACTGCAAAGGGATGTCTGTAGCCATCATAAACTTCCTGTGTCGACACTGAAGTCAGTATATAGGTATATATATATCAGTGATAAGGACGGTATTTTCGATCCATGCTATAAATTTTCAAATACATGTGCAATTCTTCTAGATACTGCGAAAGACGATAAAAGCACAAATGGGAAGGGAGTAAGCGGCGACCGTTAAGTAGAATATTTTATTCTTAATCAGGGAGATTTATTTCTTATTCTTTCCTATGACTTATGGGATGTGTTATGTAACTTTGTAAATTTAGAGCATCCTCTCGTATTCTATTTATACTCAATGAAAATGTGACCAGTCACTCATCAGTAAGTGATTAGAAATTCACATTATCCCTTTTCTTCTGATGCAAGAGGAATACTTAATAAAATGACCATTTCGATTGGAGAACGTGATGATGAGCCTAGCTTTATATCCAAAATAGTAGAAATGATCAGTTTCTGACCTGTGTGACCTCTGCAGAAGTGACCCACGTGATTACCAGAGTGACAATGAGAAGCAACCCGGCTTTGTATTTCCAGCAACTCATACTTGGTCGGAGGATATCGCTGCAGCTGGTTTTAGTATCTTCCTGAGCGCTAAGCAGATTAACATATAATTGCGATGAGAGCTCAATAAAGCAAAAGGGAAGCAAAACTAATATGTCCAAGGGATATCTATGCACTATATGCATGTTTGTGTGTATGCACGTATACATGTATGTATGGTACATGTATTATACGGAGACTTACCCCCTGCTTTCTCTGGGGAGGGACAGAGTGCTGGAGCGCCTCTCTGTGATGTGCTTAAATAAGCAAGCACCTATCTATCTAACTAAGCACCGAGGAAGTGAATTAGTGGATTTTCTCGTACTTCAACCCTCCCAACATTATTTTTATAGTATCATAATGGAAGATAGTATGAATCCATCAAAAAATGCATGATACTATGAAAGTGAAGCACAAAGTTTCAACTCAACAGTGTGAAATCGGAGTGTGTTGGGGTGGGGGGCATATGAGATTAGAGGGCCCTACAAATGGGAGGAGTTGTAGTTTAGTTGCCTACTTCCACCGTCGCTGTCGGGTCAGAGAGCGTCAACAGAACACGGAAGAAGTCGGTCTTTTTTCTATTTTCTATGCTATAGCCTTTCTTCTTTTCTCTCTCTTTTTTTGGGGTAAAATCTATGCTTTAGTTCTCGATCGATTACACTTCTGCAGCTTCGTTCGTTTACATACGAGTAGTTGAACAAAAGACAAGCCCAGACTACAGCATCAGTTAATTTCTGCATTCATAATTCTAACAACAATAATATTCTGATCGAGCTCATTGACACTATCCATATGAGGAGCACACATAACCACCGTTTTCTCTCTATTATTCATGGCCGGATTCATAGATCAGATAGCAAAACTCAATTGGGTCAGGTTATCTTTGCCCTGTTAATAAAGACTTTTTTTATTTCGTTAGAGTGGTCAACAAATCACTGTAGGCTTTGTTTCATCGCAAAAGTTCTCTGAACCTGATGTCACCGCATCCGTCAACCAAACTCATCCACGATTCTTCTTTCACATTGCTCTTCTTTTTCCACTATAAATAGACTTCCCCAATGCAAAAAGAATGCATCGTTAACTCCTCCAATATCATTTTGCCTGAGATCTGTATATCTATATATAATATATAAAGTCATGCTTGTCCGAATCAATCCATTCGATAATTTCACAGTTAATTGACATTTTAATTCCAGTTTAATGAATTTAACTATATTTTTATTTGTGTCCATATTTTGATTATCCGTCCATATTATTTATATCTACAATTTCTTTAAATCTATATCCATTTATATATCATATATGTTAATTATTTAATTGTTGTCATATGAAAATTGATAAAAGTTTACTGCGCAATGCGCAAGTGCAAACTAATTACAGATAAACCGCATCTAGATATAGTTAAATATTTAAACTTTTCTCTCTCCACATTTGAAAAAATGAGGGTTTAAAAAAAAGTTATATGTTTACTTTTAGAGAACTAACTCTCATTTTTCTTCTTCAATTTTCTTCTTATTTACTAAATTTATTTCTCTATTGAAAAATATATAATATGTTTACTAATGTTAAAATTATAAAATCATAGTTCATAGTAAATCAATCACTAATTTAGTATTGGAGGTCAAATTTTGTGGAAATAAATTATGTTTAATAAGTAAGAAAGGAAAGTCATAAATTAAAAATTTTTAAAAAAAGAAAGAACTGGATAATGAAAAATTAGAGAACTAAAAAAAAAAAGCTTTTCTAATCTCTATACAAACCAGAATATTGAAAAAGAGAATTTTCTTTAAAAACTCATTTTAATTTTATTTTAGAAAAAATATTTTTTTGTAGTTTTCTACTTTTTAGAAAATTTTCCAAAAAAATAGAAATTTCTTGAAAAGTAAACGGGTCATAAAGAAATTAAGGAGAGTGGTAAAGCCTAGTAACAAATAGTGAGAATTTAGTATTAAAAATTGAATTGAATGGTTAAAAAAAGAAAAATAATAATAATTATGTGGTTGAATTAAAAATAAGTAAAGTAGAGTTAAAATTGATTTGTAAAATCAATCGGACCTACTTTATGGAGATCTCACCAGGCTACTTCACCCCCCACCTTTTTGCTGAATATTGTTTAGTTTATATTGTTTCGTGCTTTTTGTTTCTATGGGCTCTGGCCCCGTCTTTCATTACCCAAAAAAAAAATGCATATAAAAAAAAAATCTCTTGTCCAACCGCATATTCCAAATCATGATTCCGTTTAGGATCCCCCCGTTACAACTCCTACCTAGCTGCTGCATTTGCTGACAGGAAAATGGTCCAAGCAGCTAGCGGCCATTCTGCTAAACCAGATCCCTGTTCATTTATACAATAACATGAGGGAAATTCTTCAGTCAAACTACTGGAGCTCGAGTGCTATTTTGTCATTTTTAAACATGTCACTCGTGTCATAATTCATTTATATTGTACTTCGATTCATAAACTCTTCAAACAGTTTATTGAATATGTATATTGTTGACCGCTTTGCAAACAAAATGAAATGCTGCAATCGACAGTACGCATGGGGTTAAAGAATTTCCCATAACATGAATATATATATATATATATATACACACACAAGAAAGGATCACGGTAGGGACTACACTAGGCAGAGAATGGAAAGACAACTATGACCGTTTGGCCTGCATTTCCATCCTTTTTCATGCTAAACTTTTCCGATAACTAAACGGCTACAGGAAAGAAAACAAGAAAGAAAACAGTGGACAATCTCATTAGTTGATTCAATTGACAAATGGAAATTGAACACCTCCCTCATTTCCTAACTCTTGGAGTAGCAAACCGGAATTTTGAATCATCAAAGAAAAACCTATAAAGAACAAATTGAATGATCATTGATTTCCGGTTTGTGTTTATAAGCAATTTTATATATATTTTAAGGGGAGGATCCCCACAATACCTCAGCAACAATAGTAGCAGCCTCGGCATCAGACGAGGAAGCCTCCCTGACCCTGATCAGTATCTGCTGCTTGAAGGCTCTCCGCTCCCTCTGCCTCAACCCTTCCCCGACCTCCAGCTGCACCGCGAATCTCGCCACACAGCTTGCAAAAGGATGGCTCTCTAGAAATCTCCTCCCGCTTCTCTCCTTCTCGTGCCTCCCCAAGCCGATCAGGTCGCCCCCGAGATCTGACCACTGCAGCTCCACCAGCTTCTCTATCAGCCCTGCCTTGAGCATCGCCTCGATCGCCTCTTTCCTCCCAAAGTAGCCAATCTCCAGGATGCACTCCATGGCCACCAACCGTGTCTGCACGTCCTCAGAGTCCAGGAAGCTTATGATGTTGGGTATCTCCCCATTGGACTGGACCTCATCCACCAGCGGGGACTTGATGGATTTGACCAGTGAACAGAGCACTCTCAGGGAGTCCGGGGTACCGATCGCGATCAAGGCCTGCACGGTTGCCGCCATGGATACTTGACCCACGAACACATCCTTGTTGAATCGGATAAAGGCTGCAACCGCATAGGCCGCATGCTCCCAGGTACTTGTTGAGCAGCTGGGGTCGCACAATATGGCATCCAGCCGCAGGAGCAGCTTCGACTTCAGCACCATATCCTGCAGCTCCGGGTCGAATCCTTGTGAAACACGCCTCTCGAGCTGAGCCACGAGCCTGATGATGTCATCCCCATCCCTATTCCTATCCTTGTTTGAGAGAGCTACGATCAGCTTCTCGATGGTCTCCCTGTCGATCCATGCCTGGATTTCGGACTCAATCGACTCGGCCACCCGGGAGATGGAGTGAGTGGGAGAGCGTCGAGAGAGGAAGGATGTGAGGCTGAAGCCACCTCGAGACTTGTGGATGAGGGTTCGGAGGTTGGCGAGGTGATGGGCCAGGTTGGAGAGGTGGGGGTCCTTGGAGAGAATGGAATCCGACTCGGTTTCCAGCTCCAGTAGGGTTTTCATGGCGGGGGAGTTGGAATCGGCCGAGTCTTGCAGCTCATGAGACGCTTGCTTCAAGGCCTCGAGCACTTTGAGCACTCCCCCCACGCTGCTATCTTCCTTGGATGTTGGGTCTCGGTCACTCATTGTGAGTCATGCGACTCTGTTCCGTTTCCTCCCACTCTGCTTGTGGTCGCCGGGGGGGCGATGGAAAAACCAAAGAAAAAGAGAGACCACGAAAGTCAAGGTTGGGTTTCCTCCTATTCAGCAGTAAGCCGGGAGCTACAGGTATGGGGAAGTCCCTCGATTGGCTCGGAAGAAAGACAGAAACGAACTACCAGTCAACCCATACACCCGCACGCTAACACGACACGAGGTTTGAGTTTGGTCCAAATCTCGACTACTCCACGGGAATTCTCATGTTTGGTCCCCCATATTAAGAAAATCCGAGCATCAACTTATTTATATGTAACATAACAAAACTCGCCCATCAAATAAAATGGTTAGAAAATACTGGACATGCCTGTTTTTAGTTATTATTAAGGAATGGAATGAGCCGAAAATGGAGAATTCACAAATTCATACAAGGGAAGTGAATAGATAAACCAACAAAAGAAAAAAAATCGTTTTAATTCTCTTGGCCACTTGGTGTTCTTCTGCACGTCCAAAAGAACAGAAGTGGTCGTATCATGACTCATTTCACTGGGCATCCTTCTCAAATTACCCTCGACCTATTTATTGACTTCACACGTCTCTCTTCCAAAACGGATTATGTACAATGACCAAATGTCAGAGTATTGTCACCGGTTCTCTAATTTCTCTACATTCCCCTCTCCCGGAGGAGGAGGAAGCACTGTAAGAAGTTGGTAAAAAGGAAAGATATAACTTCACTTATTCTCCAGCAGTAAACGAGAAGGGGCAAACTGTGATCACTGTCACCTATGCGTCTCGATAAATCGGCTGGGGCATCCATTTTAGGTGGAGATTCAGCTTCCCAGACTTGGCACCATCTACTGGAAAGCAAACTTTATATTCCCCTTCTAGTATGACCTTGGTCAGAGTCAAGATGCATCTTCCCATGTAATCCTGCAAGCAATATTTACAACCTTGTCAGTCTGTGTAATTCCATGCCTCATATCATAGCAATGGGTACAGTGAACTACATATAGACACAAATACACATGATTTAAGAACATCAAATTTGCTGAGGCACCACTCCTGCAACCAAGGACAACATTTAACTGGCAAGCACACCACCTGCTACCCATGAAACATAAACTCAAGTGTGCCTGGATATGGTTGTATTTTGGCATGAAAACCAGCAAACAAGAAGTTAGGCCAGATTTTCCAGAAGATCTAAACTAGTACAATATAGGAGGCAACAACCCCAGTTAACTGGTTCATACAATAGCTTGAGGGTCACCAAACTGGAGATAAACATCAATTCACGATGGGTAACGACAACAGCAAGAAGCATTACTCAGGACAATATCTTAATAATCTTTCAAAAAAGGAAAACAAGGTATTGACATGTGAGACATACTGTGACACAGTTAACCCCCCTTAACCTCCATCAACAACCAGATAGATCGCACCAAGATGCTAGTTAATAAATTGTTCCTGCTACTGAATTTTTGGGACAAGATGGTTGCTTCATCCAGTGTTCAGTCAATGAATGAAAACTTCTTAAGGAAAAACAATGTCACCTTCCCAAATGTGTCATGATCCCAGACTTCCAGAATTAGCATATCATGTAGTCCATCCTCCACAACAAAGTCAAATGTTTGATTCCAAACAGGGTTCAAGCTGTCATTCACGACCTGAAACACAAACATTGCTTGCTTATCAAATCAAGTGTATTATTTCCTTTTTCGAAAAAATTGCCCAAAGTAGAAGCCCGGGGCCTGTACAACTATGTTTACCCGCGTTTTATTTTTCATTCCTGACTTCTTCATGGTGACTACAACATATGGATCAGCCTTCCCCATTACATCCACCACTGGCAACTCTTCAGCAGATATCACAGTGACAGAGAGCACCCCTCTCACAATAACTTCCCTTTTCTTCTGTCCAATGCCATTTCCATCCTCACTAACTTCCATGCCATTGATCCCACCTTTCAAGACCTTCTCCAAGGATGTCATTGAGATGTCATGGCTGAAAGGGTTGGTGAAACTATTCTCCATGCCAAAAGGACAGTACAAAAGCTCCAAGTGCACCTAAAAGTGAAAGCCCAAACTATGTTATCTGATTGTGTTTCTGCCAAGTGGATTTGAAAACAAACACATTTTCCCTAAAAGGAAACAAGGCCAAATAACACAGCATTCTGCTTTTGCAACAGTGAAGAGGTAGCATCCTGCAGAGCCTCCATCTTCGATAATTTATTATTATCAACAGGCCAGTTATTCAAACTTACCGCTGCTCCTCCTACAGCATCTTCAACCACCCTTAGGAGAGAGTTGAAATTGAAATAACATTTTCACCAAATTTAAATCAGTTGCGTCTACTTCCTGAGGCAGAGGATGGTTGTTCGAAAACTGTAAATTGGATTAAAGATACCAATCCAAAGTCCACAACCAGCTGTCCATAAAGCAGTAATACTTAATGTGAACAACAAGAAACGCAATTGTGCAACATTTTAACCTGACCAATATACATGCACATACACACACACACACACACACACACATACTCACCCTTAACCAATATTTGGATTTAGGGATTTTGAGGGAATTGAACGAAGGGGATTAGGAGACAGGTCATTCCACCAAAATATCAAATTGCTTCTTGGAATTAGCAATTTTTTTTCTTGAAATGTTAAAAAAAAAAACTTTTAATGCTTGATTCGAGCCAAAAGGAGAACACCTCTCCCTCCAATTCCTTGAATCCATCCATCCAAACAATCCTAAAATTAAACAAGCATCTAGTAGAAATGCTAAGAAGGGATATTTGACACCCTTATCCCATTTTTTATACTATTATGAAGTTCTCACCCAAAAAAAAATTTATATTTCGATAACTTCCGAAATTAACATTGATTAAATTACTTCTTAAATTAGACTAGTAAATATTTAATTATACACTAATTAATTGGGTTTTTCTAACCTACGCACTAAGGGCGCATGATAAACTATAACAAATAAACCGAATATTGTAAAACTATAACAAGATTAGCCAAGTTGGTACCAATTTAATACATGGATCTATTCTGCTTTCATATTCATATACATGTTCATGGAAATTGTTGCAGTTTATCCTAGGCCCTTACAGCATAGATTAGAAAAATCCAAATTACCTGTCAAAGAAGTACACTTTTATTATGCTTCTAAGATTTATGAGGTTTATATAAATACTATACCACTATAGCTCATGGTAATTTTATCTTTGTATATGTGTGTCTTTTCTGTAAAAGAAAGTCATCATTTTTTAAGTTGCCTAAATACAAGTGACTGATCTAGACAATTCTCATTTTGGCCCTTTTTTTCATTGTCCTTTTTCCGATCAGTGATTAATTTATAATTTTATTAGTAATATATAGCATGGAAAATATAATACTTGTTCTTGTGTGCGCACACACATTTACTTGCCGGTGGATCCAAAAAGGTGATGCTTTCTTTACCTCATTTCTCTATCTTTCAACTGACTGTACAAATCTACATGAAAAGAGAAAGGGGCAGAAGGCTCAAAGTAACAGCAGAATATTATTACTCTGAGAAGTTAATAGACTTTTCACCTGCCCCCGATTTTTGTTATCCCTTTGAACTTCCAAATCTTTAACCAGCTTCAACCACACATCCTTCACTTTGCCTGGCTCAAGCTCTTTTAACTGTACTTGAGCACATCCAATTAACTCGGATGCCTGAAGCCCTTCATCATCATAAACTTTGACCACCAAATGTTGCGTGGATGCATCCTCAACGACGAATTCAAAATGTTCATTCCAAACAGGATTCAATTCATTGTTCTGAGGGGGGGGGGGGGGGGGGGGAAAGAGTTTGTTAGTTCCCCCAAACAGATGAAATATACTTCTCAAAGACAGTAATAAGATAAAGAGACTCACCAGTATTTTGCTTTTCTTCATTCTATCCCGTAAAGGGCGTATATAAAGAACAGCATAGGGATCCGATTTCCCAATGATGTCTTTGTTTGTCAGCTCCTTTGCTTGTACGAGCTTCACTTCCAAGGTGCCAACAGGCTTTAGTTCCAAGTCACTAACAGGGAAAGGTTGTTAATTTGATATTGACAAATGTGAAAACCCCATTCTACTACAAATCTCCTTCGGGTAAGTGCTGCAACCAAACCTAGATCTTAGCATGGAGAGTTATTTTATTTATTAAAGGATTAATATCATCATATAGCACGATATTTTGAAAATTTTCACTAGATAGCACATATCGTATTAATTTTATCATTCAGCACGATATTTTGAAATTTTTTCATAACATAGCACAACAAGCAATAATTTCACTACATAGCACAAAATTCTGAAATTTTTTCACCACGTAGCACAACGTTAGTTTTTCGTCAATTTTTTGTGCTATATGGTGAAAAAATTTCACAATTTTGTGCCATACGGAAAAAGAATTCCACAATTTTGTGCCATTTGGTAAAATTATTGCTTGTTGTGCTATGTCATGAAAAAAATTCAAAATATCGTGCTGAATGGTGAAATTAATACGATATGTGCTATGTGGTGTGCTTTATGGTGATATTAACCCTTTATTAAAAAGAAAAGAAAATGCAAAGATTCGGCAAAACCAATTTGTGCTTACAGATTTCATTTCAGATATTTTAATGGAATTAGATACCTATAGTCTCCTGGCAAGATGGGTATAACCTTCCGAACCGGCCATGTAATTGAATCCTCAACAGCATCCCGAATTGTATCCTGCAAGGATGTACCCGGCCGAAGGTCATATGATATTCACCAAATTTATCTAACACGAATTAATAAATGCTGCAGTGTTGAAATACAGACTAGTATAGCCTCAAGTGCACAGGAAAATGTGTTTAGATAACCGACTCTCGACATCTGATGGTGAAGCCCAACCAAGTATTGTGAAATGAAATCACAAACAAGTGTAACCTAATGAATATATTATTCCATAAACCTAGAAGCCTTCCCCTTCACTTGGGAGCTCAGCATTCCAAATCTAACTCCTCATATGTAAAGATACAGTCAAAATTATATTTTCACAGCCCTTCTTGGCTGGATTGCAGTTGGATAGTTCACAGGTACAAGGGAACACCCCTCAAATATTGTTATCATTAATTGAAGCACAGATATTTCACTTCGAGAGGTCCAGAATCTTGCAGATACCTAATAAACACTAAAAGTTGAAGCAATTAGTCACAGGCATAAACCTGAGTAACAAAGGTCAGATAACTCTTATTAGCAGCTCAAGGCAGTGGGCAGGAATTGGTTTCCTCCCTGCTGTCAAATCCAACACAGCATTTAAATTGCAAAAGAACACTAACAAATATTGTTCATATGTCTTCCAAACCTCAATGGCGGAATAGATTCCGGGAATTGTTGATATGTCCCCACCAACAATTTTCAGCGTTAAATCCAGCTTTTTCTGCAAGGGAAAAATTTATATCAACAACTTGATGTATCTTTCCTTTATAGGTGCATGTATTCTTCAGGAGTTGGTGCATTGTGTCACTCCACATGCATGCCAGCTCAAATACTCATCCGGTTGCAAATGGAAGGATGAAGAGAGAAGTGAAGAAAACTTGTGCAGAGTTCAATGATGAATGATAATTTACACTATACCTTTTCTCTAAGAGAAAAACAAACAGCTCCAAAGCAAGGAAACTCATCAACAAGTGGCTTAAAGATCAACCTAAAAACCCCAGTAAATCCAATGTTCTTTACCTATCAGCAAAGAACAATATCTGTTAGAATTACTAAAGAGCTTCCAAACTGTGAACCAGTAAATATAAATACAGGCTCAAATATTTCAACAAACCTAATTTCTGCAACAGATATAGAATGTTTCAGATATATCATACTCGTGCCCATGTACGTGTGGTATTACACATGCTTACAACAGTTTTCAATACTTTGCATCATTAATAACAACATAAGTATTAGCAAAAATAATAATATAATTTTAAAAAGATTGTAATTAATTAAAAATTACATGAAAGATGCTCTTTATAGTTTCAATAACCTTGTGCTTCACTCGTAAATTTTTTAAAAAAATCTACTTGATGCCAATGCTACATGTACACTAATTTTCACACAACATATAAGTTCTACAACATTTAGAATTTCTTCTATAAAGAAACCTATTATTCTCTAATATTTAATATATTTAAAGAAGTAATATTGAAAAAATGATGAAATTCATCAAAACATAAAAATAAAATATAATTTTTAAAAAATGTTAGAGTTTTTTCCAAAAAGATCATATTACTATTTAATATGAAATGCATTAAAGAATGTAATTTGAAAGAAAACTATAAAAGTAGGATCTCTTTTAAAATGTATGACTGTGAGAAAGGAGAAACAGAGGAGGGGAAACAGTGGGTGGGGTATATGTAATTATTATCATAATCTCAATCAAACAGCCTATATTAGTTGAAGTTTATAAGATAAAGGTATTTTAGGGTTGTGAAAGTGAGAACAAAGGATCGGGTTTGGCTTTATATAATATATATTATAGACAAGAATCCTCATGGAAAGAAATCCAATTTGACCCTCACCGTTAAGCATCAACGTTCCAGTTCCATGGTAAAAATTGATCCGGACCAACCAGAAAACCAGAATTAGTGTTTCCACGAAGGCAGAAATTGTAAAGATCTAGAAGAGAAACAGGAGCTCTTCTAGCTACTTGTAAACAAATTTATTCAGATGTCATCATGTCAGCCCACTGCTCTTCTAAATGCAGTAAAAGAGTTTCATAATTCTAAAACCACACAAATTTGGACTGACTGCTTCACAAGGAAGTTTAGGAACAGAGAAAAAGAGGCGGGCTTAAAACTCAACTACAATTTAAGGAAAAAGAACCACAAAAGCTAAGGCGCTGTGCATGTGCTGCGTGGAGTACAGAGTAATGAAGTAGGCCACCTAAATAGGTACAGATAAGAATCAGCAATTAGAGAGTATTTGAATGTCAGATCAACCCCATACTTTCCATCAAAGACAGTGCAATATCTATTAGTAAAATTCCCCAGGTTATGCCACTCGGACATCTGTTGTAGAACAACTGCAGAATCTGGGAAGCATTTTTGGAAAATTCAGTTCTCAGAGCCAAAGAACAAGGATGTGAATTAAGTAAAAACTGCATGCTATCAATAAGAACCTGGAGAGAGCCACTGACGAACAGCTTTTTTACCTACGACAGAAATAATTTTACCTGCACAGGAAGTGCCACCCCAACTCTAGTGTTAATATCCAGTATTATGCTCGGATTGCCATCCCAGTTCACCTCCAACTCTAAAGTAATGCCATTGCCACCCCCTCCATCTTCCACAACAGAGACTCCTGAAAGCCAAGGGAGCATCCGTTGTTAAGAGAAATAGAGAGTAATTAAAGGTCCGTGCGAGATATGTATGCAGAGGCAATTACCAATGTAATAGCTAACAAAGAGTCCAGAAATTCAAAAGCAAATCAAACTGTTTGTCTGGACCTGACCGAGTGCGAGTGATTTCAGAGGCGACCAAACCAAGTTACCAAGCCAGAAACTTTGCAAGAGAAAACTGCAATTCAAAAGACGCACACAGCTAAATCAAACAAAAAGAAGATATCACCTGTGAATTGGGGTGCCACAGTACCGAGAGTGAATTTGGAGAACTTGAGAGAGGACAAGATGATGGGAGTATATTGTTCCAAGATGGGCTCGACTGAAGCCTTAATCAACTGAGATGCAGCCTACAGGACCAAGACGACGTAATGAATACATCCATACATACATACATACACCTTGAGGAGTGTGATTGCAGCTAGCAGCAGAAGTAGTTAGCCAAGGAAGGAAGGAAACCTCATTGACATAAGGCCAGATCTTGGTAAGATGGTGATTAAGCCAGGTCAGCTTCTGGCGCTGAGTGAAAACGACCCAGGAAGGGTACAACTCTGCCGGCAGTATTTTCCGGGAATCCTGCACGCTCATCCTCGCGAAAGCTGCAATAGTCGTCGCCTGCCAGCAGCAGACACCCTCAAGACTTGGTTTAACATATACTGAAAAAAAAATTTGCTTCTACCGTTTCTAATTCTGTTCACAGTAAAGCAGAAGAATGAAGGAGAGAGCTAAACAGCACGAACGAGCTCAGAGCGACGCTTAGATCGGGCATTTTCGGACCGCACAAAGCCGACGATCAGTGCCAAGCCCAGAGCGATTCCCAGCAGCAGCCCCGCGACGAAGGCCATTCTGATTCAATAAGCAAGCTCTCTCTCTATCTGATTATGGGATTTTCGGACAAAACAAAGCGGAGGAGGAGGAGACACGAGCAGGGGCGGGGACTACTCGCGAGAAAAGATTTGCTCTCTTTCTCTTTCCGCTTTGACTGCAAAGATCTTTGCCATGGTCATTTATTTATTAAAAAAAAAACTGGGTGCTGGGACCCGGTGGTTGTTGATGTTGTTGTTTACTGTGGTGATGGCTTTGCTTCCGGACGGTACAAAGGGGTTGTTTTTCTGGGGCTCGGAGTCTTCTTCTTCTTCTTTGGTCAGACGCGAAGGGGACGGACAGGGACCCTTTGTCCTGCTTCGGTTTCCCTGCCGACAATTGACGTTAATGGAACCTGGACAGCTTGGCCCTGTCCAAAGACGGAATACCCTGACCAACAAGATGTTTCCACATCATCTGGAGACGTTTCTACTTGCACAAAAATATAAAAATAAATGACGCTGAGGATTTTTTGATCGAACAAGTATTAGGTAGTCCAAGTTGGAATATGCCTATATTGGATTTATTAAGGAAGGATTTTAGTGATTGAAAAAGTGAAAATCGATGTCTTAATCCGATTCTTTTCACTGTAATGAGGCAAAGCAAACAACGGATGGGATTTGTGGAGCATTGGGATTGTTGGAAGACCGAGACAAGACAGAAGCAACAGTGTCGCAGCACCAACAATTCGTTCAGCAGCAGCAAATCGGGCAGTGTGGCTGGTGCCTCAGCGACGAAATTCCCAGCCCAACAGCACCGACGTCCATTCTCAAGACAGCAAGGGCAGTGCGCACAGTATTTTCGCGCATTGGCACCGCTTCTGCTGTCTATAGAAGCTAAGCCGAGAATTTCCTGGATTTGTCAATATTTCCTATTAATTTATTACTAATTAGTCTAATATTGTGTTTCCTTATTTTGTTGGTTTTCTTAATAGGATTCTAGTTTCTTTATTAGTCGTAATAGATTTCTATTTAAGCCTTGCAGTCCTATGGTCATGAGATCAATCAACGTCAAATAATATCTTTGGTATAGTTTCGAGAGTTTTCTTGTTTATTACGGCCCTTTATGGGTGTGTTAAAGGATTCTCATCGCATAGTCCTTGTCTATCACCCTTACTCCACTGCGTCAAACTGCTTTTCCAATCCAATCGCCTGCTCTGGCTCGGACGTCGACTGGGGGGAGGGGGGTTGGTCGGAGCTGCGACATGCGACAGAGAAAGCATGCCTGAGGTTCTTGATCTGGTGGGTCTCCTCTGCGGGAGGAAATTAAGGGACTTCGAGGAGGAGGAAGGGAAGAAGGGGAGGGATCTGGGAGCTTTGTTTGTAGGTGCTGAGGAGGAAGAAGACGATGACAAGAGAGCCGTGACAGTGGTGGGAACGGAGGGAGACGAACGCAGAGACATTTCTTGGAATTGTTTATTGGGTGGAGAGGTGGAGGATTGCCGGAGCTCAGGTCGTCTCCCGTCGAAGGTGAGGATTGGGGCAGCTTCCATGTTTGTTGCTACTGATCTCCTTCCCCCGCTGTTCTTTCGCGTGGGAATGGAAAGTGGTCGGGAAAGGAAGAAGATGGACGGAGAAGAACCACGGTGGACAAGGAGGGCCCACAAAATAATCCATGTAGGCTTCGTTACCCGTTAATGGAGCCATGTCAGCCGCTCCATCAATTTTTGACGAAACAAGTCACTGCATGATAGATATGAAATATGATGCAAAGGTTGGGATGCGTTAGAAAATTTTTGAAGCAATGATAAAATTGAGAAAAACTCAAAAGGTTGGGATGTACAACATTATATTCTCTAAAATATATTTCGCCGAGATCTAGAGGGGACACCGTCAACTGCCATGCGGGAGCATCATAGTTTTTTTTCTTTTTTTAAGTATAATTTATTGTGCACTAAATATATTAATATAAATAATCAATTCTATTTTTCATAAAAAAAAAGTTAATCAATTTTAGTTTTGACTTCGCGAGGAAATGATTTGTAATAAAAAAATTCTTGAAATTTTTATATATAGAACAAATATAAGTTTTTGTTATATTTTAAAAGGATGTACATTGATTTTTTGCTCTTATTAATATTGCTAAAATTTAAGTAAATATATAGTTTTCAAATCGATAAGATAGTAATGAAATAATCGATATGTATTGCAATTTACTTGATTGTGCCTTTCTAGCTCATTGTAGAATAGTTAGACCATTAATCATTTTTCAGTAGCAAATTTACATATGAAAGATTATATAAACTAATTATTGTAATATATACATTTGTGAGAAGAGATAAATTTAAGAAAAGTTTAATATGTATATCTATCTATTTATTTATCATGATATTTATTAAAAATTAACTTGAATAATTTATACAATAACTGATTTTATATGTATTCATTTGGGGTGCAAGTGGGTGGGTACAGGTAGTTTTTAGGGGAAATTTTAAGTCCTCGTTTAGTTCGGACCGATTTTTTAATAATAAAAAAAACCACCCTAAAATCATCTGACCATTAAAAATAAAAACGACCGCCCAAAACATCGGTTTTTCAGGGTTCGAAGAAATAAAGAGAGTAAGCCTTATCCATATAAAGATAAAATGATCAAAATAATTACAAAGCAATAACAAGTTCAAACATCACATTATTGGAACATAATTCACCATAAGTCAATACAACTAACTCAAGAAGTCTAAGCATTGCAAGTAAAAACATCTAAATGCATAACTTCCGGCATCCCTAACTTCACTATCTTCTAGTCAAATACCTTCATCTTCCGATCTTCAATTAATGAATCTGCAAAATAAAACAAATAATAATGAATCCATATAATGGAAGATAGGAATATATTGAAAGAACAAACGTAATAGATAACAAAGAAAACTAGTTCTTTGTAAGAAGGAGCCGAACAGAACAATGAATAGAACAACTAACATAGATGGAACGAAACAAATGATAGAACTTGATTATCTGTTCAATAGAGAAGGAACAGAACATAAATAGAGAACAAAATAGATCGAAAACACATAACAGACACAGAGAACATAATAGAAACAGAAAATAGAAAACATAATAGAAACAAAGAACATAACAAAAACAAGATTGACAAATATCGTGTTTGTTTGTGTGTCTGTAGTATATGAGAGAAAGAGGAGACGATTTAGGTTTTTTGGAAATAAAAATTTAAAAAATGAAAAGAAAATATATATTTTAAATATATAAGTACTAACTTCGGGCGGTTCCGGGTACCATTGGGTTACGTCAGTCGATCCTCGATATTTTTCGGGGCGGGGTTTTTCGCCCCTAAAGCCCACTAAAAACTCATTTCGGTTTTTCGGTTTCGGGCTTCAATTCGTTTAGATTCAGGTTATTTGGTTTTCGGATTTTCAATTTATTGCTTACACCCCTAATGATCATTAGAAAAAAAAAGCCACTTCATACAAGAATTAAAAGTAATTTTTCATATGTTAATTTTATGTCCTTAAATTATGCACACATTTTAAAATTTTTAACTAAAGCTATTGGTTTTTGAACTTATTAAAAAAAAACAAATGCTTATTTTGCATCACATGGGTAGTAGGTTAGTAATTAATTATAGTTATATGCAAAATTGGCTGGTCAATTCTACATACAATCTATAAAAGCTATCGCAATGCATAGGAAGATATCACATAGAATGAGCCTAGACTCTTATTAGAATGTGTTTAGTTTTTTAGTTGAGTTTTGGTTTTAATTGATTTGTAATGATTGTATTGTTGAATTATGAGAAAAATGTGAAAAAGTAATGAATAGTTGAGAGAAAGTAATGATTAAATAATGATTGTATTGTTGAATTATGAGAAAAATGTGAAAAAGTAATGAATAGTTGAGAGAAAGTAATGATTAAATAATGATTGTATTGTTGAATTATGAAAAGTCTGCCTAGTTGAGCCCCTTTAATCCTAAAAATTGAATTGAATATTAAAAAAAAAAAGAAAAGAAAAAAAGTAATGATTGTATTGTTGAATTGAAAATAAGTGGAGTTGAATTTTTTTTAAAAATCAAACACACGTCATTTTTCAAGTCATAACCTTTGAATATTTAATAAATGGCACAATAAGATGGTGCCACATCATACAAGAAATCCTAAGGGGCCGTTTGGATTCAGAGTTAAAGTTATTTTGATTTTGATTTTGATTTTGATTGTGAAAAAGGACAAATGAGATGTGATTATAAATTTGACTTGGGAAACGTGTGTTTTTGTTGTGTAGTGTGTTGAGTTAAAGTTAAAGTTAAAATTTTTGAATTGGGAAATGTGTATTTTTGTTGTATAGTGTGTTGAGTTAAAGTTAAAGTTAAAGTTAAAGTTAAAATTAGATAACTCTCAATCCAAACAGGGCCTAAGTTCCATAAGTTATAGAATTCGAAAGTCACAACTAAAGGAATTTCAAAAAGCCACAAATATGGAAGTCCAAAACTTCATAACTTATGAGTCGAAAAGTCTTCAACTGAGGTAAAATTTGAAAATTCTGGATATAGTGGACATATATTTCTTTTTTTTTTTGGCTGAATGTGGACATATATTTCTTTATTACTACTAGATAAAAACATATTTTCTCTCTTAATGTTTTTCACTATAGATTCATGTTACATCGCCCAAGACTACTATAACAAAGAGGATGTGGTGCCAACAAATCCATGATAACTTTAAGATGATTAGGTCAGGATTCCCTAATTTCATTGGTAATGAATTTTCACTTTGAATTTTTGTCTACGTGGACTTATATAATATTACATCTCCAAAGGCTTATCTAGCAAAGTGGATGTGGTGGTAGGGAAATTCTTGACACTTTAGGGTGATGAGGTCAAGAATTCCTAATTTTGTTAGTAGTGGATTTCCCGACTATCCACCTAAATGCTTTTGTATGGAAAAGTGAGATGGAGGCAATGGGTTCTCTATTTTTCTTGTTATATTCAATTTTCAAGTTAAAATTTTTTGATGAATGTAAGGTGGCTATTAATGTTCTCATGAATCTAAGTGATTTTTTAATTTGCCTAAGAAGAAATATTACTGACATATTTTAAATTCATATATAACGTTCAATTAACTGTCCAATTTCAGTTACATGCTAAGTAGTGTAGTCATAAATTTTTTTTATAAATTGGAACTCATATTAATTATTAGACGGAGCTATTGGGAGGCTATGATTCCCCGCTGCCCTCCCTCGTCACTTCCTCTCTTTATCTCTCTGCGACCAGAAGGAAGAAACCCTAGCTCAGCCACTTCACCGGCGCGTCCGGCAACACCGCCACCGAGATCAGGAAGCTGCGGCCTCCCTCACTCTCCTGGTCGTCTTCGTTCCCGGTGGCTCCTTTCCGTTTCCCCTCTCCTCCTTACTCTTTCTACTCCTCTCACAGTCGAGGGCGCAGTTATGGTCGGGACGTCGTTTGTATGGGTCACAAAGCTTCAGTTTCGCGTTCGGCGAGCTCTCTGCCTCAGCTACGGAGCAAGTCACGGTGCTCCACCCGTGGGTTCGCTAGCAGTCCCCATCCTCACCTTCCGACCTCTGTGAGGACACTCCTAGAGGGCTCTTAGACGTTGGCGCCCATAGCGGCCTCCTTAGTCCTGGTCGCAACCTTCTCCTCAGTCTCGGTTCGTCAACCTGCAAGTTGTCGGTCGAGCTCATGGTTTTCTCCAGCTCCAGATTTGAGGCGCAGGTGGTATTGGAGGGCGTTCGGTAGTTCGCAGCAGCCCTACTCTACATCCTCTCCGTCCCGGCGTGGCGTGTGTGGGGCAGCCTACCGCTCCCCTCCGCTGATCGTGCCTTCCCCCTCTTAAATTGGACTCGTGGCAGCAAGTGGAGGCAACCTATATCTCCTCGGATTGCCGACGATAATGGAGGCAGAGGCCACGTTGCCGCCCGATCGGGACCAGCCTCATGACTGCATCTTGACCAACCATGCGCCTCCAGATTGACCCGGTTCTGACCGTCTATTGATCGGCCATCCTCCTCCAGACCATTGGCAATAGCGGCGCAGCAGTGGCGCCCTCCCTCTCCCCAACCTCTCTGCCTGTCCGACTGATCCTCATCCCTTCCGACTGCAGTTTTTAATCCGCGGCTACCCGCCTCCACCGAGCGACAGAATCTCGCCCTCCACTTCAAAGGATTATACCCTAGCCCAACTGATCCTACAACCCACCTGCAAAAACCGACCAATTGTGGCTTTGTCTGTTAATTTTTGCAGGTCCCGGCTCCCCGATATTAGTCACCGGTATGACCGATTGAGGTAGCTTGGTGCTTTGATTTGACAGTCTGACTTTTTGGTTGATTGTCGTTGGTTTGAACCCATCAACAAAATCAGGCTGTTTTGGTTTGACGTTATAGGGATTGAGCTTAATAGGGTTGGTTGATTGTTTAGGTTTAGTGGTTGTGACCTATGAAGGGTTTCTGCACTGGATACCGGTTCAAGACCCATATTGGCTATGCTCATCTGTTTCCACACAGTAGCAGCCTCAATTTGGATTGTATTTGGCTTCGCTTCCCAGTATTGTCTAGGGTCCACGTAGAGTTTAGTTGCAGGAGATTCGGAATAGATATGCTGTAACTGGAAGAATTTTTACAATTATTGGATGTGCTTTGTCACATTTTATTTTTCTTTGTGGTGATTCCAGTGCATCTACAGTATTTTTTTCTATCATTGTAATATTTCTCTTGAATATTTTATATTGTACTCATTTTTCTATCAATGGATATTCATTGATTTGCTGAGCCAAAATAATATTAGTAAGCTATGATTCTAATTCTCACGTTAACTATCATAATAATGATGTAGATATGACCTTTTTTAATAGTGATTAAACGTTGTTTTGTTGTAATCGAATTAAGGACGAATGGAATTAGTAGGGAATATGAATACATAAGTAATAGAATGAATATCATAAATGAACTTATTTGGTTGGTTGGATGTAATAAGGGAAATATGAATTATAATTCCTTAAGATAAAAATACAAAATTACCCTTCTTTACATCGAATTAAATGATCCTATCCAATAAAATTAGAATTTATTTACTAAAAAATAGATATTTAAGTATATTTATTTTTTTGCCAAATAAACAAATTTTACTTTAAAACACAAAAACTAAAATTTTAAAAATATTTTTTTATAAAAAAAAGGCTCTGGTTCTCTAGAACTCTAAGTTCCTACAAACCAGTGGCCACTTGTGGCTCATAGACCTTATAGTCGGGTTCGCCCTCTGCTCATGAACCTAACCCTAGGGTCCTCGAGGCCCAACTCGATGAATCTGAGGCTGGCGAGTATTGGGTTCTTTTCTCTCTCTTCGATCGAACTAGGGGTCTCGAGCCCTAGGTTCATCGAGTCGGGCCTCATGGACACCAGGATTGAATTGACGAGCCAAGGGCGAACACGGCCCTGGGGTTTATGAGCCCTAGGTGAGCAATTCTAGCCTAGATTTCAGTCGATCAAGGACAAATTTGGCCAAATAGATGCTGGATCTGACTTTACAACCTCAATTACGATTGGAAATGATGTTCAACATTGCCGGAGGTGGAGTTCGTCAAGTGGCGACGGCAAGGAAAGTGGCACGATTTGAAAATTTGACTAATGAATAAGGATAAATTAGTAATTTTACTACTTATTACTTGGGAGTTGTTTGGATCGGAGTGTCTCGTGTCTAGCGGTAATTTGAAGCCCGAGAATCTCAAAATCGACATTCCCTAGCTTTGATGGGCCCTAAGAGATTACATATGAGGACTACCACCGTTAAGGGTGATATTATAAGATTACGCCCTGAAGGGTAATCTCTTTCTTCTTCTTTTTTTCATTTTTTTTCATTTTTTTTCATTTTTTTTCCTTTTTAAAGCTTAATTCATTTTTTTAAACTCTAATTTTACTTTTTCTTTAGATATCTGCTTCGTGTGTGTATCATACACACACACATATATATATATATATAATTTGACTGTTGTCGAAGTACGCCAGGAAGAGTACGATTCGAATTTCATATTCTCGTGACTGTGATTCGTTTTCGTTTATTTTTTTATTATATTTTTAATAAGTTCATTTTACTTATAATATATTCTATTCGACTTTCGATAAATAAATGAACGAAAAGAATAAGTGCGTTTGCATTGCTATTTCATCATATTAGGCAAATAAATTCTTGACGATGAAGTAAATAATAAAATTATAAAGTAATACAATAATAAATACGTTAATTAGCGTTAAAGTAAATAATAATATTATAAAATAATATATTAATATATACGTTTACTTAACGATGAAGTAAATAATATTAATATGCACTTTTAATTTTTTATAAGTTTTACAACAAATTAATTTTCATGAATTTCGTTGTAAAATTGATTGGTAGCATACTCGATCACGCGGATGATTTTCTCATATACTACGTACTACTTTCTACCCTTTTCGGGGCAAATGTTCAGATATATTATGACGTAATATTTTATGATTTAGGCTAGTATGGGTACATATGGATTCTATACTACCCATACTAACATTTTTTTATATATATATTTTACTGAAAAAATAATAAACTTTAATTTTGTCATATTTACTTAGTTGAAAATTAAGTAATGTATAAATTTCAAATTATTTTTTCATAAATTACAGAATGTATTGTTTTTGCTGCTTATCAAACACATGTTAACTTTGACATTATTCAAGAGGAAGGATTAGTAGCTTAATTATCCTATTGATTTAAAAATGATTAATCTCACATAATTTTTCCCCACTAACTATAATATATTAGCTTAAATGCTATGATAAAGTTTTTTGATAATAACATCATTAACGACCGTGTATATCATGGGCCATCACCTTTGTGTGTATATATAGAATGGTGTGTGTATATATGACCGAGTTTTTATACAGAATGATGTATATAGTATATATATACACATATATGGTTTATGTTATGTGTATCACATGTAGCAAATATTTATATAATAAAAGGAAATATATTTATAATTAAAAATAAAAATTGAAAATTAAATTTTGGATAGTAACCATACAAATCAAGGTTGTTTATGTAAAATTACTTAACTTTTCCATCCATTTATTTAATATACCAAATATAGCAATCACACATTACCTTCTATTTTTTCAAATACATAATATCTTACCAAATTCGGTATATTATAATATGACATTTTCAAATTTATTTTACCAGCTATTTAACATTTCCTATAATCTAATAATCCACGAACTAAACGATCCCTTATGGGAATCCTAGGTCATGGTGAAGAAACCAAACCTGTAATTACTATTACGATTACGGACGAAACAAGTAACCAAATAGGCATTCCCTACATAATTGATGTGTAATGAAATTCCTATTACATCCAATCAAACATAGCATTAGTGACCCAAGTAACTCTTGCGTCGGGCATTTTGTCTAACAAATAATAAAAAATGGGAAAATAAATAAAAAATGGAAATCCATTTTGTTTTTCGGTAATTAACGAAAATCCATTTTGCTCGCTTCCGTCCACAGAGATCTTCATCATTCTATAGTCTGTCAATTCGATCCGCTCACTCTCCCCTGTCTCTCCCGTCTCTCTCTCTCTCGCGGATCTCGTTCACTGTCCCGATCAAAGCACCATCAAATCAGAGCACGCGAAAGCGGCACCCCAGTGGCAGATACATATAATAGGTGGAACCGGAAGGGAGAGTTGCAGTTGCAGTCCGTTCCCGGAGAAGAAGTTATTCCACCGGAGGAGGAGGAGGAGCCCTGAATGGCGGGAAACGATTGGATAAACAGTTACCTGGAGGCGATCCTGGACGTAGGTCCGGCTCTCGATGACAAGAAATCGTCGCTGCTGCTGCGGGAGAGAGGTCGCTTCAGTCCCACCCGCTATTTCGTCGAGGAAGTCATCACCGGATTCGATGAGACCGATCTCTATCGCTCCTGGGTTAAGGTTCCACTGATTCCTACGTGCTCGATATCTCTATCGCTTCTCCATCTCTCCCGCCCCCTCCTTTTCCGATCCGGTCCTCTGTTACTGTACGCAATTGCATTTCTTTCTAATTGATTCTCTCCTTGGCTGCTGGTTCCCTCCACTGCCCAGGCCCAAGCAACGAGGAGTCCCCAGGAGAGGAACACCAGGTTGGAGAACATGTGTTGGAGGATTTGGAACTTGGCCCGTCAGAAGAAGCAGGTATCTCATTCTCTACATTGTCATCATCATTATTATATTTCTTTTTCAGCTCGTGCTTTGCCGTAGTTTTAACTCTTTGGCTCCATTTAGGTTACTGATTGTGGATTTTTATGCACCGTGCTTGATTTATGGGAAAGTTCCTGAGCTGTTTGTGCAGTATGCCGAGCTCTTCCGAATATTGTTTTGAATTGACGTTCCAATCACATGAAATGGCCTTTTACGTTCCCTTCTATTTGAGGGGGGACAAACGAGTCTGGTATGATGGGTATTCATCCCCCCCTTTATCTAAATGATGTTCTTAGCTTCCAATCATCATTGCAACTGAACTTGCCACAGCTATTCCTGTTAAGGAGAAAGTTACCTAAAACACCGTTCTTACTGCCGAAAGTCCACTGAAGAGAAAAATGTATTGTTGCCTCCTTACTTGTAATCATCCTGTTAGAAGTTTGAGAGACTGAAATAATAGTCTGTGTTTTGAGGTCTGAGCTTCTTGCTGCTGTTGCCATTTTATTTATCCCCATGAGATGCCATCGCCAAATAATGTTGCGCAGGATCATATGGTTTTGTTGCCTGTTCTGACTGGAGCCTTTGTCCAGTACACACTAATGAACTCCTAGTCCTTGAAAGCCTTTTCTTTTCTTGTGTTCTGGGAAAAAAGGATTACCTCAAAACTTAATATACTAGTTCACTTATTAGCTCCTGGCTTGATTCTCTTTTATAGCTTGAAGGAGAGGAAGCTCAAAGGAAAGCAAAACGTCGGCTTGAAAGGGAAAGAGGCCGAAGAGAAGCCACTGCTGACATGTCTGAGGACTTATCTGATGGAGAAAAAGGAGATGCAGTCAGTGATATCTCTGCTCATGGTGATAGCACCAGAGGCAGGCTTCCCAGGATAAGTTCTGTTGATGCAATGGAGACATGGGTTAGTCAGCAGAAGGGGAAAAAGCTTTACCTCGTTTTAATAAGGCAGGGTTAAACTTGATATCTTTTCTCTGCAAGTATGATCATATAAAAGAATCTGACACTGACACCATTTGACTGGTCGTGTGTATGCTTTTAGTCCAAATATTCTGTTGAACAAGTTCATGCCTTGGACAATTGATTTTGAGATGCACAGTGTCATTTTGGATAAAAATTGGCAGGCAAGATAGTTGGGCCACAAACTGATAAATTTTTTATAAAATAGTGATAGCAAAATTATATCCAACTGCTAGGATAAAGAAAATGTGCACCTTTGGCTCCGTCACTGTACCTAATTCTTTTTAACTGCCTTTGGTCCTGCAGTCTCCATGGCTTGATACGGGGTGAAAATATGGAGCTTGGTCGAGATTCTGATACTGGTGGCCAGGTGAGCTTGATGTTACACTGATTGCTTTTTTCACTCGATCAAGCAAAGCATGCGTGGAGATATTTGCTCACTAGTTGTTAATGACAGTCTTTCCATTTACTGTCTGTTGCATGCAATCTGTTTTATAGGTCAAGTATGTTGTGGAACTAGCACGGGCTTTAGGTTCGATGCCGGGCGTTTATCGGGTTGATTTGCTGACTAGGCAAGTGTCAGCACCAGACGTTGATTGGAGTTATGGTGAACCTACGGAGATGTTGACCCCTAGAAATTCTGAAAATCTAATGGATGAAATGGGAGAGAGCAGTGGTGCTTATATTATCCGTATACCATTTGGTCCTAGAGATAAGTACATCCCAAAAGAACTTCTGTGGCCTCATATCCCTGAATTTGTTGATGGTGCACTCAACCATGTCATGCAGATGGCAAAGGTTCTGGGAGAGCAGGTTGGTGGTGGACAACCTGTGTGGCCCGTTGCCATCCATGGACATTATGCAGACGCTGGTGATGCAGCTGCACTTTTATCTGGTGCCTTAAATGTACCAATGCTTTTTACTGGACACTCACTTGGTCGAGATAAGTTAGAGCAACTTTTGAAACAAGGTCGTTTATCAAGGGATGAAATAAATGCAACATACAAGATTATGCGTCGAATAGAAGCTGAAGAATTATCGCTCGATGCCTCTGAGATAGTGATAACTAGCACGAAGCAGGAAATAGATGAGCAGTGGCGTCTGTATGATGGTTTTGATCCCATTCTGGAGCGGAAGATTCGAGCAAGAATCAAGCGCAATGTGAGCTGTTATGGAAGATTTATGCCTCGCATGGCTGTAAGTACCACGAACTATTGTGGTTTCTAAACATCGTACTATTTTTGGCTGCTGATGATTAACTTTTGTTATCTCCAGCTTATTATTAGTTCCTATTCCTCATTTATCGGCATGTCCAGTTTTGGTTGGGTACCAAGATTCTATTACTTAAAATAAAATGCAGTAGTACTTTATTGACCTGACATATTTATTGTGGATTTAGCGTGTGCTTTTACTCAAAGACTTGTCTGAGGGCAGCATAGGTCTGTTGATTCAGTATGTGGTCGGGGTGGGCTTTGGCCCTCTTTTAATATTCTATCACACAAGAAAGAGTCCCGGTTGATGGTGAGAGGACTTCCTCAGTAGCATGTGAAGGTTCAAAAGATTAAAATCAGCTTCTGAGACTGAAACTGCGGCAGGAAGGATATTGACTTTTTCTCTGCATCTGCTTTGGAGTTTGGTTCACTTGACTAATATGTATATGCAATACTTTTCTAACATTGCATGTGCCTATCCCTTATTATGCATATTGGTTAATGCTCTTTCCTGTGCGGATCATCATCAGATAATAACTATTTCATTTACTGACATTGTACAGATAATCCCTCCAGGAATGGAGTTCCACCACATTATTCCACATGATGGTGATGTGGATGGCGAAGCAGAAGGAAATGAAGATCATCCTACTGTCCCTGATCCTCCTATCTGGTCCGAGGTCCTGCATTCTCCCTGAAATTGTTGATATTACTTTATAGATCCTACATTCAGGGACATTAATTATTTTAATTGTGTCTACTTGGAACATATGCCTTAGGGTTAAATTGTGTCTCATTATTTTCTGCATGTGATTAAATGTAGATTTTTGACATGTTACATTGCGTTGCAGATAATGCGCTTCTTTAGCAATCCTAGGAAACCTATGATATTGGCACTGGCGAGGCCAGACCCAAAGAAGAATATTACCACTTTGGTCAAAGCATTTGGAGAATGCCGTCCATTAAGAGAGCTGGCAAATCTAGTATGTCATTGTGCTAATGATGGAGGATATTCTTCTATTATGGGCATGAGATGGCATCATTGAGATGGTAATTTTATTTCTACTTCATGCAGACGTTGATTATGGGTAACAGGGATGGTATCGATGAAATGTCCAGCACAAATGCCTCAGTTCTCCTCTCTGTGCTCAAGCTTATTGATAAGTATGATCTCTATGGGCAAGTGGCATATCCAAAACATCACAAACAATCTGAAGTTCCAGATATATATCGTCTTGCAGCTAAGACAAAGGTAACCTTGTGTCTATATCTGACGTTCCTTGAGTATTTTGATTTCTAGCCAACTCAGTTTGTAGAGCTGTGCTCACGCTCTCCCTCTCTCGGTTACTCTCTCTCATGCATGCAGACATGAAGCCATTAGGCATATGAGTGTGGTTGATTTAGCTGATTGTGTTCTATTTTCATGCAGGGTGTGTTCATCAATCCAGCATTTATTGAACCATTTGGTCTTACTTTAATAGAGGTGCTTTGATTTGCTTTGAAGTGATTATATGTCGAAGGTTGTTCTTGGCCGGACATGAGATTAATTTCTTTGTCCATCTATTTTCTGCACAGGCGGCAGCTCATGGTTTGCCTCTTGTGGCCACAAAAAATGGAGGCCCTGTTGATATCATGAGGGTATACTTTCTTGTCAATCATAACATCTTCTAAGAAGGATCTTCTTTGCACAAAACTTTGCTTTTGCTTGGTACATTTTTTCCAGTCATTTAATAACAACTGATTGAGATACTGCCTCAGGTTCTTGACAATGGTCTCCTTATTGATCCACATGATCAGCAGTCTATTGCTGATGCTCTTCTGAAGCTGGTTGCTGATAAGCAGCTCTGGGCAAAATGCCGGCAGAATGGCTTAAAAAATATTCATCTGTTTTCATGGCCAGAGCATTGCAAGACTTACCTTTCTCGTATTGCAAGTTGTAAGCCCAGGCATCCACAATGGCAAAGAAGTGATGAAGGAGTAGGAACTACAGAATCAGATTCCCCAAGTGATTCCTTAAGGGACATACAGGATCTATCTCTAAATCTGAAGTTTTCGCTTGATGGGGAAAAGAATGGAACAGGTAGTAATGATGCCTCTGTCGGATCTGAAGAGAGCACAGCTGATAGAAAAAGTAAACTGGAGAATGCTGTCATGACATGGTCAAAAGGCGTCTTAAAGGACACAAGAAAGACAGGTTTGGTGGAAAAATTGGATCAGAATACTAGCTCTAGCAAATTTCCTCCCTTGAGGAGGAGGAAACATATCTTTGTCCTAGCTGTGGACTGTGATTCCCTTGACGATCTTCTTGATGTCACTCGCAAGGTTTTTGCTTCTATGGAGAAGGAGAGGAACGAAGGATCTGTTGGATTTATTCTGTCAACATCTTTGACCATTTCAGAGATTCACTCTTTCCTCGTCTCTGGGGGCTTGAATCCTGAAGACTTTGATGCTTTTATCTGCAACAGTGGTAGTGATCTCTACTATCCTTCAGTTAACTCGGAGAATCGTCCCTTTGTGATTGATTTCTATTATCATTCACACATTGAATATCGTTGGGGGGGAGAGGGATTAAGGAAGACTTTGGTGCGTTGGGCAGCCTCTATTACTGATAAGAAGGATAAGAATGAAGAACAGATTGTCACTCTAGCTGAGAAACTCTCAACAGACTATTGCTATGCTTTCAAAGTGCAGAAGCCGGGAATGGTATGCATATACTCCCATGTTATAGTAAAGAAACCGTACTGTAGAGAATTTTCTTACTTGTCAGCATCAGTTTAAGCTAATTATTGAAGCCTGAGACCATGCCACCACTATTTTCTGCTGATTTTCATTATGGCATAAGTAAATTGTATACTTAAATTCTTACCTTTTGTAGGTTCCCCCAGTGAAGGAGGTTCGGAAAATGATGAGGATCCAAGCTCTTCGTTGCCATGCTGTGTACTGTCAAAATTGGACGAGGCTTAATTTTATACCAGTTTTGGCATCTCGGTCCCAAGCAATTAGGTATTTAACATGATGGTTATTTCTGTTATTGAAGTGCACTCTTTTATCCTGAAAGGGAGTAGCACGAAGAATGAGCTCAGTAGTAGTTTCTAAAAGATGAAAGAAACGATGGTTTGCAGGTATCTGCGTGTGAGATGGGGGGTGGATCTGTCAAGGTTGGTGGTGTTTGTTGGGGAGTGTGGGGACACTGACTACGAAGAACTTCTGGGAGGAATGCACAAGAGCGTGATTCTCAGGGGTGCGTGCAGCAGTGCGAGCAATCAATTCCACACGGGGAGGAGCTATCCCCTCTCTGATGTGATGCCATCAGATAGCCCTAATGTTGCTCAGACACCTGAGAATTGCAGCAGTGCTGACATCACGGCTTCCTTGGAGAGTTTAGGACTTATTAGATCATAAAGGGGCAAGAGAGATCAGAAAACACGGCTTTCTGGAAAGAAAGTCCATGTCAGGTAATTGCATTGATTCGGTGGGCATGATTCAACATCCTCTGTTCTCTTTGCTTCGGTCTTCAGTTACTATGTCGTCCAAGATCATGTATGGACCAGGTTTCAAGCCAACCCCCCACCAAAACAGAACACAAACCCGGGCCATGTAATTTTCCATATGAACCAAATCTTTTGGTTTTGGAGATGTGTCTGGCATGTACTTGAAAATATACCCGTACCTCTCTACTTGTAGTATATATACAGGATAATGGGCATTGGGCCATTATTACCGTGCAAGTGCTGTGGGTGAGAGCAACTTGTACTGGTTTGTTGTTTAATTGAAGCATTGCAACGGAAACTAGTTTTTGCATGCAATCAGATTGCGCATTGTGATATGAATTCCATCAGAAAATTGGGGGGAAGAAAAAAAAGATCTAACATCTAATGGGAGGTCGGCACATGCTATGTTACGATATATAACTAGCATCTGTATGATAAATATATAGAGATGGGCATTTTTTTTTTTTAATTTAAACCACAGAGATGGCCATTTTTACGGTATTTTCTTTGGATTATTATCCAATATAGGAAAATTCCATTAACCACTCTTAATCATTAGCTCAAGGGATACGCCCTACTTTTTTTTTTTTTTTCCAAGAAACGATAGTGTGGATGCTTCATAAATCCACAACAAGAGCGGAATACAACTGGATATTACGAGAATGGAATATAATGGTTTATCCACCAAGTAAATGATAAAGAATAGTAAGTGGAAAAGTCAGTTTGCCATCTTGAAGACAAATAATAACTTTTGCTGATATCACTTCCTTTGTTTTTAATTTACTTCTCCAATTATAACTTCCTTTGGATTATTATCTCCCTCTGTGAAGAGGAAGAGGGGGAAGTCGGAGCGGTAACTGCTCCAATCTCGGCCATCACTATCACAAAGGAGGTCATTGGCGAGCGCAAATGCCACCAACAACCTCCTTTGTAGAGGTGGTGGTCCAGATCAGGGCCTCCATGGCCCCCCAATCTCTCCATTGTCTATATTCGACAAAGAGAGTGGGGAGATCGAGGGTGGTGCAGGCCCCGATCTCGGCCACCACCTGTGACAGACGAGGTCGCCAGCAATCGTCCCTTCCTATCGGTCGTGCTCTGACTCGTTTACACTTAATACCAGGTAAGAATCCGCGCGCTGCAGGGATTATTATTAAAAAAAATAAAGATAGAACTGTCAGATTATAAAAGCATATCAATATTCACTAAATAATGTAAAATTTTGATCTCAATATACATATATATAATCAAAGAAAATCATACGAAGATTAATAAATTCATTGCTCCTTGTGTTCGTGGATCCTTCAATATTGTCTATCTCACTCTAATTTTCATGTATCTTTCTCACGTTCCAATTCTTTTATCATATGATAAACAAATATAGTGACTCAAAGAATCAGCTATATCGCACATGAGCATGATTTTAGTCTTTTACAGCAACATATGTACGCAAGTTTTAATGGGAAGGATATGTCGTACTTACCTTTGCTCACGTTATGCTCTAGATTATTTTCCTTTAAAAGATCGACACACTATGTTCAATTCTAATTCTTTGTATGATATATATGTACAAAATTAAATTGTAAGCATGCACTATTTATTTTTTCTCAGGGATTCTGATTGGAGGAAATTATTGGGACCAGTACAAAACATTTACTCTTGTTGTACAAGATTAAATGTTTTGTATTTGGAGATGACTTAATTTTCAATCGATCGAACCAAAGCATTGTACTTTGATTAAACAAGGAAATTTCCAACCATTAAATTATATATATATATATAATCTATATATACCTTTAGTGTATTGCAAACGGCATTCGGCGTCCAACATCTAACGTATACAATTATACTTATGTAATCTATATATATTTTGATATAATGCAAATGACTTTTATATATATTTATATATATCTTACGCTATATTCCGTTGTTTATAATTTATATATTGGGCGATATATATATAATTTATATATTATCGTGCACATATTTTTTTCTCTTGTATATATTACCTATATATATTTTGTTAGATGTTTTCTTCTCATTGTATATATATTCAGTTGGATTCTACTTCATAAGAATATTTCTTTAATAGGAATAGGATTATAAAAATATCATTAATCTAAATGATGAGTTGGCAATGTGAAAGAGCTTTGCTTTATATTTTTGAACAAGTGATGACGTGAAAATTCAGTTCAAGATTTTGTTATTATATATATATATTGATTATAAGTGAATTAGCTAAAAAAATAAATAGATTTTTTTACTTAAACATTAAGTACTTTTTAAACAAATGAAATAAATCAAAAATAAGTTCAGCAATGGATCACGAAATCTTGGCGATTTTCTCTATCTAATGACTGGAGAGTCCACTTTAGTAATAGAAATACATCTCCTACCGAAATAGAATTTGTAACTTGCTATCTTCTTAAAGATTTACTTGTGGGATGGCAGAACGAACTAGGGCCAATTCATTTATTCAGAGAAATTACGATCTAACCCTACAATTGAAATAGATATTGAAAGAGTAAATATTTGCCCGCAAAGGTTTTTATTAGATTAGTCAATCTTGTTTGATCCAATATGATAAAAGACAAAACAAAATAAAGATTCATTATAAAAAAAAGACATTGTTTATATGACATTATTTCTAGATTATTTTTCTTTATATTTTATAGATAAATGATGTCATATAAATAATGTCTTTTTTTTAATAACGAATCTTTATTTTGTTTTGTCTTTTTATCATATTGGATCAAACAAGATTAACATTTTTTTTGATAATTTTTTTCATTATTGGAAATGTATTTATCGATTCATTAGTAAAAAACCTTCTTCCACTTTTGAATTGCCGAAGCAAGAATTTTATGTAAGAGTCGAAGCCCCAAAGGGAGAATTAGGAATTTTTTTAATAGGAGATCAGAGCGGTTTTTTATTTGTTTAATTACTTCATCGAGACCATTAATATGAGCAATGCCGTCGCCTACTTGAAGCACGGTACTGGTATTTACAATCTTGACTTCTCTATTATATTGCTCAATTCGTTCACGGATAATATTACTAATTTCGTCGGCTCTAATGGTTACCATAAGTATTCCTTTATTATTTTTTTGTAAAAAAAAAATGCATAGTAGAAGAGCTAATCAATTATTTCTTTCGTCGCCCCAAACATGCCAATATTAGCACTGATCATGGTTGTCAGAATCGCGATTCGAATCGTAGAATCGTACGATTCTACAATTCAAGGCGGGGTCACTGATTCCGATTCTACGGGGTGAGTCGGGACTGTGGAATCGTGACCGAATCACGCGTTGAGTCGTAGAATCGTAGAATCGGGCCGATTATGCGATTCTATGTTCAGGCCCAGTTCAACCCAAGTCCGAGCTCGGAAGCGGGCCGAAGCCCAGACTCGAAGCCTTCTCCTGGCCGCCCTTTCTTCCTTCTTTCCACTCGGATGAACCGCAATTTCTCCCATTGCCCCTAAATCTTCGAGTCTTCGATGAAATCTTCCATCCACTTACTTGCTTCTACGAGCTTCGATTGACGGTCCACCACCTGCTTCTTTCGACAAGCTAGCTAGTCCGAGCTTCCAGTCTTCCATCCACCTTCTCTAGGTGGCAGAGTTGCGGTTACTTTCTCGACTACTCCGAGCTTCGATCGAGGACAGGGCAGGTACGGTCTCCGATTCTGAGCTCTAATCTCCCTTCACCAAACTTCCTGACATCATTGATTGTGATATATCGATGAGGATTCGATTTCTCAAACTCGCGTTCATTCAAATTAATAGCTCCGCAGCCTTTGCTTTTCTATTTCACTTCAAAATTTTGATCAACTCTTTAGAGGAAAGAGTGGGCTTGGTGGAGTCATGAAACATGAAAGAATGCTGATTGCTGTGAGCCTGCCCAAATTCACAGATGTACTGTAACTAAAAATACGTTTGGGTGTGTTCTGCTTGTCTCCACGTCTCATTCTCTTCGACTATTCATCTTTGGAAATATTCTAGTCACATAACAATAAGTGACATAACTCTTTAATATGGTCTGATCTCCCCCGATCACGATGTCTAACTTAACACCTAGACCTGCCTACTCATGCTCACTGTGCTTCTTGTTTTTCCAGAAGAAAATGGTAGCAGTTTGGTCCTCTAAGTGATGATTATCCTATACAGAGCAAAATTGGTCTTTTACTTTCCAAGGTGTTCAAGTTCAATAGCGCTTTTACTGAAAATGGTTGTTAATTGCTGAGCTTCCAGTATTCAACACAAGCCTTATTCCTGATTATCTAAGAAGAGGGATATCTTTATTTGAATGAACAAGAATTGATTTTTTTGCTCATGAAAGTATGTTACATATATATATATATGTTATATTTTTACTTACAGGTAAAATCTTACGATTCACGATTCGAATCGAGATTTACGATTTTACGACTCTCGACCGATTCTAGGTAGAATCGCGATTCTGACAACCTTGGCACTGATGGTATGTAAATGTAACTCGTTGTTCAAACAACTATTCAAAGTTCCTAAAGCTCCTTGTAAGGCTGGATGGAAAATCCGTTGTCGGACTTGACTAATTGCCCTATGAAAAGGGGGTATAAGTACAAAAAAAAAGACGGAAGCTATCCATGAAATTAAACAAGCTAAATTATATTAAGCGCTAAAAATTCAATTTCAACATTTTTCACCCTGATTGCTGGTTTGAATTGAAGGTTATGGAACTGATTGCTTGTTTGAATTGAACGTTATGGAAGGACGCGTTATAAAGGATTATGAGAATTTCCATACATACAAACAAGCCATAAGTTTAATCATCTGGGAAACCCTGGACCTCACAACCCATGGCATGAGACTGTAAGTCCCTGGGTCTACTTATCAACTATTATTTCCAAGTGCGATCGAGGGCACCGTGTCGAATTCCAAGCTTACGACTTCTCTTGAGTTACAATTATTATCATTCCAAACTTGCGACTTCTCTGAGTTACAATTATTATCGTTCCATCCCTTCTCATATGATGTCGAGAGAAGTACATATTCACTAAAGTTCTGGTAAATAGCAAGAATTCCAAATCCAAAGAACGACAAAAAACAAGATAGGAATCTGATCTGTACAAAGGAGGGAACCATATGCATCCCCACACTCGCACACAATGTTGGAACTGGTTACAGGTTAGCTTCTGCGGCTGATGCCAGAGGCCAGAAGAGTGCAGATTCTTCATAACTCATTTGCCGATGAGGGAAGGCTCTCTCTGAGCAAGATTTATGCAGCACAAATATGTCCCCATCCTCCTCAGCTTTTCAACCTGGACCCTTGAAATAGAGTTTCTTTGCTGTGACAAAATCATACAGTTCTGCTTTACTCCGAGCGATGTGAAATACAGCTTACTTGAATGCTTTCACTTTATAAGTTCAAAGCCGGGATCACCCACTTCCTTCTCTTGGTTGCTTCTGATCCTGTCCATCTGAGAAACCAGCAGCCCATGAACTCTCTCTTTCAGCTGCAGAGAGGAAATTTATGCAAGTTACTACATTGTGCAGATGGGGGAAAAGGAAAACTGACGGAGCTGATTTAGAAGGTAGTTTCAACACACCGAGGAAATCTATACATCTTTTAATTAAATTCAGATCTAGCCAAACATAGATTAGTAAAGTGTGACCTCATTGATCCCTTCTTCACTCTTTACGGACACACGAAGTGCTCCACTGGGTCCCATCTTCCTGTATTGTGCCATTTCATTATCATCTGCATCAACTTCCTCAGTGACGAAGGCTACAGGAGACCCTTGCATCAGATCAGACTTTGAAATGACATCAACCCAGGGATGATCGTCAAACCTTTCTTTAACATCCTTGTAAATCATATACTGAGGAATCGAGAATTAAAGGAAGAAGGCATAGTTAGCTAATCAACATTTCCAAGGGTGGCAAACAAGCATATGATCGTGAAAATCAATAAGTTCAAACTAACAGATGGTACTGCCAATGGTCCTCAGCAATTGATGTTGAATAGAGGCCTAAGGAATCATAACTCGGGATCATACAGGAACTGATTCTTCCCTTACATAATTTACTGTGTTAATTCCATGGTTCAGGCATACCCCATAGTAGATTCATGGTAAAACGCAAAGCACTTCTCAGGTCAGCAATCATCTCACTGGGGATAGACATGATGTCAATTAAGTTACCTTGTTACAATATAAGGGATAATTACAATCTCAATTCACTCACTGTTCAATCCAAGATTACTCATTGCATAATCTCAGCAATCACATATAAACAAATAGAAGGTGCATGGGTAATTTAACTTTAAAAATCTCCCACTCTTTCTCCACATTGACCTCCGTCTCACAACTTCTCTTGCTTAAAAAAAAGAAAAAAAGAAAAAACTATTTTCCTTACTCATTTTTTCTACTATATCAATTATAACGCAATGTCCATATCTGCTGAGCAGTGATTGAGGGTTAAAACAATCTACTAAATATTTTCACTCTTTGCTTTTTGACGTACATCAGCGCATAGAAGCTGTGCCGTCCAGTTAGGATCAGCGTTCAAAATGATTAAGCAGTCACAATCCACTTATACCTGATCAGAGGGAGAAGTTCCACATTCGCCAGTCACATCATGTACATATAATATAGCTGTAGGTAAATGCGAGAGTACAGCGAGCGTTAATTTCTCCAAATTATTCCTGTCTTCTGCTTTTTCCAAAAAAGAAAAAGAAGAATGTTGGAACAAGTAGAAAAGGTAAACACCCAAGTTAAGGGGGAGAAGGGCATAAGATTCACAGGTGTCTCAATCTCACCATCATGTCTCCTCAGAAGGCCAGGGGTGTCCGTCACCTGCAGTTGCAATTATTAGGAGAGAGAAAACAAAATCTGCAATATGATCAAGCTTTGAGGCTTGACACTCAGTGCAGCTCATATGAATGCAGAATGTGGTGGGGCTCACAGGCGTCTCCCCTCAATTTAGAAGAGTATCAAATATTAGTAGCAGCACTGCCATTCATTAGGAGCTTAACATAGCACCTAAACTGTTATGTCATTGTTCACAGAGAACAAGTGGATGGGTAATAATAATTGCATAGAAACCAAAGAAGGTGTTTAGATATCTTATGCGTTAACCTGAAAATGCTGGTAGCCTAAAGTGATATGGCCCATCAGAATTCCTCTTGTGGTGAAGGGATAGTTGCAGATCTGCCCTAGTAGAAGAAGGAAAGCAAGAGTTGCAAGAACAATAAGTAGTTGGAAGGAATAAGTAGTTGGAAGGAGGTGTTCAAACTAAGTGTCTCATGAATAGAAGGGTCTTAACCTCAGGCTTTCCTGTCGAAAGTATGCGAACCAAGGATGACTTCCCAACATTAGGGGCTCCAACAAGACAGAGTGTGGGCATTTCCAGGTCAACAACTGGCATTGCCCTCAAAGTCTGCAAGAATAGCATTTTCAGATCAGCACACTAGATGTGCTCCAGTTGTAATACTATCAAACAATCAGAAATATCAGCTTGAATAATAAGAGGCCAGAACACTTTTAAGCACTGGTTCCTACAGCATCACGTAAATAGGAGTTTGTCCTATGGAACCTCCAGTAACTGTCAATTACTGCCAGGGCAAACGATGTGAAACAATGAAGTAACTCAAAAGTATACTGATAAATAAATAAATGTTCAACGCTTCACTGCTATTCCTCTTATGCGGAACACTTGTCAAGCCGGTAGCACCACAAGGAGGTTCATACATCAGTTGGACACCAGAGGTCTCACATCATTGCTCACATTTCACAAAGACCAAGAACTTTTTCTTTTTTTAGTTATTTACTAACTTAGAATTTCCACAGCAAGAGGATATTTTGAAAGCAGAGATTCGATAAAGGCAAGAGATTATATTGATGGCGAAATTATAGGACACTGACAGTATAGCATGTCCTATGTGTGAGTGCATATGTGCAGGAATATGAGGCTTTGCCTCAGGGAAGGGTGGTTGTTTTCTGCATATGTGCTTGATGCTTGTGTAAGTGAGAGTATGAGAGAGACCTTGGCGATGTTCAATAGTTCATCAACAGCTTTGCCTTCATGACTGAAAATTTCTTCAAGGTTGCTCATCCCTTGACTCAACCTTTCCTCTGCTTCTCTCTTGGACGCTGACTGCACAATTTAACCACTGTAGTAAAATACACACACACACACACACACACACACACACACACCAGAAAATCAAGATCAACAGTAAAATATCACAGAATGTATTGCGTTAAAATATCAAAGCCTAAGACACTGACAGACGCTTCATTCTGGCGAATGAGGACATCAAAAGAGAGTAGCAGTATCTTTTTTTTTTCCCTGCTTTATAGTCCATATGTTTAGAGCTTTTAAAGTGGTTATAGGATAATCTGAAAATATGTACAGACTGGGGATCAACCTTTGCACAGTGAGAGGCATGTTCCTTGCCAAAAGAAATCACCTTCTTCCTCAAAGAATCTACTTTTCTCAAAACCTGTCAAGAAGCGATGTTAAATGAAAATAACAAGACCACTCCACTGCTCTAGAACCTCTTAACAGAACTAAACCCATCTCCAGAAGTATATATGCAATGAAAAAAGAACAGAGCTAAAGTAACTACTTTACCTCTATACTAAATATGTTTTGTAAACACCTATATGCTACACCTCTATTTCATAAACATCTATATGCTATGACAATAAACATAACTCCGCCTCTTCATGGTGGTCATCATTAGTGGACTCTGAGTTTACAGGGGAGGACCCTCAACCATCCCCCATCAATCATCACCAAAAGAGCATTTTGAGGGGACTGAGACTCTCCGTGCTTTGTTCATAGATGATTTATAATTGTAAAATTTGGAATTGTTAGGGAATGGAAAGAATATGCATGTGCTACTAGGTTGGCTTCACTCTATCTCTTGCATCTGGGGCTCTGTTGGAAGGAGAGGGTTTGGAGGGGAGGCCTCATAGATTTTCTTCACTCAAGCACCTCCTCAGTCTTCCTCGATGGGAGTTGCATGTACTATTCAAAAGAGCATTTCCTTTGTATGCCAGCCAAGACTCCATTTTTTCCCAGAATGATTTTATCTTGTCACGGTTCTTCAATTAGTTCCCAGACTTTATTACCTTTGAGGTTATATATTAATTATCAGAAGTTATCAGACACAAAAACACTTCTAGTTAAAGAAATGAGTGAATTTTAACTCCAGACAGACAAAATATGATACGGGAAAGAGGGAGAGAAGAAACAAGAGATCCTACTCGACTGGATTTAGTAGGTAGCTAGTAGTTATGGTTAGACATGATTTACCTCTTCGTAATTACCATCCCCTATAGTCAGTTCAACAAGTGCCCTTTCATAAGGGTGCAGATAGCGTTTCTTCGGAAAATTATCGATGTAACCTCTCAAAGGTGCTGCCAATTCCTAAGATGGAAGAATGACCAAAGATGTCAACACCAGCAGGGCGATGCGATAGATAATTGCTTGACTAACCAAAAGGGGGGACAAAAGAGAAACTCCCATCAACAATTGTGAAGATACATATACAAAGCATCTCACTTTCATAAGTGCATCAAGTTGCTTTGCACCTCTGTTTCTCTCTCTTTTGGCAATATTTGCAATTCCTATAAAACATATAAGTTGAGCGCAATTACTCATTTATCAATTTTGAGCCGCAAGATCTGACAGATTCCAAGATAATCTTGAGGCAAACTAAAAGATTGAATAGTCATGCAGCACATAGTTACTAACATGAAAAGGATGCTTATTGTTACCTTTAGTGGGTGAGACTCGCTTCGCTTTCCTTAGCGATGAGTGAAGAATATCAACTGATGGCATTACCATGGGTAGTTTTTGAAACGCACCAAGATTTTCAAGTTTTCTCATGGGCTTTTCCTAAAATTTTAGGCACAGTTCAACTCAGCTGTCAAGAGAAGCATACTAATAATTGTAATAAAAATTGAACAAAGGAAAGGATAGGCTGACATTAGTTTTGAGAAATCAAGCAAAATCTTGCATACAATACAGATGAACCTAGCAACTAATATTACTTGAGAGCCGCAAAAGGCTCAGATTCAAACGTGCGCCATAAGTCTGTGGGCACAGCCTCCTCTACCACAGCCAAAACCTTCCCCTCTCTAACCTATCTAAAATCCTCCCCTCCAAGTCCAAGCCCCTTAAATGAAACTGAAAGATATCAACATTCTGTTTGGTTTCAAAGTTAAAATCACAAAAATTTTAATTTTAACTTTAACTCCACATACTACACAACAAAAATACAATAAAAATATACATTTCCAAAGTCAAAAATTTTATCTTTTAACTTTAACTCAACACACTACACAATAAAAACACACGCTTCCCAAGTCAAATTTATAATCACATCTCATTTGTCCATTTCCACAATCAAAATCAAAGTTACATTTTACTCCGAAACCAAACGGACCAAAGTCGTCCTCTTCCTATAAAGATGGAACTTTTATTATGAATTGGTACAGCCAGAGAGAGGAATCGCTGGTTGGGGTGCGGGGCTCTGCATGAGTTTCAATCTAAAGAAGGAAAGAAACAAGCGAGGCGATGGAGCTGTAACCTTGGGCGTGCTATCTTGTTTGGGTTGAGCAGTTGGGACGTAACTTCCCTTCACTATTTCATACGTGCTTGTTTGAATGCTCTTCCGAAAGAATATGCTGGAATTGATATGGGTGCCGAGGCCTGCTAGAACAAGCAGCTCGAACATGTTTCTCTATAAGCCGCGGGAAATGGAGAACGGCAATGAGTGGGAAAGGACCCTCTTTTTTTTTTTTTCCCTGGAGAGGCGGCAAAAGGAAAATGATAGATAGGAAAAGAAAGAACCTTTGGAGCTTCTCCGGAGAAATTTTGAGGAAGGAAGCTGCCATTGTTGCAAGAGGCTATAGACGACTGTCATTCTCGCTCCAATCCAATCCAACCCAACCAAAGAAGAAGAAGAAGAAGATAGAATTGGCTTGAGTTGTTGATAGTGTCCCCAAAGGTCTCCTAGTCCTGACTATAAGCTCAGCTCAGTCTCCGATAAGAGTGACCTTCGATGATCGTCTTGCGCCGCCTGCCTCTGCGCTTTTCTCTCTGTCTGTCTTGCCTTTTGGCCTTGGACTCCGTTGCTCCGTTTTGTTTCTATCTGAATTGGATAGCCGCCGATTCGATTTGACTCCTCTCACCAAAAAAAAGACTGGGGCCACTTCTGAAACAAGAAAATAGTTTTGGGGGTAATATCGTAAATTTGAAGCGACTGAGCCTTCAGGAGGAGGAGGACGGGACGGGAGAGCAGGAAAGGAAAGAGAATCCCTTCCCTTCCCTTCCCTTCCACTCCACTTTCCTTCCGAACGAGAGAACAAAGCCGTCTCCACCCTCGACTGCGTGCGTGCCTGCCTGTGCATGCACGTCAAAATATATCGAAGGAGGGGAAGCGGAGTGCCCACAACTGAATCAAGGCGGTAGTCTCCTCACGCTTTTCACCTCGGAGTTTCCAATATCCAGTGGAGGACAGCAATGGCGGCAGCAGAAGCGTCCATTTTTTCGGGTTCTGGCGATAACTCTGTGTGGACCGATGTATCCCCTCTTCTCCAAGCTGCCTGCAACGGTCCGTTCTCTATGCCCTTCTTCCCAATGTTAGAGGCAGGAACAACGAGAACTGATATGCAAACATTGGTGATATATAGGTCTGCTCATTTTCAGCTTTCGTTTTCTCTGGATGCAGGTCTTCAAGATGGCGAACTCATCCATGGAGATAACTTCAATCTCTATGCTGCCATGTCTGCTCTAGAGGTGCTTCTTCCCCTTCGATTCTGGATGATTTCTTTGATTTTCGCTTCATGAGCAGTCTTCACTCATCTACATAGATTATACTGTTTTTAAAAGTATAATTTGTTTCGGATTCTTCAAAGCCAACAAAACTTAGAACCTCAACAAGAATATCTTTCCTCGGAAGAAATTGCTTTTCCTTTTTCTTTTCCCCGATGATTCCGTACCCGTTGTAGCTTCTGGAAGATCGACACTTATCACTTTGTCATGCCTAGCAGATAATGGACCCTAAGATGGACTCAGGTATGATTGGCAGATATTATTCAGTCGATGAAGCCATTGATGGGGGCGCTGCTCCAATTCCTATAAGCTTTGATAGAACTGTTGATGTCCAGTGCACAATTGACATCATGGACCATCTCCTGGCATGCGAGGTAATCAAGTATAGCTTTGTCCATCTGGGTTTTCCCATGATTTGTCCCTGTGGTTGTTAGAAGGATTTTCTCGATCCCTGTTCTACATGGCCAGGAACATTCAAAGGAGTAAATTTTGAGTTATTCCAAAGGCGATGATGTCGTCTTCTGTGACTATATCTAACTGTGAAACGGTGTGACTACTATTGGTTTTAATTTGGACAATATTTATTCGTTAGCAAAGGTTGGTAATTAGAGTGTGTTCTCTTAATTTCACTATTTGCGGTGTTACATGTGGTGACTGCTGAAGCATTTTGCTTCGTAAGTTATTGGACAGACATGTTTATCTAATGCTCTAGTTGTTTTGAAGAATTTATTGTCCCAGGTAAAAAAAAAAAGGAGTATTTATAAATGGCACATCTTTATAGAAGATAATTCATTTTCCTCTGTCAGATCGTGTAATCAAAATGTATTGCTTTCTTGTTTGAGTTTGGACACCAATACCATAACCATTCCCTCCACTTCCGTGTTGCTATTGCCATGACTGCCACCCTTTTGCTGCCTCATGCAATGTAATGGCCACTGGAACTCCCGCACTAGAGCTCCAGGCAAGTTTAGCAAGTGACCTCAACAAAATCCTGCCTAAGCTCTGACTGGCATTGGTGGCCTTACCTGAGATCCTACCAGCACTAGCTTTGGCTGCCAGAGGGGTGTGGGCCTTGGCTGACGCAATAGGATGAGTCTCTGGAAAGTGGAAAATGACTTTTCGAAATGAAAGAAGTCATTTTCCTGAATTTATATGTCACTTCACTAGTTGAGAAAGGAAATGATCCTGTTGACATTCCAGTTCTCGAATCTGTTCATGGTAGGCTACATGGCACAAGGGGCATTCGCTGGCACAAACTGTCTTCTCTTGCATATATCTTTTGAGGCCTGAAAGGACTACTTCACATGCCTTGCTGCATTCTTATAGCAGCGTCATACGTGCAACCTGCAAGGCTGTTATCTCAGTTGTCTCAGATGCAAGAACGCATGAAGTAAAGTATTCCAGCAACTCTTTCTGCCTCTATTTATGTGCGGCTGAAATTGTTGATCTTAATTTCTTAGGCTAGCAGTTTCTTTAAGATTTTCTAACTCCTTTTCTTTCATCAGTCAAAGGCACAAAAAAGAAAAACTTTTCTATTAAAAGTTGATCCTCATGCTAGTTTTTTTCCACTAGTATGATTTTGTATAGTTCACAATGTTTCTGCCAAGATATGTTTCTAACCCATTGGTAGTTCATTTCTTTTTGCTAGGAAGAAGATCTTTTCACTATGATGTATGGTTTGAATTTGAACGGTGAAGATGAAAAGTGCCTGTCAATTTTAAATGCCGTTGAAGAAACAATTTCTCGGCAGTTGCGTGCTTGTAGAGCTCTGTCAGCACGAAGAAAAGTCTTAGAAGGTAAAAGTCTGATTACTTAGTTATTATCAGCATTTAGTATTGAGCTCCGTCGTCATGTTAGATGAGCAGAAGTGTCAACCAACTAGAGCAATGGGCATGTAGAAAGTCTAGATAGGATAATTTGAAATAAGCTTAATTAGATGCTTTTTTTTTGTGCAATTAGTTAGTGACCTCATTAAGATGATATTCATTTTACTTTATCAAGCAGGTGATGGCCTTATGACGTGTACTTGTTAATCAGCTTCAGCTTCAATCATTATGATATTTTTGCATATTTTAGCGAGAGCTAAAGTATATGGAGTTACTTAAGATGATATGTCTGTCACTGTCCAGAACACAGTATGGAATAAGTCTGCAAAGTATATTTTCCGTCGTCAACCTATGGGCTCCTCCCCCCCCAAGCCTTTTACTTTTGCTTTTGTCTGTCTCAACCTTAACTGTACGAAGAACTGTTGCTTTATTCCTCCTGTTCAGATTTAAATGACTCCATTCAAGAACTGATTTCAAGTTATTTTTTCTAATAATTTGCATTGTGAAATTTTTATTTGAGAAGAAAACAATTAAAAGATGGAAAGGAGGGGATGCTAGATGGTGGTCATCGAGGCCCACAGTTGACAGTGGTCAAACTTGCCTACTGCACAGGAAGGCCACTAACAACCTTTCTCGAGCTGCCTTCGAGTTAGAGAAAGGGATCTGGGAGAGGGAGAAAGGGGGAGAAAGAGACTTTTAGAGAGAGAACAAGAAAGGGATACCACTTCTTCTGATTCGGCCAACGAACTGCTCTATGTTATGTCTCTGTAATTTTTTAACTATCTGTGGGCAAGTCGTCTTGTGAGATCTTGATTTGTTCATTGAAGGTCAAAACAAAAACAACAAATATAACTGAACCTTGAATCTTTGTCCATCATTGGTGCAAAGCTTCCTTTCGCTCCCCATCCCCCTTTGTAGCTCCCTTTCTGTTCCTCAAAGCCAGCTTGATGGCGGCTGTAAATGGCCTGTTAGTCATGTCTGAGTTCTGACCACTGTCAAGCATTGACTCCGATGACCATTGTTGAGCACTGCTTGTCCGTCCCTTTTCGGTTTTTTTCCCTTTTTTTAACCTCTCCACTTCGTTTGCAGTATTTCAAACAGTATTTGTTAAGGAAGGACTGACACGACCGTTCTTCATAACACAAGGACTAAATCAATTAAGCCAAAGGTAAAAGACAGGAAAAAGTGACCATAGATTGAGGATGAAAAGTATAATTTTCCCAGTAAGATATAGCTGAAGGATACATGTCAGCTGCTGTGTCCTTATATGGGTGAACAATGTTCAGGGTGGTAGCAATGTGCTTTGATGACTTATTTCATTAGTGGATCGGATCAGAATTGATTGTACTTACTTTTTTAGTACTACATTTTGTTGTCATGGCATCTCTGATAAAATAATTGCCTTGCTGATGTTTTAAGTTCTCTAATGCAGATATAGAGCCATTACAAAATAATCCTATGTTGGAAGAAGGCTATTGTCGAGCTATCCTTGCCCGTTTGCGCTTTCGTAAGGTCTTACCCTGTGTTTGTTTATCTTAGAATCTGTTCTTACCAGCTTTTTTTTTATTTTACTTCCATGGGTTGTCTTAATACATTTTCTTATCTAATTAATTTGCAAATGCTTTTTCTACCAAAAATGATGTTATTCTAACCTTATGTAACTTTACAAGCAGATATGTAGTTTTTTTTTTTTGCTAACCCGGGGTATCCGGGCTTCGCCCGACTAATCCCCGAGGCTCTGTGAACCCCCGGCGGCGCACGGAGCGGGTAATCACGCCAAAGGCGCTCCGGTGGCCCCAAAGGGATTCGAACCGGGTCTCGGTGCAAACTTGTGTGCACATTAACCACTAGGCCAAATCCCTTGGGGTTACAAGCAGATATATAGTTACATAATAATGCTAAGTTCCTTGCATTGTGTTGCTTCAACATATTCACTCATTTTTCTTATTTTGGTATTGCTATTATAAATGTAGCTGCCTCTTCCGTGACTTGTTTAGGAACTAATGACTAAAATTTTATGGTAAATAGTCCTCTACTTGTTATGACCTGACTCAATTTGTGTGAAGATTTTTTGTCTTTATACACTTTGAATTTTGCAGTTTCTATTGTTCAACGGTGAATCTTATATTTACTTGGCTTTTCTTCAGCATTTCTACCACGTTCTTATGTGTCTAAAGAGACCTCAGGGAAGAGGTCTGCAGTTGGCGAGGAAACACGTTGCATCTTGCATATCTGAGCTGAAAGCAATACGCGAATTATCAGGACAGCATACTGCTTGTGGAGGTCAGACTATCTCAGAAGATAGAACGACTGCTTCTGGCCGTCAACCTGTTGGCTTTGATGCTAGTTTAAATGCTAGATTATCTGCACCTACTCCACCACGTTCTATCAAGATTCTCAGTTGGAGCGAGGTCAGAATGCAAAATACTCCGTTAATATACTTTACAGCATCATTTAACATTTTTGCCCTATCTTTGGCTAGGCTATTGAATATTTTCTCAAACTTCTTCAAGATCTGGACATTATTAGTTCCTGTTCATTGGAGAATTCGCTGGATTGTGTATTACATTTTGTGGTTCAGTTTCAGAAGTCTCAGCCTGACTTGGTTGCAAGAGCTCATCTCCAGGTTGCGCCTATCCCTTTTCTTTTGGGTGGTCTTTTTTAAATATATGCAAGAATATTTCACGTCTACATAATTATAAATATATATGCATTATATATATTAAAACTGGAGTTGAATTGACTCTTTATTTACATTATTTAAGTCAAATGAATTTTACCACGTTATATTCTTGTTGCATTCAATGTGCATTCACCTATTTGCCCGTATATTATTTGTATGACATAGTCTGAGCTTTCTAGGAAAGAGAAGGCTATCTTTGGTAATTGAGAAAGAGTTTCTCAATATGTATGACATAGTCTGACCTTATGAGATAATGTGACATTCTGACTTTGAAGCTATTAGCTACTAGTAAGGTGTAGATCAAGAAGATAATTTATCTTTTTAAAGATATGAAAGCAAATGCCTAATCAAAACTATTATGCTCCGTTTGGTTTCGCAGTTAAAATCACAAAAATTTTAACTTTAACTCAACACACTACACAATCATTTGTTCTTTTTCACAATCAAAATCAAAGTTACTTTAACTATGAAACCAAACGCACCATTATTGTCTCAAAAGTTTGAAAAATAGTAGTTTTGGTATTGTATGAGTACTTGTGCAACTTCCTGAAATATTTTGTAGCTGCTCATCATATTTGTGTCCTATATTAACTGAAAGTATCTACTATCACTTTGTATTTAAGCAAATGAAGGGAAGGGTAGTCATTCCAAGTCTTTCATTTGGCCTTCATTTAAGGAGGGGGAAGGAATGGAGGGATTCATAATCCATCCATTTCCCTAGGAATGTTGAGTTTTTAGTAACCCAAATTTGGGAAAAATTTGGAGGGGAGGTGACCAATGACATGACAAGAGAGTAAATTTGCTACATTCCCCTCCCTTTTGAGTTTTTTTTTTTTTTTAATTACTATCCAAACAATAGAAATCAGATGTTCAGTATTCCTCGCCTCCCTTACCCTTACCTCCGTACCCCCAACAAAACCACCCACAGACCCACCCCCAAACCATCTCATGAACGAATTGTATCCAAACACGAAGTGTGAAAATTTCGGTTGTTCCATTTGTGATGCTTTATTCATAATGACTATTTAGCTTCACCAACAGCGTCTTCTGCTTCAAGATGGGAAACTATTTGGGCGGGAAGCTATTTTTTCTGTCATTAGTAAAGCCGCAACATTGCCTGAAGTTGTAAAGAACCACGATATTGAAAAGATGGAATGCGTTATTCAATTAGGACAGGTAGACAGCTATTCCTCTAAGTCACTGTTCAGTTGTTGGAGTAGTTGTTTTGTCTCATGATTTTTGCTGCTCTTATTGCAGTTAGTCATAAACTTGCTAAGAATTCTTTGTGCAAATTCTGCATGGCAAAGGCGAAAGCTTGGGAAAATCCTACAAGATTGGCGTGTCACCTATATTCAGGTTCTCACCACTGCATTATAATATTTGCCTGTTTAAAGTCAGTTGTTTTGATCTATTTTCTCCTCTATGATCTATCAAGATTCACATGTTTATTACAAGTGCTTGTTTGCTTATTTTATATATATATATATATATATATATGTCTAAAGAAGCTTTTTGGGGGGTTGGGGGGTCGTGGGGGTGGGGGGATTGTCTTTTCCCCATTCTCATTTCTCATGGAGGAGAAAAGTGGAGGTTGAGCTCTTGCATTTCTGGTTAGAACTAGGGATACGATACTAAGTACATATCATTTTCATTCCAATGGTCCATAAGTGATTATCTGGTGAGGAAAATACTCAATCATACTAGATGGTCTTGACAGTTTTAACAATTGTTAAATCTGCAGCTTCGTTGATCATCATTTTCTATTAGTTAAGGGTTCAGTTGTGTCAAGAAGTACCAAAAGGGTGCACACTTGTACTGAAATGGTTATAGAAAATATTTTAAGTAGAATATCAAGAATAATTGGTATGAAAGTCAATCAATCTAATAACCTATGAATACTGTTGGGCCACAACATACTTTGATCTTAGTGACCAATAGCCCAATTCTTTTTTTATTTTTTTATTTTGTATATATGCGAGTGATTGATTGAATGAGAACTTCTGAAAGTTGTCCCCCAATTGATTCAACGCATGGCAAGTATCATGCTAATGTTGGATATAATAATCTAGTTTTGTGGTTTTTACCAATAAAAGAAAGTTCTGTGGTGTGCCACTCTTGGCATTGGTGACTCTGTCGCATTTAAATCTGTTAGTTAACTGAATTACTCATTTCTCATTGAGCAGTTAGAACTGGCTCTTAGAAGCAAGTTTGGAGAACCTTCTGGCACTCCGAGTGGCGAGGTATGTGCTAAGGCTCTTTAAAGGGCTCTTTCTAGTAAATTTCTGGATTAGTGAGTGTTCTGTGTTGTCTAATGAGATATGATTTTGAAAAGAAATTGTGGTCTTTCACAAGGGAAAAAAAGAAAATAAAATAAAATTGTGGTATACACTCAACCACTCTGTGATTCTTGAAAATTTTGCCACTTTGATAAAATTAAATTGCTCTCATGGAAATAATGTTTCTTTCAAAGGAGACAGTCTTTCAAGAGAGCATTTCTCTATCTGTGAATATCGTCTTTCCTATCGGAATCAGACTTGGATATAAATAAGAGCTTAAGCCTGTCTACCAGACAATAAAGTGCTTCTGCTTGGTATCTGTATGTGTGTCTATGTATGAAAACTCACACTGATTGTCAATGCCCCAGTACTTCTTTGGGTGCTTGGCACAAGTTTTCAGCAGTTTTCTTGCTTTTAATGGAAAACTCTGATTTGAATGCATTGCTACACTAATTCTCAATCCAAATGCATGCTCACAGAACATATGCATGAATATTCTGAAACAACTCCTCGTCTGGGTGGAAGAGAAAGTGTATTGGATAGCTTCTCGTTTTCTGATGTTGGGCTTTGAGTTGGAGCTCTATTCCACTAGTGAATATGGCATGGTGTACTGGTATATCTATGTTGTCTCTGTCAAGCTTGTGGAGAAACTGCATCATAGGATATCCATCAGTAACAGAGGTAAGCGAGGTTTGTCTCTCACTTTCTTGGTCTGACTTGTTCGTGAGGAAGTGTCGGGTCTTTGTCTTCTATAATATACTTGGTCAGAAGAATTAACTGGCTGCTATGATTATTGTCACTCTCAGTGGAAAGGAAAACTAAACGACTGAAAGTTGGTATCATTATATAATAAGCAGAAGTATCAAAACTTAGAAGAATTTTGAGAGACTGAAACACGATTCTCTTGTTTAATTGGTCTGTGAATTTTTCCTCCTCCCACTGTCACCACCTGCACAATAGACTAGCACATAGTGACAATTCAAATGAATATTCTTAAGCTGCAGAATGCTTTTGTGCTTCTGAAACATGTTAGTATTCGGACAAATGAGATTAGAGGAGTCTAGAAAATAAATTACAAAACGCATGCAGTTCAGATATGCATACCTGGGTTTACATAATCTCAGTTGTGGTGCAAGCTTCGGTATCTTTTAGCATAATAGTCCTGAGGTACTCTGTCTACTTTATGGATTACTGAATAAACTGACTGTAGTTGAATGTGGATGATGTGCTTCTGTTCACCAGTTAAATGTAGGGGTAAGAAGAAAAGGGTCCCTGGGAAGGATGCGACTAGGGATATTCAGTTCTCACCAACAGTCTTGTTCCTTCAGTCGCACATATGTCTTGCTGAAGGACTCACAATGGTATAGTTGCCACCTTCTCATCTCATGTAAATGCAACTTAACTTTTAGGGCACACTTTCAAAATTTACATGCTTCTGATGGAATTATAATCTCTCTCTCTCTCTCTCTCTGTTCTTCACTATACTGATGGAATTCTATTCGTTTTGATAATTTGAAAATTGATCTCTTGACTGTTCAAGTTAAAAAAAGAAAAATGGAGAGCTTTTCAACTTTAGAGAATTTTGATGGTCAAGTGATGTAGTTTATCCGAGCAGATGCTTGCTGCCTTGAGGAATGAGAAGATGATCTTGGAGAGCCCAACCCCTTTCAATAGCGATCAAGAGGTAAGAGCTTGCTTTCGTAGAACTACAATTATTTTGCCTGCGATTCTCGAGCTCCCCTCCCATTTTATAAAGTGCAATGCGGTAAGTAGTCGGGAGTTAAGCTTGAATGTGTTCTAACAGAGAAAGGTTGAGATGAGCTGCTTGCTCTAGGTGCACATATCGTATGAAAATCAGCAGTTCTGTATGTTTTACTGATGCTTTCTTTGTTGTTTTCTGGCCTTGCCTCAGCGATTCTTTCAGCACTTTGAGCTTCTGCAGAAAGCTGGGATTCCTGATCACAACTCTTATCAATCGTTTGAAGGATCAACTAAGAATGCGTCCTTATCTGTGAGTATAGAAACATTATTGGATTTGATTATTTTCCCCTCCTTTTTAGTATAAGAAGTGAAGATGGAGTGAGTTCCTTTTCCCAATGATGCACCATAGATGCTCGCGATGTACAATCATTTCAAGGATGCACAGAGGATAGCAAAGGAGGTGAAGAGTAGTTTCTCAGATGACCCCGAGAGACTATCTGAGCTCCGAAGGATAGAACAGGTTGCTGAGCATAACAGTGTGGCCCTGAGCTTGCTTTGCCGTGTGGGGGATGCTCTTGACTCATCGTTGAAGCTGTCTTTTGAGTTCAGCCACCATCCGCATTTTGCCACAGCTGTCGTTAGGCGGTCTTGATGAAAGATGGCCTTCCAGTTCAGAAACTTCACTTTGAATGGCAAAGATTGATTTCCATGTCCAGGCAGGAGAATACCACCTGTAACCTCTTTGATTTGTTAACTTGTATTCTTAATTATGGGGAAGCATTGGCCATAGGCTATAGTACGTAGGAATAGAAAGAATTCTTTTTCTTTTATTTGATTGTAAACTGTTATATCGTTTTTCCTTATAAAATGAGAAATTAGTCTCTTGATTATTAAAGACTTACGACCATTCATCAAGATCACTGTTGATAGTATATGATATGTCACTACTGCATTGATCATATTCATGGAATATGATGAAGTTTCAATATATTTTGGTGGTGAAATGGTAAACATGCAAATCTCGTGCTCTTAATTCCTTTTAGTTTCGTTCTTGCGAATGTACTTTCCAGGCGAGATACCTAACGCATAGTCTGAGGGCATAATCAATTACCAAATTGGGCTCTGATTTCGCTGTAGTTTTCATGTATATTCACTGGGTTGAGCAGTACACAATTCCTTGTATAGATGGATGGATCGCTAGTGGCACAGGTGTATAAATGAACTACAAATGAAGGATCTGACTGATACCATTATTTGCATTTATCTGTTCTTTGAAGTTGGAGCCTGTGCATGTCAAATAGTAAATCGTCAGCAGCCCTTCAAATGATTTTGTCTTATTAACATATGCTAGATGATGACCCACACTATGCGCGGAATACTAAAGTGAAAGGATGGAAAAGTTATAAAAATTCATTTATAATTACAAATATTGAAAAGTTAATCGAAAAGAAAAAAATTCTAAAATCAGAATGGAAAAAGTGAAAGGAACCCCTCCCCATTTAAGGTCATCAGTGGCATGTATGTTCGTCGATGACTTTGGAGGGGAGAGGTGGCTTCCCGCAAGGCCCTCTCCTCCGCAATCGGGAGATCCTAGTTCCATTCGAGTTGGGATCTCTCGATTAGGGAGGAGGGGGTCTTGCTGGTGGCAACCTCTCCCCCTTCAAGGTCGATGGCGAAAGTGTAGGCTGTTGTCGACCTCCTAAGGGAAAGGGGGAGGGACAGCCATTGGTGAGACCCCCTCTTTTCGTAATCTGGGAGATGTTAGTTTGCTGCCCTTCCCCCTTCCCTTTCCAAGGTTGTCGCAAAAGTGACCTCGGAGGAGAAAGGGTGACCACTGACGAGCCCTCTTATAATTCGCTCTCTTTTTGCATCCTATTTTGGGTATTTTATTTTTACTTTTAAACATTTTTAATATTAAAAAATTAATTCATATTTAAATGAAATGCTATATCAGCATATATTAAAAATTTAATTATATATATATATATATATATATATATATATATAATAACAAGTCCCGAGCTAGATCTCACGCTGCAACGTGTTCAAAAACATAAACGAAACTATCTTGCGTTGCCACATCATTATTCATTTTAAAGAATATGTAATAGAATATATATAGTCTAAATATATAAATATAGAGTGTAATATTACATAACTATGATTATAGTCCAATATACTCTATATAGAGTGAAATTTTCTTATTTAATTATTATGAAAATATCTTATACTCATATATAATAATAATAATAATAATAATATGACGTACCTATAATAATAGCAGATTTTATATATAGTTCTAAGTCTCTTTATTTCCTTCTCCAACTTTTTTCTTGGTTGAACTTTAATTTTGTAGAATGAATATTTTTTCTATATTCAAATTTCAAGCGGATTACTCCGACAATGATTATTTTGACATGATCTATAATTCAATTCCATTATACATGTCGCTTCAATAATTTTAAGACTTTTATGATTTCTATGCATTCAATAATTCTTTTTATTCTTATTTTCATAATTTAATTGAAATTTTTTCATGAAGTTTGAGTTCAATAGTTTTATTTCTTTATTCTTATTTCTTGGTTGAACTTTGAATTGTTTAATAAACTTTTTTTAATACAAATTTCAAGCTGATTGCTTTTATATTAATTTTATTTTAGCTCTATCATGTGTGTTGCTTCAGTAAGTGAAAGACTTTTTTCGAAATCTTTGCCTTCATTATTTCTTTTTTACTCTTATTTTATAATTCAATGGATATATTTTTTCATGATCTTTAAGTTCAATAGTTTTATTTTTATTGATTTTTTTTGTAAGATTTGATTTGAGTATTCATAATAATGATAACATTAATGTTGATTTCTACTATCAATTATCAACTTCATTTACTAGTATATATTTTAAGTTCACCATCCTTTATTTCATACATGGGAAACTTTATGGTAATTCTATCCTATGAGATATTTTTTCCAATTATTTTACTTTTATAAGATAGATAAATATCATAAATAGTATAATATTGATGAAAGGTATTTAGTATATCTCTAATTTAAATGTTTACTTATACATATATGATATTTAAGTATAAGAGGAGAGTAAACTTAGTACCTTTAATTTATAAATTTTATATAGGCATTATTTCTTGATAAGAATTAAAACTTGATTATATTATAATTTCTTATCGTATGTCGTTCTTCATGCGCGTTTTACATATTATAATGAAACTGAAAAACAATACTCGATTAGTTTCTAAAATTTTAGATTCTTTTTCTCAATTCCTAATTTTACATAAAACTTAAAATTTATATCAAAACCAAAATTTACATTATTTAATGATGACATCAATAATTTCTATATTTCAAAATTTATATCTTTAAATTCTTAGTTATAGCCCGCACAATGTGTGAGTCTTCATCTAGTTATTAATTAAAAATAATCATAGGACCATAGGTGAATTGATTAGGGAAGGTTGAAGAGTAAACCCAAAATAGATTTAGAACTAAGATTACAAAAAGAAAAAAAGATTAGAACTAAAAATGAACCTGTACCCTAATGTAAAATCTCTATCGCTTACCTACCGAAAAAAATCTCTATCTGTTATATCTATCTATCTATCTAATCTTCCATCTTCTATCTTCTATTTAAGCTAGAGCAGAGTTACAAAATATAACTCTTCCAGAGCTTGACAAGTGGTCCAATAAGGCCACTCCTCTTTTCTTTTTCTTTTTTTGGTCAAATTTTTCTCTTTAACAAGTTAGTCCCTCAAATTTGATTTGATTTGGCTTTATTTTAATTATAATATTGCTTTCCTAATTCTAGATTTATATTATATTAACTTCTTAAGTAAATATTAAGAATAAAGTGATGGGTAATAAATTTATGAAAAGCAAATTCTGAAATATTAAAGATATTCGATAAAGCTCTAATTTTAAATTTAAAAAAATTTTAATATTTGACATGCCAAAGTACTTAATGTAATATTTTCTAATTAATTCATCAAAATTAGCTTGATAACCACATTTATATAATCTTTCTCTATTTCCACTTTTTTTAGTTTTATATTCATATAATAATATTTTTACTAAATTCTCAATATTAAAATAATTTGTATAAGAACTCTATTTTATTAATTCAATGATTTTTACATTATAATAATATGTATAGTGCATATACTGAATAAATGATAAATAAGAAATATTTATGGAGGTTTTACTGCAAAATAAAATGTGCAAAATTATTATAATGCTTTTAAAATTATTAAAATTTAATTATGAATTTAATTGTTTTAAACTCTTTTATAAAATAAACCGCGGCAATATACTAAATGTCTTGTTTATAGGTACATTAAAGGAGAATAGGCCATGTGTCCCTTTTTCTCTTTTATCACTTCTACCCTTTTTTATTTCTATTCTTTTTCCTACACAGTTGTATTTTTTCCATTATGGTCACTTTGTTTGATTTCTTTTGACATCCTTCAAAGGAATTTCAAAATCGATATATAGCTATATACATATATAATTAACCAAAATGGGTCACACACTGCAAAAGTGAAGTCGAGTATCATTTTGATACTCACATGCATGCGTATTTATTTTTCACAAAGTCATACTGCGTAACTTTTGTTTATATAAAAATAGTGGAGAATGAAAGGAAGAAGTCGGTGTTATTGGTTTGTTAGAACATATCTCACTATGATGTCTCGGATTTATCAATTATTTCTTCTATATTTTCTTTTATTTTTTAGCCCAAAATAATATAATAAAATGGGTTAAGTTCATCAAATTCAATGACAAATTCAAGTATTCATATATTTTAAACTAATAATGCCAAACTAAATTTGGGTTTTAGGGGTTACTTTGATACTTTATATAACAATGTAAGTGCCCAACAAAAACAATATAGTATCGTATTATAATTCGAGAATTAAAGATATAAGCATATAAGTAATATACTTACTACAAATAATATATGTGCGACTAGAATAATGATTATAAGATTGTAATAACCAGTAGCAGATCTAGGACCCCAGTGTTAATGGGTGTAAAACTACAAATAGTAACCTCATTTGGAGTTATAAAAAGTTAGGGATAGGGTCACGCATTGTATAGGTGTGTAAAATAATTAATGAAATATAATATATTTCAATCTTCGTTAAAAAAAATTAATTTATTGAGAAAAAATTTATTTTTAAGAAAAATTATTACATTTTTTTGCAATTTTTATATAATAATTATCATAATTCAGTCAAGATTAAAACAATATAAAAAAGAAAATAATTAAAGAGCTGAAAGTTATGAAGATGGAGCTCCCATATTTTGCCGCTCAAAATGTATAGAATATAACTAGTTACAACATTGCGTGTTACAAAAGTATGTACGGACACTAATAAAATAAATTTATTCAATATATTAACAATAAGTTTAATTTATTGAAAAACTTTTTATATTTCAATAAAATCTTTAATTTGTCAATGAGATATTTTTCTTTTTATTTTTCATTATGTTTATCGTCGATCTTTAATAGAACAATTGGGTGTCATAATTTCATCAAAGTTAAAATAATAAAAAATATAGAGAACTTAGAGAGTTTAAGGATGGTCAAAATAGAGCTCACATGTTTCGCTCGTCAATTATATATATATATATATATATATTTAAATAATCTTATCATATAAATATTAATTTGATCATTGTCAATTTTACTAAAATTATAAATGTATCCGTAGTCCTATTTGAGTTCATGTAAAAAATTTGAAAACAAAGAAATCGATATCATATTTCATAGTAAGACATTTTATTTTTTGGGTGAAATATGTACAAAATGATGAAAGACCTCCCTGAGAGAGAGTACGAACTTTGTCTATATCCTTCTTTGTAATTTATCAATATTATAGGGATCAAATTAAGAAATTATTTGCCACTACTCAATGGACTCATATCCCCAGTGAGGTTTCTCAAAATTAAGTGGGTCAATTGACCCCACTATCATATATGTATATATATACATATGATTTAATAAAAACAACTCTTTATTCGTAATATTTAGAAATTATGTATGAATTAATAATTAATAAAAAATAAAAATATTGCATTGAAATTTAATTCTTGATAAGATTTCTTTACTTTAGAAAGAACCAATTAATATAAAAGAAGAAAAATATAGATTTCTATGAAATGATCGAACAAATAACTATTAATGATTCCACAATTGATACATATATATATATACATCTGCCCCTCGTAATAACACTACCACATAATTAATCTAGTTTGAATCAAATAGTTTGACGCTTGTCCCTATCTATTCCATAAGTAAGTGCTTAAAATAACAATTCATGAAAGTTTTTTTTCTCCTAATTATCCATCTATTATTCTCATTATGCACATAAGAGTTCTATATGATTGAGTAGTCTGTTTGGACTCACAACATCATGCGCATGTTGAACATAGTGTAATATTTTTCGTTTGGTTTCGGATTAGGATTTTACTCCATTTTACTCCACACATATAGGACAAAATTGGTAATAGTAGATGAAAAATTTATTATTAAAAAATTAGTGTAGATGTGAGAATTTATTATTAAAAGGGAGAAAAAGATAAAAAAAAAGAGTATGTATATATGTGAATGTAAAAGTTTATCGGGGAATTTATTATTAAAAATATTAATTGTAATAATATTTAGGAAAATGTATGCGAGAGAATTTATTATTAAATAAGAGAAAAAGATAAAAAATAATGATTATGTTTTTTAATTGATGAAAAAATGAAGTGGAGTTGAGTGAAATTTCACTCCAAAATCAAAAGCAGCCATAGTAATTCGTCTGCCTACTTTCTTTTGCCTTTTCTTCCCTTCCCTTCCCTTCGATTCGAAGTGCTAACTTTGACAGGCCTGCCAGAGCCCAATAGTCAACATGCAGAATGGGGTGGGGCCGATATACTTACATACAAAACAGAAATAAGAGGGTAAGATGAGCCAACCCGGACCAAAAGAAGATTGTATATATATATATATATATATACACACACACGAGCTCGTGCGATGCACGCGTTATTGGCTGAAGCGATTTTTTCTAAATGAATTTTTAAAAATTTTGACATCACAATTGAAATGTTCATTAAGTTATATATATTATTAAATTGAAACCATTCCAATATTAATTCATACAACAAAAAATTAAAGATAATTGAAATTGAATTATAATACCAAATATGGATGGAGAAAATGATATTAATTAGAAAAAATATTACATTTTTTTAAATATCAAAATTTTAAAAATTGTACATATGACTTCCATGTACTTTGTAAAATAGGAAATGCAAATAATCTATTATCATAAATTATTCTTGTAAATTCTTACTTTTAAAATTTTTAAAATAGATTTATCTTTTACTTTTTCAAAAGTTTCAATATTTAAACATGCCTTTTGCATATCGGTGGATTTTCTTTTATTTACTAATTAAGTCGGAAAGAGATTACAAATACGTTATTTTTGTAATTTTTCTAATAAATTTTGAGATTATATTTTTTTTAGGAGAAATAGAATGAAAAATCAATTACTTTCATAAAATTTCCCGAGCTATCAATTTATTAAATTTTGGTCTAAAAAATCACAATATTTACCACCTTCCTTGATCTACCAATCCGTTAATTGGGCCGTCAAAACTGCTGGTATGGCTGTTAACAACGCTGATGTGGCAAATGATTGCCTACATGGATGGCATGCCACAAACTTTTTAACTTGAAAAATCACATAGTTTGTTTTTCCCCCATCTACCAAAATATCAATAACTTTACAAAATCACGTAGTTTGCTTGTGTTCTCTCATCTACCAAAATATGGCTTCTTTCAAAAATCACATCTACCAGAATATGATTTCTTTGAATGATTATAAGTTTGAATTAGGGACTTATATATATGCATGTTGATTTGAATGTCAAAAAGAATTTTTTACAGAAAAGAAGTATTAGAACAGTTACAAGTTTGTCATTTTCAAATAAAAAGAATATTTATATTTGTTATCACATTAAGTAATATAGGAATTAGACATATTATACTACAAAAATAATAACCATCCCAAATAATCATTCCAACAAGATTTGTGCGCACCAATATCCTGTAAAACTTTTAGCATGGTTCAACTTGTTGGACACAAATTATATTGGAATGATTATTTTATCAAGGTTATCATCTTTGCAATATAATGTTTAAGTTCCTATTTGTATATATATGAAAGCAGGATAAATGTGGGTTTGGACAACTGGTCCCAGAACGCTTCCTTTTTGTATCAAATTTTCTCGATTTTTTGAGCTTTTTCTAAATAATAAAATTGTGAATCTTTAGAAATATATAAATATAGATTTGTGAACCGTTCATTATTTTATCGATTTTCTAATTTTTTTTATTTTAAATTTTAAAAACACTAAATATAGATTTGTGGAACCGGTCGTTATTTTCTTGGATTTTTAAATTTTATAAAAAAATAATTTTACTTTTATTTTTAAAACATATAGATATAGATATCTGAGAACGATTGTCATTTTCTCGCATGCACATAGTTTAATTTTAGTACATTCACAGTTAGATTTTTTGAGGTGAGTTCTTCAACTATTTATATTTTTCTCGCACATGAACTTTTTTGGAATTTTAGGATTTTTCAATTTTGTGCTTGTAGTTTAGGTATTAAATTTTGATAATGCAGAGATGATGAATTTCTACCTTCAGCATTTTCATCATATCTGCATTATCAAAATTTAATAACAATCGTTTCCAGAAATCTACATCTACATGTACCATGCCAAAATAAATTGAACCATGCTACAATAATCGATCTCAATGTCCAATAGGTTCAACCATGCTAAACTTTTATAGATGTTGATGTGCATAAGTTTTGTTGGAATGATTATTTTGGTATGGTTATTATCTTTGCAATATAATATGTCTATGTTCCTATATTACTTAATGTGGTAACATATATGAATATTCTTTTGATTTGCAAATAACAAAGTTGTAATGGTTCTAACACTTCTTTTCTATTAAAAATTATTTTAACATTCAAAACAATATACATATATATAAGTTCGTAATTCAAACTTATAATTATTCAAAGAAGTCACATTTTGGTAGAAGTGATTTTTGAAAGAAGCCATATTTTGGTAGATGATGAAACATAAGTAAACTGTGTGATTTTTTAAAGTTGTTGATATTTTGGTAGATGAAGGAAATGTTATTGATATTTTAGTAGATGAGGGAAAAAGACAAACTATGTTAATATTCTAGTTAAAAAGTTTGTGGCATGCCACCCAAGTAAGCAACCGCCTGCCACATCAGAATCGTTAACAGCCACGTCAGCAGTTTTGACGGTCCAATTAACAGATTGGCAGATTAGAGAAATAGAGGTAAACGTTGTGATTTTTCAGGCCAAAATTTTAAAAATTGGTAAATCAGAAAATTTCATGAAATGAATTGATTTTTTAGGCTATTTTCCCTTTTTGTAAATCAAGAATGTGCTTGTATAATAAAATTATAAAGTATTTAATGATTTATATACATTTACTAATTTGATTCTAGTTGTATATTATATAACCTTATGCTATATAAATTTTCATTTTTAACCCATTTATTATGGGGATACAACTTCATATATATATATATATAAGTATATGTTATTAATTTATCCACTGAAAAATATTTGTTTATACAATATGATTGTACATGATGGGCTGGACAATGAAATGAAGAATGTTATGGACTAGAAAATTGGTTCGAATCGCGAACCGAACTTATCATTCTGGGGCCACCTTGATACATCAAATTGATAACAACCTCTAGAGGAAATATTCCCTCCATAATTTTCTCTCGTATATCTCAAATATCTTGGATATTATATTTACTTAATATCTACTTCATGTATTCCACTATCTATTATATGCAACCACATATCTTATATAGATTATGATATCCTAATAGAGATTTTATACGGTCTCTATAAATACCCTCCAAGTATGCCTAGATCCTAAGTTCAATCTTTTTTTTTCTTCTACAAACGCTCACTTAAGCATCAAAAAAGGAAATCGAGATTCCCTCTCATTCTTTCCTTTTTTGTAGTTCCCTCGAGGCTTGCACGTGATCAAGACCAAATTTTTTCGAACTCTAATATCAGCGCCATTTGTGGGGAACGACACGAAAGTCATCCACATCAATTGTTTTCCACCACTGAGAAGAAACAATGGTTCTAACTAGAAGTGCAACAAAGTCTCAAGCCGGGAATGATAGGTCTTGGGGACTCTAAACCCTTTGTAGCAGGATGCAACAAACATCCCAGCGCAGTTGGCTCATCAATATTCGTCATCGCCGCACGAGCCAAACATGGTTTCGATTAGATCAGCTAGCGCTAGACGTCCGAGCAATGATGGAAGCCATCATCGGTGGTTGTACGGCCTCTCAGGGCACTCGGGCTGGCTTAAAGAACGATGCGGCTATTAACTGAAGGCTGAACTAGAAAGAAGACGACGCTGCTTCCTCCAAGCATAGGACGAAATCCCTCCGCAAAGGGAATTTTGATAAACTACTCAGCGACATGCCCTCGCTGATTACAATCCCTCTTGGACCGGTTGCAACTCTCTCTTCGGAAGAAGTCCAACACCTCATCAAGGAGAAGGTTGCAAAACTATTCAGGCTACTGAGCGAAAACTGTTGGGCCTTTCATCTCCTAACGAGAACCTTGAATCCCTTATGTTGCAGGATATCCTTAATACTAATGTATCTCGTAAATTTAATTTCCCTCAAATAACTCCTTTTGATGGAAAAATAAATCCAGTCAACCAAGTGAGCCACCACATCACATCACTTTTCTAAAGAGGCGCTTTCAAGAACCTCTAATGCTTGTTGTTTTCCAGGACCCTCACTGGGATTGCCTCCGACTGGTTTCACTCGCTGGCTCTTGGCTCTATCACTAGCTTCAAGCAATTGCAGGAGTTGTTATTAGGGAAGTCAATCCCGGATATATTGCTTATTAATTCTGTATCTTTATTTACCCTGTATCTTACCATATCCACTGGAATTAGCTTGCTGTATTTTGTCTTTCCTATTTTAAGCTTCTAGACAATTTTGGTGTATATTAAGTCATGGATGTACAATAAACCGGTGTGACAAGTGAATATAGAGAATTCCTTTCTCTCAAATTTACATGGTATCAGAGCAAAAAGGATCTCTGAGACTTGTGTAAGAGTGAGATAATGAGTAGCAGCAAGGGGAAGATGATTGATATCACCTCGCCATATTTTCTCAGTACAGCAGATGGCATGGGAGCCGTACTCGTGACTTGCAAGCTCACGGGCACAAATTATTCGACCTGGTCAAGGGCCATGTTGAACGCCTTACAAGCCAAGAATAAACTCGGCTTTGTCGATGGAAGTCTGGTGAAACCTATAGAGACAGCAGAGGAGTATGGAGCATGGAAAATTTGCAATGCTACTGATGTTGCTTGGATTTTTAACTCGTTAGATACGAGTCTACACGCCAGTGTTGCTTATGCAGGTGAGGCTAAGGCACTCTGGGATGATCTGAAGCAACGTTTTTCTCAAGGGAATGCAACAAGGATTCAGCAGATTAAGGCAGAATTGAGTGTTCTGAAGCAAGATGGACTCACAGTTGGGAAATACTACACTGTATTGAAAGGGTTATGGGATGAGTTGGATGATTACTCGCCAATACCAAAGTGTACATGTACTGCTGTGGCTGAGTTTGTGAAGCAAAAGGAAGAAGAGAAGATTCATCAGTTCTTAATGGGGCTGAATGCAGAAACATTTGGGACTGTGCGATCCCAGATTTTGACATATGATCCTTTACCATCAATGGCAAAGGTCTATAACATGATGATCCTGGAGGAGAGTCAAAAGATGGCCACGAGAAATCGGGATATTAGCATGGAAGGTACTGCTCTCGCAGCAATGGGCAGTGACCTACCGAGAAGGAAAAGCTGTAGTTATTGTGGGAAGAATGGTCATGAGAGGGCTGAATGTTATCGTTTAATGTCTTGTAGTTATTGTGGGAAGAATGGGCATGAAAGAACAGATTGCTATCGGTTGAATGGGTATCTAGCTGATAAGGGCGAAAGAAGAAATGGTGTTGGCAGGAAAGACACAAATTATCAAGGAAGAAGGCAAGAAGGATGGAAGCAATCAAAGGCAGACAACCAGCTGAGAGAAGGGGCACGGTCTACTGGATACCTGGCCAATGATAATCCTCTGGTAAGCTCATGGAAAGGGGGAGCTGCTGCCACCATCACTGGAGAACAAGTCCAACAGATTCAGCATTTACTGGCCATGCTAGGACAGAACAGCAAGACTACTCTTGAACAAGTCTCTGGTATGTCCTTTAACTTGGCTGTGGGAGGCTCAAACTGGATACTAGATACAGGCGCTACACAACACATCACAGGAAATATAAATTGTATGACCGAATCATTCCCAGTTGAAAAGCCATACCCAATATGGGTTGCGGATGGAAGGTCTGTTTACGCTAAGAGAATTGGGACTGTTCAACTAGGACCTAATTTTTTTTTGAAGGATGTGCTCTACATACCTGAGTTCACTTGCAACCTCATTTCCGTTGGGCGTTTGGTTAAGGATATGAGCTGTATTGTCACTTTTTCTTCTGATTTTTGCATAGTGCAGGACCAAACCATGAGGAAGGTGATTGGAGTGGCTAAATTACTTGGGGGACTCTACTGTTTCGGGTGTGTGGCAACTCACTCAGCTCTGGCATCTTTCGAAGGACAAGACTTCGAGAAGTGGCATATGCGTTTGGGACACCCGTCACGGAAGGCAATGTCTTTAATCCCTGCAATAAAACTACTTAGTGCTGAGAATAAGGCTTGTGATGTTTGTTTTAGAGCCAAACAAACTCGAGCTGTTTTTCCTTATAGTTCCAATAACGCCACGCAGATATTCGATCTTATTCATTGCGATATATGGGGACCATATCATACCCCTTCTCTATCAGGAGCACATTTTTTCTTGACAATAGTTGATGATTATAGTCGAGCCACATGGGTGTTCTTAATGCGCGAGAAGGCTGAAACACAGCGCAAATTATTTGAATTTCATCGTATGGTGGCAACACAGTTTGAAAAGTCGATTAAGGTGATAAGGACAGATAATGGAACTGAATTCCTTTCAAGAGCAATGCAAAAATTTTACACTGACAATGGCATTCTCCATCAGACCACATGTGTTGAGACCCCACAACAAAATGGCAGGGTAGAGCGCAAGCATAGACATGTACTGAATGTGGCCAGGGCTTTGCGGTTTCAAGCACAACTTCCTATAACTTTCTGGGGAGAGTGTGTGCTGACTGCAAGCTATTTAATCAATTATACACCCACATCAGTGTTAGGAGGACGAAGTCCGTATGAGTTATTGTTTGGTCGATGTCCTAACATTGGACACTTGCGTGTCTTTGGGTCTTTATGCTATGCATTATACAAACCGAAGAATAAAGATAAGTTTGCAGATCGGTCTAGAAAGTGTATGTTTCTTGGATATCCCTATGGAAAGAAGGGATGGAAAGTATACGATTTAGCCACCGAAGAAGTGTTTGTTTCACGGGATGTAATTTTTTATGAAGATGTATTTCCTTTTGCTGCAACGGTCAAGGAAAGTAAGGAGAGTTCAGCGAGATTAATTCCTCCAACTGATGGTGGAGATGAATATTTTTATTTTCAAGCTGCAAGTGGACATCCTGACAGTTATAATGATGAGCAAGAGACTGAGTTCAACGAGAGGGGGAGTGATGGTACAACTCCACCAGGGGATAACTCAAGCAGGGAGTCACAGTTCAATATTGGTGCGCTTTCTGATCAACAATCACAGGAGCAAGTTCGGCCTGCAGACTATACAGGAGGCAGTAGCTCTTCTCATACTGATCAACTCGGTGGGCAACCATCTCAGCAAGTACTTCAACATGGAGAACAATTGTAGGAGTCTGTGGAACCTGATGGCACAAGGGAACTGTTGAGGAAGTCAGGAAGGGTAACAAAGGTATCCACTCGATTGAAGGATTACATATGTCATGCTCGAGTGCCACACACCCCCCCCCCCCCCCCCCCGAGAATGCTGCTCCTTCATCTCACTCAGGTATGGCCTACGATATCAAGCATCATGTTTCTTATGATCGTTTTTCAAACTCTCATAAAACATTTATAGCATCACTAGACTCTGACGTTGAGCCGAGCACGTATAGGCAAGCTATCCGTGATCCACGATGGAAAGCAGCCATGCTTGATGAAATACGTGCCTTAGAGAGTAATCATACGTGGACTCTTGAACCATTACCACCAGGCAAGAAACCGATAGGATGTAAATGGATCTTCAAAATTAAGCGTCGAGCCGATGAAAGCGTAGAGCGATTCAAAGCTCGCCTTGTTGCTAAAGGGTTCACGCAGGTTGAAGGAATTGATTACAATGAGACGTTTGCTCCTGTTGCTAAGATGGTTACAGTTCGATGCTTCTTAACAGTGGCATTATTTAGAGGTTGGGATCTTCATCAACTTGATGTCCACAATGCTTTTCTTCATGGGGACCTCGAGGAAGAAGTTTATATGCAGCTGCCCCCAGGTTTTGACTTGACTGATCGACACCGTGTATGCCGTCTTCGAAAGTCTCTATATGGCTTGAAACAAGCCTCCCGTAATTGGTTTTCCAAATTTACTTCTGCATTACGCGGTTTTGGCTTTGAACAATCTGCAGCAGACCATTCATTATTCACATGGTCAAAGAACAACGATTTTGTTGCCATTCTTGTCTATGTCGATGATATTATCTTGACAGGAAACAGTCCAGCTCGTTGCACAGCCATCAAGGAATTTCTCAATCGTCATTTTCGCATCAAGGATCTCGGTTATCTAAAGTTCTTTCTCGGTATTGAGATAGCTCGTAAAGGAGGCCAAATGTTTCTTTGTCAACGCAAGTACACATTGGATATATTGACAGAGACTGGCATGCTAAGAGCTAAACCTGCCACTTTTCCTATGGAGTAACAGCTCCGGTTGTCTACTGAAGAGGGGTTGAGGTTTTCGGATCCTGGAAAGTATCGGAGGCTCATCGGACGTCTTGTATACTTAACTATCACACGACCGGAGTTAAGTTATCCGGTTCATATCTTGTCTCAATTCTTGCAAGATCCAAGACAACCGCACTGGGATGCTGCGATGCGATTACTTCGATATCTCAAAGGTACACCGGGTCAAGGAATAATACTCAAGCCATCATCTCTCCAGTTAAAAGCATACTGCGATTCAGATTGGGCTAGCTGTCCAATGACTCGCCGTTCTTTATCCGGGTATTTTATCACTCTTGGGGGCTGTCCTATCTCTTGGAAAACCAAGAAACAGACCACGGTTTCCAAATCATCTGCTGAGGCGGAATATCGTTCCATGGCGGTTACTACAAGTGAGATATTATGGTTGAAGAGTCTACTTCGGTCCTTCAAGATTGATCACTCCGAACCTGTACAGTTATTCTGCGACAGTCAAGCTGCTCTCCACATTGCAGCAAATCCGGTATTCCATGAGAGGACAAAGCATATTGAAATCGACTGTCACTTTATCCGAGAACATCTACAGTCAAGAACCATCATTGCCTATCATGTGTCTACTAGGATACAACTAGCTGACATCTTCACTAAAGCACTTGGAAAAGATCGTTTTAAATTTCTTCTCGACAAGTTGGGCATTCATGATCTTCACGCTCCAACTTGAGGGGGAGTATTAGGGAAGTCAATCCCGGATATATTGCTTATTAATTCTGTATCTTTATTTACCCTGTATCTTACCATATCCACTGGAATTAGCTTGCTGTATTTTGTCTTTCCTATTTTAAGCTTCTAGACAATTTTGGTGTATATTAAGTCATGGATGTACAATAAACCGGTGTGACAAGTGAATATAGAGAATTCCTTTCTCTCAAATTTACAGTTGTTCATCCATATATTGGCGGCAACTCGGCGAGTAAAACACGATCTCAACGAGCTATTCAACATGGAGCAAAAAGATGGAGAGATGTTTCGTGCATGGTACGAGTGCTTCTTCAAGGTCGCCACTGAGATAGAGAACTTGACCCCTTGTGAAGCGATATCTACTTTCCAAAGAGGCTTGAGGAAAGGGGGCTCAAGAGAGTCTCGTCGTTACACCTTCACAGGACTTTGTCAATCTTGCAACTCGTGCCTAGAAGTTCATAAACCTTGAAGAGTCTCTCTTAAGTAAGAATGGACGTGTAGGAGAGAAGTGACGGGACTACCCTGGAAGTGAGAGAAAGACAAAGCGACGCCCACCTCAACAATTTGAGAGATTCACGCCCCTCATTGTGCCAAGATCTACTGTCTTCCATGAAATCGAGAGGATTGAGCCCACAAAACCTTCATAGGTGACTGAAATGGGGGATGTAGGGAAATATTCTGACCAATACTGTAAGCACCATAAAGCTTGGGGACATGACATTACGCACTGTCGAATCTTGAAAAATGATATATAAAAGGTGATTCAATGCAACCACCTCAAATCATTTGTCCAACACAACAATCAAGAAAGAAGTACTTGCTAGTTTCACAGGGCCTACGGAAGCGTAAAAGGAAGAGAAATTCAAAATTTCATACCCGTGAAACTAATCCCAAGACCTACTAGAAGAATAAGAGTAGATTATGCGTACCTGGAATATTTCAAATTGTTGATCGAGCGTCCCACGGGTGACGCCTCTACCGGTATCCACACCGACTTTCTCAACAGGTCTTCGAGATCGGCGGTGCTAGTAGCCAACACTCGAAGGAAACACCAGTGCAACACCCAAAATTATTAGACTAGTAGGATTAATTCAAGTTGAACAATTCAACTTAAATTTCCAATATACAATTCATACACGTACACATATATGGATGTATATGTATATGCATATATATATATCTCGCATGTGTATATCCTCACAGAAAGCTCAACACTTAGAGCTTATTTATACTTAATGTATGGAAACCATTTTTATTCCACGGCCGGTGTAGGATTCTTGAAATGAATATCCCAATTGGCCACGTGGACAACCACTTGTCCTCATACATTACACCTTGGATGGCATAGCACGTACGTGTCACGTGGCTCCCAATTCGGGCCCCCGTGTGTCTCAAAATTTCGTGTATAGATCGGGTTCGTTAAATCTAATAAATCGTGTCTAATTAATTGGTAAATTTAATCTCATTCAATATCCGATTAACTAATCGCACCGTAACTCGTCTAATCTCTATTAGACAGTTTTAGTGTTTCAAAACCATCCCATCGATTCGGTCGTAGTGTGTGACCCTGTAGATTCCCAATTACGTTGACAGTAATATCAAAATCTCTATTTCATTGTTACAAATAGTGAGCGGCATCTAGCAATGCATCACTGTTACTCAAGTAATCGGAAAGTCAATTTATTGATGAACCTTGTGACCTATGTTACTGTACAGTACAACCCCTTTGTCCTCTATATCTCTATTGAGCCCAATGCATGGTCGATGACATCCTTGTATGGCTCAATCTCTCTTTTTTGGTTTACCGGGTAAGTCTATCAGAATAAATGAGCTCAATATCCCTATATCGACTCATTTGGGTATGCATACACTTTTAGACTCTTCCCACCAAGTGGCCGTGAGATATCGCTCTCATTTCGTAAGAGGGACAAATCTTATCTTGGTCACTCACATTCCTCTCCATGCTCTGTAGTATACCCAATAATTATTTTTATAACCAACCTGTTACGGTGGCGTTTGACAGCATCAAAGTATATGACATTACATGTAGGAATCCATGGTGGCATCAAGTCAAAGGACCACTACACTATAGTCACTATGAGATCTGCTAATGACAGTCACGTAACAACCCATGTAGAAGTCTTATGGCGGGTCAGTCCAGTATACATTACTACTAATGTATACCTGCGGTGTGACTCGATGTCTCCACATCCATGACCTGTGAGACTTGGTCATCAATCAACACCACACTAGTTTAACCGCATTATCGTCGTCTTAATTAACGATAATACTTTGACTAGGGACATTTAAGAATTAGATTCAGTAATTATATGGTCTCATAATCAACTCACACTTGATGTCTATTGAACCTACTATTCCAATGACGTTATTGTGTAAAATTAATATTTAGCGCAATCCACACAATAACAAAATGCCTCATATTATAATGAAATACATGTCACACTACAGAATTGACAATAGATTGCCTCTAAGGCATACACCAATTCCCAACAATCTCCCACTTGCACTAGAGCCAATCTGGCATCTCCCTGATGCCTAAGGATCTAGTGTGAGCCTCGTGCTTGCACTATACAAGAGGTTTCGTAAGTGGATCTGCGAGATTCTCATCTGTTGGTATTCTGCATATCTTCACATCTCCTCTGTCGACAATCTCGCGAATGAGATGGAAGCGCATGAGTATATGTTTAGATCTCTGGTGAGACTTGGGTTCCTTAGCTTGCGCAATGGCTCCATTGTTGTCACAATAGAGATCCACTGGGTCAGTGATGCTAGGAACCACAACAAGTTCTGTTACGAACTTCTTGATCCAAACAGCCTCTTTTGCAGCATTAGAGGCAGCGATATACTCGGCCTCTGTGGTAGAGTCAACTACTGTCTCCTGCTTGAAACTCTTCCAACTCACAGAACCTCTATTCAGGCAGAACACATACCCTGACTGCGATCTACTATCGTCCTTATCGATCTGGAAGCTAGCATCGGTGTAACCTCTTACAACGAGCTCTTCTTCGCCTCCATATACCAAGAACATCTCCTTAGTCCTTCGTAAGTACTTAAGGATGTTATTTACTGCGATCTAGTGTCTCTCCCCTGGATCTGATTGGTACCGACTCGTCATACTCAAATCATACGAGAAATTAGATCGAGTGCACATAACATGTATAATGGATCCAATAGCTGATGCATATGAAATCCTATTCATGCGGTTCCCCTCTTCCTGAGTAGAAGGACTATGAGAATTCGAAAGGCTTATACCATGTAAAATAGACAACGACCCTTTCTTAGAATCCTACATGCTAAAGTGCTGAAGCACTTTATCTATGTATGTATTTTGACTTAGGCCAAACAGTCTCTTGGATCTATCTCTATAAATCCTGATACCTAACATGTAGGTAGCTTCGCCTAAGTCCTTCATGGAGAAATACCTTCCCAACCAAGTCTTCACAGACTATGGGGAATGAATGTCATTCCCGATCAGAAGTATGTCGTCTACATACAACACCAAGAAGATCACCGCGCTCCCACTAACCTTCTTGTAAAGACATGATTTATCTTCATTCTTAATGAAGCCAAACTCTTTGACTGCATCATCAAAACGAAGATTTCAGCTCCTAGAAGCTTGCTTCAGTCCATAAATAGACCGTTGTAGCATACAAACCTTTTCGGCACTTTGTGGATCGACAAAACCCTCAGGTTGTGTTATGTACACATCCTCGAGGAGCTTCCCATTCAGGAAAGCAGTTTTGATATCAATTTGCCAGATTTCATGATCATAGTAAGCTGCAATTGCAAGCAAGATTATGATGGATTTAAGCATAGCTACTAGGGAAAATGTTTCGTCATAATCAACACCATGAACTTGTCTGAATCCTTTTGCCACAAGTCGGTTCTTAAAGGTAATCACATTACTGTCCATATCAGTCTTCTTCTTGAAGACCCACTTACACCCAATGAGATTTACCCCATCAAGTGGATTAACCAAAATCCATGTGCGCACCCAAATTTTAATCTCGTCGGGGCATGCATGCACGCGCCTATACAACGCGGCTTGGGAGTGTCCACCTTCCTGGGGACTCGCGACGGACGCACCTGAGAAGGAGTCGCTACTACCTGTTTACGACCCGAAGGTCGAGGGGCCGGTGAGTCGCCCGGGTCTAGGGGTATGGATACACCTAGTATGCTAAGGTAATGATCTTGTACGGAACCGAAAATTCCGAATTCAGGGGTTCTATTACGTGTGGGCCTATATTCCACATTCCCTTTCGGTACTCTAACTTGCTAGGCTTGCCATTTTATTTATTTACCGCATGATTTAGGGTTGCATTTGACTCGCCCGTTTTGACACCGTAAATTCGAAAAAACACTCGAACCGTCCACTCTCCGATCGGGATTATTACATGAATAAATATACAACATAAACCCTAACATTATTCTCTCAAATAAATAAAAGACAAATTACAATGACTGATTCCCGGTCGGTTCGCGTTCGGCCATTATTTCACTCATGCTCACCATATGATTTTGGAAAAGACCGAAAATTAACTTAAATGCGCACTCGGTGTATGGGGGCATTGGACCCCATGATTGACGGTTAGAGGCGTTGGACCCTGTGTGAATCGTGTCCTAAAGGATCGAACTCGATCCGCATAACAGACAAGTGCAAAAATATAACAAATAAGCTCAAATAAACAAACAATGAGGTTTTTTTGTTATCGCCGAATTTACGTGAATTAGCTGATTATTAACCGGGGTATCTTGGCATACAAATCCTACCTTAAAACAAACAAAAAGAGTGATAGATATGGTATGTAACATTCGGCATTATTTTAACGGACCCGACAGACATGATGTCTGTAATCAAGTCTTGAATGTGTGGGTTATTTTTAGATTATTATGTATCGTGACAATATGGCTTTTACAGATTAAGAGTATTTTCACCTAAAAACCCGAAACCTAACCCTCTGCTTGACTATTTGCCCATGTTTGATTATGCCGAGTTTGTGATTAATTTGTTTTCCCATGTTTTGACCAATTCTATGCACAAACCTACGCTAGGATTACGGTAGGACGAGAACCAGTAGTCATGCCCTTGAATCAGTAAATATGTGTGCGCATGAAAATCAAGATTACGTTGCACGTATCTCGGTGCTTTTGAAATTGTGAATTTGAAAATGGCATGGCTAACAGTTCTTGAACTGTCGACGTGATTACAGATTGTTAATCGGTTCGTACAATTCATTTAAAGAAGTCAAGTGATTTAATTTAGCCAAGTTTAACGTTCCGATTATCCCGTATGTAGAATTTTAAGCTAATTAAAAATTTGCCGAATGCTTTAGTCTACGGATTTTGAGTCGTCGGAATAGCCATTAGTTGACCACTCGGTAAACTCTAATTTCCGACCGTCTTGAAATTTAAAAATTAATTTTAGGTCGAGTTTGCATGATTAAACCGATTCATGTGAGATTTCGATTAAAGCGAGAAAATAAAGCACTTAAACACGAATCAAGAGCACATTCTCACATCAAGCACGACAAGCATACATATTTCACGCAATCGGTGCCGCCATGATCACGATAAACTCATACAAACATACACAAACATAATGTTAACGGAATCGATAAAACGGCGCCGATTCATGGAAGCGGGAAAAGATAAAAGAACACACATTGTCATGTTATATACATATGATTACTGAAACAAAATTATTTGAGTGGGGCACACACATCGGGAATCCAAGTAGGAAAGTATTGGGTATCTTTAGAAAATGTCCAGGGACTGAATTGAATAATTTTAAAAGAACAAGGACTAATTTGAAAATTCGGATAAAGTTAGGAGCACTGATTTGAAAATTCTGGAAAAATTAAGGACTGTGTAAAAATTACTGAAAATGTCCCAGAACTTTTTTGAAATGAATTTGAAAGTTCGGGCTGATTTGAAAAGTGAAAAATGCCCCAGGGACTGAACTGACACAACATGAAAAGTTCCCGGAATAGGTTTAGAAATTTTGAAAAATTCAGGGACTGATTGGAAAATGGTAAAAATGGCTGGGACTTGACTGAAAGTAATTTTAAAATTCGGGGCAGATCTGAAAAGGGCGGAAAATAGCCCCGAGACTAAACTGAAACAATTTGAAAAGTTTCTTGGGATTATTGAAAAATTCTGGAAAATTCAAGGACTGATTGGAAAATATTAAAATATCCGGGAATTGACTGAAACGCATCGAAGAGTTAAGGGGCTGATTTTCTAAAAAACTTAAAAGTGCCCTCAGGACTGAAATGAGACAAAATAGAAAGTTCATTAAATCGAGTTCGGGGCAAATCCGATCATCCACGCAATGCAATAACACTCATTTCACATCATATCCATCCAAGCAAGCATTGATATTCAGAAATGGAGTGCTAAACATGCCACTAAGTCGAGAATTTACCTCGTTTGAAAAGAACGGGGGCAGTTCTGTAAATAGAGGAGATTTTGGACGAATTGGGCTGCTGGGGAATTGGGTCGAATCGGGCCGATGGGCTGAACTGGGCCTTTGAGATTCAGACTGGGCCGAGTGGGCTGCTGGGCCGAACGGACTGCTAAACCGAACTGGGCTGAGATCCGGGCTGGATTGGGCCGAACTGAATGGGATCTGGGTCGAGTGCTACCTGATTGCGAAAAAAAAGGGAGATTATGGGAAGTCGGGTATCCGAACGGTCTAGACAGACCCGACTGGAATGGAAACGCCTGGAACGGGAGCTCGCTGGTTCGTGCAGCTCGAGCGGCTGGCCCAAGCTGACGACGATGCTTCAGGCTTCCGAGAGGCGACCAGAGGTGGTCGATGGTGATTCTGATCCGGCGTGTATCTGCTTCGACCCGGCAGAGACAATCAGACTCAGTTAGATATTTTTTTAAAAAAAATGAAACGAAGCAGAGAGATGGAGATGGTCTGGGCGGCTTCGGTAGTTCGGGTATCGCGATTTCAAATTCCGGGTAGTCGCTGGAGACGGCCTCAAGGTCACCGGTTGACGTGCCAGTGGACGGAGGGAATGGCATGAGTCGAAGAGGGAGGATAAGCGGAGGGAATTCGGGAGTTGTGGGCGTGGGAGTTATCGGGGAAAAATCCGGGTGAGCTGAGGGAGAAGAGGCCGAGCTAAGGTTTTATTTTCGCGTGCGAGCTGAGGGAGAATCGACGAGAGCCGAGCTGTGGGAGTTCTCCCGATTTTTAGAGGATCATCCTTTCGAGTTTTTTTTTTTTTCGGATCCTTGACCCCACCGCGGCTAGGTTTTTCTTTTTTTTTTTTCGTCCCCCGCCTCCTGCTAGGGTTTCACGAAGAAGAAGAAGAAGGAAAGGGAATCGAAATCGGCGAGATTTTTGCCGGAGATTGGCAGATTTGATCCTGAGAAGAAGGAAAGAAAAAAAAAAGAAAGAAAGAAGAAGAACAGGAAACGGAAGAAGCTAGGGGAAGGGGTGGCAGGGAAAGTCAAACTTTGACTTTCCTTTCTTTTTTTTTGAAATTAGTCGGTCAGACTGGCTCTGATCGGTTCTGACCGACTCTGACTTTTCTGACTTTTTTTTTAACGCGCGTAGAAATCAAAATTCTTGTCTTTGCAATTTGATGACCAAAAATTGATTTGGGACCGGCATTGTGTTCAGAAAAATTTACGGATCACTGTTATGCAATAAAATATTTTTCGGCCTTGAGTTTTCTTCCCGGATTTGAAAATTGACGTCGACGCCCGCGAAATTCAAAGACACCCCGTAAAATTTTTTTTATAAAATTGATGTTAAATTAGAAAAATGTCACTTTTTCAAAGGCCTTGAATGCTCGAGCAATTCGCTAGAAATACTTCCCTCATACGGGGTGACAAAGTGACAATTTTGTCGCTTTGGAGCCGATGGACCGAAATGGGGTGCTGACAATCCATACTTGGTTAGTGTATATGGACTTCATTATCGATGAGCAATACGTCATTGTCTTGAGTCACGAGAAATCCATATCTCTCGAGTTCACAACGTATCCTACCAGACCTACGAGGTTCCTGTGTCAACTATGCAGAAGATTGTGTCACAACACCTTGTGGTACTTGTTCTGCAACCTCACCCGTCGATTGGTCAATGTCATTTTGTGGTAGAACTTTCCCAAGTTCTAATTTCCTCCCACTAATTCCTTTGAAGAGAAACTATTTCTCAAGGAATACCGCAATTTGAGCGACAAACACTTTGCCCTCGATGGGATTATAGAAATAGTATCCTCGAGTTTCCTTAGGATACCCCACAAAGTAACATTTGTCCGACATAGGGCCAAGCTTGTCCGAAGACAATCTCTTCACATAAGCTTCGCAACCTAATATCTTTAGAAAATACATATTGGGACGTTTCCCATACCACATCTCATATGGTGTCATTTCAACTGATTTCGATAGAGCATGGTTTAATATGAGAACAGTTGTCTGTAGAGTATATCCCCAGAAGGAGTTAGGTAAATTTGCATGACTTATCAAAGGTCGAACTATATCTAATAAAGTTCGATTCCTCCTCTCAGCTACACCATTCCACTATGGTGTTCCAGGTGGAGTCAGTTTTGATAAAATCCCACATTGTCTAAGATAGTCAGCAAACTTATAGCTCAAATATTCACCTCCTCAATCTGACCGAAGAACTTTAATGTTCTTACTCAACTGATTCTCCACTTCATTCTTAAATTCTTTGAACTTTTCAAAGGATTCATATTTGTGTTTCATCAAATACACATATCAAAATCTACTGAAATCATCAGTAAATGTAATGAAGTAGAGATACCCACCTCTAGCAAGCTTGTTTACTGGTTCACATACATCAATATGCATGAGAGCCAGAAAATCACTAGCTCGCTCACCCTTTCCGATAAAGGGGGCCTCAGTCATTTTCCCCATGAAGCAAGGTTCGCATGTCTCGATCGATTCTAAATCAAACATGTCCAGTAATCCATCCTTATGGAGTTTGGAGATGCAATTTTCGCTAATATGGCCTAAACGACAATGCTAGAGGTAAGTAGGGTTCGAATCATTAGATTTGAGCCGTTTGGTTTCCATATTATAAACAAGCATATCTAGATCAAGAATATACAGACCATTACTTAAATGTGCACTGCCATAATATACATCATTCATGTACATAGAACAACACTTGTTCTTGATAGTGAAACAAAATCCCTTCTTGTCCAAACAAGAAACATATATTATGTTTCTACTAATAGCAGGTACATAATAACAGTCGTCAAGATCTAATACAAACCTAGTAGGTAAAGACAGGTGATAAGTCCCTACAGTTAATGCAGCAACCCTTGCTCCATTTCTAACTCGTAGGTCTATCTCGCCCTTTGCCAACGATCTACTGTCCCTTAGGTCCTGCATATTTCTATAAATATGAGCACCACACCCGGTATCTAATACCCAAGATGTAGAAGTAGTAGATACATTGATCTTTATAACATGGATACCTGAAGTGGAAGTCTCACTTCTCTTCTTCTTCCTCAACTCCTCCAAATATACCTTACAATTTCGCTTCCAATGTCCAGTGTTGCCACAATAGAAGCAGTAGTCATCCTTTGCCACATTGGCTTTGGGCTTCAATGCACCCGAGTCATACTTGGATGTGCCCTAAGCCTTCTTACCTTTGTTCTTGCTCTTGCCCTTTTTCTTGGTCCCCTGGACCATCAGAACATGCATCCCCTTGCTAATATCCTGTTCAGTTGTTCTCAACATGTTAAGCAGTTCATGCAATAGTTTGTTGTGCTCATTCATGTTATAGTTCATGATGAACTGATTGTAACTGCTGGGCAACGATTGCAAGACTAAATCTACGGCCAACTCTTGACCCAGAGGAAATCCCAGTCGTCCCAGAGCCTCGACGTTCCCAATCATCTTGAGTACATGAGGACCTACCGGGCTTCCCTCAGTCAACCTTGCCTGAAAAAGTGCCTTAGAGATTTCGAATCTCTCATGTCGGGCCTGCTCTTGATAGAGCTGCCTGAGATGCACGATCATATCGTACGCCCCCACGTTCTCGTGTTGCTTCTGAAACTCCGAATCCATGGTGACTAACATGAGACATCCGACGTTCACGACATTATCATGATGCTTACTATAAGCATCTTTCTCCGCTCAAGGGGCATCGTCATGTGGTGGCGCAAGAAGAGGTTGCTCTAAGACATATAGCTTTTTCTCTTGAGTGAGAACAATTCTCAAGTTCTGGTACCAACCCAGGAAATTATTCCTGGACAGTTCATTCTCAAGAACTGATCGCAAACAGAAAGTACTATAAGTGTTCGTCGCCATGGTAACTACCACAGAAATATGCAAAATAAATATTATGACACAACAATATTTAATGAGGACTTTATTAAATATTGCTTCCACTGTTTTTATCAAATCAACGACCCTCACCATTAATTTGGAGAATCTCATTCTCATAGTGGTCCAAGATCCATATTTCACCAAGTTCTAAGTCAACTATGGCTGATTCACCCAGAACTGGCCATTTAGGTAGGGAACTCACTTTCCCAATTACATCACATGCAACTCTTGGCCAGTTGGGCGAATAACTCCTTATTCCAATCTACCTTATAGATCGATGCCTAACTCAATGCCTTTGAACTCCTAATCTTATTAGGCTTGCTCAGTTAAGTCCAACCCACCGGTAAACACCACGTCTTACCATGATAGTTGAGGGCATCCTGCAAGGGCAAGGTCTACACACTCATCGATCTTGGTCTTGATGAGTGTGACACGGTGGAAGGCTATTGACTTAATATTTTAAGGGATTTTATCAACATTTAATCGATCTCACTATACACTATTATGTAACCATTACATAATAATCCACACGTATAACTATTATACTAACACAAATAGGACCTAGTCCATGTCTAACAGTCATGCACCGCAAATATCAATCATAATCACACAAGTATTAAGCATAAAATCATATTTCATGCTTTTATCTACTCAGATTTTAACTAGCTAATCTATGATACCAATTACTAGTTTCACAGGGCCTAAGGAAGCGTAAAAGGAAGAGAAATTCAAAATTTTCTACACGTGAAACTAATCCCAAGACCTACTAGAAGAATATGAGTAGATTAAGCGTACCTGGAATATTTCAAATCGTTGACCAAGAGTCCCACGTGTGACGCCTCTACTGGTATCCACACTGACTTTCTTGACGGGTCTTCGAGATTGGCGGTGCTAGCGGCCAACGCTTGAAGAAAACACCGGTGCAACACCTGAAATTATTAGACTAGTAGGGTTAATTCAAGTTGAACAATTCAACTTAAATTTTCAATATACACTTCATACACGTACACATATATGGATGTATATGTGTATGCATATATATACATCACGCATGTGTATATCCTCACAGAGAGCTCAACACTTGAGCTTATTTATACTTAATGTATGGGAACCATTTTTGTTCCACGGTCGGTGTGGGATTCTTGAAATTAATATCCCAATTGGCCACGTGGACAACCACTTGTCCTCATACATTAAACCTTGGATGGCATAGCACATACGTGCCACGTAGCTTCCAATTCAGGCCCTTGTGTGTCTCAAAATTTCGTGTATTCGTAGTGTGTGACCCTGTAGATTCCCAATTACGTTGACAGTAATATCAAAATCTTTATTTCAATATTACAAAGAGTGAGCGGCATCTAGCAATGCATCACTGTTACTCAAGTAATTGGAAAGTCAATTATTGACGAACCTTGTGACCTATGTTATTGTACAGTACAATCCCTTTGTCCTATATATCTCTATTGAGCCCAAGGTATGGTCGATGACATCATTGTATGACTCAATCTCTTTTTCTTGGTTTACCAGGTAAGTCTATCAGAACAAATGAGCTCGATATTCCTATATCAACTCATTTGGGTATGCATACACTTGTAGACTTTTCCCATCAAGAGGCCGTGAGATATCGCTCCCGTTTCGTAGGAGGGACAAATCATATCTTAGTCACTCACATTCCTCTCCATGCTCTGTGGTATACCCAATAATTGTCTTTATAACCAGCCTGTTACGGTGGCGTTTGATAGCATCAAAGTATATGACATTACATGTATGAATCCATGGTGACGTCAAGTCAAAAAACCACTACAATATATTTACTTTGAGATCTGCTAATGACAGTCACGTAACAACCCATATAGCAGTCTCATGGTGGGTCAGTCCAGTATACATTACTACCAATGTATACCTGTGGTGTGACTCGATGTCTCCACATCCATGACCTGTGAGACTTGGTCATCAATCAACACCACACTAGTCTAACTGTATTATCGTCGTCCTAATTAACGATAATACTTTAACTAGTGACATTTAGGAATAGTGTCCAGTAATTATGGGGTCTCATAATCAAGTCACACTTGATGTCCATTGAACCTACTATTCCAAGGACGCTATTGTGTAAAATTAATATTTAACGCAACCCACATAATAACATATTGCCTTTAGGGCATACACCAATTCCCAACAGTACTACACCTCACCGAAGCAGTGACACAGGCGATGGTCGTGAAGGCATCCCGTGAGGAGTAATTCATTAACGCGATGAACTAAGAGTGCGTGGTTATTTTTATCTTTTTGTAGTACGTTCACTTTTCTTTAGGGGTTTTAGTTTTTGGCAGCTTTCCTTATGAATCGTGAACTTTATGCTTATCATGAACTTGTCATTTACTGATCGTCTCTTATCACATCAGCTCTTTTAAACCTCTTTATTTAATTGGAGCACCCTTCGCTTATTTAAAATGGAGGTCTATCTTTAAGTCTCCTTGCCTATAAATGCACCTTTTGCTTATTTTTTAACAGGAGCATCATTTGCTTATTTAACAGCGGGGGTCTTATCTTTTAAAGCCTCCTTGCTTCTAGGAGCACCCTTCGCTTATTTAACAACGAAGTCTATCCACTAAACCTCCTTATTTAACAGGAGCACTCTTCGTTTATTTAACAGTGAAACTCTATCTTTTAAAGCCTCGTAGCCCATAGGAGCACCCTTCACTTATTTAACAGTGAAGGTCTATCCTTTAAGCCTCCTTAGTTAATAGAAGCACCATCCGCACTTCCTTATTTAATAGGATCACCATTAGTTTATTTAACAATGAATGTCTATCTTTTAAGGCCTTCTCGCCTATAGGAGCACCATTCACTTATTTAACAGTGAAAGTCTATCCCTTAAACCTCCTTAATTAATAGGAGCATCTTTCGCTTATTTAACAGTAGAGGTTTATCTTTTAAGTCTCCTTAGTTAATATGAGCACCCTCCGCTTATTTAAAAGTGAAAGTCTAGCGTTTAACCCTCCTTATTTAACAAGAGCACCATTTGCTTATCTAATAGCAATGGTCCATCTTTTAGCCCCCTTGCTTGCAAGAACACACTCTGCTTTATCTAACAGTGAAGGTTTAGTCTCTTTTGCAGGCTTCTTGACTACGTGTCTTAGGACCATGATCAATTTTTGATACACCAAATTAGTAACAATCTCTAGAGGAAATATTCCATCCATAACTATATCTCATATATCTCCAATATATTTGATATTATATTCACTCAATATCTACTTCAGCTGCATATCTTATACAACCACAAATCTTATACAAACTACAATATTCTAATAGAGATTTCCTACGGTGCCTCTCTTGGTGTGCTTAGACTCTATGTTCAACCTTCGTCTTTTCTTATGCATATTCTCATTTAAATATTAGAGAGGAAAATTGAGATTCCCTCATGTTCTTTCCCTTTTTGTAGGTCGCTTGAGACTCGTGGCTTGCACATGATCATGACCGAATTTTTTTGGACCCCAACAAAGAATAGATATCTATACTATACATAGATAAACCTTTTTTTTTTTCGGTTATAAGAGAATTGGCTTAAGGAAAAAAAATGAAAATTTCTAACAATTAATAGAATGATACAAATATCGAACATGAAACATCTTAATTATCAGGCGAATTGTGTGCACTGCACTGTACTCTTTTTGATAGACAAATCTCCCTTTTTTTTGTCATGAATATAAATGATATTATATATGTAATTATTTTAATGCAAATGATATTATATATGTAATTATTTTTATAACAATAATATATTCTATTTATTAGTAGTAGTAGTAGTAGTATTTTAAAGAAGAATAGTGAATAGTTATTCGGTTCCACGATATTATTGGTGGATTGACGTTGACAAAGAAAAATTCTGGGCAAAGAAAGACGCCGACGATTCAACAACCCTCTCTGAATTGACTTGAATCGCATCGCAGCATTGCAACTCTCATCTCATCTCATGTGATCGTCCGATCAAAAATTCATTGATCGTGTTTTGGTTTTGGGTTGGCCTCCCCTCTCTCTCTCTCTCTCTCTCTCTCTTTCTCTGGTCACAAACACAACAGATCTCCACCCACTTCTCCCCGCAGCTCGCCAAAATTCCCGATTTAATCAGCCAGAGCCAGCCGCTCACCGAGCCCCAGCCTCAGGTACGTAGTAGCAGCGTTAAGCTTTCTCTCTTCTGTGTTTGTTCATTCTGAACTGATCCTTTATTAGAATTAGATTTAGATTTAGATTATTGTTCATCCTCTCTCTCTCTCTCTCTCTCCCTCTCTGTGAGGAGTCGGCTTAATTTTGACTGATGTTTCGGTTCCTCGTCGTCTTAGCTTTCATTTCTGGTTTAGATCTTCCCGGATCGCTTGAATTCTTTTCACTGTCTTGTTTCGGATTCTGGGTTTTCCTGTGCCGGGGTCACTTGCTAGTTGCTAGTGGATTCTTTCTTGGCGTGCCAGCTCCAGCTTCTCCTTGTTAGTGCTGTGCTTCCTTCCCTTCCATGTCCGTGGAGTGAACCTTTCTTTGCGAAGTAGTTTGAGATTCTTCTTCTTCTTCTTTTTAAATGCTTCTGGACTGGAACGGGGAGCCTGTTTCTTGCTCGAATACTTTGTTTAAGCTGATACTGCAAACGATGCAATACAAAAATGTTCTCTCTGTTTGATTGGTTCTTTTGTTTTTCCTTGCTCTGTCTGTTCTGTGTCCATAGATACAATTCTCTTTAGAGAATGTCAGCAGCAGCAGCAGGAGGAGGAGGAGGAGGAGGAGGAGGGGGTACTCAGAAGAGCTTGAGGAAAGCCCTCGGAGCAATCAAGGATACTACAACCGTTTCATTGGCCAAAGTCAATAGTGATTATAAGGTATCTCCGTGCCCCCATCATCAATTCTTTTTTGTTGGCTGTTCATATGTGACAATTGGGCCACTACCAGAGGCAGAGATGGTTATCTTCCATGGATCGAAAGCCATCTTCTTAGCAGTTTGCTGATGTTCATGTTTTCAGGAACTGGACATCGCAATAGTCAAAGCCACAAATCACGTCGAGCGTCCCGCAAAAGATAAACACATTAGAGGTTGCTGTTGTTTCCTTTCCTTATGTACCTCAAATATAACTGGTTGCTGTTGTTTCCTTTCCTTTTGTACCTCAAATATACCTAAGTACTCTTGCACCGTTCTCAAAGTTAACAACTCCTCTCCGAAACATGGACGACAATATTGTGCTCTACTTCCAGAATGTCAGGTAGCAGAAGATCTGACGGAGCATTCCATTTTTCGTTGCAGCTATTTTTGCTGCTATTTCAGCCACAAGGCCTCGTGCTGATGTTGCCTACTGCATCCAAGCTCTAGCAAGACGATTATCAAGGACGCACAACTGGGCGGTATGTTCCTGTTGTCGAATGTTACGTCATGCTAGCTTGAATTGCTCGCTTTGCTCTAGCCTCTCGACATCCTCATTGGCCTATTTTTTCGAAATTGCTCTAAGAGGGTGTTGACGTTCGTTAGCTATCATTTTCGAGCATCTGATATATTCCAAGTTGTAATCTCAGACTTTTTTACTTGATGTTTAGGTTGCCCTGAAAACTTTAATTGTCATCCATCGTGCTCTGAGGGAAGTCGACCCCACATTTCATGAAGAGCTCATCAATTATGGCAGAAGCAGGAGCCATATGCTCAATATGGCTCACTTCAAAGATGATTCTAGTCCAAATGGTATGTATGTAGTCAGTTTTGATCAATGTCCCATCTTACATATTGATGCACCTGCTGCTAACTCTTTAAGTGATAATAATGCTGCACAGCGTGGGATTACTCAGCATGGGTCCGCACATATGCCTTATTTTTGGAGGAACGCCTTGAATGCTTTCGCATTCTGAAGTATGATATTGAGACAGATCGACCTGTAAGACTTTGACCTTTCTGGTTTTGACTTGACCAAGTTGATTTTCTGCATAACCTCTATAAATGCTCAGGGAAATAGACAATTAGATTGCAGAGATAACTAATGAACTTAAGTTTGATGCAGAGAACCAAAGATCTGGATACTACCGAATTACTTGAGCAATTACTAGCTCTTCAACAACTCCTTTTTCGTGTCATTGGTTGTCAGGTAAGTGATGAATTTGCTTATGGACTTCTCATTCCAGATTATTGCTCATGTTCTAAAATGCAGATAATTATTTTCCGTGACATTTCTGTGTAAATGACATGATTATGCAGTTCTCTTCTTCTAATTGACAATATTGTATTGACTGTACAGCCTCAAGGAGCAGCAGTTAATAATTTTGTGATCCCACTGGCGCTTTCAATGGTAGGTGGAATCTACAGGGTTGGTCTATTTGGTTGAATATATGTATTTTAGTCCCTGAGGAATTGTTTTTTCTTTAATGCTTCTAAACTAGGTCGCCTCGGAAAGCATTAAAATCTATCAAGCCATAAGTGATGGTACAGTTAACTTGGTTGACAAGGTAGGCATTTTCATGGCTATTGCAGTCGGAGGTTTATTAATGGAGCAACTTTTGGATAAATGATTAACTTTAGCATAACAGTTCTTCGAGATGCAACGTCATGATGCAATGAGGGCTCTGGACATATATAGGAGAGCTGGCCAGCAGGTATCATCAGTTGATGGCATGTCACTGTTAAGAAGAGCTTTTCTAATCTCCATTGCCATAATATTCTCTTTTTTTTTTTTGCTGAATTAATAGGCTGAGAGACTCTCAGAATTCTATGAAATATGTAGAAGTTTAGATATTGGACGCGGCGAAAAGTTTATTAAGATTGAGCAGGTCTCTCTCTCTCTCTCTCTCACGGGCACACACACACACACTATCTGCCAGTTTTTTTCAGCCCTAATTATCTTTTCATCATCTCCTAAAGTAAACTCTTATTTATGACTAGCCCCCTGCATCATTCTTACAAACCATGGAGGAATACGTAAAAGAGGCACCACTGGCATCAACAGTTCGCAAAGATCAGGTCCCGTGGGCTTTCTGTTAAATGTCCGATTGATTATAAAGAAATTATCGATGCATGATTATTTTTCTTTTGTTTGTTCCTTTGATGCAGGTTGTTGACAGCAATCCTTCACCACCTAAAGAAATATTGGCCATAGAGTACAAAAAGAATGCAGAGGAGGAGGCCAGGCCACCTTCACCATCTCTACCTGAGCCTGAGCTGGAACCGGAACCAGAACCAGAACCAATGAAAGTTGAAGCTGCTGTTGCTGAACCACCAGATTTATTGGTAGGCAGAGAAGGTTCTTTTTCTTGCATGTACCTCCTTTTCCTGTTGGAATAGAGCCCCGTCTTTTCCTTTGCTACTTTCTAATAGGTGTATTGATTTCTCTCCCAGGGTTTGAATGAACCTAATCCAATTGCTTCAGAATTAGATGAGAAGAATGCGTTGGCTTTGGCCATTGTTCCGGTTGGTAAGTTCATTTTTCACATTTGGTCTTACGGTATCAATGATTCAATCTGTCAATCTGTCTTATGTTCCTGACTGACTGGTCCAATGGGATTCCGTCAACTATACTGTGTCAAGCTTGGACTTTGACCTGTGATTGGTGAACCTTCTGTGGAAGGAAATCATGTTCAAAATAAATGTAGACCATATTGATGGTCTAGAATGTTGCTTGGTAATTGGTTGCTGAATTTATATTTTACAGGTGATGGACAAGCTTCTGCTAGTTTAAATCAAGTCAGTGGAACCACCGGCTGGGAATTGGCTCTCGTCACTGCTCCAAGCTCAAATGAGAGTGCTGCAGCTGCTAGCAAATTGGTGAGCTCTTGTCGAACACATTAATTGGATGTTCTAGCATGGTTTTTTTTTTTTTGTCAGGCTTCTGTGTCTTGTCCACATTGCCGAGTTGATGCTCCTCTTGAACACATGATCATGGCACCTGTACCAGCATTTTTTGTTTTTTTTGGGGTATAAGTTAGGTAGGAAATGTTATATTAATTCTCATGAGTTTTGCATGAAATTGGATCACAAAAGGCGGGAGGGCTGGACAAGCTCACACTAGACAGCCTGTATGATGATGCAATCAGAAGAAACACCCAAAGTGGGACCAGCTACAACCCTTGGGAGGCAGCAGCAGCCACGCCAATGGGCGGTGGGATGATGCAGCAACCTGGGCACGACCCTTTCTTTGCATCCAGTGGGATGGCAGCCCCTCTGCAGGTGCAGATGGCGGCCATGGCCAATCAGCAGCAGGCGTTCCTGCAACAGCAGCAGCAGCAACAGCAGCAGATGATGACGATGATGGGCCCACAGCTCCAGCAACCCATGAATCCTTTTGCGAACCATGGTACCAATGTTCACCCCTATGGCTCTGGGATGCCAGTTCAAGCCTACAATCCCTATACTGGCCTTATATGAGAACTATATGATCTCCATCTCATTCTTTTTGTTTGTCGCTTGGTGGGTCCAAGTAAATGAAGAATTTAGACGAAACACTTGTTCCATATGATATGTTTGTGCATGTGCAGCAGTTAGCCTAGCCAGAAATCTTTTTTTCCCCTTTTGCCATTATTGAGGGGCCCTACTCCACTGTTTTTAATTCTTTCTTTTTTCCTTAGACCCAACCCCCTAGGGGTTGGTAATAATAATATCATCATCATCATTATTATTATTATTATTATTATTATTATTTCCTTTGAAAAACCAGCTCCACCAGTTGCATGTGTACGCAGGAAGTTTGTAACTCTCTGTCTTTGTTGATAACATATTCAGAAATATCTTTAGTACTTTTCTTGTTGCTTTGTTAAGCCGCTTATATTGCTCCTCTGCTCTTTTACGGTGTTGCTGTCTCTCTGAGCAATGCTACTAGTTTACCTTCTATACTCCCAGATAAGAACACTATTGGGTGTCATCGTCATCAATATGCCGCCCGCCCAGGCGAGAGAGTGATCCATATGGTGATTGTGAGATATATATATAAACTGTGGATTAGATATCCAGTGATGAGTGAGTTCCATGTTTGATCTTTTAAATCATGTCCGGGAAGACCAGAGACTATATTAATTAAAAAACAACTAACTTTTGCAGAGAAACATACGTCTTTTGAGGGAGAAACTGGAAACCTGAGTGCGTCACATCTTACACTGTCCGTCATTCTAAACATAAATAATACCAAATGCTTGGCCAAGGCAAGAACGCATCAGTGGACCACCGCAGAGGAATGCCAGCACGACATAGATTATGATCGCAAGAATCAGCAGCAAAGCACCCCTGTATGTACGACACATATACAATAAAAAATAGCAAATCATCAGCTTTCAAAGAACAGGGCAAGGGAGGCAAGACGAATGGAAACTTTTTTCAGTTTTCATTTACGAATGAGAGACTCTCACGTGAGCTTAAAGTTTCCCCACCACATGGTATTTTTCAAACGCCGAGACTGCCTTTTGAATCTTAGAGTATTCCCTTGCAGCGTGGAAGCCTTCTCCACCAGCAATGCCAAGCGGTCACCTCTTTCCAGAACTTTCTCAATGTTATCTATCATAACAGTTCTCACCTGTCACCATGACAAAGATATATAACGTACAGCTTGTGAGAAGAAGTAGGGTTACACAATGAAGGCAATCCATTTGGTGCAGCAAAGTCCAAACTCAAAACTGCTAACGGGGCGCAACCGAGACCAGCAACAGAGAAGTGACACCCTATCAAGCTTGACATGGCATTAAGGTAGTAAGGTGGAAGCTGACCCCCACCCTGGAATATGGAAAACTGACTTACCTGACTCATTTCACCTTTCAACCGATTTAATCTATCTGCATTTGGATCTGTCAAGTAACGCTCCATCTCCTGACTCAAAACTCTAGAAAATTCGTCATTCATGGCATATGGTGCAGCAGTTTGGACAGCACGACCGTAACTTCTCACAAATCGTTGGTGGATTTCTTGAAGAAATGCAAACGGGATTCTTCCTGAAAATATGGAAAACAAACAAGGCATTTGGTCACGCTTTGCTTTAATATATATATTAAAATACCATGACTTAGTTTACCCTCCTCGGCAGGCAATGAATGAAAATGTAAAGATGGGGTGAATGATATAAGCAGACCATCTTATTCTTTCATTTGCTATGCCATGCCAATAAATACGCAGAAAAAAATCCTTTTTTTTTTTTTTTGATAAGTAGAAGAAGCAACTACTTTCATAAGATAACAAGACAGAAGGTTGCGGAATGTCGCCTAGTTTGAGTCCATCCAGTTTCCATGATATGCTTGCAGCAATGAGCAATATTGAACTGTGATTCCCGACAAAATTGAGGCAGTAATTTCTTTCTTTCTTTCCTTCTTTCTTTCTTTCTTATGTCTGCTGCGGCATATGATATGAGAGCATCACCGGGTTGGTTCAGAATGGAATGCACTTTGTTGTCTGCGTTCTCGACTCGCGTGACATATCCCATTAGGCTAGCCATCCAGATTACAATCATAATTCTTCAGGTGTCTTGTCCTCTAATGTCAGGATTAGGTGTTTCATCTCACATATAAATCACTGTTCTTTCCAAGACCACCATTAGCAGCAGCTGTGGCTCGGGTAAAAACAGCTAATAAGGGGTTTTTTAAATTTCTGATGGGCGACGGGATCATGATCATGGAATGTTGAGTTGAGCTGACAATCCTCAATTGCAAACTACGTACCACCCGAGGACACTAATTGCTGCGGGATTCTATAAAACAAGGACGGGAGAAGAGGTCGTGCAGCCAGCATAGCAACCGGGAATCTGAAGAACTTAGCCGCATGTATGTATCCTCCCTCGAACGTAACACCGCACGGCAAGAATTATGCTCATTTTCTACTTATTATTACTATAAAGAAAAGGAAAGAGGAGAGATTCTACAGAGGGAATCACGTCCGGCAGGTATGGCACGAACAAATTAAAATCAAAATGAAAGAAAGAAAAAAAAAACATAATTAGGAAGCGAGGAGGAAAGGAATGAGCAAAAAGGGAAGAGCGTGCGTGGGTGGAGGTAGAAGATGAGATGGATGCTCACTCTCAAAGGCGTCGTCAGCCATACAGAGGACGGTGAGGCCATCGGTACGTTTGACGTGGAAGATGTAGCGGCCCTGAGAGAAGGAGGCATTGCTGTCGGAATTGCCGGAGGGGAGCTTCTCGAGAATCTGGCGGGCGATGGCGCCGGCGTTGGTGGTGGTGGTGGGGCAGCTGAATTCCGACAACACCACCTGCCCTCTCGCCACCATCCCGTACAATATCCCCATCCCTTCCCTTTACTTCGTGGAGTAATCGGTTCCCCCACTCCTCAACATAAAAAATAAAAATAAAAAGGAGGAAATCTCGCCAAAGGGCTATGCTATGACTCTTAGATCATCATCATCGAGACAAATCTGAGCTTTTTCTCGTCGATGAAAGGGACTTTCTTCTCCTTCATTCAGATTCAAGCTGAATGAGAGGAGAAGGGAAGGAAGGAGATGCCAACCCAGCGCCTTTCATTCATATTATTTTATTTATTTTTATATAAGATATATATTTAGACAAGTTTGTTTATTTTGGGGGAGTTTGACAGTGTGTGTATGTATATGTTAGTGTATGTACACCAATTCCATTAGTTATCATTCATCATTCAACTTGTTGCAAATTTCAAAATTCAATCATGATTCCAAGCTTCGCGCTTTTTGCATTGTATAATTTGATTGATTGGAAATATGGAATGGGGTGGGGAGGACAGCGTGGCGTCTCTACAGTCTATATTAATGGAGTGTGGTATGTGGAGGTGGCACAAACGATGTCGTAGGTTAGGGAGGTGCTCCGGCTTTGGCGGGAACAGCGATTGAAAATGGGAGGGAGGGAGGGAGGGAGGGAGAGAGGGAGAGAAAGAAAGAAAGAAAGAAAGGGGAGAGAGAGAGGGAGGGGACAGCTTGGAATTGGGTTTGTCGGGGTTGGAAGAGAAGGCCGGCGATAGACTGTTAACGCACAACACAAGCCAATCAAATCATGGAATAGAATGAGAGAAAACGCAGCACCGCAGACTCTCTATAGTCTATATATATTTATATATATACATATAATTAAGTAAATTAAAAATTGCAAAAGAGTACAGATAGAGAGAGAGCATGGAGGTCATATTAGATTTCCATTACTTCATGTTAGTGCCAGACCATTTTAATTGACAGAATTGAAGTTTAGGATAATAATTATAAAAAAATTTTGAAGATCAAACTGTGACTATCCTAAATATCATCAGGGATCGTTTTGACAATTTACTAAAAAAAGCCTGGATTAGATCCTCTCTGAATGATAGATGGATGGATAGAAGATATTTGTTTGATTTTATATAATAATAATAATAATAATCGTAATAGTAGTAATAGTAATAATAGAAAATTCTAATGAATAAATGAATAATTGATGATGAGTGGGCCCCAAATAAACAAATCACTTATTTATTTGAATAAATATAAAGGAGTCTTGGTTAGGTGAGTGGGCCCGAGGTGCCACCATTCATTCATGTGTTCGGCCTGGCCTTGGAATATGGGTGTGCAGGTCGAGTAATATATTTTTTTCACGATACTTCAATCCTATTCTATGAATGACATGTTTTAATTTTGAAATCGGATCCTAATCTGTTGAGTCTTGAAATCGAAACCTACCCGAAATCTATATGGATAGGAAAGATAGATGCACAAAGATAGAGATTTACTAATTTTTTAAAAGATAAAGTTTTCAATTTTTAAAATACAACGATATAAATACAAATATCTATTAAAATTTTTCATTAGTTTATAAATTTCGAAACAATTTATAATTATTAAATTTTTTTAAAAATACTCAAAAAATAGAGAAAATTCTATTCATATACGAAACATTTGAGGCCAATTGTATGAGCCCACTATGTTCTTGCTTATATATATATATATATTTAATCATATATTTATTTATTATGCAAGAAAAATTTACAATGATCATCTCATATAAAGAAAAAAGAAAAAAAGGAACAAGAAGAAGCGGTATGCAGCAAGCAAAGCAAGTAATGTAGTGTTTTTTTGTTGGCACGATCCACCGGCCACCAAGCCCATCAGACATGGGCTTTTCTTTTTTTGGTGGGCCATCAGACATGGCGGCTAGGAACTGATTCTCTGCTCCTCCTGGAATGTTAACTGAAAGGCCAGAGCCCAGGCCGCATCTTATACGCAAGTCCTGAAGCCACTAAGTCGGAGTAAAACGTGATTTATAACACTATCAAAAAAATATTATTAAAATCTTATAAATATATTCATTTAATTTTTAAATTCAAAATTCAGGATTTATTAAATATTATGTAACTCACATTAACTCATCAGAAAATTAGAAAAATATCATGTTTTAAGGATGATAAAATATCTTTAGAAAATAAACAATAATTTTTATTTGGAATTATTATAAAAAATACAAAACTAAAAAATCCCATAAAAATTAATTGAGCAATTTGAGAATTGTGAGGTATTTGACCGAGACCACTATAGCTCCGCTTTATTGACTAGTGAAGTCCGTTCATTGCATGGAGTTCAACGTAATCTATTTTTTCCTTTTTCTCAATTTTATCATATAATATGCATGTTTATAACTGTTATAAATCATAATTAAATTATTGATAAAATATATTATGTTAGATGTATTTAGTAATATTAAATTATAAAAATATTATATAACTAGATGTGAGCTCTCAAAAAATATGTCTATCACAAGGTGCATTAAATTTTTTGCTTTTTATCGTTGCACTTCAAGTTCTTGATCTCTAAAGTATGAAAACCGTGATAAGCCAATCTCAACTTTTTTTCTTTTTATCTTTTATGTAAGTCTAACTATGTTCTTATAAAAAAAATTCTTTTTCATTGAATTTCACTCTTCATTATATGTATGCAAAATGTTGTGATTTTAATTTTTTTTGCTGATATATATTAAAATTGTAGGGAAGTTTTTTAAAAAATACGTCTACCATTAAACATGATGGTGAATTTTTCAATTTTTTTTTGTCACTTATGTACGACTAGTAGCTCTAAAATGTTTGTATTGCTATATGGAATTTTGTGACCTCTAATTTTATGTAAATATCACGTCAAAATTCAGGGAAAAAAAACGTTACCATGCATGCACATTAGAAGGATCTATTGTTATACTTCTTTAATACAATTTTTCATATCTTATTCGCCAATTTAAATTACCATTAGTCATATATTTAATAATATATTTTTATTGATGGTAAATTATTATGATTTTTAAACTTTAAAAAACATTAAATTATGTAATGTTTTTTCCAATGTAACTCAGGACCTCCACAACTAGTGTTTATATATATGCACACATAATAGAGTCTATCATCTATGAACTTGAAGCCAGGAGTTAAAAAGTACTTCATTGGCACGCTACTAATTAATTTTAATTAATTATATTTTTAGTTTAAAAAATCGAGCCATTGTAAATCCTTAGTAAAATTAATTAGGATTATAATAAGCATGATTAATTATATTTCAAATCATTTAGAAATAGTTCTTTATACAAAAAAAAATCTAAATTTATTTAGCAAATGACATCAAACATCTCGAACTATTAACTTTTTAAAAAGAAACGATTACATTACCTACAAAAATGATTATGGGTCAGTTGCATGGAGATGGCGAGTGGGTGGGTTTTCCCACCCGCAGGTCCTCCCTTTTTATTTTATTTTTTTAATTAAAGTATTTAATATCCATTTTATATTTTTATATGTATTTTTTTTAATAATGAAAAGTGTCCGAGTTTTGGCCAATTATTTTTTTCACGACTCTCGTGAATATCCTACAAGTTCACCGGACAATTATAATCCGGCCACACGTTTCTTTGTTTTTTCTTTTACTAAAGAAGGATGTCCGAGTTTCGGCCTACTATTTATCTATGTTCTTCCTTTTTTTTTAATAATAAAGTGTGCCCAAGTTTCGACCGATTATTCTCCACGACTCTCATTAAGAACCTACAAATTCAATGGACATATTATACTTCAGCCACATATAGGTATAGAGGAGTATATACACGCGCCATGTGTGATAATATAAAAAATCTTTAAAGAAGAATATACCATAATAATAATTTTTTACAAAAAACTAACGATTGCATTAGTGTCATAAAAAATTATAACGAGATATAATACATCACTAGAATAAGTAAAAATTAGGTTATATGTTTATAGAAAGAAAATTAGCTCAATAAGGGGTAATTTCAAGTTTTTTTTCCCTTTTCTTACCGAAATATGTGGTCTAGGCTAATGTGCGTGTCAAGAGAGGGGACCTTTCTTATTTTTTTGGAAATTACATGTGGTTTCTTGAGAATTAATAAGGTTTTTTTTTAAAATATCGTGAAGCTTTTTTGGTAATTCATTTAATACTTTTGTTGTAGTATTTGATGTTCGAAAGTAGTTTTGAGTACCAAATACTTTTTGATATGCACCTTGGTTATATAATAAGTCCTGCTATATCATAATGATATTTTCTTATTAAAAATATCAGATAAATTCTTTGCATCTATTTCAATATCCTAAATAATATCGATTTAGAAACAACCTAATAAAATAGACTATACTGTTATAACTATTAAAAATAAAATTTAGACAAAATATAAAGAAATATTAGCTTCTACATCATATAACATATATTAATCAATATACCATATAAGAAGTCTAAAATTCTTTTAACTATTAAGACTATTACTATATGTTGAGATTTTGTGTTATATCGAGTATTGTATAAATTACAATCACATAACTATTGATCGAATAATTTTACCTCGCGGCAACATGTGAGTAAAACCCTAGTCTATCATAATTTTTCTTAAGTTCATAAAATCATCATGTTCTAATTCTGTTTTTGAACCTATTAATGTGCCATGTTACTCAACTTTTTTTGTCACAAAGGGAGGTTATAGTTATAATATTATGAAATAGAAATCCTAATAACTAATAAAGGGACACATGTGGTCTCAAATGAGTATCGAACCTGAAACCTCTTGATTATTAAGTGAAAGCGTCACTGCACTACACTACACCCTCTTCTAATGTGATTCAACTTAGCCAATTTTGATCCTACGGTCTAGTCCAATTAAGTCCTATATTTTATTGAATTTTCCAATTGACCGTCTTCCCCTCTCTCGTCCTCCTCCTCTCCTCTGTACGGCTCACGCGTCCCTCAACGAACCTCCATTCCCTTCACTCAAGTAAATATTTCGTGGGTATTACTTAGCTACTTGATTATGTAACATACGATTAAAATGTTTGAAAGTGAAAAATGTCCCACAATAGTTTCGTAAATTTTCACTTATAAGCATTATGATTGGTTGTTATTAGTCGGCGAAATTTTTTCCCCTCATCAATCCCGTTGTTCCCCCACCTCCCTCTCCCCTCATTGGCCATCTCGGTTCTCCAACACTGTGTGGTTGTCTCTCTCTCTCCTCCTCCCTCTTCTTGCTCACCTCAAGCCTGTCGGCTAAGTCGGCTCCGCTACGTTGGGAAATTAATTAGAGGATGAAGGGGGATTTGTGTTTGGAGGGAGATTATCATTGGGTTGCTGCTTTGATCGGAGTATATAGCTAGATTGTTCCTGAGCTGCCATTCAACGAGCAAATATTAGGCGAGTATTACTCATTCACTTAAATGTATAACTTCCAATTAAAATACTTGAAAGTGAGAAACTGACCCCACAATGAGCTCGCAGATTTTCACTTACAGGTATTTTTATTGATTTTTACTCATCTAAAGTGGATGAGTAATACTCATTCACTATTTTCTTCCCTCGGACAGGATAGAGAACCACTTGTTTATGCCATTCCACACGACACTTTTCGGATTGGACTAAGAGGCGTTCTGTAATTGTTGCATATTTACAATTACTAGAAGTATGCGCGCCTATGAGCGAATTTATTGAATTGACTTGAAACTTGTTCTCTACTTGTAAGCAATCATTTTCAGGAAAATATATCCCGTTTGTGGGTTATATCATGAGTGATCCTTAATTTTCTTTTCTCCTCTACTCAATTAAATTTCAAGAATTTTCCAATAAAAATTTAATATAATATGTTAAAACTTATGATAAGTATTTATATTAATAATAATGAATATAAAAAAAAACGTGAACGTGCAGTCGATTGGTAAGAATGAGAAAAAATTTATCAAGAATCAGAGAGAAGAGGTAGCGGGAGAAAACGGTGGGACTCGATTTAGTGGTTTTTATAAAGAGCACTGCTATAGCAGCCGAATCGGCACTACCGAATCAGACAGCTTTGGCAATTCTGTAATTACATCAAAAAGCAAGGGGCAATTTTGTGTAGAGAGGATCGGAGGATACTCCCCTGAAGGAAAAGTAATTACGCTTTTAAAAATTGAATTATACATTGCACGGGTATTTTGGAAATGTGAAAGTGAGATGAAATTGGGTTTTCGAACATTATAATAGTATAAAATAATCTTAAATTTAGTTATTACTATTAATTGGGAATATCATAATTAAGAAGGATGTCTTAAAATAATTTTTTTTATGTGTCTGATGAAATAATGTCACGTGATATATCCGTTTCACACAATGCTCTCATACCTCTTTATATATTTGTATCAATTTCAGAACCATTGCACCTTGTCCACGGGGTGGCCCATGACGTTTAATTAAGAATTACCCTCTAAAAATATATTGATCAGTACTGTAAATATACTTCTTAAAGGGTTAAAAAAAAGAGGTGCTGTACAAATACTTGAGAATGGGGGTGATTCTTTCGTGCACTGTCGTAACCTTCGAGAGACACATACCAACACGGGCGGGTGTGTTTGATGCACATGTCCAAGGGACTGTACTCTGTCAGATCTGTTTCTTCGTATGTCCTGTCCTGTGCTGTGTGGATGTGTGTGACTGGCCAATAATCTGCGGGGGCAAGTCTCAGCCACCAGATCATGATAATCCTGCGCAGAATGCCAACTGCCCTCCCACGCCATTCATTGGCGTGCGTAAATTTGGGATTTATCATTTATCTTCACGAAGAGAGGAGAGGGGAGGGGAGGGGAGAAGGTAGATATGATCTTCAGTTCAGAATCAGAGCCATTCAATTTCGATTTGGTTCATATGCGTGCTGAGTACGTAGCTAGAGGCGGCTCTCAACCAATCAAAAACCTTTTTCTTTTTTACCTCCACAACAAATGTCCAGTAATTAATGTTAGACTCACTGAATTATAAATACATTATATTCTATTTATTAATTATATATTTCATCATTGTACTACTTAATCGATCTGAACGTAATGATCGATTCGGTAGAATGTGCACAGATTGATCGTCCGACGTGTGCTTTCGCACTGTGCTTCCTCTGAAATCTTTGTCTCATTCTGCTCCTCATATTCCATTAATTCTCTTCCTTACTAATTACGTTTGTCATTCCAATACGTACATATATACATAATAAAATATACATTTTTTTCGGTTAATTAGTAAACTAATTAATTATTCAATCATTCGAGGACAAGGGGGAACTGCAGATGTTTACATCTAGCGGTTTACCCTTATTCCTTTATATCATCTACCCCCAGAAAATTCATTACCAAATTGCACGATATATTCTTTCTCATGAAAAAAGGCGTGAGCTAATAGAGTACAAATTTGGACCTAATTAAAGACTTTAGTTAATAGGTATAACTGCTTAGAACTGCCTATATATCCACTTCACCAAAAAGCTTAAATAAGATGAAAGCCTACATGTCGAGCACTGTTAGAATATGTGGATATATATATATACCTCACTGGAATTAGAAATCACCTCGCTGTTATATGACTGGCTCATAGCACTTATAAATCACTACCAGCATGCATGCCAATGATGTATTTATATATTAAATAATGTATAATACAGTGATGTACGTATGCTCTCGCTTAGTAAATAAAAGATTTTAAATTCGATATAGGACAATTCATGTCCTTATATTAACTATTTATATTTTATATTTTATTGTATTAGATCATATATTCAAAAAAAAAAAATCCAACCCGTTGACAGATGCACATAAATCATCCATCACTCTTATTTTTGACTAGACATGCATGTCGACCTCTCTCTCTCTGCATATTATCCCTTTCTTAATTTGTTTCCCCTCCGAGTTCGCATGGCTGCTTTGCTGTATTTATAGTATGTTGATCCATCTCCCATAATTAATTAATGTCCCCCCCCCCCAACCCAAGGCCGTCTAATTCTTATTCTGGTGTAGGTACATCAGCTCTATATGTAATTTATTGGTCAGATCATGGACATTTTTAACCTTATGACTGAAACCAATCTCATTTAGGTATCAATTTAGCCTTGGCTAAGGTGCTTCAAGTGGAATTTGAATCCTTACGCTACATGTAAAGTCCATTCACTAGGAACTTATTATACTGCTAAATCACATTCTTATGATTTATAATATGCATATTTTACTCTCTTTTTTTTCGGATGGCAATTTTATTTATCTTTTGGGTCATAATATCAATTATATTTTACTTACCTTATTTTGGGGTGAATATTTTTACTTACCTTCATTGCCAACGTTTGGATCTAGTTCAAAGTCAAAGCTGGACAGAAGCCTAGAAATAATCAAGATGTTTTGAATAGGGGCATGGAAAAATATTAATTTAAAAAATTCGACACTTAATTTAATTTTAAATAAGGCCGCAAATTTGAATTCTACAAATAGAGGAAGTTCATCATTGCAAAAGATTTATCTTTTAATAAGTCGACCTGCTTGAGCTTAATTAGTCAGAATCTGTTAGGAATTTCTTATATCATCATGATGCATCTCGAAAAGGAAAAAGAAAAATTTGCAGCAGCCGAAGTTCTCTATATGCATGCACGAATGTAAGACACATCACTAGAAATATAAGGTCGGCTGGCACTCAACCCATTGCCAACCGAAAAAAAAAAAAGGTTCGGCTCCTTCAATGCACCTATTATCAATGCACCATTAATTAAATATTTATGCAGAATTTTCCAAGCAAACCACCGTATCATCAGAGGAACTCAGCCATATATATATTTTGGTAGGAGAAACTCGACCATTATATACACACATACGCGCACACCAGCCAATTAAAGCTATTCTATGATATATATTCCAATACATAAATATTCTAAGAACTTTTGGCATCATCAATATCCTAATGGCATCGGTTTAGATATCGTGTCAGTGTTGACTTCATGACAATATGGAATCTTTCAATGCCTTCACTTGGATTACAAAGGACAACGGGCATCCTTGGCGATTAACTGGCAACATTAATATGATCTTGGTCGGCTTTGAGAGATCGCTTGGCTGAAGGAAAATTTGTTCATACACTCGGAGAGGCCAACAATATGGTTGACTTCTTTGCGAAGCAAGGTATAAACCGGGAAGTCGAATTCATTGCATGGACTGGTTCCACCATCTAAAACGGACTTCTGTTCTCTTTGACAACCTTGTTTTTCTATGGGGCGGTCTTATATTTGTGCCGGTATGTGTATTATCTTGCTCTTTTGTTATTTTTACGTTGGTATATCCAGAGCTTTGTAATCCCCTTTGTTTATGGGAGGTAATTGTTGTTGTCCAGAGGGGACAATTCCCCCCAATCCTTTACTCCTTCCGTCCCTGCTTCTCGGTGTTGTTTATTTAGTTTTTTTTCCTTGAGAATTGGTGTTATATATAACTCAAAGCCAACCACATACAAAAGGGCCCTTGTTTATTCAGTTTTATGTTCAGCTCCGTTCATGTGAGGAAATATATAAATTAACATATTTACTTCAGAACCTCGAACACATGATTGTCAGACGTGCATGGAGAACTAACTATGCAACAAGTTCAGACTATCTTTGCGTTTAATTATTGCGCTGAGATATCCTCGAATTTATATATACATATTATATATAGACTACACAATATGTAAATACAATTAAAACTGTTGTTCACGTTGGACAGTGGTGACAAGTAGGATGGGTTTTCCCTATAGGCAATTAAAACTGTTATTTATGTTGGATGATGGTGGCAAGTAGGGTGGATTATCCCACCCAGCCACCCATTTGGCCATCCCTCTTTTATATATATTATATTTAATTTTTATTGAATTTAAGCCATTTGATATTTAGAATTCCACTAGGTCTCACTAATCTAGATTCAAGCGAGGTCGACCCACTAAAAAATAAATCTCTCCCAAAGATAAAAAAAATCAATTTCGTCATCAATTTAAATAGTCTCTTTGTATTTGTGATTTTTTTGATTTATATTACTTGATATTCGGAAACCCAATAAGTGCATTTAATAAATCACAAGACTCATGCCCAGGGCCTTATTAAGGATAACAAGCGCGACTCACCTAAAACTAACCCGACGTCCAGGCCATCCGCCCCACACTCATCTTGCAAAATACCCTCTCCTTCTAGCCAGTGCGTGCCTTCCTTTTTAGCACCTGATCATTTGAATTTTGCTTCTTCTTTTCCTTTTAAAATTTTCATAGTATTTTTTTATTGAATAAATCATGTAGGGTTCACTCGACCAATCACCATGTACCACATGTCAGCGTTAAAGCCACGTTAGCCGGTACCGTCAAAATTGACAGTAGAATTGACGTGCAACTAAAAAGATAGTTCTTCTCTTTCTATGTAATTTCCAAAAAGTTATTCTAGAATTAGAATTTTTTGACAAAAAGTAGTGTTTTATGGTCATTAATCCATATTTTAAAGATATAAATATAGATTTGTGGGACTGATCGTTATGGTCATTGATTTTTTGAGTGTTTTTAGAAAATGAATTTTATTTTTATTTTTAAAATTTCTAAAACATAAATATAAATTTGTAGGACGATCGTTATTTTATCTCATTTTTAATTTTTTTAAGAAAATGAATCTTTTAATTTTTCAAAATATATAGATATAACTTTATGGGACCGTTCATTATTTTCTATTTTTTGAACTTTTTAAAATAATAAATATTTTATGAAAGATTCAAATAAAATAAATCAAGTAAGATCACATTTGTTTTTCAATGAACAAATTGGATCATGATAGATATGATTAGTTATATATTTAATTTTCAAAAAGCAAATCATATCATATATATAGATATGTTGGCTCATTTATATTATATTTTGTATGGTATGTTATAAAATAATGGAGATACTGCATATAAATTGTGACCAATGCGATGCTAATATTGCTACTAGAGTTTATTTTATTACATTTACAATTAAACTTTTGAGTTTTTCAACTTTTACTTTTTAATATATAAACTTTTGTAGAAGTTTTGGGTTCTCCATTTTCGTATGAGGTTAACATAAGATACAATATAACAATATATGAATATTAGATGATGTTGAAGACAAAAATTCATATTGACGTGATTGAAAATTTTCTTTTAAAGTTTCTATGTATACTCTTGACAGTATTTGATTTTCGAAGATTTATAATAATTTATCTTCTTTTATGTTATTTTTTGCTTATTTTATTCATGACATTGAATTATCATCAGTCTTAACATCTAATAATACAAACTTATTGATTATAAGTTACTATTTTCAACAATTTATAACGCATATTTTATATAATATAATTAAAAAAAAGATTACATTATATCCCCTGTCACCTAGGGGTGTGCATGGATACCCAGTATTCCCGGAACCGGTTGGAATCTACCCGTTAGGGTAGGGTTTGGGTAACTCCAATTGAAAATAAGGCAAGGGCCGGGTAGTAATTTAAGGAATCGGTGCAAATAGATTCTGGTTCCGGTTCCAACATACATGGTACCCATGGAACCAATTTCCGGGACCTGTATTTTTTCTAATTTTTTTATATTTAAATAATTCTCTATGTGCGATGTATTAGTTACAAAATCCTAAGAAGAGTTACACCATCCTTTTTTTGCTAAATAATTACATAATCTTTTAGTTGCATATTTGTTTTGTCTATTATATAATCCTAAGAAGAGCTATAATATTCTTTAGTTCTGTGGATGGATGTGATCCACTTAATCTACGTCGACATTTATTTTTTTGTGTGATTATGAATGAGATCTGTTCGATTTTAGTTATTTATTTCATTTATTGCGCTTGAAGAGAAAAAACAATTACAGGTTCCAACAAGGTACCAGAAACATGTAGTATAATTCAAGTTTCGATAAGGTTTTGATTTCAAAATCTTGGAACATGTCCCCTACAGAGTAGGATCCAAGTATCGTGAAAAATAGTAAGGTAGCCGGACCCAAACACCCATAGTGCCATCCATGGACTCCGTAACTATAACATACATACATATATATATATATGTATGAAAGCAAAGTTGAGATAGCCTCGGCTTGATTGACTCAAAATACCCAAATTACTCAATGAATTTTCTTTATTTTTTAATCTTTTGAAAATTTTTATAATAACTTTAATAAATTATTAATTTTCGAAGGCTTTTAATTTTTTTTAAAAATCATGATAGGATTGTTCAAAATAGAATCATGATAGGATTCAGATAAAACGTAATCTTTTTTTAGTTTTGAATCTTATAATATTAATTAATAAACATGAACTTAAATTCTAATAAATTTAAAATTTGTCTATCTACATTAAATTTTTTTAGAAATTTTAAAATTTTTTAGAATATTTCTAAAATTTTAGGTACAAGGTTTCGTAAAAGAAATTCTTTTCAAAGTTCAGTTTTCAAACTTTTAATTGTAAATGTTAAGTCGATCACTTACCACATTATAAATAGGGGATAACTCACGAACTGTGACCACCACTATGATAGGATGTATTCTATTATATAAATCGAGAAAGTAAGTTCTTCACCTAAGTTTTATTTTATTTTTAATTTCCTTTCAAAATCGATGGCGTAATTTTTTTTATTTATTGCTATCTTATAATATGTTGAGAGAGCTAACACCTAATTCATGATTACAAGAATAACAATATTTTTTATAGGTAAGAGGGGTTGAGGGGCGACTGGCATAGCTAGGGGTGTTCATGGTGCGGCTCCGTTTGAAAACCGAACCGAATATCCTTCTGAACTGCACAAACGGTTTGACTTCGGAGTACCAGTCTGAATGGTACCATTTGACAGCCAAATAACCGAACCATTTCTAATCGGTTATTTTTTGTTCGGTTAATCGGTCAACCGTTTCACACGGTTCGGTTCGTGCGCCTCTCCAAACCGAACCAAAAATGCAAAATTGAAAAAAATTCATGATTTTGATTTTTTTTTTGAAATTTTTAATGACAATTTATACGTATTTGCAACTTTACCAATAATTATCATTATCATTAGGCCAAAAAAAAGAAAACAAGCATATGCAAAAGCAATTATGCATAGCCAATTATTAATTACAATTACCGAGTAAACTGTGAACTAGAAAATGAAATAAGCATTAATCAATGCCCCTCAAAAGTCAAGGCAGCATAGTGCATAAGTTCAAAACAAGATCCAAGTGCATAAGCATCAACCTCGATTCAACCAAGATCCTGCATAATGCATAGTGCATAATAACTAAGAAATCCAATATCAACTACTGTATAGTGCATAAGCATCAAATGACGCACCAGCAATTTGGGATGCAGATGATCCTCGGTAGATTTAGTTCTTGGTGGGACTGAGGCATGAGGATCTGCTTCTGCCCCTCCTTTACTCGGAGGTGGCAAGTTATCATTATGACTGGACGAATCGGATGATGACATCTACAAGGAAAAAAAGAAAGAAGTCCAAATCAGCTCAACTATTTAAGCCTCTTTCAAATTCTCTAAGAGTTCATTATCAGCTCAAATATGGAATTCTCTACCATTTATGTCGAAAGGAAGTAAATGACAAGAATAAATAAGCAAACCGAGCTTGAATTTGTCATACAACAGATCACATAAAGTTGCAACCTTTGATATAAAGATTTAACCCCAATAAGTAAGCTCAATGGGCAACATAAGGAAAAATGGGCAGCGAAAGGAACCCCAATTGGTCATTCAGCTAAATGTCGTATTTTAGATCTGCAATTATTTAAGTGTCTAGATTGAGAAAAAGGAACCCCAATAATTTCATGGCCTCGGGGCTAACCCCAATGGCAATAAGTAAGTTCAATGGGCAGCGAAAGGAACCCCAATATGTTATTCATTCCCATGGCTAGCCCCAATTCGTTGTGAATAATAAATCGAGGACAATTCTGGTCAAAAGCTTCGACAACGTCCACAATGACAACGAGCCAAATCGAACTCAGTGCTAGACTTAGGGTTAGGGCTGGGCTGTGCAAATCGGACTTAGGGTTAGGGCTGTGCAAATCGGACTTCAATCGACAATGGAGAGACAAGAGAGACTCAAGAGACTCACCAATTAGCTCGGAGACTCGGATTGGAGAGTTGGCAGTGTCGAACTCGAAGTCGACGAGCGCTCGAGTGGCTCGATTCGAAATGATCGGTGTTTTCCAATTCGGGTCGGTTATTGGTTATTTTTGAACAACCCTAGGCGTAGCAACCGCCACATAACGTAATTATATAGGCCCGAACCCCACTGTGAAATGTCCAATTTGAACCATAACTACATCAGGACCTGAGGACTTGAACTTGTCACCGCGACCCTAATGAGGTATCAAGGGAATATCATTCATCCACCAGTTTATAGTCAGAGTACTTCTACCGCAAGTGGGTTTGACAACAAATGGGGGACCTTACCCCCTTATTTGCTCCCGAGTATCCAAGGACACTTGAACCCCCAACCTAGTGCTTGGAACATTAACGCGTTACTGTTTGATGGTCCATTACAAGTAACATAATGATAAATAGAATATCGTTCTCACGATGACTTGATCTAAAACTCTACTAGCGATCGAAATTCACAACTTAATCAAAGTCAAGTAAATCAAAGATCGATTGATTAAAATAAAATAAAATAAAACAAATCAAGAACAATAAATAATCAATTGGTGAGACGGCTTAGAATTACAATTTCCCCCAACACATAGCTAACTCGAGTTACTCCCTCTATCCCTACTAACCTAGGTTTTTAATTATCCTTAATGTTCTTCCAAATCACTCAAGAAAAGACTTACATTAACCGATCCCCTATATTCCTATGGTTACCGAATTAATGCAAGCTCATTAAATATCAACCCTTCGACTACCTAAGGTGAATAAGTATATTCTTATCCTACCACAAATCAACCGTAGACCTTAATCTACCCTCTAAACGATCTATCAAAGATGATCTTAGGATAGTCTACCCCTAATCTATATTTATAATTCCCCTCTCGAGTTCATCTAGACCATTGAAATCAATACAATTGGTGATTAAGTAATTGCAAGCATTAAGCACGGAAATAAACTAAATTGATTAAAATCATAAACTCACTAAATCAAAAGAAAATAAACGAATTAACATGCGGGTTCAATTGCATCATAGCATATGAAATTAGCCGATAAGGAATGAATAACACATGCAAGAATTCAACATAGACATTGAAATTAAAGATAAATGAACAAAAGTCTAAGATAATATAACACAATCATGCTATACGAATCCTAAAATACAAATACTTCTCCCTCTAGAAGGCGACTTTGTTCCTTGTGCCTTCCACCCCATTCTCACGCCCAAGTCTTGGGCTTTTATAAGCTAAAAGCTAAAATTGTCAAATAAAATTCAATAGATATTCTTAAATCTAATTTCCCTATTTAAGAGCCTTCAACTTCCTAAAATTAAGCACAAGGGAAATCTATTAATCTTGGTCTTCAAGATATTCCACATGATATTTCCTTCCAAAAGAATCTTCGAACATTCCGAAATAAGTAGGAATTGCAAAAATCGTGCATAAGGTTTTTGTGCTCGATCAATACTACTACATTCTCGCCTATGCTACGACATCGCCTAAACTCGTCCATGTTGCTCTCAAGTTGTGCTACGGCATCCTTCACAATGCTACGACATCAATTGATCCAACTTTGAGTCTTCCTTGCCACTACTTCATGTCCTACGAAAAGAAAACAAATAAATATCAACATTTAACTAAAAACAACCATAACATTGCAAAATCCTGCCAACTAACTACACCATGAAAATCAACCTAAAAGGAACTAAAATTAAACTAAACTCGAGCAACTAAACGTAAAGTATGCAAATATATATGTTAAATAACTCTAAATCATAGAGTTATCAGTTACTAACTGAGTTGCACCTCATAAATAACAGTTTGATCAGCCTAGATGTGATTATTCCCTATTCTCATTATTACTTCTGGTTGTTTTTATAATAAACGATATTATATTCTTGCCTTACATATTGCTTTTTTATACTTAATAAGTAGAAAATAAAATAATATTTTGATTTAGATTTAAAAGAATGATTCAATTAATGCAAATGTATGAAACAACTACGTAACCAACACAGATTCGTTATAAATTATATTTCTAAGTTTTTAAATATTTTCATAACATATATTATCCAAGAACGAACATTGGAAAATACTATTACATATAACTTTAAAAAAAAAAGATGGACATATCGAGCACTATATTAGTGTTTACTGTGCCCATAAAAACTTGAGGATTTATTGAGAAAAATGTTATAAAGCTTTTTGATGCGGCAGAAGAAGTGACAATTTTATGTTATTTGGACGTTTTTACAATTTTTAGAGAATATTTTTATTTCCTTCATTATAATTTTGTTTTTCATATTTAACCGATGTAAGCCTAGAGCTAAGGACAGTTTAGTTTTGATGAATAAAATTTCAAGAGTATTTACTCTATTATCCCAAATTCGGCATTGATTGAATCAATGAATTTGATGCATATTCCATGGTATTCGTAGAATCAACAGGTTATGGAAGATTGTTTTATGGCATTCGTGCGCGAATCAACAGATTACAATTGTTCCTTAGTTCCGCTGTGTCAGTTGGTATCAGAGCCGCGTTCGCTCTTGGATCAGCGATGTCGCCCCGAAGAACGGCTAATCAAAGTCGTGTTGCGGAGGAGGACGAATTGGATTTGAAGATCAAAGACATATCATATGATGAAGCCAATCCAGTTTTCGATATATATCCAGATGAAAATCAAGAATAAGTTAGATAATTTGTATTTGATGATCAAGGAAAACCAACGTTCGTTGTCAACAAATCCATATTAAGGGATGTTGGAGTTGATAAACTTTTTCATTATTGTGCTCAGATTGAGGATATTCTAGATGAATAAATTTCCAATGCAAAGAAAGATGCATGGATGCTTACGGTGCCGATTTCAGAGGTTATTCAGTTGCCAAAGTCGGTCGAAGTGCACATGACTCAATCATGAAAGCAAAGATTCAGTGAAAGTGTTTATTGGCTAAGAGGTGTACGAAATTTTATGTACGAATAATTAAGAGAAAGAGTTCGCAAAGAGAAAAAGACATTTAAGTGGCAAGTGAGAAAACAGCAGAAGTACACATGACTCAATCATGAAAGCAAAGATTCAGTGAAAGTGTTTATTGGCTAAGAGGTGTACAAAATTTTATGTACGAAGAATTAAGAGAAAGAGTTCGCAAAGAGAAGAAGGCATTTAAGTGGCAAGTGAGAAAACAGCAGAAGCGTATTAATCTCTATATTCGTGAAGATCAAAGTAATAGCTCGAACGATGATGATTCGATGGCAAATTCTCTCCATCTATGAGAGAATGATACGGCAGAAGACGTGGCAATTTTATGTTATTTGAGCGTTTTTGCAGTCGTTGGTACATCAATCTCTGAAAATTATATGGCAGAAAACTGGCTCGCAAGTGCTTCTTCATCTTCTCCCACGTCACAATTTTCGGCTTGCCCAATCTGCTTCTAGTTAATTGACCTGCTGCCACCATGTCGTGGCTCTGTCTCGCAATCTGATTGCCACCAACGGTACACGTTTATCTTCGGGCACTCCTTTAAATTCCAAGATCTCATCGACTGTGGCTAGCCAATCAAGAAACTCCTCGAGCTTAAGGCTGCCATGAAATTCTGGAATTTCAAGACGTTGCAATTTTATGTTATTTAGATATTTTTTGCAATTTTTAGGAAATAGTTTATTTTAGAGAATATTTTATTTCTTTCGTTATAATTTCATTTTGCAATTTTTAGGAAATAATTTATTTTAGAGAATATTTTTATTTCCTTTGTTATAATTTCGTTTTTCCTATTTAAGCGATGCAAGCCCTAGAGCTAAGGAGAGTTTAGTTTTTTTTTTATGAATAAAATTTCAAGAGAATATTTTCTCTATTTTCCCAAATTCGGCATTGATTGAATCAACAAATTTGATGTCTAGTCCTTGGTATTCGTAGAATTAACAGGTTATAGAAGATTATTTTTTGACATTCATACGCGAATCAACAGATTACAATTGGTTCTATAGTTTCACTGCGTCACTTTTTGACCGTAAAACTTCAACATTTACGCGTTCGATTCACATCAAATTCCCTCAATCTGTTTTACTCAACCAAAACAAAGAAGAGAAAGAAAAGCACACCCCAAAATATATATATATATATATATATATATCACTTTTACCGGTTTACTTATATAAAAGAAATTATAGACATGTATGTATGTAAATATATATATACATATCTTCTTATCTTATATCTCATCTTATCTTATACTATTATTTAAGTGAAAGTTGAGTTTTATCACTACCTCCTAATTAATAGGATGGTTTAAAAGTTCAAAATATCTTTTACTATTAGTTGAGATATTATACAATTAAAAATAAAAGAGGTAAGATAAATGATTATATTGTTTTTTAATGTTATTCTTCTCTCTCTTTCATTTCACAAGTCAATCTTTCCTTCTTTAAACTCGTAATCCTATGTTCTATCATATTAATATTTTTCCTTTTTAAAATTTTATGTCCAATTTTTACTTTCTTTTATTCTTTCCACGGTTGTCTCGCCGAACCCATGGGTAGAGTTTAGTATATACTATAAAGAGGAAGCCTCCCTGACATGAATTTACAAGAATATCTTCAATAAGTTTACAAAAAAATGCTCTTAAATATAATGCAAACAAATATAAATTTTAATAATTAATAAAGTTCACTGATAGTCTAACTAAGTATCGAACTCCTCTTGTTTATTAGGTGAGAGCTTGCGCTATTACACTACGTCCTATTTAATGAAGAAAACAATTTTAGCTAGTTATTGTCATGGACGTGTTTCCACCCTTAACTTCCTCGTAAGTAACCACCTCCCTATTTTCTTTCTAAGTAACACTCTTTATTTCTATCCAGAAAAAAAAAAACTCTTTCTTTCTATCCTTTTGGCCTCCTTGATTTTATTTTGTTTTGAAAATGACCTAATCAAAGAGGACTAAAAATAAAAAGAACTGAAAATTTCACGCGTATAACACGGTTCTTGAGTTTAATCACGCACATAGCGCAAGTGACACTCTAGTATATATTAAAAAAGAAGCCTGGGAATTGAGGTGGAATAATTTAATTTTAACAATCTTTTATGATTATATATCTGTAATATATAACTATTCAAATACAATATTTTCTTGAGTTTGTCGACTTTTCAAATAAATAAGTTTGATATTTTTCCACGCAATGTGTGAATTTATGAAAATTCTATTATACATGCATGTACTATATATACAATGATACAAATACTATTAGAGAGAGAGAGAGAGAGAGATCGGAGGCCCATCATTCTTTCAGCACGTGAACCCCCAAAGCGAGCAAGGTAGCTAATAAAAAGATAAGGAGTGTCACATGGGCATGGGACCTTCTCGTAATTTCCGAACGGTGATAAATTATATTGCATATTGTTTCTTGATTGGTGTTGCATTGCCTATTATATTGTACGTACTGTGGGACCGGGTGGTTATTTGTTATCTCAAATATAATATATACTGATATTGATATATCGATTAAATTATAAGTACCTCTCAGTCGACCGAGCAGTGCGCGTATATATACATATATATAGCATGCATTTGGTTCTGGTCAGTATGATTCTCTCTTTCTCATGATTAATTACTAATGGTCTTCCTGCTGCTTGTACATACAAGCAACCTATATGAAAATAAGAAGAGGGGTAGCAACACTTTTAAGTTTTTCTTGCTTTTCTTTTCTTTTATTTTTCTTCTCTTTTCGGTGTGTGAATATATATATATATATATATATATATGAATATATGAATGTGTGTGTGTGTGTGTGTGTTTAACTTTAACTAGCTAGTGAATTTCACTAGCGACAGATTGATGCCATGGATGGGTGAATGGAAGGAGGCGCATCTAGCTAAGGGTAGGTTAAAATTCCAAGTTGGAATGACGTGCAACATATACATGAATGTGCATATGTGTATGTTTGTATATAATGTGAGCGGAGTAGAGTGCGGAGTGGAGAGGTGTATGATCGATCATATTTGCCAACTAGCAAAATTTGGCAGCTGCCGCGAGCCATGGGGCTGGCCCTGGCCCTCTTCAGAAAAAGGTTCACGTGATGTGCTTTTCTAAAAAAAAAATAATAAAATAAAATAAAATAAGAAGGTTCTTCCTATCATATCTCCTCTTTTAGGACCCGTTTGGTTTCAGAGTTTGATTTTAACTCTACCCACTATACAATAAAAATACACGTTTCCTAAGTCAAATTTATAATATCATCTCATTTATCATTTTCCACGATCAAAATCAAAATCAAAATCAAAGTTACTTTAACTCTGAAACCAAACACACTCTTAAATTTTAACTAATCCCTCCAATTAGTCTTCCTTTGTTTGCATCCATGCCCCTCCGTTCCCAAGCTAAGCTCACCTCACCACGAAATTCCTATATATAATCCCCTCCCTCCAAAGCCCTTTTGCCATTGCCACTACAGACGTAACGGACACCGCTATAGCCATGGATTCCACAAAGATAATAAATGCCCTTCTCCTCATATGTATGCTCTGCATCTTGACAGCCGCTCCCATCCTCGGCTGCGGCTACTGCGGCAAGCACGCTCCCAAGCCCAGCCACAAGCCCGGTAAGAAGCCAGGCCGAGGCGGCAAGGGCCCCATCGCCCTTCCTCCGATCGTGAAGCCCCCCATCACCTTGCCCCCAATCGTGAAGCCCCCCGTCACTCTCCCTCCCATTAAGCCGCCTGTGGAGGTGCCGCCGGTCACAGTGCCTCCCATCGTCAAGCCCCCCATCACCTTGCCCCCCGTCACTCTCCCTCCCATTAAGCCGCCTGTGGAGGTGCCGCCGGTCACAGTGCCTCCCATTGTCGAGCCCCCCGTCACTCTCCCTCCCATAAAGCCACCTGTTGAGGTGCCGCCGGTGACACTGCCCCCCATCGTGAAGCCCCCGGTGACTCTGCCCCCCATTGTGAAGCCGCCGATCACACTTCCCCCAGTCGTGATGCCCCCAGTGACTCTGCCCCCCATTGCGAAGCCGCCTATCACGCTGCCCCTGCCCCCGGTGACACTGCCCCTGCCCCCAGTCACAGTGCCGCCGGTCATCCCAAAGCCACCGACAGGGAAGCCGTGCCCACCACCAGCTGCTCCAAAGGACACCTGCCCAATCGACACGCTGAAGCTGGGGGCGTGTGTGGACCTCCTGGGAGGGCTGGTGCATATTGGAGTGGGAGACCCGGCGGTGAATGAGTGCTGCCCGGTGCTGGCGGGGTTGGTAGAGCTGGAGGCAGCGGTGTGCCTGTGCACCACCCTGAAGCTGAAGGTGCTCAACCTCAAGATCTACGTTCCCCTAGCTCTCCAGCTGCTCGTCACCTGTGGCAAGACTCCTCCTCCCGGTTACACCTGCTCCCTCTAGGCATTATATAGCTCGCAAACAACAATGAAACAAGACAAGACACTGTACGTACGTATGAATCGATCACCCCTCCCTCCCTCCCCGCGGCAGGTGTTATAGCTAACTAATAATTAACTCGATGTCTCTCTTCACTCTCCTCAAACAGCTACCTACATATATTTTGATATAATATATATTTTGATATGTCGCTGCTTCTTAATCATCCAGTTATATATACTAAAGAAAGAGGAAAAAAATTTTACCCGAGAAATTTTAAAGGGAAAAAAGAATTAGAAAAAACAAAGATTTGTTACGACACAAGTGATCTCTGATGGAAGTTCTCAATCGGTCAATGCAGGTTGCTTGCTAGAGCATTCGGACGAGTTCGACATGAGAGGATGCATGTCGAGAGCTAGCGAGCCCAATATATTCTCTCCCCTTTTAATTGCTTCTGAAAGATCATTGATGTCGCATTGTATTTTAACACCATTTGTTTTAATGATTATTGTCAGATGTTGTGTTCTTCAAAGTCATCATCAGTAATCTAGTGGAGATTAATCTCTGATCTCTTTCGCAATGGTAAAATTGCTTATATTATTAATATCCGTATATATATATATATGTGTGTGTGTGAGCGCATTTTTTTCGACAGGAAAGCGGGGCTAACACCCTAAAAGACAAAAAAGAACTCTGTGTGCGCATTTTTTATTTGCTGTGATGATGCTGATCGATCTTTTGAGATATATATACATATACATATATATAGTATTTGCGTGAGAAAGATACAAAAGGATCATAGAATGATTCATTTTTGTTGTTTTGCTACTTACGTACGTGACGAACTCTTTCTATATTATTCTATTAATAATTGAATCTCGCTAGTCTCCACTAGCTAGCTATCTCGCTGCTCTCTCTAATCTCTCTCTCTCTATATATATATATGTATTGAGAGAGAGAGAGAGCACTAGCTAGCTAGCATATCCCTGCCTCCTAAGCTATCACAAAATTTAACGACGACGACGAGACCACCCTTCCTTACAAGAGTTAGGTGACGCTGGAAATATGCACGTCACTTAATACTATAAAAAGGCTATAAGCTTTAAGGAATCGATATTATTGACGTATTCTCATAATAATATGGTGTATACATATAATATGCAAGCACTTTCACCGGTTCAAGTAATAAACTATCCCCACAGAGCCTGGCCTAGCCTACTAGGAAGGCAGGAGAAATTAGCTGGGAATGTCCATAATGCATATTCATGTACGCGGTACTGCTAATTTTTCCCTTTAGATATATATATTAGTCAGGCGAGTCCCAGTTATATCACGACCCATCTTTTTTTTTTGAAATGATGATATGGCACTCACTTTTTTTTTTCAGTTATATAAGAATTTCATGAATTTAGTATAATGAAATACAATTCCTAATAATTAATCAAGGGGCACCGGTAATCCTGCCGAATAGCAAATCTAAAATCTCTAGGTTATCAGGCGAGAACATGCGCTATTACGCTACCTCCTTTTGATATATGGCATACACTTTAATATATAATATTCTTGATGAGAAACGTTGGTTTGATAAGTTACATTCCTTACTTAAATACGTGCAACCACATTTGCGGGACTGGCGTGAGGGTGCGCTAGCTCCATCTCTGGACCTCTCTCACACACACACACACACACACATATATATATATACATATATACATATTAGTAGCGAGACACATGCAATGCACACGACACTGATAATAATTCTAATATATTTGTGTGTTTTTCGTCAATTGAAACAAATTTATGTGTGGTGTATCTGCACTACCTAATACTATAAAAAGGAGAATGGATTTTTTTGACTAACTTTCGACTTTTATTTATTTTATTTTTTTTGTGCACCCTGACATCCGGAAGTCCAATGGATCCCTGACTAATTCAGTAAAGCCGGGTCGACCCACCAAGAAATAAAGCTCTCCCAACATGGATTTTCTCCATTCACAATACTTAAACCTTAGACCTTGCTTAAGGAGAACAAGCGCCAAGCCACTTGAAACAATCCACGTTGGTCTTTCGAATTTTATTTTTATCCATGTTATTTATGTCTATTATTTAATCATCACTCAATTAAGGGGATAATTGTAACTTCCGCAAAATAACTACCCACTCCCCCAACTTTCGCTCCTTCCCTCTATCTTCTCTCTCTCGTTATTCAAATAAGACATAAATCGTGCCAGGCACGGTTTGTCGTAAATTTCTTTTTTGCTTATTTAAAATCTCTAAAATGTGTAACTATGTTTTCATATTTTTGTAATGTGTAGATTTTTTATGATGATGATTTATAAAGATATTCACTAAAGTAATTACTAAAAATGAAAATTACTTGATATGAAACAGAAAAAAAGGCATTGGAAAGAGAGTTCCGGCCAGCGAAAAAAGAAAAGAGAGGAGAGATAGAGATAGAGAGGAGAGAGAAAGAAAGCAGACAAAAAAAAAGGAGAAAAGTATGAAAAGTGGGGTTGAAAATTACAAAAGGTAAGTAAATTGACTAGTTCACCATTCCATCTAGTGGCTCTTATTTTAGGGTTTTATTTTGTCATAAACTATTCTGATAAGTGAATGTTAAACCACTGATCAGGAGTTCTCCAGTATAAGTATTATAGAGATATAGTTAGATTTAATGCTCGTACGCGCGGAAATACCATCTTTTCATTTTTAGTGCTTACTCTTTTTGTAGTATTAATATCATCACAAAATTATGCAATTCAAACAAAAAAATGAACTTAGTCTTTTAATTGTATTGAAATTTTATGAATTAAAATAAAGGAAAGATAACTAATTTAAAAAAAAAGAAATTGAAGTAAAACTATAAGTTGAAAATGAATAACTAAAAGTGTTGTCTGCATGGAAGGAGCAACGGAACGACATGAGAAAAATTAGTGATAATGAGAGAGAAGAGGAGTTTTGAGGGAAAATGTAGGAGTGTGTGAATTTACAAACTTAATCACAACTTCTATCTAACCTAATGATTAATTTCGAAATTCAAATGTTAGACCAAAAGTTTTCTTCTCCCATTTATAATATTGAGATGGAAAATATAAAAAGGGGAATAATCGTGAGGGATTGGGAGGGAGAGAGAAGGAGAGAATAAGAGGATGAGAATAAGTTAAAAAGTCGATGGTTAAAAGATAAATCGCTATTTATCCACAACTTCCTTGTCATAGGATGATCAATTAACGGAGATATTTAATTATGAGAAAAATTGGAAAGTAAATGTCACCCATATTTCGTCCTTTTTCTTCCTTTTATAATATAGAATACAAGAGTCGTTACGCTTGAAATACACATAATTCTATTTTAAATATTTATATACACGTACCACATGCATTGCATTATAAATTATTTTTATTTATGTATTATATTTTTAATATATTAATTAAGTTTATAACGTTCGGCCATGTATGATGCAATATATATATATATATATATGTATTTCGTATGTACTTTGGTATCCGAAAGTTCATAGGGTCATGACTAATAGAGTTGATGAAACATATAATTTAATATATGTTACGGTCATCGGTATAAGAGAGAGGAGAGAGAGAATTGAGGGAGTGAAACAGAAGTGGTGTGATATTTATAATATGAATTTACAATATTGCTTATAGTTTAATAACTCTTATCATTTTGTTTTATCTTTGGATGGATATTTTTGGAAAGTAAATGATATATACCAGTTACCAGTAAGAGTCTCTCCAATATAAGGAGTATTAGAGGCGATGTATCTGCGTTATACACAAAAACAATGCATAAGAAATACAGAAAAAAAAAATCTAGTAGGTAGGCGGATAACTTAATTACAATTTACTTCAATAGGAGAAGGAAATGATTGCAAAAAACAAAAAAACAAAAAAAAAACAAAAATATGAACGTAAGAATGGCAAAATAAAAGATGTGGAGGAAGAGAGGATGAAATAAAATAAAATAAAAAAAGAGAAGCGAGAGTGAGGCGAAGTAGAATGAGTTGGTAATTATTATTAGAAATATTGCAATCATATTCGTCATATAATGATTTTTACTAATTAAACTATGCTATTGAACTCGTGCATTACACGAATTTTATAAATAAAATTTATTATAAACCTTTAGGTATTAAGATAATTATTAATAATGATTTATAGTTTATATATATATATATATAAAGTCTCGAGGCAAATCTTCACGTTGCCACATCATTAAAAATACAAAACGAAGCTCAGAGCCGAATTTTCACATCGCCACAACAAAATATAGTTCAATAAGGACATTACAATAATTTGCATTGCCATATATATAGCTCAATATCGATTGGTGTGTAATCATGATCAATTTACGTGAATAAAATGAAAATTGATGTAATAATATATATAGTTCTTTTTTGCCATATAATAACATATATAATATAAAATCAAATTTTCACTTCCATAAGAAGCATACGTACCCGTGTTACGTGCTGCTATTTTGTTCCGTTAACTATCATTACTTTTTCATAATTTTCAAAGATATATAGATTTTATCATATATAGATAAATGAGATTAGTTAAATTTTAATAATAGTATTAGTAATAGAAAGAAAAAATTGAATAAAAGTCAATATAGAATTGAATGTGCGCAAAAAAGAAAAAAGAAGAAATGGAATGAAGATATATATATATATATATATATATAAGATGTAGTTGTCCTATTATTGGTCAGTATATATAGATTAAATATATATAGATTATGTATATATAGATTAAATACAGTAAATATATAGTTATCCTTTTCTAATAATTCAATATCTTTGCATATATACAACCCCTACCTAGCCGAGTATCTTTTAAAGGAGAACAATATTCTATATATAATTTAAACATCTTTTTCCCCTTCCCATAAAATTTCTTTTTCTTGGTCAAATTTTGATTTGTTGAATAATTTTTTTATTTGTGAATTTGAAATTGATCGCTTCAATATTGATTGTTTTCATAAGATCTCTTTTCCAATTCTATTACTAGTACCGCTTCAGAAACTGTAAGTTTTTTCTAATTTCTATGCCTCATATATTTCTTTTTTATTCTTATTTAGTAATTTAATGAAAATCATTTCTCCATAAACTTCGACTTTGATAGCTTTATTTTTTAATTATTATTCTTTGGTTGAGTTTTGATTCGTAATTTTTCAATGCAAATTTCAAACTAATTGCTTTGATATTGATTGTTTAAGTAATCTTCTCCAAATTTCTCTCCAAATTCGAAATTTATTGTTTCGTTTTGATTGTATTGACATGATCTCTATTTCAATTCCATTATAAATGTCATTTTAATAAATGTAAGACTTTTCTAATTTATGTACTTTGGATATTTCTTTTTTATTCTTATTTCATAATTTAATGGAAATCTTTTCTTCATGAACTTTGAGTTCAGTAGCCTTATTTATTTATTCTTATTTATTGGTTGAATTTTGATTTGTAGAATAAATTTTTAAAGCCAAACTTTCAAACTAATTGTTATGGGTGTTGCTTTAGTAATTGAAAATCCACCAATACAATATTTCTTTCTCATTGTTATTTTATAATTCAATTGAGATCTTTCTTTTATCAACTTTGAATTCAGTATTTTAATTAATTTATTTATTTTTATAAAGTTCGGTTTGAGTAGTCATAACAATGATACTAAATTTTTCTATAGTTTCATATTCTTATTCATCAATTTCTAATTTTACATAAAACTCAATAATTTATATATATATATATATATCGAGTTTTACATTATTTAACAATACAAATAAGTTTTGATATTTTGATATTTCTATCTATAAGTTTTTTAATAATCGTCGTTCGCACAACGCGTAGGTCTTCATCTAGTTTATATTAGTATATAGAAAATAAAAAATTGTTCCTATACTATATAAATTTCATTCCCATGCTAGATAATATTAATAAAGAGCTCATAGAAAATAATTCATGTAAAATAATTCATAGACATGATCTCAATTTTTAATTTTATAAGAAAATAATTATTAAAAAAAAACTCCTGGCTAGTTTTTGTGCTTTTTCAGGCTGATGCCTTGTTCTGTAGTTGGTGCCTTGTAAGACCTTGCATTGTATGTTGTTTCTCTTTGAATGAGTAATTAATGAGAAGAGCAATGCTGATTGATAAAAAAATCCTAGCTAGTTTATTATTAATGAAAGAATAATAATCATAGAGACTATACAATTTTAATATTAAATATTCGCAATTTGTTTCTCACTCATATTTCATATATTAAGTTTTGTAAATTTGAATAATTTCAGATAAAATGACTAATCATTTTGACTAGAGATTTACTTAATTTAATTTTTATAAGGCTAATAATGATTATTAAAATAAATTAAGTAAAGTTTAATAATTCTTTATGTCATAAAAATTATGTATATTTATTTACTAATAAAATAGCAATTACTTATAAAATAAAAATAAGTGATTAATGTTCTTCTTTAATGTTTTTTTCGAATACATTATCTTTAATTATAATAATAATTAATATTATTCAATTTCTATATAACATATATAATTTATTAAACATTTTACCCCTATTTAATTGGATGTGATACAACTTTATATATATATATAGATTATAAATAGCACGGTCCATTTTGGCAGTGGAAAGTGAGACGAAAGACTTTTTGGAGTTTTATAATAATAAAAATAACGGTAAAGAAGATCTATATATATATATATACACACATAATTATATATATACGTTAGATGGGTTCTATTTGGGCGTTCCATCAAATTAACAATGCTACTGAAAAATGATATTAACACATGCACTCGTATGTATCATAGAATAATACGAATGTGCCATCTTATAACTTACATAAATATGTGTGCGAAATATGCCGCCCCGACAGACCACGAGTACTAAAAACTATGTACACAGAAAGAAGAAATTTGGTGTAGAGGAACGATTCCTCCATACATACATACATACATAGAGATGAAAGAGTATAATATAGTGGCACAATTCGTCGACTCGAAACCATAAACTTCTAAATTCGATCATCATCAGTAGAATTTTCGTACCTTTCTATTTAAATTTAGCTATTCTTATATTAGACCATATACCTTTTATATAATCGTAAAACTCTCTATATATATATATATATGTCACATGAACCTTGTTTGTCCTTCACTTATACAAAAGAATGTGGTCGTAGTGTCTCTTTGTCCTCAGCTTGATCTTCTGCTCAGATTCCTAGATGTTTGTTTTTAATGGAAGAAGAAAACTGTTTGTACATTGCCTATTGGTGCTTGATAAACTCTGTAATTTGTTTCAACTACATTTGTGCATATGCCAATGGCAATGGAGTGAGTGATGTAGGCACGTGCATATGCATATATACAAAATTAATGATGGCTTGCATAACTTTTTATATTCAATTTATCAAAAGACAGCTACATAATATAAATTTCATGATTATTATCATTTGAAACATTAATTTATTTGAACATTTGAGCATACAGATATATAGACACGAACTATACATAATTTTGACAATTTCGAAAAGCTCATTTTTGCTAATGTGGTGGCATGAAAAATCTCTATCATGTGGTTACATGATATGACTGTAATGTTAGACATGTACAAACGTGTTTATACATATAATATAATGTTACTCGTTATACACTATATAGTATTGAATATTACTCAATGACCAAGAAGAGATCTTGGTATCATGGTATACGGGAGTAAATATGACTGTGAATTATGAAGATTATGGTCCGACAACGGACCATTAGCAAGATATGTTGATTATCGGGACTGGCTAATAGTTACTCAATGATGTGTTGGTGTGAGTATAAATAGCGTACTTATACTAGAGAAAGGAAAAATAATCACAAAAATCAGCGCCCTGCGAACTGAAAACAGAAGAAATTCAATTAATCAGCTATCTTTATACAATCGATTAAAGTTATCCAATGAATTATTCATGAATGAGTTAATGCAACCAATGTGGATTACAAACCTTAGGAAAAAAAAACAAAAAAGGGTGTAATGCAGGGACGCACGCCTTCACCTAATAATCAAGAGATTTCAGATTTAATACCTAATGAGACTACCGTAATCATTTAATAGTTATAAGGATTTTTATTTTATTGGATTAGGTCCCCGAAAAAAATAAAAAAAAAAAAAAAAAAAGATGTCGGGCCTTGAATCAAGGCATCTGGCCCAGCGTCAAAGGGAAGAAAGTACCGTGAAACAATTTAAATGAATGTAAGTGACAGATTAGCTTGAAAAGAGAAAAAGTGGTCATGTGTAACTTACCTTGTAGTCAAATAAATCAAAGTTGATCGATCTGCTCTTATCATTGTTCCTGACAATTCCATGAACCTATAACATGACAGAGCAAAGCTCACAGAAAATTCACCGTCTAGAACTATTTTATATTTAAAACGGTGGCCTAAGCTAAAAAACGACTGACTATTTCGAAAAGATTATATGTCCATCAAGAACATTAGCACTTACTTTGCCAGAAGCTTCGATACAATATTGGAGGATTTCACCTTAAGATCATACAGTTTCTTCTGCCCACACCAACAGACTTCCCTTGTCAGCCTGTGCTCCAAGGTACATATGTAACCGCATTGCCACACAAAGAAAGTAGAGCAAGAGCCGAACTTGTAGGAGTGAAAACCAGATATATATATATATATATATATATATATATATATCCTCAAGGAGCTCGGTGGAACAGAGCTATGCAATAAGTTGCTTATGATAGTGAGATCCTGTGAGGGATCATGGCAAGATTAGATATACTATTTGCTCTGCATCTCCAGATAAATAATCTCTTTCTTGGAATGGACCAAATTAAGCTGATCGAAGTTTAGCGACTACGTGGAAATAGAGTACAATGAAATAATCCATCGCTGAAACAATGTCTATATACGTATGCAGCAGATCAATCTTACACCAAGAGCTTGGGCATGCCTACTGCGGTGGACCAGCTGCTGTGTACTTTGCTGATACAGATCCATCCAAGCAGATCTAGGCACACATTCCACAACCAAATTCTAGTATTCTCAAGTCCATTTTGAAAAGCTGCATCAAATTAAAGACAGTTTCCAACACTAGCTTCTTGATTCACGTGTGGTTGACGTCGACATTAAATCTATGCAAAAGATAAGACCAAGTATATACACAAGATATGTGCATAAGAAGATCACATTTATTTGAGATAATTCCTATAATGACAGTCATTATGAGCTTTATGCTCTTCAACATTCTAACTGTCCAGATTTCACCAATATCTATTTTGGATGCATTAATTTCACAAAAGACAAAACTTTTCTACTGAATCAAAAGCAAAGTCCTCTGTACCACCGAAAAATGAGATAAATCCACCGAAAAGCAAAGTCCTTTGCAGTGCAATGATGTACCTCGGAGGGAGCAAGTGGAGGAGGAAGAACTATATTACTGATATTCAAGGGACATCTTTCTGACATCTCTCTCTCTCTCTCTCTCTCTCTCTCTCTCTCTCTCTCTCTCTCTCTTACACCGTTGCTTAGACCTTCTATATATAGAAGGAGCCCAAACATGTAATGAATCTCCTCATGTTACTTAAATGAGATGCCAACTTCTACAAGGCCTGCAGAATCAGAACAAGAAGAATCATTCTCTCACTTGTACTGCACAAAATCTGTATGTTTCATTGAACAAACGAAACTTGTAGTCCAAATTGCATTGGCCAGAGACAAATGGCTTTAGTGGCAAAAATAAGAATGGGGGAACCAACTCCTCCTGTCCAAAACTGAAATTGTCTGAAGAGAATAATGGTTGGAAGCACCTCATTGAAGAGGCAAGTCTAATAACCAAAATAGCCTCAACAGTAGTCGATATAGAGCCAAAAGGATAGTCGAGTGCATGAGCAACTGCTTTCAGCAATGACCAAAAATGGATCGTCAAAAGAGGTCCGTTGAACTGTTGCATTGTAAACCAAAATCCTAGGTTGCAAACCGACTGCACCAATTAATTATAATTAGAGACTGCTCATTAATTTTTCAGGACGTACGATCTCTTTCTTTTTCTTCTAAAAATGCCAGTCATTCATTTATGAATTGTTCGAATGTCTGCAAAGTGGGGGCAACTACCTTCATTCTGGTAGTCGTAATGACTTTACTCAATGAGTCCAAGACCACAAGTGCAACGTTCCTTGCAACATCGAAAGAAACCGATTTTTTTATTCACCTAATTACATGTGGATGATAATGCATTTCATTCATCCAGTAACAGGCCAAATTCCAATGTTCCGTCAAGATTGGTTACCTGAAACGACTGCAACGATGGCGAGACAATAGATTGTGAAACCCAAACAGTTGAGGGCCTGAGTTGCACTGAGTATATGGAAGAAAGAAAAGGTGAGATTAGTGTTGCTTCAGTGGAGCTCAAAGAATGCATAAAAAGATTGGTGCTTTTTTTTATAAAGGAAAAAAAAAATTTTAAGGCCACCTCTTTCGATCTCGCTCTCTCCCCCCCCCCCTCTCTGTCTCCCCTCTTTCATCTGGCAGGTTAAGTAATCAAAGTGAAATTAATGAGGAACTCACATTTCTTCATCATCATCAAAATATCGGCAACAATGGAGAAGATTAGGCGCAAAGAGCCATCACTAGTCAAGGTTTCGGTTGAGCTTGGATCCGTGCCAGTGTCCGACTCCTCTTGCAGCCTCAGGAGATTGGAGTAAGCGAGAAGCTTATTTGCTTTAACATTCGAAGATAAGATCGAGGTGTTCAATGTGTTAGGAAAAATCCACAGGGCTTACTTGAGACTCGGGCCCATCCGCAACCCAAAAGCTTAAGCCAATGGGTTGCTAGACCATTATCTCTTATAAACCTATGGATTTCCTCTCAATTTTTCCATGTGGGATTACTTCCATCACCCGCCCTCATCATTCTCCATATAGGAGAGAAACCGGCCCAACAATTCCCCCCCATTCTCGACTATATGGAGGACTTCGAGCCGGCCTTTTTACTTCCGGACTCGGATACCAATTGTTAGGTCACGGCCCAACAATTCCCCCCCATTCTGGACTATATGGAGGACTTCGAGCCGGGCTTTTTTACTTCCGAACTCGGATACCAATTGTTAGGCCATTCACTAGCCACGAGTTCCACACTCGGGCCTTGGCGCGGTGTGGGTTTCCACGCATAGCGTGTGCACTTCTCCAGGATCGTTACCTTGGGCTTTGATACCACTGTTAGGAAAAATCCACAGGGCTTACTTGAGACTCGGGCCCATCCGCAACCCAAAAGCTTAAGCCAATGGGTTGCTAGACCATTATCTCTTATAAACCTATGGATTTCCTCTCAATTTTTCCATGTGGGATTACTTCCATCACCCGCCCTCATCATTCTCCATATAGGAGAGAAACCGGCCCAACACAATGTCCTCAAGTTTGCCGAGGAAATCGACATTTTTCCAGAATTCACTTTGAGAGAAGGAAAGAGGAAAGGAACCTGGCAATAGCAGCAGAGAGAACTTGGGATGTTTAGCTAAGCAAGCAGATTTTCGCGCCAAAAAAGGCCAGCTCAGTCCTGGGTCCTGTTTGGCCGGCCCGGCCGGACTTCCTTCTGTAAATAATTTTTATTTTGAGAAAACTATCAAAATGATCATTGAAATATTTTAAAATTAACAAATTACTACTTGAAAGATTTTTTTGAAACAAAATGGTCATTGAAAGACCAATATCCATAACATTTTGGTACTACCGTCAAAATTTCATAAGTGTCGTTACGGGAAAATGACATGGACGCTTATATGGTATAAAGTAGACAAACGATCCCGATTAACGGTGTATATCATCATATACAACGTCGTTTTTGTCCCCTGTTTCAAAAAAAAAAGATCTGGCCCACATCACCATCTCCCACCCCCCGTTTGCAATCAAAATTAGGGCAAGCTACCTCTTACAAAATATAGCACAGTTGAACCCGACGCGGCCAGTTGAACCCAGAATAGTTCAACTCGACGCGGCCCCCCATTAGAAGAGTCGTCGTCGTCGTTGTCGGCCAGTTGAACCCAGACCAGTTGGACACATGGACTCGTCGAGCTTGAGTTCGACGACCGCATGGGCGCCGCAACAGCTGTTGATACAGAGTTAGCAGATGAGGGAGGAAGAACTACAAATTGTTGTCGTTGGAGACTACAGCAATTTGGGCACTAATTGTTTGGGATTGCAGCTCTTATGAGCGGATGAAGCATCTAGGGGAAAGGTACGAAGGCGAAGATGTTCATGGGTACGATTCAATGATCATCACTACTATTTCATGCACCTATCACTACTATTTCATTACCTATTCCTTAGTATCAATTTCTTACAGCTTCAGATCATCACTAGTTTTGGATTTTGGTGCATTTGATAACTATTCTTAGAATAATTTGATGTGAGAGATTGTGTATATTCACATGCCGCTTTTTCTTCAAGTTCCATGCCTCTGGCAACTTGAGCAAGAAGAGCGATGTTTACAATTTCGAGATCATCCTGTTCGAGCTGATCACTAGTGACCCTGCTATAATAAGAACCTCAGACGGAAACATCCACATCATTCACCGATTAACTCCTCTTATTGAAAGGGGTGACATACAGAGCATAGTCGACCCGAGGTTCAGAGGCTAATTCAAAACCAACTCTGCAGTCGAAATAGCCATGTCATGCATCATGGCATCCTTGAGTCAGAGGCCCAATATGATCCATGCATTATCAAATCTGAAGGAGTGCTTGGGCCTGGAAACCGCTTCCGGGAGAAACCAAGGGTCGGGATACAACAGTTACACTAGGAGAAGCACTTCTTTTAAAATGACCTATGTTGAGCTCGATGTTGCTCCAAACCCACGCTAGTTCCCATACTGTTAGTCGAAATGGATGTTGCATCAGTACTGTTGGCTTCAATTCCTTCATTGTTCATTTTGCTTCTTTATATGGTGACCAAACATTTGTAGGGAAATTGTATGCGTATGTAAAATGTGGAATTATCCATTTTCCGTATGCTAAACCAATAAGAGGGGTCAGACCGCAACAATTGCAAATAGTGATGAAATAAAAGAGAGTTTTCTACACCCATCAAGAATGATCTATCAATTCGAGCTGAATCAATATATTATCCCGCAATATCATCTGCAACATATGAACTGACCAAGAAACTGTGAAGTCAGATTGTTGTCTCATAAAATTTATAGAGCAGTATCAGTATCGTTTTCTCTAGCCAAGCTGCCAATTTGCTATCAGAACTACCAGCAGCTCTCCTACATAACTAGCCGTACAGATATAGGAGAAAACCCAACTATGACCTAAAAAGAATCTTTCAAACTTACAATGAAGAAACCTTTCATTGTGTTAGCGAGTATAGACAGACCGATCGCATGTATGTTAACTACTTGTCCGCGCGATCTGCATGATGCCTCTCGAGCAGGGAAAAGAGCTCCACTTGGACAAGTAGACTCTCCATCTCCGTGTACAAGCAAAACTCTTCAAAACAGGCGATGGGCAATTATAGACAAATTTGAAAACTCCTATCTGCTCAGAAGTTCAAGCTGAACTTCCATTCTTCTGTTCGGCTGAGACTCCTTGTCTACGCCCGCCGTGGTTGGGCTCAAGAGATCAACAGAGTTGTCTTCCTCAGAGTTACCTAATACCCAACTGCCCCTCTCATAACTCTGTCTTCTCCTTTTTTGTTCGTTGTATTCTAAGTACATGACCATCAATGCACCCATCAAGAACTAGACAATTAGTGCCCAATCGAGCCCATGAACATCTTCGCCTCCGTACCTTTTCCCTAGATGCTTCATCCCATTTATAAGCTCTGCGATCCCAAACAATTAGTGCCCAAATTGCTGTAGTCTCTGACGACAACAATTTGTAGTTCTCCCTCCCCCATCTGCTGACTCTGTATCAACAGCTGCTGCGGCGTCCATGCGGTCGTCGACCTCAGGCTCGACGAGTCCGTGTGTCCAACTGGTTTGGATTCAACTGGCCGACAACGACGACGATGAAAAGTCGAACTCAAGCTCGACGACGACTTTTCTAATGGGGGGTCACATCGGGTTGAACTGGTCTTGGTTCAACTGTGCTCTGTTTTGTAAGAGGTAACTTGCTCTAATTTTGACTGCAGATGGGGGAGAGAGATAGTGACGACGACTGTGGGCCAGATCTTTTTTTTTTTGAAACAAATGACAAAAACGACGTCGTATATGATGATGTCCACCGTTAATTGGGACCGTTTGTCTACTAGATTTCACATAACCGTCCATGTCATTTTTCCGTAACGGCACTCACGGAATTTTGATGATAGTATCAAAATGTTATGAATATTGATCTTTCAATGACCATTTTGTTTCAAAAAATCTTTCAAGTAGAAATTTATTAATTTTAAAATTTTTCAATGACCATTTCGATAATTTCCTCTTTTATTTTTATATTTTTGAAGACCACAACATACAACTCAGGGGCGTTTGATATTTTGATTCCATGTAAAGTAGGAAATTAACAGGGAAAATCCAAACTTCGTATCATAGTTATGATACAGCGTACTTTACAATCATGACCAGCAAAAACTTTATATTTGAAACAAGGAACGTTCTCATATTACGACGACATTATATATACATATATCTTATACTGTAGATAAGAAAAGAAGCCAATTTCAATTCCGACTCATCTATGCGAGCAAAAACATACATAAGGAAATAAGGCACCGATCGTTGCAAGCATCATCCAAATCCTCCGACATGAATGCGAAGAATGACAACCCAAGGAGAGTTAAATTACAACCAGTAACAGCAAGAGTTGACAATCACTCGCTCACTCCGTAAACCACTCACTCACAAGAACCTTACAATTATCCCTAATGAATGTGCCTAGCCTAGCCTAACCTAGCCTAGCTTAACCGAGCCTAACCCGAGAATTCCACCTTTACAAGCGCATTTGAGACCTCAGCAGCACCAGCAGCAGCAGCAGCTGATCCATACTGCATCCAATCCTTGGCGCAGAAAAGGGCATCCACGGTGTCGGGTCTCAGGGAGCTCCTGTACTGATCCATCTCCCTGGTCGTCGTGTCAAACACAGCCTCAGGGGCCAGGGTGGAGACAGGTATCGAAAGGATGTCGCGAGCCATCTTTGAGAGGGTTGGGTACTTGAGTTTGTTCAACTTCCACCAACCCAGCACGTCAAACTCCTGCACCCTGGGCAGCAGAGTCTCATCCAGATACTGGTCCAGCTCCGACTTCATCTGCTGCCCGCTGGTCTCCATGATGTAGACGTCAAAGTCTGTGAGCCCATGGTCTGACAGAAGGGTCCCTCCCCCTCCTTGAGAGGATGGATCATCGGTCCTCACGCCGCTCCCTTCCTCCGCATAAGTGGGGGTGAGAGGCAGGGGAAGCGACACATATTCTAGAAACAGCTCATGGATACCATTGTCAACAATCTTGACGTAAGTTGGCGCATCTTCACCATACATCTTCGAGAAGCTGAATTCCACAAGCTTCATCTTGAACCGAGGGTCCATGACCACGGCTATCGCCAACACCAGGCTGCAGTCCTTCCAGTACTTGTCAATCTTCTCGAGCATCAGCTTCGTAAGGGCTGCGATGAAGGGGTCCTCACTTGTGACAGCACGTGATAGATCTGACTGGATCTTCCACACTTCATGGAACATCGTGATTGCGGAAGCATTGGCCGGGGAGGTAAGAGCACTGCCCGCATCGTACAGAGGCTTCAGGTAGGTGCAGAGTGTCTCCACTTGCTTCCACTCCTCAAGTGAGGCCCCCCCCCTGTAATCAGGGTCAGACGTGTCCAAGCAGGTGAACACTTCCTTAAGCTCAGACGCGGCTGCCAGCATCTCAAACGTTGTGTTCCATTGAGTCTGGTTATCTAAAGAGAGGTTCTTGTCACTCGGGACCTGCAGCTGGTTCCTGAGGTCAACAAACTTCTCCTCATGCGATTCCGAGGTCTTCACGTACTTTACACTGTCCCGGATTTTCCTGATCACCTCTTGCCCTGCCCCCAACACATCCTTCGCAGCTTCAGTTAGGACACGGGCTATGCAGCTCCCAATCAACAGCTGGCCATTGAGGATCAATGGATTCTTAATGGCAAGGAATGGCCGGAGATTCTCACGAGCACCTTCAGACAATGGCTGATTGAAAGTGAGAGAGAATAGCTTGCTCTCGAGATTCCACTCGGAGAGGCACGTAGCAACCGCATGGCTCAGGGCAGTGTCTGAGTCAGGGAACGGCTCCATCACAACATTTAGAAGCCTGCAATGGATCTTCCAGTCGATGTCCATGAAGTAACCAGTCATAAAAAGATATGCCATGCTCTGGCTTGACGCCCAAGAGTCCACAGTGATGCACACTCGTCCTGGCATTCCCTCGATGAACTTCATCACGCCTTGCTTCTCACTCAGGTAAGTAGCAATGCAGTCCCCCTGGACGCCACTGAAGTTCACAAGGTCGAAACGGGGCTGAAGGTTCTGCACAAAGGATACAAACCCACGATGCTCCACCATGTGAAGTGGGTAGTCATGCAAGATGATCATCCTTGCAATCTCATGGCGAGCACGGTCCTGGTCAAAAGGGACATATTGGGAGGCGGATGTACGGTAGCGCCGCTTCGGAGGGTCAGAACCCACCTTAGCAGGGGCAGAGTATGGGGTCATCTGATTCTCCTGGTTACTGCCGCGCAGGAGAGAAGGGCAGGTGCCTTTGGCAATGTGGCGTTTGAGGTGACTGGTGCCTGCAACCTTGGAGCCAGTGCTGTACGCAAAGCTCTGCCTGCACTGCTTGCAGTAAGCCCTTCTGGTTCCAGCGCTCACAGTCTCAACGGTGAAGTGCTCCCAGACAATGGACTTCTTTTTCCTCCTCTTGCTGGGCTGAGATTCAGGAGTTGCCATCAGCTCATAGTTCTCTTCCGTTGTTAGGCTCGCCATCTTTTGTCCGGGAGAGAGATCCTGATCACAACAGAGGCAAACACACGAGATATCACTATCGTGGTCCCTCAACTATAGAGATTGGACTACCAAGTTTGACAGAGCAAATGGAGATTGAGACTGAAACATAAGCGTTCAATCAACTACAACAGACAGTTCAACCAAAAAAGAAAGATAACCGGAGAAGGAAAAAAAAGGTGGTGCAACAAAGAGACAGACAGACAGACAAGAGAAACCACCAGAGGAAAGCCCAACTCCAATAGCCCAGCTCCATGCGCAGACTAGTAAGGATCAGAACACTAAGTAATCTAATCAAAATTGGAGATAAATCCTACTAGTGATGCGAAGTGAGGGGAAAGGAAAGAAGGCCCAAATATTACTATTATGAATACATACAATACATTCATTGTGGACGTGGACTGGACGACCGGAGGCTGTGATTGGACATGCAGCAGTGCCAGTACAGTATGGGACTGTGGAGAGAAATGAGGAGAGGACAGGCCCGACTCAACTCATATCATATTTCATCCTTAATATTATTATTCTTCTTACTTAATATTAGAAGTACTGATGAAGTGATCATTTAAATGTCTTATCAAATTGCAATGCCCAACCAACCGGATCATTGTACAAGTGAAAGAAAGAAAGCAAGCCAGCTCTAGTGTCCAGTCCAGGCTCACAGCAGTATATAGCATAATAATAAGTAAAAGAAAGAAAAAGGATAATAATGGTTGGGGTCAAATACTGATGGGCCGAGTAGGCCCAAAGGAATAAGAGTAGGGACGAAGAAGCCCAATGTCCGTGGTCAGATGGATTTCTTTCTTTCTATTTTATTTTATTTTATTTTATTTCCCCCCCCCCCCCCCCCCCCCCCCCCCCCCCCCATCACAAGAGCTCAGCCTGCCTATCTGCTTTTTTCAGATCCAGACCAGATGATCTTTGCTACTGCTACTACTATCATACTATACTATCTGCAGGCAGGCAGGCAGGCTGCGATCAAACGGACGAACCAACAGCCGAAAATAAATAGTACGTAATAACACATACGATTATTAAGATCTACCCAAGCCCGCCTGAGCCAGCCAAGCAGCAGCTCTAGCTCTTTCCTATCCCTTATTTATTTATTTTTTTAATTAATTTTACTTAATATAATATATATATATATATATGTATGTATACAGGATCCACTGCATTCCATCCCAGGCCTGCATTAGCGTAACTCGGTTTTCCCTTGGGACAAAAGAAAAAAAAAATCTTTTTTTACTTGTTTCATTCATCGTGGGCTAAGCTTTCTATTTGAAATGGAAGTATCAGATCACACATCCGGTCTGCAAGGCGGCAATCCATACATATATATATGTATGAAACAGATCTGAGCTCGTCTCATCTGCACCTCAAAGCTCAACTCAAGCAGGGATTATGATACGATACACACGGGAATGGACCAGAAAGAATAGGATCGGATCGGGATCTGGGCTGAATGACTACTACTTCTGAATATAAGATGATTACATCTTCAAAAAGGCTCGACAACAGATCGATAGCCTTCATACGTTCTTCATAACATACACGAACCCAAAACCCAATAGATCCAAACAAACAAGAACTCAGACCGACCAATCCATCAATCCATTACCTCCGATATATAAGATTATTAAGCGGGGAATACAAAACGATAAAAGATCCAAGAGTTCCTCTTCTGTTCAATTAACTTCACAGAGAGACGACGACTCATATTTTTTTTAATCAAATCATCAAAATTAAGAAATCCATCCCGACTCCGAGAGAGATAGAGATATAAAGAGAGAGATCTGCACTGCATCCTCGGAAAAAAAAAAAAAAAAAAAAGGAGGACTGGATACCCAGAAAAGTTGAGCTGACTCTCGACGAGACGACGCACCAACCACATAAAAAAATCCTAAAAAAAAGAGAAAAAAGAAAAGGATCGCAGGTGTTTTTCTTTTTCTGTTTTACCTCGAAGGATGATGGAGTCGGAAGGGAGGTCGTAGCCGGAGCAGCTGGAGGAGATCTAGGGTTTTCCGCCGAGGCCGGAGGGAGGAGGGAAGGGGGGCGGGGGAGAGGGGGAGAGAGAGAGAGAAGATTGGGCCCAAAAAAGGAAAAGGGCTAATTGGACCGATCTGTGTTTGTGTTGGGGTGGGATGTATTGTGGATGGAGTGGGATAAGGGTTCGGTCTTCTTTCTTTTTAAAATTAAAGGTTGGGTGGAGAGGAGAGTAGTGGGGAGGGGCAGCTCGGCTCGGCTCCACTTCTGGAATTGGAATTGGGCATCCAATCCGGTCCGGTCCAATTCTCAGAAACCATTTTTGTTCTTTCTTATTCTTATCATCAATCCAATCATCCCAATCTCGTCCCGTCTTATACAATAATAAATAAAATTCAAAAAAATAAAAAGGAAAATAAGAAAAAGGAAAGAAAGGGGGGAGATTGTTCGCTGCCATGTCATCCAACATAACAATATATTTCAAACGGCCCGCTGAAAGCCCATCTCATGTGGTGCAGCAGCCCACCCGATCGTCGTGGACCAATTTACTGCTGGGGCCCACTAATTTTACTTTATTTTTGTCCCCACTTGAACTGGACTGACTCTCAGTTCCACCGCCACAGTTACTGGTGGGATTTGTTTTTGTCACAAAATTTCATCTTTCCAATTAAATCAAACAAATCATATATATATATATATAAACTAGACACTTAACTGTACTTTTATTAATTTGTGGAGTTAGTCATAAATTTTATAAACTTAATATGACTGATTTATTTTAGACCCGAGTTAAACTATCATCAATGCAGGAAAAAAAAATATGTACATATATTTCTTACTTCTAATACGTGATAATAATTTATAATTACAATATAGTAAAAATAAAATAATTGATTAAAATGAGTAAAGATTTGTTAGAAAAATGTAAGAGAGAGAAAACGTGAGAGAGGAGGGAAATAATAGGGGATATAGGATGGTGAAAAATAAGTTACTGGACAGTTATTTTTAATATTTTATAATTGTATCGCTCAATCTAATACTTATAACAAATTCAAAAATAAATAGTAAGTATAATGTTGGGAAAGGAAAGTTAGACAAACTAACTTTCTTCGCACATATAATAATACAAGAGATATATCCGCGCTATGCACATATCACGTAAACCTTAATATGTGATTTTTATTTAGTTGTCTTCTTTAGTAGTAAAGGATTGAAATAATATTATCAATTAAAAATTTCGATTGATCGAATGAATTAAAAATATTAAAAGAATATTTTGATGTTAATGAAAGAGAAAAAGTGTGCGGGGAGAAAGAGAGAGAGAACGTGAGAGATAAGAAAGAGAGAAAGCGGAAGACAATTAAGGAAAGAGAGAAATGGGGTTGTTAACAAAAGTTTAAAATTGTTAATAGTAATTACATAAAAAAATATGAATTTCATATTTTTTCTTAAATATAGCATGACATTTAGAAAATAATACATAAATGCACAACATTTGCATTTTTTTCCTAAATATAGAATGACATTTGCAAAGAAGTATATAAATGCACAATTTTCCTAAATATATCATGACTTTTAGAAAATAGCATAGAAATGCATGATTTTCAGATTGAGTTGCGATTCTAGCACGACGTCAATTATTCTGTCAAATGTAAAGATAATAGCTAGCGGGAGTTAACGATGCAATGTGACACAACATGGTTGAACGAGTGGCACATGGCATCGTTAGCTTCATGTTAGTTGTTATCGTCCAACCATGTGTGATCTACTCATTCAATCATGTTCTGTCACGTGGCACTATTAGCTCCACATTAGCAGCTATCGTTATAATTTGACTGAATAATTTACATTATGTTAAATGCGCAATTAAACTTAAAGGTCGTGTTATATTTAGGAAAAAGTACAAAAATCATGCATTTATATGTTAATCTCCGAAGGTCGGCTACATTTAGGAAAAAATGAAAAGATCGTGTCTTTCTATGCTATTTTTCAAATGTCGTGCTATATTTAAAAAAAATGCCGTACTTTTTTAAGTAATTAAGCCTTATTAATATACCCATAACTTCTTCAATATCTAGTGATCATTAATTCTTTTGATTTTATTTCTTGTGAACAGTTTTGGATAACAAAAGTTACCCCAACCACCCTCTCTCTCCCTTTGGTAATATACATATATACATATATATATATATATGTATGTATTAGATAGATATGCTAGTGAAACTTTATCCACAATATACACACATATACAAGACATGTCCGTGCTATGCATAGGTTCTTTTAAATAATGGAGTGTCTTCGAATATGAATTGGCATTATAATAATAAACTAGGCAAATAGCCCACGCTTTGCTATGGAAAAAATATGGGTGCACTCTTGAATAGTTTGTGATATCGTGGGTTTGAACCAATCCTTGCATGCTGAGTCACTTTAAGACAAAAGTTAAATGATCGAATAGAGACATTATAGTGGAGAAATAGTATGACACCCTAACAGAATCAATTTCGTTGTTATTTCTCCTCTAATTTTTTTTCGATACGAACACTGATATCCAAAAGTCCAATTATGTCTCAGCTAATTTAATCCAGTCAAGTTGGTCCACTAAGAGGTAAAACTTTCGTAGTGTGAATTTTTTACATTCACAAGAACTCGAACCTAAAACATTACTTAAGCGGAATAAGTGTCGAACCGCTTAAACCAATCCACTATCTTAATTTTATATAAATAGGAGTGGCACGTAATATATTATAAAGAAAAAATGCATGAGTATCAAAGTGGTAGTATGCTCCATTTTTGCGTGATTTGACCTATTCTAGTTAATTGTATAGATAGATAGATAGACAGATAGGTATAGATAAATGAAATATGCTAATTTTACTATCTTTTAGAGGATATAAGAACAAATCAATAGAATGCGACGAATTAAAAACAATTAAAAGTTTGTAGTTCAAGTTAAAAAGAGTGTTGTTGGGCGGGCGGGCGGGCGGGCGGGATGATGTGGAAGGTAGCGTCCTCTTCATTAGAAGGACCTGAAAGCAAATGATATGGGACAAAAATTAAAAACAATTAACAGTCTATAGGTAAAGTTTAAAAGAGTGTAGAAAGTTGGGAAAAAAGATGCCAGGTGGCGTCCTCTCCTTAAGATAGACCTGTTTCATTATTGTTAATAAATGATAATGATGTTTAATGATATTAAGAAAAAAATTGATTAAATTTATAGAAGATAGAAGATAGTTTTGAAATTACCATCATATCTATGATCAAAGGGATCTTCATCATTGATATAATAGAATTATCCGAACATGGGTAAAAGGGAAAAGTAAAAATTAATATAATAGAAGATAGTTTAGCCCTTTTTTTTTTAGTGATTAGCCCTTTTTGATAAATACGATTTAGCCCTTTAAAGATGTGATTATTGTTCCGCATGTCTAAATCCTAAGCATTCACGTTCAATGTTTTGCAGTTCCGATTAATTCCAACATCATGCATGCCTTCAGCATTTACGTTGGAGAAGATATTAATACTGTTCGTTTGATTATTGCATAGTGGATATTACTTTTAGTATATTGATTGATGAGAAAATTGCCATTCCTCATTCAATGATTAACTTCCTCTTGATTAGATATATCTAATAAAAATTATAAATTTTTTTTTTGTAAATTTATAAAATACGAACATCTTCACTTTCTTAAAGTATATCATGTTCTCCTTCTCCTTAATATTTGTAAATTTTTTAATCTTATTCAACCACTTTCTTTAAGAACAAAGCTATAGACACTGCTCAAGAGTCAACCCATATTATATATTTAAAAGACACTTCATGAAATAAAAATAATTATGTCATAAATGATAATGTGAATAAGTATGTCTACAATTGAGTTAAGTTGAAATTCACATTGACAAATTAAGAGGAATGAGTTATATTATTTATCAACTTAAAATTTTCAATTGAGCATGTGCTCACAAAAGATTTATCCATCCTCATAAACCCTTACACAAAAAAAAAGAATAAACTCAATTGAATTGGTATGAAAAATTATACTAAATTTTATTAGATAGAAAATTCCTAAATTTAAGTATATTGTCAATGAAAAATTCAATAAACAATGATTATATAATGATGATGTCATTAATATATTTGAAAAGTTTCAAAAATTTGACTTAGTCCTTGTAAAATGAACACATTTATAATCCGTTTGATTTCCTAATTCGATTTTATGATTTTAACTCAAACTTTAACTCTACTCATTATACCAATAAAAATCAACAACACAATTATTACTTTTTCAATTTTTTTCAATTTTTTTAACCATTCAATTCAATTTTTAATAATAAATCATCTCAACTATTTATTACTTTTTTTATAATTCAACACCACAATCATTACAAACCAATTAAAATCAAAACTCAACTCAACTCTACTCTAAAACCAAACACACTATTAAAGATTGTATATAATTATAAATATAATATGTTGTCTTTATATAGGAATAGAGCGAATGACTATATATATATATATATATAAATGTTCAAGTTTTGTCGTTATCTAATTTGTAAATTTTTTGTAATTGTAAAAAATGAAAAATGCACCTACAACGAAGTATGAATCATTGCACTAAAAATAATACCACCATATGATATACATACATATATATATGAACATTGTGTTCTACATTTGATTATTTAAAATTTTTTAATTATTTAATGTGATCTGTTGAGGTATGTCTCGTACTCAGCGGAAATTCGAAGACCCGAAGACCCGGAAATGAGAACAAAATTCGACTGAAGAAAAGGAAGCAATCAACAAATCGTGCCATGGCGAAAATGCCAATGTGTCACGACACGAAGTACAAAGGCGATCAGGAAAGTGTGCTATGGCGAGCATAGTAATGTGCCATGGCAAGTTTGGCCTAGAGAGAGTATCTGGTGATTTAGTTTCTATTTTAGTGCGATTCGTTGCAACTTAGAATCTATTCAAAGGAGGAATCTGTTGGGAATTGGTGTATGCCCTAGAGGCAATCTATCATCAGTTCTGTAATATGACATGTATTTCATTATATTACGAGGCATATCTGTTATTGTGTAGATTGCGTTAAATATAATTTTATACAACAATGTCCTTGGAATAGTATGTTCAATAGGCATCAAGTGTGACTTGATTGTGAGATCCTATAATTACCGAACATTATTCCTAAATGTCCATAGTCAAAGTATTATCGTTAATTAGGACAACGATAATACGGTTAGACTAGTGTGGGTGTTGATTGATGACCAAGTCTCACAGGTCATGGATATGGAGATATCAAATCACATCACATGTATACATTAAGAGTAATGTGTATTGGACTGATCCGCCATGAGATTACTACATGGGTTGTTACGTGACTGTCATTAGCATATCTCAAAGTGACTATAGTGTAATGGTCCTTTGACTTGAGGTCACCATGGATTCCTACGTGTAATGTCGTATATTTTGATACTGTCAAACGCCACCGTAACAGGCTGGTTATAAAGATAGTTATTGGGTATGCCACAAAGCATGGAAAAGAATGTGAGTGACCAAGATAGGATTTGTTCCTCCTACGAAACGGGAGCGATATCTCACGGCCACTTGGTGGTTAAGTCTAAAAGTGTATGCATACCCAAATGAGTCGATATAATGATATCGAGCTCATTTGTTCTGATAGACTTACCCGGTAAACCAAGAAAAAGAGATATTGAGCCATACAAGGATGTCATCGACCATGCCTTGGGCTCAATAGAGATATAGAGGACAAAGGGATTATATTACACGGTAGCATAGGTCACAAGGTTTGTCGAGAAATTGACTTTCCGATTACTTGAGTAATAGTGATGCATTGCTAGATGCCGCTCACTGTTTGTAATATTGAAATAGAGATTTCGATATTACTGTCAACGTAATTGGGAACCTACAGGGTCACACACGACGACTAAATCGATGGGATATTTTGAAACAAATAAAATCGTCTAATAGAGATTATACGATTTAAGGTGCGACCGATTAATCGGATATTTAATGAGATTAAATATGTCGATTAATTAGACTCGATTTATTAAATTCAATAGCCCACAAAAGTAATATACATAAATATATATATATGTTTGTATGTGTCTGTGCACGCATGCAAATACATATATATATATATATGGCTATATGTGTATGTATATAAGATACAATTGGGATCCTTAAATCCTTTTTGTCCCACACCGGTCAAATGGCTTGAAATCCTTTCCCCAAGCCATTATATATACATGGCAGTGTATTGAGATATTAGATATAGATAACATACAACATATATGCACGTGTATATATGATATACATGTATGTATATAAAATGGGATTATTGAGTTGAATTGTTAAACTCATTAAGTCCAATTAAGTTTAATAATTCCGGGTGTCGCACCGGTGTTTCTTTCGAGTGTTGGCCGCTAGCACCGCCGATTTCGAAGACTCGTCGACAAAGTCGGTGTGGATACCGGTAGAGGCGTCACGCGTGGGACGCTCGGTCGACAATTTTAAATATTCCAGGTACGCTTTTATTTACTCTTATTCTTCTAGTAGGTCTTGGAATTAGTTTCACGGGTAGGAAATTTTGAATTTCTGTTCCTTTTTCGCTTCCGTTGCGCCCCGTGGAACTAGCAATTGGTATCAAAGCCTAGCTAGTTAGAATCTGAGTAGATAATAGCATAAAATATGATTTTATGCTTGGTACTGGTATGATTATGTTTGATATTTGCGGTGCATGACTGTTAGACATGGACTATGTCCTAGTTGTGTTAGTATAATAGTTATACGTGTGGACTATTATATAATAGTTACATAATAGTGTATAGTGAGATCGATTAAATGTTAATCAAATCCCTCAAAATATTAAGTCCATATCCTTCCACCGTGTAACGCTCGTCAAGACCAAGATCGATGAGTGTGTAGACCTTGCCTTCGCAGGATGCCCTTATCTATCCTAGTAAGACGTGGTGTTTACCAGTGGGTCGGACTTAACTGAGCAAGCCTAATAGGATTAGGAGTTCAGAGGCATGTAGTTGGGCATCGATCTACAAGATAGATTTGAATAAGGAGTTATTCACCCAACTAATCAAGAGTTGCATGTGATGCAATTGGGAAAGTGAGTTCCCTACCTAAATAGCCAGTTCTGGGTGAATCAGCCCTCGCTGACTCAGAGCTTGGTGAGATATGGATCTTGAGCTACTATGAGAATGATATTCTCTGAATCAATATTGAGGGTCATTGATTTGATATAAATAGTGAGAGCAATATTTATAAAGTCCTCATTAAATATTGTTGTGTCATAATACTTATTTTGTATATTTCTATGGTAGTTACCATGGCAGGGAGCACTTCTGGTACTTTCTGTTTGCGATCCGTCCTTGATAAGGACAAACTGTCAGGGAATAATTTCCTTGGTTGGTATCGAAACTTGAGAATTGTTCTCACCCAAGAAAAGAAGCTATATGTCTTAGAGCAACCTCTTCTTGCGCCACCGCCTGACGATGCCCCCCAAGCTGAGAAAGATGCTTATAGTAAGCATCATGATGATGCCGTAAACGTCGGATGTCTCATGTTAGTCACCATGGACTCGGAGCTTCAGAAGCAACACGAGAACATGAAGGCGTACGATATGATCGTGCATCTCAGGCAGCTCTATCAAGAGCAGGCCCGACATGAGAGATTCGAGATCTCTAAAGCACTTTTTCAGGCAAGGTTGACTGAGGGTAGCCCGGTGGGTCTTCATGTACTCAAAATGATTGGGTACGTTGAGACTCTGGGAAGACTGGGATTTCCTCTGGGTCAAGAGTTGGCCACAAATTTAGTCCTACAGTCGCTGCCCAGCAGTTATAGTCAGTTCATTATGAGCTATAATATGAATGACTACAATAAACCATTGCCTGAACTGCTTAGCATGTTGAGAACAGCTGAGCATGATATCAGCAAGGGGACGTCCGTTCTAATGGTCCAAGGGACCAAAAGAAAGGGCAAGAGCAAGAGTAAAGGCAAGAATGCTAAAGGTGCATCCAATTTTGACTTGGGTGAGTTGAAGCCTAAAGCCAAGGTGGCGAAGAATGATTACTGCTTCCATTGTGGCAACACTGGACATTGGAAGCGAAATTGTAAGATATACCTGGAAGAGTTGAAGAAGAAGAAGGGAAGTGAGACTTCCACTTCAGGTATCCATGTTATAGAGATTAATGTATCTACTACTTCTACATCTTGGGTATTAGATACCAGATGTAGTGCTCATATTTGTGGAAATATGCAGGACCTAAAGGACAGTAGATCGTTGACAAAGGGCGAGGTGGACCTACGAGTTGGAAATGGAGCAAGAGTTGCTACATTAACTGTAGGGACTTATCACCTAGTTTTACCTACTGGGCTTGTATTAGATCTTAATGACTGTTATTATGTACCTGCTATTAGTAGAAACATAATATCTGTTTCTTGTTTGGACAAGAAGGGATTTTGTTTCACTATAAAGAACAAGTGTTGTTCTATGTACATGAATGATGTATATTATGGCAGTGCACATTTAAGTAATGGTCTGTATGTTCTTGATCTAGATACGCCTATTTATAATGTGGAAACCAAACGGCTCAAATCTAATGATTCGAAGCCGACTTACCTCTGGCATTGTCATTTAGGCCATATTAGCGAGAATCGCATCTCTAGACTCCATAAGGATGGATTACTGGACTCGTTTGATTTAGAATCGATCGAGACATGCGAACCTTGCTTAATGGGGAAAATGACTAAGGCCCCTTTTACCGGAAAAGGTGAGCGAGCTAGTGATCTTTTGGCTCTCATACATACCGATGTATGTGGACCAGTGAACAAGCTTGCTAGAGGTGGGTATCTCTACTTCATTACATTTACTGATGATTTCAGTAGATTTGGATATGTGTTTTTGATGAAACACAAATCTGAATCCTTTGAAAAGTTCAAAGAATTTAAGAATGAAGTGGAGAATCAGTTGGGTAAGAGCATTAAAGTTCTTCGATCAGATCAAGGAGGTGAATATTTGAGCTATGAGTTCGCTGACTATCTTAAACAGTGTGGGATTTTATCTCAACTGACTCCACCTGGAACACCACAATGGAATGGTGTAGCTGAGAGGAGGAATCGAACTTTATTAGATATGGTTCGATCTTTGATGAGTCATGCAAACTTACCTGACTCCTTTTGGGGATATGCTCTACAGACAGCTGCTCTCATATTAAACAATGCTCCGTCGAAATCAGTTGAAAGGACACCATATGAGATGTGGTATGGGAAGCATCCCAAGATGTCTTTTCTAAAAATATGGGGTTGCGAAGCTTATGTGAAGAGATTGTCTTCGGATAAGCTTGGCCCTAAATCGGACAAATGTTACTTTGTGGGGTATCCTAAGGAAACTCGAGGATACTATTTCTATAATCCCATCGAGGGCAAAGTGTTTGTCGCTCGAACTGCGGTATTCCTTGAGAAAGAGTTTCTCTCCAAAGGAACTAGTGGGAGGAAATTAGAACTTGGGGAAGTTCTACCACAAAATGACATTGACCAATCGACGGGCGATGTTGCAGAACAAGTACCACAAGTTGTTGTGGCACAATCTTCTACACAGGTGACACAGGAGCCTCGTAGGTCTAGTAGGATACGTCATGAGCCCGAGAGATATGGATTTCTCGTGACTCAAGACAATGACGTATTGCTCATAGATAATGATGAGCCTACAACCTATGCGGAAGCCGTAATAGGCCCAGACTCTGAGAAATGGCTGGAGGCCATGAGATCTGAGATGGAGTCCATGTACACTAACCAAGTATGGACTTTGGTTGATCCACCTGAAGGGGCAAAACCCATTGGGTGTAAGTGGGTCTTCAAGAAGAAGACTGACATGGACGGTAATGTGATTACCTTTAAGGGCCGACTTGTGGCAAAAGGTTTCAGACAAGTTCATGGTGTTGACTATGACGAAACCTTTTCCCCGGTAGCTATGCTTAAATCCATCAGGATCTTGCTTGCAATTGCAGCTTATTATGATTATGAGATCTAGCAAATGGATGTCAAAACTGCTTTCCTGAACGGGAAGCTCCTCGAGGATGTGTTTATGACACAACCTGAGGGTTTTGTCGATCCACATTGTGCCGGAAAGGTTTGTAAGCTACAACGGTCTATTTATGGACTGAAGCAAGCTTCTAGGAGCTGGAATCTTCGTTTTGATGATGCAATCAAAGAGTTTGGTTTCATCAAGAATGAAGATGAACCCTGTGTTTACAAGAAGGTTAGTGGGAGCGTAGTAATCTTCCTGGTGTTGTATGTAGACGACATACTTCTGATTGGGAATGACATTCCTTCCCTATAGTCTGTGAAGACTTGGTTGGGAAGGTGTTTCTCTATGAAGGACTTAGGCGAAGCTACTTACGTGCTAGGTATTAGGATCTATAGAGATAGATCCAAGAGACTGCTTGGCCTAAGTCAGAGTGCATACATAGATAAAGTGCTTCGGCGCTTTAGCATGCAGGATTCTAAGAAAGGGTCGCTGCCTATGTTACATGGCATAAGCCTTTCGAAGGCTCAGAGTCCTTCTACTCGAGAGGAGAGGGACAGAATGAATAGGATTCCATATGCGTCAACTATTGGATCTATCATGTATGCTATGTTATGCACTCGATCAGATGTCTCGTATGCTTTGAGTATGACGAGTCGATACCAATCAGATCTAGGTGAAAGACACTGGATTGCAGTAAAGAACATCCTTAAGTACTTACGAAGGACTAAGGAGATGTTTTTGGTATATGGAAGCGAAGAAGAGCCCGTTGTAAGAGGTTACACCGATGCTAGCTTCCAGACCGATAAGGACGACAGTAGATCGCAGTCAGGGTATGTGTTCTGCCTGAATGGAGGTGTTGTGAGTTGGAAGAGTTCCAAACAGGAGACAGTAGCCGACTCTACCACAGAGGCCGAGTATATTGCTGCCTCTAACGCTGCAAAAGAGGCCGTTTGGATCAAAAAGTTCGTGACAAAACTTGCTGTGGTTCTTAGCATCGCAGACCCAGTGGATCTCTATTGTGACAACAATGGAGCCATTGCGCAGGCTAAGGAACCCAGGTCTCACCAGCGATCCAAACATATACTCAGGCGCTTCCATCTCATTCGCGAGATTATCGACAGAGGAGATGTGAAGATATGCAAAATACCAACAGATGAGAATCTCGCAGATCCACTTACGAAGCCTCTTGTGCAGCGCAAGCACGAGGCTCACACTAGATCTATTGGCATTAGACAAATGCCAGATTGGCTCTAGTGCATGTGGGAGATTGTTGGAAATTGGTGTATGCCCTAGAGGCAATCTATCATCAGTTCTGTAATATGACATGTATTTCATTATATTACGAGGCATATCTGTTATTGTGTAGATTGCGTTAAATATAATTTTATACAACAATGTCCTTGGAATAGTATGTTCAATAGGCATCAAGTGTGACTTGATTGTGAGATCCTATAATTACCGAACATTATTCCTAAATGTCCATAGTCAAAGTATTATCGTTAATTAGGACAACGATAATACGGTTAGACTAGTGTGGGTGTTGATTGATGACCAAGTCTCACAGGTCATGGATATGGAGATATCAAATCACATCACATGTATACATTAAGAGTAATGTGTATTGGACTGATCCGCCATGAGATTACTACATGGGTTGTTACGTGACTGTCATTAGCATATCTCAAAGTGACTATAGTGTAATGGTCCTTTGACTTGAGGTCACCATGGATTCCTACGTGTAATGTCGTATATTTTGATACTGTCAAACGCCACCGTAACAGGCTGGTTATAAAGATAGTTATTGGGTATGCCACAAAGCATGGAAAAGAATGTGAGTGACCAAGATAGGATTTGTTCCTCCTACGAAACGGGAGCGATATCTCACGGCCACTTGGTGGTTAAGTCTAAAAGTGTATGCATACCCAAATGAGTCGATATAATGATATCGAGCTCATTTGTTCTGATAGACTTACCCGGTAAACCAAGAAAAAGAGATATTGAGCCATACAAGGATGTCATCGACCATGCCTTGGGCTCAATAGAGATATAGAGGACAAAGGGATTATATTACACGGTAGCATAGGTCACAAGGTTTGTCGAGAAATTGACTTTCCGATTACTTGAGTAATAGTGATGCATTGCTAGATGCCGCTCACTGTTTGTAATATTGAAATAGAGATTTCGATATTACTGTCAACGTAATTGGGAACCTACAGGGTCACACACGACGACTAAATCGATGGGATATTTTGAAACAAATAAAATCGTCTAATAGAGATTATACGATTTAAGGTGCGACCGATTAATCGGATATTTAATGAGATTAAATATGTCGATTAATTAGACTCGATTTATTAAATTCAATAGCCCACAAAAGTAATATACATAAATATATATATATGTTTGTATGTGTCTGTGCACGCATGCAAATACATATATATATATATATGGCTATATGTGTATGTATATAAGATACAATTGGGATCCTTAAATCCTTTTTGTCCCACACCGGTCAAATGGCTTGAAATCCTTTCCCCAAGCCATTATATATACATGGCAGTGTATTGAGATATTAGATATAGATAACATACAACATATATGCACGTGTATATATGATATACATGTATGTATATAAAATGGGATTATTGAGTTGAATTGTTAAACTCATTAAGTCCAATTAAGTTTAATAATTCCGGGTGTCGCACCGGTGTTTCTTTCGAGTGTTGGCCGCTAGCACCGCCGATTTCGAAGACTCGTCGACAAAGTCGGTGTGGATACCGGTAGAGGCGTCACGCGTGGGACGCTCGGTCGACAATTTTAAATATTCCAGGTACGCTTTTATTTACTCTTATTCTTCTAGTAGGTCTTGGAATTAGTTTCACGGGTAGGAAATTTTGAATTTCTGTTCCTTTTTCGCTTCCGTTGCGCCCCGTGGAACTAGCAGAATCTTTCTAGGTGTTTAGGGATATTTTGTATATATTATAGAGGATAATTTGGATCTTGAATCTATAAATACGGGATGAGTCTTGTAAGTCAATGTCGGGTGTGAGATTGGAAAATTACGCGTAATCCTCTTGGGATAATCTCGAGTTATTCTCTTTGAGTCTCTAGGGTTTCACAGAGTGAGAGAGTAGTGAGAATTGAGAGGGTTGTAAGACTCTTCTTGGGTTGGGTCTTGTAATGGGTACTGAGAACCACGAGTGTGATCTCGAAATTGTAATATTCGGTTTATTGATCTATTGGAATTTTCTGCTTTGTCCATGGACGTTTCTTTCACTCAGAGGGTTTTACCACGTATATCCTGGTGTTCATTTTTCTTTCTTCTCGCTATAAATTCCTCGAATTCGACATCTTTCACAATAAATTGGTATCAGAGCTACGATCTCGGAGTGGGTGAAGATGTCGGGAGCAAAGTTTGAGGGGATGTTTGACGGATCGAGTGACTTCGGGCTATGGAAGATCAAGATGAAGGCTTTACTAGTGTAACACGGCCTTGAGGGAGCATTAGAAGGAGAGAAGAAGCTGTCCGCGGACTTGTCACCGACGTAGAGAAAGACGATGATATCCAAGGCTCTGAGTGCTATCTAGTTGAGCCTACCGAAAAAAGGTTCTACGGGGAGGTATGCGATCGAGACTCGGAACCGAAAGTGTGGAAGAAGTTGCAGTCGCTATATCAGCAAAAGTCCCTAACAAGCAGGTTGTACTTAAGGCAACTATTGTACCAGTAAAAGATGAGTATGTGGACTTCCATAGGTGACCACGTGGACCTCTTTAATCAAATCGTAATGGATCTCGCAAACGTAGAGGTCAAGATTGAAGATGAGGATCAGGCTTTGTTGTTGTTGTGTTCTCTCTCGGAAGCGGACAAGAGTTTCGTGGAAACAATGCTATATGATTGATAAGGGCATATTATACTCATATTTTATTGTGCAATTCATGTTAAATTATTATTAATTTTATAGAAATTATAAGAAGTCGGTGCTTAATTATGTGTAATTTGATATTGTAGGTCTTTGAGGACTTAGATGGAATTACGAGCAATATTGAGGAGTTTTGCGCAATTTGGAGCCAGCATATATCTTTCGGAAATCTTTTTTTTGTTGTGGATATAAATACTCCTCATAACAAGATTAGGAAACCCTAGGGGGGGAGCCATCTTTCACCATTCTTTTAACCTAGAGAGTTTTTGGAGAGGGTCTTGTCTGGAGCCGTCACCTGGATCAATTGATTTGAAGCGAAGAATTGTGGAAGAGATAATTCCTTAAAGGAATTGTTGGGTTTTTGTTTTAGGATTCAATATCTTGAGTTTACTGCTGAATATGAATTCTATTGCAATGACTCCTTGGAATTATAATTGTGTTTTCAATTCCATGATATTCTAAGCTTCTTTTGTGGGAATATGATGAAACCCTAGGTAGCTAATATGATGATTGTCGCCATGTTATAGGATTAATAGATGTGTTGATGATTCATGATTGCAATTCCTATAATTTCAATTTTAATTCTTAATTGGTTATAATTGTTAGAAACACTATTGATACGGGAGTTGATATAGTGTTTGTTAGGAATTCTTGATTAGACTAATTAGTTAAATGCGATAGCTGCGTTAATTAGTTTAATTAGAGATTATCCAGGGATTAATGCAATGTTTCTAGTTAGTTATTCGCTAAGACATTAAGGATAATTAATTTAGGGCATTAGACAATCATAGCACTGGAAGGTGTATGATTATAATTTAGAGTCCACTATTAATTAGAGATGCGGGAGCTGATTGATTAATTAGAGGTTTAAGACTTTAATTTTAAAGGCTTGATAAACTCACTTGAATAATCACATAGCTATCAGTCTATATAACATGATGGCAATCTGATTAGTGAAACTAGGGTGGATTCTGTTTTTCCCACTTTCAATTGATATATTTTCGTACAATTCTCTTTCTGCTCTTTGTGACGATTTAGGTTGATTAGTAGTTAATTAGTTAATTCTCTTAATTTGATTGCTTAGATAATAATAGAATCTAATATAGGTTTAGTACTTAATTAATCCTTATGGGATCGACACTCTATTCATCACTATATTACTTGATCTGACCCAGTACACTTGCTGGTAGAATTTGAGCTTATTTTTATATATATTTGCAAAGGGATCAAGTTTTTGGCGCCGTTGCCGGGGATTAACTTAATATTAGACCACCTTTAGTTCTATTGTTAATTTAGGCGCACTTTACTGTGTGTTTATTTCTTGTTCTCTTTGCAGGTATTCTATGCGCAGGAGTAGAAGTGCTGAACTTCTACCATTAGATCCTGAGATAGAGCGCACCTTGCATCGGTTGAGAAGAGAGAACAGAAGAAGGGAAGAATTGCAGGTAGTTGAGATGGCAGATGATGACATCAACCGCCAAATACAGGGTGCTGCCAGAGCACTTCGAGACTATGCAGTACCTACTATTATGGGTTCTGCGATCAGAAGGCCCACTATTCCAGCTAATAACTTTGAACTGAAGCCAGCACTCATCCAGATGGTTCAATCAAATCAGTTTGGAGGATATCCCAACGAGAGTCCTGATGAGCATATTGCAGGATTCCTCCAATACTGTAACACGGTAAAGATGAATAATGTCACTGATGATGTTATTAGATTACAGCTTTTTCCTTTCTCGCTTAGGGATAAAGCGAGAGCCTGGTTCAATTCACTGCCACAAGAGTCCATCACCACCTGGGCCGACCTTTCATCTAAGTTTCTCAGGAGATTTTTCCCACCAGCTAGGACTGCAAGATTGAGGAACGAAATCACTAACTTCACCAAGTTCAATGGTGAATCACTTTATGAGGCATGGGAGAGATTCAAGGAGGCAATCAGAAAGTGCCCACATCACGGATTGCCAGATAATCTCCTAATTGAGGTCTTCTATCTTAGCCTGGATGATACATTGAGGTCTCTAGTAGATGCTGCAGCAGGAGGCGCACTGATGGGTAAGAATTATGATGAAGCAAGTGCTTTGATAGAAGAGATGGCCTCCAGTGCACATAATTGGCAGAATGAAAGAAGTAAATCAAGAGTGGCATCAGTCAATGACATGGACACTATTGCTAATTTGACAACCCAGATTTCAGCTCTCACTACCCAGGTAAGTAAACTCACCTCAGCACATTCTTTTAATACTAATCAGGTTGCTTTTTGTGAGTTGTGTTCAGGACCACATTCGACTCTTGAATGCATGTCTGGAAATCCCTCGGCTTCACCCAATGGAGAGCAAGTGAACTTTGTCAACAACTTCCAACGGAGTAATCAAGGGCCTTATTCGAACACTTACAATCCCGGGTGGCGTAATCATCCTAATTTCTCATGGAGGAATGAGAATAATGCACTTAAACCGCCACCTGGATTCCAAAAGCAAGGCCCTGCTCAGAATGCTCCACCTCAGCAAAGTCAGTCGAGAATGGAAGAGCTCATGTTGAGCTATATGCAAAAGACTGACACCATGCTACAGAATCAACAAGCCACTATTCGAAACCTAGAGGGTCAGATTAGTCAGATTTCTCAGCAATTGAGTAATAGACCATCAGGGTCTTTACCCAGCAACACTGAAGAGAACCCCAAGGGTGTCAATGCTATAATGCTGAGGAGTGGCAAGGAATTGGAAATAGTCAATAGAAAAGCTCAAACTCAGGAGGAGAGTCCGGAGAAAGACAAAGGTAAGCTAAAGGTGGAGGAACCAAGGCAGAAGTCACTAGGGGTGAAACCGTATGTTCCTCCTGTCCCTTTTCCAGGAAGATTGAAGCAACAACAGTTGGACGCCCAATTTGCTAAATTCCTAGATGTTTTTAAAAAGCTGCAAATCAACATTCCATTTGCAGAAGCACTCCAGCAGATGCCTTCATATGCTAGATTCATGAAGGATCTGCTCACTAAAAAGAGGAAGTTTGATGGGAGTGAGCCTGTGATGCTTACAGGAGAGTGTTCTATGATTCTCCAAAAGGACTTGCCTAACTTACCACGCAAACAAAGAGATCAGGGGAGTTTCACTGTTCCTTGTACTATAGGGAATTTTCATTTTGAGAACGTTCTTATTGATTCAGGTGCAAGTATAAATTTAATGCCTCTGTCTATTTTCAGGAAACTTGGACTTGGAGAATGCAAGAAAACTCATATTACCTTGCAACTTGCTGACAGGAGTATCAAATATCCAAAGGGTATTGTTGAGAATGTCCTGGTGAAGGTAGACAAATTCATATTTCCAGTCGACTTCATAGTCTTGGAGATGGAGGAGGACAGAGAGGTGCCCATGATCCTTGGCAGACCGTTCCTTGCGACAGGTAAAGCATTAATAGATGTGGAACAAGGTAAGCTCACTTTAAGAGTTATGAATGAACAAATAACTTTTAATGTTTATGACGCCATAAAGAAATTTGATGATGGCAAATCATGTTACACCATTGATATTATTGATGAGCTTATCTCTGAGTCTGTGGAGGAGAAAGCAGGTGTGGATACAATGGAATCAGTCCTTAGGGATCTGGACGATTGGAGTGATGATGATGAGCATGAGGAAGAATCTGTGGAGAAGGTATCAGAAATCAAGGCTCGCTACTATGAGGAGCTGGGCACTAGTGCGACAAAACCAGTATCATCTTTGACACAGTCCCCGGTGCTAGAACTTAAACCATTGCCTAGCCATTTAAAATATGCCTATCTTGGAATAGATGATACTTTGCCAATAATTATCTCTTCTTCCTTGACAGGTGATCAGGAGCAACAGCTCCTAAGCGTGCTGAGAGAGCACAAGGAGGCAATAGGATGGACTATTGCAGATATCAAAGGGATCAGCCCTTTGATTTGCACTCACAGGATAATGTTGGAAGCTGAGTGCAAACCCATAGTGCAACCACAGAGGCGACTTAACCCAACTCTCAAAGAGGTAGTGAAGAAAGAAGTGCTTAAACTGTTGGATGCAGGTATTATCTATCCTATCTCAGATAGTAAATGGGTTAGTCCTGTTCAAGTAGTGCCCAAAAAGGGTGGTATGACTGTGGTTAAAAATGAGGTCAATAAATTAATCCCGACTCGTACTGTGACTGGGTGGAGAGTTTGTATAGATTACAGGAAACTAAATGATGCTACCCGTAAAGACCATTTCCCCCTCCCCTTCATTGATCAGATGCTAGAAAAACTTGCAGGGCATGATTATTATTGTTTTCTAGATGGTTATTCTGGTTACAATCAGATTCATATAGCACCCGAGGACCAGGAGAAAACCACATTTACTTGTCCTTATGGCACTTTTGCCTTTAGGAGAATGCCTTTCGGTCTCTGTAATGCACCTGCCACTTTCCAGAGGTGCATGATGTCTATATTTTCTGACATGATAGAGAATTTTATTGAAATATTTATGGATGATTTCTCTGTTTTTGGGAAGTCATTTGAATCTTGTCTGACAAATTTAGGCTGTGTGCTTAAAAGATGTAAGGAGACTAATCTGCTTCTGAACTGGGAGAAATGTCATTTTATGGTAAGAGAGGGTATAGTCTTAGGTCACAAGGTGTCAAAGAAAGGGATTGAAGTTGATCGAGCAAAAGTGGAGATAATAGAGAAGTTGCCACCACCCACTTCAACAAAAGGAGTAAGGAGCTTCTTAGGACATGCTGGCTTCTACAGGAGATTTATCAAGGACTTTTCTAAAATCTCTAGACCTCTTTGTAATTTACTTGAAAAAGATTCTGCTTTTGTTTTTAATGACAATTGTTTGCAGGCATTCAATTTATTGAAGGAGAAACTCACTTCTGCACCAGTGATCGTTGCACCTAATTGGGAGCTTCCGTTTGAGCTGATGTGTGATGCCAGCGACTATGCTGTAGGAGCAGTACTTGGGCAAAGGAGAGGTAAGGTATTTCATGCAATATACTATGCTAGTAGAACTTTAAATGAGGCCCAAAAGAACTATGCCACAACTGAAAAGGAGCTTTTAGCAGTCATATTTGCATGTGACAAGTTTCGGCCTTATCTGATAGGTTCTAAGATCATAGTATACACAGACCATGCTGCCCTGAAATATTTGTTTGCCAAAGCTGATGCTAAACCTAGGCTAATTCGTTGGATTCTACTGCTACAAGAATTTGACCTGGAAATTAGAGACACAAAGGGAACTGAAAATGTAGTGGCTGATCACTTATCCCGTTTGGAATCTGATTGTTTAGATTCACCCATTAATGAAAAGTTCCCTGATGAACAATTGCATGTAGCAGAAATCCAAGGATTACCTTGGTATGCTGATATAGTCAATTACATGGTTAGCAACATCACACCATATGGTTTGTCATCTCAACAGAAAAAGAAATTTTTGCATGATGTGAAATACTATTTTTGGGATGAACCATATCTGTTTAAATATTGTGCTGACCAAGTAATTAGACGCTGTGTGCCTGAAACTGAACAACTTAGCATAATACAACACTGTCATTCTAAGGAAGCAGGAGGCCACTTTGGTGTGGAAAGAACTGCAACTAAGATCTTATCTTGTGGATTTTATTGGCCTAGAGTATTTCATGATTGCAGGAATTACATTATGTCTTGTGCTCCATGCCAAAGAACTGGCAATATTTCTAGGAGACATGAAGTACCACAAAATAGCATTCTTGTAATTGAGCTTTTTGATGTGTGGGGAATAGACTTTATGGGTCCTTTTCCCTCTTCTTTTTCAAATAAATATATTCTTGTGGCTGTTGATTATGTTTCAAAATGGGTAGAAGCAGTTGCTCTACAAAGTAATGATGCCAGAGTTGTAATCAGATTTTTGAAAAAGAACATCTTTTCAAGATTTGGGGTACCTAGAGCCATTATAAGTGATGGGGGATCACATTTTTGCAATCGGCAATTTGAAAAATTATTATCAAAATATGGAGTTACTCATAAAATTGCCACCCCTTATCATCCACAGACTTGTGGACAGGTTGAGGTGTCCAATAGGGAAATAAAGCGTATCTTAGAGAAAACAGTCAATGCATCTAGGAAAGATTGGTCTTTAAAACTTGATGATGCATTGTGGGCTTACAGGACAGCTTTCAAAACCCCCATAGGAATGTCCCCATACAAGATTGTTTATGGTAAATCATGTCACCTACCAGTAGAGCTTGAGCACAAAGCATATTGGGCCATAAAATACCTTAACTTTGATTTACAAGCTGCAGGTGAAAAGAGATTGCTCCAATTGAATCAGATGGCTGAGATGAGAGAGGAAGCATATGAAAATGCTAGGATATACAAGGAGCGAGCCAAGCGATGGCATGATAGGAACATCCTAAAGCGAGAGTTTTTGCCTGGTCAGAAAGTCCTATTATACAACTCTCGCTTGAAGTTGTTCCCAGGTAAGTTAAAATCTCGATGGTCTGGACCATTTGTTATTTCTAATGTTTTTCCCTATGGTGCAGTTGAGCTGAAGTCAGAAGATGACCGCACTTTTAAAGTAAACGGTCATCTTCTCAAGCATTACTTTGAAGGGGAAAATATTGATGGTGATGCCACTACGGTGGATCTAGCAAATTCGGTTGAAGAATTGGAAAAGTCGAACTAGCGACTATAAACTAAGTGCTTCATGGGAGGCAGCCCATGTCTGAGAGCTAAAGTCCCTGTTGGCTCTCAATTCTTTTGCTTCATTTGTTTTATTTTGATTTGCTGTTGGTTTGTACTTTATCAAGCACCCACTCATTGGGTAGACTTGGGATATTTGCTATTTGATTGTTTTAGTTAAGATGGATTATCTGCTATTTTTGTTCTTTTTGTTGTTTTCTTTTTGTTTTTGAAGCCAGGGTGGATAACAACTGCTGACTCTCTCTATTGCTATACCAGTTGGAACTCCAATTGCTTCAACTTAATTTTTCGAAACCGGGGAAGTACTAGTATCTCTTTTTCTCTTATGTTCTTTATTTTTATTTTCGTTTTACTAGAGCTACATTAGGAACAGTGAGGACACTGTTTAATCTAAGTGTGGGGAAGGGAGATACTAAACAGATGGAGTATAAAATTGAGTATAGTGTTGATGTCTGAATTCTGTGATTTAATTTGTTACTCATGACATCTGATGCCTGTCTTTGTTGATAAATAGTTATACTTCCCTGTCACCTTGAATTATAATTGTCCTTAAGTTATCTGGCAATTGTTAGGCCAAATTCTTTTTTTTTTTTTTTAATTTTTTTTAATTATTGAAATCTAGAGATTGTACGAAGAATACTGTTGATAGCATTTGTTCAGGAATTGTTTGAAAAAAATTGACTCACTTAGGCGCCCTACTCACCACTGTTGTGATTTTTGTACTTAGTTAAAATTAATTAGTCAAATCTTTAGAAATCAAATTTACCTAGTTTTTAGCCCTAGAGTTTGAAGTTTAAGAGTCGGTCAAGTCCTTAAGTGAAAAATAAACAGGTCTACTTCTAAGCAAAGTTAGTTAGTATATCCTCTTTTTAATTATTCTAATAGCACTTTAACATTTAGTGAAAGAGGTAGAAGAAGCTTTGTACTTAGTGATTCCTATAAAAGAAGTCTGAAAAGTGTTAGTGAGCATTCAAAAAAAAAAAACAAGCATAGCCTTTACTCCAATGACTCAAGAATTGAGTTATGAGTATCCTAACTTGAATGTTAGAGTGAGGAAGAGTTCGTAGGGGTCCCTTTAAAACCCGGTCACTTGGGTGATGAGCCCGGGATGTGCCGACTCAATGAACTCACTATAACGAGAAGAGCGGAAAGGCACAAGTTCAAACAAAAATTGGACTTGAAAAAAAAAAAAATTTGCTTCTTAAACAGAAAGGAAAAATTGAATGCAAAAACAAAAAAATAAATTAAGACTTGTAATAAAAAGGAAGAAAACCTAGGGACGAAGCAGATACCATATGCTTTCACTACCTTGTTGACTTGCTTAGAGGGAAAATTAGAGGGATTATATGCCTGCTAACAGCTATGAAGTTTAAATGTGTATTTTTCCTTATAGGACTGAGTATTTACTTTTGAAATAGAAATCTTAGGCTAAACGCTTGGATTAAAATTTGCTTTCTCTAGATTAGCTGGTTAATTTCAACTGTAGTACTCTGATCACATGTTTCCAGTTTGGTTTGAGCAGTGGGCACCACAAAATAACGAGTAATAAATTATGAGATATCAAATGCTTAAATCAGTGAATATGAAAATTTGTACTCTCTCTGATAGATTTCTTTCCTTGGTCTTATTTATTTTGCTTGAGGACAAGCAAAAGTTCAAGTGTGGGGAAGTTGATAGGGCATATTATACTCATATTTTATTGTGCAATTCATGTTAAATTATTATTAATTTTATAGAAATTATAAGAAGTCGGTGCTTAATTATGTGTAATTTGATATTGTAGGTCTTTGAGGACTTAGATGGAATTACGAGCAATATTGAGGAGTTTTGCGCAATTTGGAGCCAGCATATATCTTTCGGAAATCTTTTTTTTGTTGTGGATATAAATACTCCTCATAACAAGATTAGGAAACCCTAGGGGGGGAGCCATCTTTCACCATTCTTTTAACCTAGAGAGTTTTTGGAGAGGGTCTTGTCTGGAGCCGTCACCTGGATCAATTGATTTGAAGCGAAGAATTGTGGAAGAGATAATTCCTTAAAGGAATTGTTGGGTTTTTGTTTTAGGATTCAATATCTTGAGTTTACTGCTGAATATGAATTCTATTGCAATGACTCCTTGGAATTATAATTGTGTTTTCAATTCCATGATATTCTAAGCTTCTTTTGTGGGAATATGATGAAACCCTAGGTAGCTAATATGATGATTGTCGCCATGTTATAGGATTAATAGATGTGTTGATGATTCATGATTGCAATTCCTATAATTTCAATTTTAATTCTTAATTGGTTATAATTGTTAGAAACACTATTGATACGGGAGTTGATATAGTGTTTGTTAGGAATTCTTGATTAGACTAATTAGTTAAATGCGATAGCTGCGTTAATTAGTTTAATTAGAGATTATCCAGGGATTAATGCAATGTTTCTAGTTAGTTATTCGCTAAGACATTAGGGATAATTAATTTAGGGCATTAGACAATCATAGCACTGGAAGGTGTATGATTATAATTTAGAGTCCACTATTAATTAGAGATGCGGGAGCTGATTGATTAATTAGAGGTTTAAGACTTTAATTTTAAAGGCTTGATAAACTCACTTGAATAATCACATAGCTATCAGTCTATATAACATGATGGCAATCTGATTAGTGAAACTAGGGTGGATTCTGTTTTTCCCACTTTCAATTGATATATTTTCGTACAATTCTCTTTCTGCTCTTTGTGACGATTTAGGTTGATTAGTAGTTAATTAGTTAATTCTCTTAATTTGATTGCTTAGATAATAATAGAATCTAATATAGGTTTAGTACTTAATTAATCCTTGTGGGATCGACACTCTATTCATCACTATATTACTTGATTTGACCCAGTACACTTGCTGGTAGAATTTGAGCTTATTTTTATATATATTTGCAAAGGGATCAATGATAGGACAAGCATCACCTTGAAAGATGTCAATGCATCGTTGAACTTGAAGGAGTTGCACAAGGAGGTGATAGAGCACCATGGAGGCAACAGTGAAGGCCTAGTAGTAAGGGACAGATCGAGCGAGAATGGGTCTCGTGGCGGGAGCAAGTCAAGGGGTAGAAAGACGATTTGTTGTAACTGCAATGGGGAAGGCCATCTTAAGAGGGACTACCCAAGGAGACGAGACAAGAAAGGCGAGCTCTCGGAGGATACAGTGGTAGCCAAGGAAAGCTACGAAAGAGGTGATATTTTGACAGCAACAAGTATCGAGAATGCAAGTGCCAAATTTTTCACTACATCTGGCACGTTAGGTATCATGTGGATTCTTAAATTGGGATGCACTTTCCATGTTTGGCATGATAGAGGATTATTTTCTAATTATCGGTCCATAAAAGTTGGAAAGTCTGTATGGCTAATGGTGGCACATGTGATGTTGTCAGGATGGGTGAAGTGCGAATCAAGTTATTTAGTGGTAGTGAGATGTTGTTGGCGGATGTTAGGCATGTCTCAGGGTTAAAGAAAAGTTTGATCTCGTTGGGTACACTTGACAAACTTGGCTATAAGTACAGGTGCCAAGGTAGAGTCATAAGAATCTCGAAAGGCGTTCTCATGGTGATGAAGGGATTGTTGTAGAAACGCTTGTATGTTCTACAAGGAATGGCTTCAACGATAGCATTCGAGTTTCCCGCTTCAAAAGAAAAGTACTTGGAGTCACTTGGGGATGGCAGTGACTTGCTTGGGAATAATAAGGTGGAAAATCACAGGTTACACACGCATGGTAAGACCTTGAAATTCCTTATCAGTAATGTGGTTTTTGATATTCCTACTTTGGTCAAGCAGATCGAGGACACATGCCGAGGACATGTGGAGAATCTTGGAAGGAATGTGGAGCTTAGGTCCAAAGCTCAGGTAACTCAACCCGGCATGGAGATTATTCAGAATAAATCTGAATGGACGGTGGAATAGCTTGCAAGTGGGAGACATGCAAAGTGAGCAGTTGATACTGCGGGATAGTTGTGGGCTTGCCGAGTTGGTGGTTTCATGTGATGTTAAAGTCGGGAATACGACTTGTCGAAAGGTCAGTTTGGGAGGGTGCACCATAGTGAAGTTGAGAAAGCCCGACACCTTCGAGGAGTCTAAGGCAACTTAGACTTAAGCCATTGCATCGAATGGGGTAGAGCCCGTGAAGGGCTGTGATAGAGTAGGTTGAGTCTAGATCGATGTGGACTTGGTGAAATATGAGCCAAGGTGGAGATTTGTTCAGTTATGTCTCGTATTCAGCGAAAATCCCAAGACCCGAAGATCCAGAAACGAGAACGAAGTTCGACTGAAGAAAAGGAAGCAACCAGTAAATCATGTTATGGCGAAAATGCTGATGTGCCACGACACGAAGTACATATGCGATTAGCAAAGTGTGCCATGGCGAGCACAGCAATGTGCCATGGCAAGTTTAGCCGAGAGAGAGTATCTCGCGATTTAGTTTCTTTCTTGGTGCGATTCATTGCAACTCAAAATCTATTTAAAGGAGGAATCTTCCTAGGTGGTTTAGGAATATTTGGGATATATTCTAGAGGATATTTTGGGAATCTATAAATACGTTATGAGTCTTGTAAGTCGATGTTGGGTGTGAGATGGAAAAATCAAGTGTAATCCTCTTGGGATCTTCTCGAGTTATTCTTCAGGAGTCTCTAGGGTTTCATAGAGTGAGAGAATGGTGAGAATTGAGAGGGTTATGCTCTTCTCGGGTTGGGTCTTGTAATGGGTGTTGGGAAACACAAGTGCGATTTCAAGATTGTAATCTCCGGTGTATCGATCTAGTGAAATTTCCTGCTTTGTCAGTGAATGTTTCGTGCACTTAGAGGGTTTTATCATGTATATCCTGGTGTTCATTGTTTTTTCTTCTCGCTCTAAATTCCTCAAATTTAGTATCTTCCATAACATGATTAATAAAAAAATAATTATGATAATTATTTTATAACGAAAAGTTTATTTCTCATGGATCCAAGGACACCCTAAACCCATTATTTCAAGTTATTATTAATACTAATTAATAAGCGAATATAAAAAATAATAATTTCTTGATATTGCATATATCCAATACACCAATTGAGATAATTTTTAGACCCGCGGCAAAATAGGGGCATTTGCCTAGTTGTATTGATTACCGGCCCAATTTAATTTTCATAACTTGAATCTTTAGGATTTAAAATACGGAACAATAATCTCAACTCCAAATGTAGGCTAACTTGTATAATTTAGAAAAACTCATATTTTAATTCTTCTAAATCCAATTATCTACATTGTAATGAACTAATGAATAATGTGGGACTTTTTACCGAAAATCTGGGATAATATTCATATAGTAATTCATAAAAGTCAGGATGTAATCCTTTTTTAGTTAAACAACAAGCAAGTCACATATAATTAACAGTGTTAATGTTAAAGTTTTTTTTTTCCGATTACGAGGGATGTCCATGGATTTTTTATAATGAAATATAAATTCTAATATCTAATAAATGAACATAAATAGTCCTATTGAATATTGAATATGCAATTTTTAAGTTGTCAGGCGAGAGCATACGTCATTTGGTTACAACATCTTTGATACGTTGCATGATTTTACGGGCCACATGTGGAGTTTATAATTGCACGGTGCTGCACGGTATAACTATCAGTCGTTACCTTTTCTCCCAATTTATCTCAACTTTCTCTTATCCTTTCTTCTCTCTCTCTCTCCAACTATATCATCATTCTATGGCATCTGTGTTTGCTGAATCTATGTCAGTGGGCACTGCACGTAGTGCGGACACGACTCTATTCTCAATGATAATCAACTATGATCAGTTACAACAATAGCAGATACATCCTAGCTAATTCCCTTTCTTCAGAACAAGAACAGAATGAAGGCAATCTTCAGAACTCTTTCCCTTCTTGAATTGATTAGCCTGCTCTTCGATCTGCCTTTTCTGGAACCAAGTTAATTTTTTCCTCTTTATATAATTAGCTTTATTGATAGGAAAATTTTAGTTGGGTTTGAGGAAGACCAAATACACGCATATAATACCAAGTGGAAATTTGGTCCATGGCCATGTCATGTAAAAATTATGCATGCAAACAGACTAAGCCCCGACAAAAAGGAGACCTTGCTCCCGGGAAAGACGGGCTGTAGTGTCCATTTATGCACACGTTCCCACTGTGGCTCATACCCACACGCCTCCATGTGAATTCATCGGCCCACCTTAAAACTTTAGTTGCTTCAATTATAGCTATAACAATAATTAATTAAACTCTAATTAAATTTGGCCATGGTCGGAAGCAGCAGTTAGCCAGGCAGAGCCATTGAAGAGGCGAATAGGACTTTATGCTTTAATTAAAAGGGTGAATATAGTAAATTAGCCTTAAATCTTAAAGAATGCGACTGCCTCACAGTTCATTCATCTCCGTTTCGTAATTCTCACATTCTAATTCTCATCTTTAATTTTCTTTTTTAAGTCGATCTCACATTAATATATCAATCAGGGCATGTAGATATGGGGAGTATATTATATATCACATCAACGAGTCTTCACAGGGAGATATATATATATATATAATGTGTAGCTTCTATTGTCAAAGAAAGATCTTGGATCAAGCCTAACGGTATCTTTTGGAAGTGGCCTTTTTATTCTTTTTGTTTTTTTTTCTGATAGATGGAAATGGCCATATATAATTAAGGGGTCTTTTTAGCATTACGTCAAATTGTCGTAATGCATTTGCTACTTTCAGTTTAAGCGTTTAATACTTCAGTTGAAGTGTTAAGTATTTTTAGTAATTGTGATTTGTACAAGTATTTTTTTACTTTTACTTCCAATTTAAGTATTTAGTATTACAGTTGAAGTGTTTAGTAGTTTGTATAATCCATTACAAATAGCAAAAGTACTAAACATTTGAACTTAGATACCAAGAGTATCATCGTAACTCGATATCATGTTAGAATTTTCCATAATTAAGTCGATCAAAAGCCATCCCATAACCAAACTAAACCACAAGTATTAGTATTGCACTAACGCCGCGGGCCGGAAAAGGCAATGTGATCGACAATAGGAATGACAATTTTGAAATCGCATAACTACATGAATCAAAATTATATGTATTTCATAGTCTCACATCTTCACTCATAAAATAATATTAATTGCTTGAAATGTTTGTTGTAAATTTTTTGAAGTTACAAAAATTGCGAAAATCTCATTATGTATTAAATCATAAAATAATAAAAATTCAAAGTTTGAGGGACCGAATTAAGGTGGTGTTTGGTTTCATAGTAGGATTTTAAAATCAGATTTTCATTTTGATTTTGAGTGGTATAAATGAGGCCCACCCTTTGACTTTGTATGAGTTATGTTGTTTTGTTGTGGGAAAAAGTGATAAAAATGGAACCCACTCTTTGACTTTGTATGAGTTATTTTGTTTTGTAGTGGGTAGAATTAAGTTAGAATTGTGATTCTAAAATACAATTGCGAAACCAAACAGGCCATTGTTTTCATGCGTGTTTGACAAATCATTCATGTTTGGTTATAGAATCAAATTTTAGAATAATGATTTTGATTTTAACTCTACTCACTACAAAACAAAAACACACGTTTTCCAAGTCAAATTTATAATACCATCTTATTTGTTTTTTTCCACAATCAAAATCAAAATCAAAATCAAAGTTTTTTTTAACTCTGAAACCAAACGCCCCCTAGGATTGGCAATTAAGAAAATAGGAAAAAAAAAATACTTCACTATCACTTTGCCTCCATAATCTCCTCTCACACGCATTGAGAGAGCTAGTATTTGTCTTATACTATTATTTTAGGGAATTTCCCATGTTGTAATACAATCTCATGAATTCGTAAACCTAAACTTTTTTGTAAATAATAATAATAATAATTTATTTGCACCCTAAAAGTGTGGCCAATTTTATCAAAAAATTAAAGAATAATCTTCCAAATACCTCAGAAATCGTCACCTATGATCTTCATTTAATGGTTAATTACTAAAAATAAAATATAAAATTTAATTTCTAAATTTTATGTAAGACGCTGACGGAATATATATTAATTGTGCACAATAATCTGAAAGCAATTTGCACATGCGTGAGGCTAGTACTATATAAAGTTAAAAGGAGGGCTTTTGATCACTTTTTTCTTTTTGAATTTATCATTGTAAGATTTATTGTAACTAATAGGAAAAATAAATTTTTTAAGTTGCACCATGGCGTTGGAAAGAAAAATGAAGTTGCAACTAATCCAGTTTGAGCCGGGTCGGCCCCTTAAGAGGTAAAACTCTCATACCGTAGATTTTATTAAAAAAAATTGGCAAAAGAAAATGAAAATACGAATTACAGACACCACTTTTTCCTTTATATTTGAGGGCTAAATAGTTAAAAAAAACTTTTAAAAAGAAAAATTATGATACTGCCATGTAGTTTCATGAGGGAAGAGATTTGAACAAAAGTTTTAATTTATTGTATTATATAATAATACTTTCCTGCAAGTAGAATAATCCATGTCACATTATATATAGCTACATATATATATATATATAATGTGATGTTGCGATGAATTATCCATAAAAACAAATAAAAATAAAAAAATAATTTAAAAAAAAAGTTGTAGCACTTGAACAAGTATATATATAGAGAGAGAGGTATATCATACATATAGAGAGGAATATCATACATTATTCAATTGGGAACAACCACCGGTTTAAAAATAAAAATAAAAATTAGGCACAACCATAAATAAATATTATATATTTCATAGAGAGAGAGAGTCGAGTTGTATACGTGCGTATGTGTCCGTGTGAGTGTGTCGATTGTTTGTGATGCATGCGGATCGACCAGAGGCGAAGATCGGAGAGCGATCAGCTTCGCTCTTCGTCTCCCCCGCTACCCGACCTTCCCAATATCTCTCATCCCTCTCCCTCTCTCTCACGCGCGCGCATTCGGTCATTTGATCTGGATATTAGGGTTTCATGGATTAGACACCATATATATTTACAGATACATACATATAGGATGAAATTCGACGATGGTGCACGTCGGATGATCTGCAAAGTTAAAGGGGTATAGTAGATTACCTATACGGTTCTATTCGAATTCCTCCACAGCTTTCTTGAACTGCACATATATATATATATTGTAACTATTACGTATGGTTCTTTTCCCTTTGTTGTAACTATTACAATATCAAACTATTATAACTATTATCTTTGATCCGATTCAGTCTACGATCTATATATATATATATATATATATAAACAAAACATGAATCGAATTTTCATACTGTCACATAATCAAAAATAAAATACGGAACTCTCTCGTTGTACCACATTATATATTTACATCAAGGAAATTATTATATTCTTACCAAGAAAGGAAATATTCTTATATAAAATGTTTTAGAATATATAGTGTATTTTTTATAATTGCATATTTCTAGAGCCGTTTAGAAATATCGAAACAAATATTTCGGAAACAAAATAATATTGACAATATTCAAATAAATAAATAAATAAAATATATAATGGGAATTTTGGGTATTGTGGAGAACATATATCGATGTATATGTCAATAGGAATATATATATTGATATATGTATATATCGTTGATATACATATTGATATATGTAGCGGTTTTTTCTTTTATAAGAAGCAACAGGGACTTGATTTGGGATATGTAATTTTTTATTATAACATAATTCTATTCCCTTTTGCAAACACGTGGTTATCTTTGATGAGATGAGCTGAGATGAGATTCTTGTACGTATATCTGTAATGTTCATTTCCTTTAGGCCCCCATAGCTCCCCCTCCTCCTTTGGGAATAGATATCTCCTCAACTTTCCATATCTGTTTCATCATCAGAGCTTGTTGCAGGTCCAATCATATGTATACACACATGTGTCTATGTATATGTATATTTGCAATGGGTTGCTAGCCGTTGGCCGCACCAACTACTTGCAGCAATGACCCAACACCACAGATGCATACTTAAATCTGCCCACTTCCTATGAATTTGTGATATACTAATGGGTTGTTTGGTGTATATTAACGTTTGGGATTAGGATGTGAAAAAAAAATGACCACAACTCCCTTAAAATAAATATTTCAAATTTTTTCTTAAAAATAAATAAATTTGAAAACTTTAAAAAATTAAAAAAATTAAAAAGAGAGAAAAGTCTGAACAGTATCAGAGAAGGAGGAGAGGTCGTCTGTGGACCTATGGCCCGCTAGCAGCTCAAGATAGTCTCTTTCTTTTTCACTTGAAAAGAGAGAGGAAGTAGATCAAGGCTATGGTGTCCCGATTCCGGTCATCACCACTTCAATCAAGGTCGCCGTGGTCACAAATATCATCAATGACCTTGATCGGGTTCTTGTTACTCTATTCGAGTGAAGAAAGAAAGAGACGATCTTGGGGTGCTGGGAGCTCAAAGCTGCGCACCACCGCCACAAGCGAGGTCATCGGCGACCACATCGCCCCTCTTCCAGTCTTCCTTCTTCAGTCGAGATCGCAACCCAAAAACAAAAAGTTAAAAAAAAGAAGAAGAAGAAGAAGAAGTTGATGTTAAAATTTCGAAAATTTAAAACATAAGGGCATTTATGCTTGTTTTGCATGAGATAATATCCTCATCCACCCTTAACCGTTAATTGGGATTAGATCATAATAATAATATCTCGATGAATTCCTAACCTAAACCCTATCATGTCATCACCAAAAATGAGTTTAGGATTTTAGAAAGCTTATCCCACCCTTTATTCCGGCGACCAAATTCGACTTTACTCTATTTGAGATGGTCAAGTACAAGTTAAGGGTTTTAAACTGAAATATGACACATTCTCGTATAAGTTTTATATCTTATAATTGATTGATCGGTTAAAATCGGTTGTACACGTAATATAAAGGCCGGTCGGGCTTCATACAGAGATGTACAATACTGTTACTTGGGCCCCGCTTATCCACCTCGACCATCTCGCCTCTGCATGCATGTCTGCACGTAATAATACAGTATGTACTATATGCATAAATATATATTCTTCAGACGTACCACACATGACACATGCATGCAGGTAGAGCGTAATACATATATACACAGCCGATCGTCTTACGTTACTGTGGCCTTTACAATCAGACAGTATTAAATCAATGATCATTATCAAATCTGATTGATGGGTTAACCCTTACATGAATTGAATACATATATATAGCTAGGAGAATATCGTCTGTCGAGCTAATTTGAAGTATTTAGGTATCGTCTGATCCATATAGTATATGTGGATATTTCCTGCAGCCAACGATATTTCATTTGTCCTTTGTTCAGTCCAACACTTAAACGGTGAATAAAGCACCCAAATGGTAATCACACAATACCCCGCCGGGAATTCACAACACCAGCATCGTGATCTATATATATCTATCCTGAACACAACATGGATACAATAGTCAGGGCAAGAGAGAGAGAGAGAGAGAGAATGAGAGAATTCTAGAGTTTGACGGGATGGAACAATGGAACCAACCATCTGTGGGAAGTTGGAACTATCTGATAATGCATCTGTTAGTATTAGAAACTGAATGAATGAATGATCAAAAGGACAAACATGAATCCCAAGATCAGTCACATAACATACACATCTGAATCATCTATATATATGAATTAATTAATTATGACATTTCTTGAAAAGCTGCTTAGTTTCGTTATATTGATTCAATAGGTTCAACGCTTATTCCTCTTAAATAAGACTTCGAGTTCGAATATTATGAATAAGGAAAGATAATGCTTGGGAGAGTACCCCTTACCCGACTCGAACTAATATTTACCAGAGCTCCTTGACCTTTCGAATATCATGGTGTATACTCAAAAAATAATCTTAATGATAAAGGCCCATGATCTTTTCTGGGGTTGATTTGTCTAACCTTCTATTTTCCAATATACTTATTTAAAATATGCATGGTAACCGAAAAAATATGCATGATAATTAAGATTCATTAAATGAAATAAAGTGTAAGGGTAAATATGTAACTTACAAGTCTTTCTTAACCGCCTAGTACACCCACTCCTGAATCATTTCATAATTATATCTCTCCCTGTTCTCTCAATCTTTTCCAACGTTCACAACCATTCTCTCTTTCTTTCTCTATCCTCAACATAACATACAATAATATTTTTCTTAAACGTACTTTTATCATAATACTTTAAAATCTATAATTTGGACAAACTCAATATATATTATATTATATAATGACGTCCTATCTTTAAAGATATAAAAATAATTTTACAAAATACCGAACTTAACTGTATAGGTAATTTTAAAACGATGATTTCATTCGATTTTGCGTGCAACGCAAGTCATGCTCTAGTGCGTGTGTATGTGTGTGTGTATATATAATAAAGCAGGGCTGTGGGCCTATGGCGCCTCGTCCAAATGGTCTCCAAACATCATAATTGCATAATGAAATTTTCTCGATTTTTTATTTTATTTTTATGATAACTTTTAAAAGAAATACATTTTTTGAAAGATAATCAATGATAAGATCAAAATAAAATAGAATATTTTAAAATTTTCTAATGAGATACTTAAAATTTTAAAATTGAATATTTTTGAAACTTTTTGAGAATATTTTATAATCTATATATAATACTTAATAATGAGATTAAATATTAATATCTAATCACATCAGATTTATATTACAATAAAGATATATTAATATACATTTATTATTATTATGGCAATACATGATTGCGCATGCTATCTTTAATATAATATTTTTTACCAAAAGTTCGAATTTTTAAAATTAAGTGTATATTTTTCATGAGATATGAATATAACATAAAATGTTGTTGAAATTTTTTAGAAGATTTTATTACCAGCATAGTACTTGATAATTTTGAATTTTTAAAAATTAATATCTAATAACATAAATATTAATATTAAAATAATATATATAGTAATATTTATTGATACATATGATATAAATATATTATAATAAATAAATATATTTTTTCTTCTTATAATATATAGTTGCGTTGGTGATTTTTAATTTAATCTTTTGCGTAATGTGTTGGTAAAATTTTGTTCATATAAAACTAAGAAAATTTATATTTGTACTAATTATAAATCAAATAGCATATGATATATAATAAAATTGATAAAAAAAATTGAAATTACATTTTATCATGTGCAATGGGTTCCATGACTAGTGTGTGTGTATATATATATATATAATAGGACTTTCTCTTTGTCTCTTACATATATATTAGAGATTTTTGTTTGGTTTATTTAAGAAGTTGAATATCTCAAAATGATATCATATCAATTAGTTAAATAGTTTATATCTTTGGGATTTTCTAAACCTGGTTTAGTTATTATGAGTATCTTCCAATTCTTATTTCCAAATCTTTTGTAGCCTATAAATACGTGAGTTTCCCTTTATTATAGGATGAGTCAGGTAGAACAAGAACTCACGTGGTTCTTCTCACGGTCACCCCGTTGCAGTATCAACACTCTCCCTTTCATATCATATTTAATTTCTTTATGGTGTTTCATTTAGTTTCTTTATGATGACTGGACAACTGGTAACATGACAATAATGACGATCGACCTTTGAAGCCGAAAGGCTTAAGTCAAATGCTCAACATTCCAATGATGAAGTTAGTTCATGCACGACAAGTACTTTCTTGCACTACACATCTTGAGGGGAGTATTAAAAATAGGAGTTTTTTTTTACCTAAAATGGCATATGATTTACTCGTTTTGTCAAATCTATCATTTTTTTTATCAAATCTATCATATGGTTTACCTTTTGCATCAAATATATCCCTGTTATCTTTTCCGTCTACATCTAACGGCCGTGCTGACATGGTACGTGGAGAGATAGTGGGCCACACTTGCCACGTGGGAGCCACGTCAGCACGGCCGTTAGATGTTGACGGAAAAGATAACGTCGGGATATATTTGATGCATAAAGTAAACCATGGGATATATTTGACAAAAAAAACATATGATAGATTTGACAAAACGGGTAAACCATGGGTCATTTTAGGTAAATTTCCCTTAAAAATATTGTTTCTTTGAAAGTAGAATATGTCAAAATTAGATCATATCAACCTTTGAGGTTTTCCAAACCCGATTTAGTTATTATTACTTAATTAACTGATATAATCTTATTTGAGATAGATATTCTACTTCCTAAATAAACCAAACAATACATACATATATTTATATATTTATATACATATCTGCACGTGGGACCTCTGTCTCTCTTTGTACTGTAGTCACATAGGGTGTTATGATTATCTATACTTCTTAAATTGATTTTACTGAAGGGAAAAATCACAATAAACTACTATATGAAAAAAGAAATTGGTGTTCCCATCACTAGGTCGATATTACTAGACTGTATAACTGTATTGGAGGGAGAGAAAAAATATATCACGATAAATGCAAGATTGAAATGGTAAAATTGCTCATTTTAAATTTCTTTCTTTCTTCTCTCTCCCCTCATGCCACGTTTGTCATCTCACTTTCACTCTCGTGGCTCTACGACCTTTACTTTCTCTCTCTTTCACCCTTATTTATTTTTGAGTTTTCGCCCCCGATTCTCTTAATGGATCAATATTATATGGATGAGTACATCTATTAAATAAAAGTAAAAACTTACAAACAAATTTTCATAAATTTATAAATAATGCATTATCTACTTATAATTTTGTTAATATCAATCAAGACGAAATATTATACCGGACGTAGCATGAGTGTAGAATCTAGTCGCTAAAAGAAAGAATTACTCCCCCAACAACAAAAAAAAAAAAAAAAAAAAAGGAAAGAACCAAAGGAGAAAAGGAAAACTACCCTTGGCTTCGGGCATTTCCGGGTCTTCCAAGACAAAAGGCATGCATATTAATTGATGGTTGACAAGTTGGGTGCACAGAACATATGACATTATGGATCGCTAAAAGGACCTCTATGGGTTTTAGGGGGTTTAATAGTGTTACGGGCCGTAACCCACTTTGCCTTAGGGCCTAGAGTGGTTAAATATGTGTAGGCCTCTAAGGGCCATTGAGGTGGTTACTCGTGAATTTGCATTGGGCTTTTGTTGTTCCTCTCTTCTTCTCCGTTCTGTTCTGTTGTTCAATAAAAGTAAAACCATCACACCTCCAAAAAAAAAAAACCACCACCACCATATATGTGTAGGTATCGTGCTACGTTCCGTGCTTCGGTCGTTTGTCTCCATTTATTTCATGTTTATAGATGTGTCGCGTGTGAGCAGTGTAAGTGAGGGAGAGAGAGAAAATATGCATGCACATCTTACATTGTATATTTTGTCATCAAATTACAGATCTCTTCTGATCTGATGACAAATGTTCACTAAACAAGGAAGGGGACAGCAACAAATACAGAAACCGGAATGGCTGCTCTAACCGCAGCTGTATGGTGTATACAACATTTTAACTAAGCTGTAGAGATGCTGATTATCTATAATCAACTCTTACAAGTTACTATCCAAATTATTACAAAATAAAATAAAAAGAGGAAAAAAGAAAAAGCTTCAGATAAATAAATATATAGCTAGATTAACTTAATTGATGACTTTCCTTCAGCCCACTCACTATCTAAGTCTTACCAGAGGCAAATCACTAGCATCAACACATATATGTACGACCTCCCCCAAGTCTTACGTAAATAAACGCATATTGTATTAATTATATGTAATTTGAGGATACTTACTTGACCTGACCTGGGCTGTCATATACTCCTTTCTAGAATACATCAGGGTGGAAACGCCCTGGAATGGAGCTGCTTTGCTGAGCTTGCTTCAGATGCATCGTCAGTGCATAGTTGTTCACCTGAGAAGTTGGCAAGGTCATCATCAATAATGAGCGCGAGATCGACATTGAGGTGACGTGTGTAAACAAAAACAGACACACTACTTCTTTCCAGTATCAAAAGCATCCAGCTTAGTCAATTCTCCAAAGAGAGAGAGAAACAAACAAACAAACAAACCTAGCTGCTCTACCACCTCAGAAACAGACGTACAGAAAGAAAGGATTTCAGATAATATCTACTAGGTTCCCAGATGATCGACCTCAAGAGTCCTCAACTGCTCCTGGTACTGGGAAATTAGTTGCTTCAAATTCTCCAACTCCTGGCTCCTATCATCATACTCTTTTTTACGCTCGTGCTGAATGGATACAGCTCGTTTGAGGATTGCATTTTCCTGAATCAATGTCTCTACTTGTTGCTTTAGCATGCGATCCTCCTAAAAGGAATATCTGGCGTTAGAAAAGAGCCTCCCATTCCATGGAGCCCAGCCCTCCAATCAATTCACGAGATGAAAATCTACACTCACTTGGAGGAAGGTTTGGGCCTCTGCCTGAGCACGGGCAAAGATGGACTTCTCCAACATTCCAAGCGCCCTGGAAGCACGCGCTTTGGCATCATCCACATTGGCTGCACTCATCATCTCTCCAACAAAGAGCTTAACCCACTCTGCGCCATCAGCAGGGACATTCTCTTGAGCCAACGATGATGCATCGCCTGCACATACACAGTCGATCAGCAGCCAAATCCCAGCCAGGGCGGCGGCGGTCATTGTTTTCACACGAGGCGTTGATGACAGACGAAAAGGCTTTTTGCGCTAGCTAACTTCAACAGACCTTGGGTTTGAACATTTGCTTCTGATGCCACGTCAGATTTATCATCAGCAGAGGCTAAATCATTTTGAGCAGACTCTAATCGGAGTTTGTTCAAGCTTCTAATGGCTAAATCCAAGTCATCACCGCATTCTGCCAGTGCTCTCCCAAGGAGCTGAAGTATATGATATGATAAGTTAGTAAAACTACTGGGAGGACATATTAATAACAGCATATAATTACATTACATTTATGAAGCAGATTATTGGGAGGCAACCATACATATGACAACTATAGGATCTTATGCTTAGAGAGAGGCATCCGATCCATTGATTGAGAGTGGAAAAGCTAAAACCTAGAGGCCTTGACAGAAAAAAAACAGAGTGGTTTTTGGGATGAGACGGGGTAATCTTCTCGCACCAACCATCACAAGGAAGAAGTAAAACCGATAACACGATATGATATCATCTTTTCCAGCAAGGAAACCAATCAATGGAGGACCATTGATTGAATATTCACAATCGAATCCTTGATGAATGTGCGAGAAAAACAAAAAAATCGAATCAAATCAACTTTGTGCGATCCTCAATTCAATTGCCACTGAAGGGAAAAAGGAAAAAAAAAAAAAAAGTTTCACGTTCAGCAAGTAAAATCACGAGGTTATCCGATGCTTGAATTGAATAGCTGGCACCCTCCCCAATCCATCTCAACCATCAAGAAAAACAGTCTCCAAGAAAAGAATTGAAAAAACAAACGAACGAACAAACAGAGATATTACCTGCTTATCCATATTAGGGAAGATGGAGAAGAGCTGGTCAATGAGAAGGGCAGATCGGGAAGGAGAAGATGAGGAATGATCAAAGAAAGGTTGGGTAGGAGGAGAGAATCGGACGGGGGAGGAGGAGCAGCGGATTCTCTTGGAAGGGGCAGCAGCAGCACTCAATTCCTCGAAGATGGATCTCTTCCCGCACAAAATAGCAGACATGTTTCTGCGAGAGAAATCTGAAAGTAGTCCGCTGTGAGATCTCTCTGCCTCTGTCTGTCTGTCTGTCTCTCACTATCTCTCTCTCTCTCTCTCTCTCTCTCTCTCTCTCTCTCTCTCTCTCTCTCTTTCCCCTTTGTCTGCCCTATCAAACCCTCGACGGAGCTCTCTCCCTACGAAGGATTGCTCAAATGGATCGAGCTTCCTTCCTTGCTTGTTTCTTTAGATTGTATTGATTTTGATTCTTCTCTCCTTCGTTGCTTGCTTTCCTTTTCGGCTTTGCCGCGGCTGACCGGGAATCTCCTCCTCCTCCTTCTCAAGCATTCAATTCGATTCAATTGCCAGGCCCTGGCCAGCCCAGGCCTACACTACACCTATCTATCTATCTATCTATCTACCTTCCTTCTTCCACCAACAACACAAGCTTTGCTTTCCTTGTTCGAATTCCTGCGCGCGCTTTCTCTCTCTCTCCCTCTCTCTTCTCGACCATCGCCATTTCTTTCTTCCATTCTTTATATATATATATATATATATATAATTATTTATTATTATCAGTTCTGAAATAGTAATAGAAAAATATTCCTTTCCAATTATTCCAATTGGGAAATTTCCATCCACCAGTTCAGTTCCACTTCTACACATACATAGGCAGAGCAGAGCAGAGCAGGGGAGGGCAGCAGCGACCCAACCACGACAATCACCCACACCACACCCACTTTGTGCGCTATAATAATAATTTACGAGAACGACGGCCCGGTCGGGTCACAGTCTCGATCTGGTCATTCCACGTTAGACTAGTGGGCCTGTCCTGGCCCATTTTAGAAACATGACATTCACGTTAAAGAAAGCCCAACAGGCTATTTTGGTCTGCATATTCTATTCTCTTCTCCCTCGGAAAATTATTTCTTATTTTTCTTTTCTACATTAGTCAGGTTACTTAGTTACATGATTGTAACATATAAATAAATATATATATATATATATATGTTGGGATTAGTCGACCCCTTTAACATTAATTATTAGGGCTATATAATATATATTCACAAGTCTGCCCCAGCGAAACAAATTAAAATTGGTAAGCATGTTGTTTTGAAGAGAATTGGATGTCGTGTGTGGGTGTGCTATGCTGGGACAGTTTTTTTCTTTTTTTCCTCGAGGATCCATTTCCATAACAAGAGAAATTATTCGGTGGCCCTACCACGCCATGAGGCGTGAAAAAGCACAAATCAATTTGCAAGAAATGAGGGAATTTGTATTAATCACTTGATTGATTGCCGTAAAAATTATTAATGGTAAAAATTTTATTGACTCTTCCTCACCGTGTCATTCTGATATAGGATCATTTAAAATTTTCTCTCATAACAAACACCAATACAAGAAGGAAAAATGCTTAAGAAAAACACAAAAAAAAATAGAAAATATCACCGGGACAGTGATAAACGAAAATACATAGTGGAACAGTTGTTTACATATATTATAGCAACCCCAAGTATTATGGTTGGTGGGGGCAGCAAATGATGTACAGCCTCCTTTCCTTTCCAACAAGTTCTTGTCAAGTTGCAAGCCAATGTGCTTGATTGATAGATGAAGAGAGACGCGCAATGCTAGCTTTACAATTATATATGTATAAATAATTGGTGGGTGTTACACTCCGGTGGGATCAAGTCAGGAACCCCAAAGGCAAATTCAACAACCCGATTGGTAGAGCTGCGGTTTGAGTTCACAACAAGAAGCCCAATAACTAAGAGAGCTGGGACAGTCGTCTTTGAGACCTGGGAGGTCCACCGAGCCTCCCCTACGCCTCGGAGACCCGCCAAGCCAAGCCGAGCCTCGCAACATATGGAAGGCTCGCCGAGCCCCTCCAAGTCAGGAGGACCCGCTGAGCCTTCCCCCCCAGCAATTAATTGTCCGAAAAAAGAGAGACTTCAGTCGGATAGTTCTTGCATTCTTCACTCACTCTGGCCATCAATCTGTGGGTGGTTTAGAAGGTTTGGGAAAATCTTCCTATTATCTACAACGCTCACTGAGCCTATCTGAGCCAGGGAGGCTCGCCAACCCTCTCCCGTCCGGGACTTTCCATGTTAGCCATGATAGATGATTATTTATGCTTATCGATCCATAGAAGGTGGGAAAGCCCGTAAGGCTAATGGTGGCATGTGTGATGTTGTCGGGATGGATGGAGTGCGGATCAAGTTGCATATTGGTACTAAGATGTTGTTGGCATATGTTAGGCACGACTCGGGGTTGAAGAAAAATTTGATCTTGTTGGATACACTTGACAAGCTTGGCTATAAGTATAGGTGCCAAGGTGGAGTCGTAAGAATCTCGAAGGACGCTTTCGTGGTGATGAAGGTACTGTTGCAGAAGGGCCTATATGTTCTACAATGAATGGCTTCAATGACAACGATCGAGTGGTCGACTCTTGAAGAAAAGTACTTGGTGTCACTCGGGAATGGCGGTGACTTGCTCGGGATTGATAAGGTGGAAAAACATAGGTTACACACGCATGTTAAGGCCTCCGAATTCCTTATCAGTAATGTGGGTTTTGATGTTCTTGCTTTGGTCAAGCAGATCGAGGGCACATGCCGATGACAAGTGGAGAAGCCTAGGAGGAAGGTCGAGCTTGAGTCAAAAGCTCTGGTAGCTCAGCGTAGCATAGAGATTATTCGTGGTGATTTGAATGGAGGCCGAAATCTCGATGGTGGAATAGCTTGCAAGTGGATGACAGGCAGAGTGAGTAGTTGAGACCATAAGAACATTGTGGGCTGGGGAAGTTTGTGGTCTCATATGATGCTGAAGTCGGGAATACAACTCGTTGAAAGGTCAACTTCGGAGGGTACACCATATTGAAGCTGGGAAAGCCCGACACCTCGGAAGAGTCCAAGGGTGGCTTGGACTTGAGCGATCGTACAAGATGAGGTGGAGCCCATAAATGACTGTGACAGAGCAAGTTGAGTCTAGATTGATGTGGACTTGGCGGAATACGAGCCAATATGGAGACTTGTTGAGTATGTCTCATATTCAGTGGAGAACTTGAATACCCGAAGCGATAACAAGATCGAACAAAAAAGGAAGGGGCGAGATCTCAGATTCTTCTAAGATTATATTTCCTATTTTATAGGGATTTCGTTGTATATTTTAGATCTTTATATGAGGAAATTATCTTTAGAGAATGTCTGAGACAATTCTAGAATATCTTTAAAATATTTCAAATGGGGAAATATCGTAGGAATATATTAGGATATCTTTGAAATATGGAGAAGACATTTTATCTATTTAAAGTGGAGAAGGTCTTGTATCAAGAAAACACATTATGTAAAAATCAAGAGTAATCTTCTTGAGAATTCTTGAGTTTACTTTCTTGGAATTTGTAAGGTTCATAGAGTGAGACAGTGGTGAGAATTGAGAAGATTGTAAGGCTATTCTCGGGTTAGGTTTTGTAACGGGGATGGGAAACACGAGTGTGATCTCGTGTGCGTAATATTCGGTTTATTGATCTAGTGAAATCTCAATGCTTTATTTGTGAATGTTTTCCTCGCCTTGAGGGTTTTACCACGTATATCCCGATATTATTTATTCTCTCTTCTCGGACTAAATTCCTAGAATTCGGTATCATCCACAACAAATATATTAGTTTAGTTCAAACAGTTCCACACATTTAATTCAAAATCACAACATAAGTCGAAAATTATGTAAAAATTTGAACTTCATTTATAAATGTATTAGTTTAGTTCAAACAATTTTATACAATTATTAGGTGAGACAGTGATGATTCATTCTGTGACCAATCGCTATGGCCCTACTAATGTGAACATCACGAAATCAAAAATGACACAACCATAATTTTTTTTATAACTTATATAATATATATATATATATTTATATATGCACTCCATCTATCTATCTATCTATATATATATATATATATAAAAGTTGTATCCCAATAATAAATGAGGGTATAAATGTAATTTTCAAATAGTGTAGGTCATAAATGTAAATGTTTAAATAATATTCAAGATTAAAAAAAATACTATTTTAAAGAAAACAAATATTCTTAATGATATGTATGCATGAATTAAATGCAAATAAATAGCGATGCAATTATAAATATATATTAATTCATTTTAATTAAATAATTATCAAAAAATAAATTATCGTCTACAAATTTACATATTTATAAATAACATATATATATATACACACTTCACTCCCACTCCATTAAATTAAACTAAAATGACAAACTTGTATTTACTAAGAGTTTATTTCTCAAAATATTTAATAAATTTAATCAATATACATATATAGTATTAAAGAAAATAATATCTGATATTATAACTGTCACTTTTAATTATCTTTAATTTGTTTTCACTAGCATTTGAATAATTTTATTTTAAAAAGATATCTCTTATTAAATATTTTAATCAAAATGTCAAAATTTTAAAATTATCATTAAAAATAAACAGTATAGCTAAGAGCCGTGCATAAAGCTAGTTTATATATATATACATATGCTCTCTTGATCAAATCATTTAAGTGCTTTTGACCAGAAGATTAATTAAACTAGCCATTTTCTAATAAATTATTGTGACTGTGTTTCGGGCCCCTCCCTACATTTGGAAAGCTCGGATACTAACAATGTAACATGACTAATAATTAGTTGGTTGAGTTGTAAATAGTATCGACTCTCATAAAATGGAGGAGACAAGTTTGAATCTTGCAAAACACGTGTTAGACGGAGAAATAACTTTAAAAATTTAATTTCTTAGAATTACGAGAACAATATTTCTCATAATTTTATTCACCCAAAATATATATAAATATATACAATGCTTTATCGATTTTTATGGTGAAAAAATAAGTCTAATTCACTGCAACTTTTCTAATGTAAACAGAAAACTAGATCTATCATTTTCCATCCTCTTAAAAAGAAAATTATCACGACGGTTTGCTTCAGTTGCTCGCTGTTAATCCATGTGCTTGTGTAAGAATGAGAACATGATCTAGAGCTCATTTACCTAGCAATTACTGGACATTAATTCTCTGTAAGTTCTTATGTACGGAGAAGATGGTACTTTGATTAGGTTATATGCTCTTGTAAATTTCAATGAAATTATAAAGTGATTAGACTAGTATCCATCTCAAAATATCGAACTAATAAGATAATTGAATTCAAATATTTTTTACTTTTAGGCTTTTTTTTCCGACACAAAACAATAACTCTCGGCATTTTTTGTAGTGAAGAAATTACATACATAAGAAGCACACAAACTGAAGCAGATTCAGATTCCATTTCAGTCGTGATCCAACACCGAGAATGACTGACATAGCTAGAGAGAATCTATTCCCATTTTGCCTTTTTCATACATACATATATATATATATATGCATATATTTTACCTGGAACTGAAATCAAAATACAGTACTGTGGAGTGTGGAAGGAACTTGGAATATATATGCATTTATGTGTTTGTGTGTGTATATAGGAACGGGAAAGAAAGATAATGAAAACATGGATGGACGGAGCATCTTATTTCTTAATTTAATTTTCTTTTTGGAGGCAAAATATTAGTAGGAAAAGATTGAGAGGCTCTTAATGAATAGAGTGTACATAGTAGAATACATAAAGGAAGGAAATTAAAGGGGGAATCAATGTAATCTAAGCATTTTTTTTTATGTGTGCATCATCTAATATCTGGAAATCCTATTGGCTCTGATTAATTTAAAATTGCATTTGGTCAGCAATTAAAATATTAAACTCTTCTAATGTGGATATTTTAATTCACAAGACTCGAACTCAAAATTTTACTTAAAAAAATCAAGTGTCAAACCACTTAAATCAACTTATATTGTTAATATGAGCAACTTTTTTAGTTCTGCATTTTCATTTGTTATTATTTCCTCCTTTAGTGTTTTTTCGCTGTTCTTTTGAAAAATTACTAAATTTTCTTAAGAAGTGCACCTAAGAATTTTCTTAAAACTCACATATATTAAGCAATTCTTTAAAATTATGTATATTACAACTCACATAATTTTGAGTGGAAGTTTTAAATTAAGGGGAACTTTTTCTTGATTTGCATTATCTATATCCAAAAGGTTCGAATCAATTCATTAAAAAGTAAAATTACGAGAAGATATATCCATAGTGAATTTTCTTTGTCAAAAGGATTTTTAAGTTAATTATGAGGATGATATATCAATATATTTTTTTTAGCAAAAGGAAGGTGGTTGAGAGAGGGAGAGGAAAAGGAAATATGGCAATTGCAAAAGGAACAGTGTCCCCACAACAAAAAACAGCACACCACAAACAACGACGACAAAAGGTGGAAGGGAAAAAGTTCTTTTTGTACCCAAATGCGATGATGGTGGTGGTGGTGATGATGATGACGGTGATGATGCCCCCCTTGCAACTGCAATTGCAAAAGCAGCCAATCTCTCTTTCTCTCTCTCTCACTCACTCTGTCCCTCCTTCCTTCCCTCCCTTCAGACTCCAGTCCAGTCCAGTGCAGTCCAGTCTAATCCCCTGTTCTCCATAGTCAGTCCGTCCCCTCCCATGGACATGGACTGGACATGATGAACATGAATATTATTAGATATTACTAAATTTGCTTCTTTTTTATTTTTTATTTTTACCCCCCCCCCTCTCTCTCTCTCTCTCTCGTTTTGTCTTTCTTTCCATCTCTGATCTGTCTTTCTCTGTCTGTCTCTCAAGCGGTGTGTGCTGATTAATGTTCTAATAGAGAGAGAGAGAGAGAGAGAGGGAGGGAGGGAGGCAGGCAGGCAGCGAGTGATCAGATTGAAACTTGAAACTGAAAGGGAAGTGAGTGAGTGACTAATTAATGGATGAGAAGAGGTGCGGCTGCTGGGCTGTCCTGAAACGAGGCGTTGGAGTTGGAGGATCTTCTTCCTGCAAGTCCAGATCAGACTCTGCTCCCACCACCATTCCCCGCTCTAGCCTCGTCTACGATGCTGGTAACATCCCTTCCTCCTCCTCCTCCTCCTTCTTGTCTCATATACATATATTATGTACACGCACACGCACACGCACACATATATATATATTATCTGGTAAAACCATGAGATGAGAGCAGATCCATAAATACATACTTACTCCCCTTCTGCCCTGCATGCATACATATACATAGTTGAAGTTATGTCTCTCAAAACTCATTTATGTTAGCTCTGGCTATACTAACTCTCTATCTATAGCTTAGCTTGCCTGCCTCTGCCACTGCCTGGGGCATCAACTGGTTAATTTAATTAGCACTCACGGCGCGGCTTTAGATTTCTACAAGTGAACTTCTTGTTGGACTCCCTGAATTTTCGAGTTCCCAGGCCATATTAATTGTGCGCGCGCGCGCTTGTGTCTTGTTAACTTGTGGGTTGCCTGCCAGTGCCAGCAACCTTATCTGCCCTCCTGACCTGACTGTGTGGATCATAAAATGCAGCAGCCGAGACTCGATATCTTAACGCAAGCAACCGAGAGATGTGTCCTCCTAATGAAGCTCGCCCATCCTCCGACGCACCACCCAATTGCACTGAGCCCAAATGCCAGCTTTTGCAGTTCACCTTTCAGGAGCTCAAATCCGCTACCGGGAATTTCAGGCCCGACAGTATTCTCGGGGAGGGAGGGTTTGGATACGTCTTCAAGGGCTGGATTGAGGAGAATGGGACAGCTCCAGCCAAACCCGGATCAGGAATCACCGTCGCTGTCAAGAGCTTGAAGCCCGACGGTCTGCAGGGGCATCGAGAATGGGTGGTCAGTCGGTAGCATATAATATATATACACTTCCAACGAGTAGCTACTACACAGATTCAACATTATAATACTAGCTAGCCGTGAACAAATTTCAAAATATAATTAGTTGAGAAAGAAGTGCGTACGTACTACATATTTATTAAGTCCTTATCCATGTTAGCATACTAGTTTGGAATTGGATACTATCGCACACCTCCATAAGTAGTACTGATCTTCTGAATCCTGGATCAGTTGAGTTATGTGCTGTCCTCCGTCAAATGTTGGAGATACTTTTATTCGCGCGCTCACTTGTTAACGGCTAGCTTCTTCCCTTGATGTGCTAGGTGAATTAAATTAGGAATTCTGGAGTGACGTGATCGGTGCTTGTTTAATTTGTTTAACTAAAATGCAGGCTGAGGTTGGCTTTCTTGGGCAGCTTCACCATCCCAACCTTGTTAAACTGATTGGTTACTGCATTGAGGATGATCAGCGCCTTCTTGTTTATGAGTTCATGACCCGAGGAAGTCTTGAAAATCATCTCTTCCGAAGTAATTTCTTAATTTAAAAAACACACTGTTCCTAGCTATTTTTTTTTTCTGCAACGAGTTAACATATATATATGGATATATATATATATATATATATGCATATGATGATTGAATGCGAATGCTGATGTTTGTCATCACTCTCGAAGGGGCCATACCACTCCCTTGGTCCAACAGGATAAAGATCGCGCTTGGCGCAGCTAAAGGACTCGCCTTCCTTCACGGGAACCCGGAGCCCGTTATATACAGAGATTTTAAGACATCCAACATTTTACTCGATTCGGTATGTGAACTACTGTCACGTTCTAATCTCCATGACACTATGGGGATGATACATCTCTCTGATTAGATCATTATGCCCTCTTCCTACTAGGAATATAATGCGAAGCTCTCAGATTTTGGATTGGCAAAAGCTGGCCCCCAAGGAGACAAAACACATGTTTCCACCCGCGTTGTTGGGACGTATGGCTATGCTGCTCCAGAATACGTAATGACCGGTAATTATCAACAACTCTGATCCTCTATTACATATGACCATTGCAAATTCACTAATGACGCACTCCGTCGACGGAGCTATGCATTACTGAATTAATTAATTAATTCTATGAATTCAGATTACGGTCTAGCTACATGAATTATCATTTTTTCATCATGCAGATTCAATCGACTAATTAACCGGTCACTCATTCTCGCTGTAATCTGTATCAGGGCACTTGACATCGAAGAGTGATGTTTACAGCTTTGGTGTGGTGCTCCTCGAGATCCTGACAGGCAGAAGGTCGATGGACAAGAAACGGCCGAGCGGGGAACAGAACCTGGTGACGTGGGCCCGGACCTACTTGGCAGACAAGAGGAAGCTGTACCAGATAGTCGATCCTCGGCTCGAGCTGAACTACTCTATCAAGGGTGTACAGAAGGTCTCCCAGTTGGCGTACAGTTGCCTTGGCAGGGATCCCAAGTCTCGCCCCACCGTGGACGAAGTGGTGAAGGTTCTGACACCATTGCAGGATCTTAATGACTTCGCCATCCTGTCCTGTAACTCCCGTCTCTACCAGCAAGGAAGGCGCAAGAAGAAGCCCGAGCTGACGCAACAGCGGAGCTTTGTTGCTCAGTCCAGGAGCGTCAGGGATTCTCCAGTCATGAACAATGGAAGTGGAAAGCAGCACTGCTAATTGCAGGGCGATCATCAATCCAAAAATCAGCAGGGTCGTCCAATGATGTTTATCCTCTTCAGATTCAGCTAGCGGCTCATTTCTCATCATTGTACGAAATTGAATTGCTCGGGATATGTTTCGAGATATGGATGCTTAAGATGACATAGTTCATGCATTTTTCGGGGATTCGATTGTGATGATGATTATTTGTTCCTAGCCTGAGAGAAGAAGAGATGATCAGATCAGCTAACCAATATTCAATCCATATATGCATGTTGTGGGCATGGACTGGTATACGCCATGTATATGTACGGGAGGGTCCTTCTGTTCCAGTGGGAATTTGGTCAGGGCAGGTATTAATTAATTGCATGCAGTTGATGGTCAGATATATCTATCTATATATATTTATATTGAGTATCCGTGTATGTGCATCTTATATGGCAGCCCGCGGCGGGGATATGTACATCTAAATCGTGATTATTGATTAGGCTCGATTGATTGTTAATAAGCCGCCATTTCTACCATTTCCACAAACTTTGCTTCCTCCGGATAAGCTAAATTTAACCCGACGATCAGATCATGGAGCATAACAACATGTGACAATTAATTTGCTTAATTTAATTAAAAACATGATATTTCTCAATACTGATATATTAGCAGCTAGCGATTACACATTACTGTAGGAACTAATAGACATTACTACATAATGGACTTACGGCGATCCAAAAAAAGTCGAGTAAGGGCGACCTTTTTTTGCGGTCACCCTAGGTCTTTTGACCCTTCTCTTAACCCTTCAGAAAGGGTCGCCCAATGTCAAGTTGGGGGTAGACCTGGCGACCCTTTCTGGAAATGGTCGCCCTAGGATAGACCTAAGGCGACCCACAACAAATGGTTGGGAAAAAATAGGTTGAACAAGGCGTACCTGGGTGTTGCGATAAAAATAAAATCAATGCAAATGCACGTCATCGAACAAGTAATATAGAATGAACAAGAGTATCGTCTCACAGAAACTGATCTAGACTTCACTAAGTACCAAAACCGTCACAATTAACTTTTATCCAGACAATTAGTTTTGAAAGAGTGGATTAAAAAAAATTTGTAAACTGAACTAAATAAAATTTAAACATGATCTATTAAGAATAAACCTAGGACTATCAATTTCCCCTCGTACTTTATATAGAATCATTCTTTCTCTATTCAATCAAATTTCCAAATTAATAACATAGGGCTCTATAATCTTTCTACGCCTCTTTCGAATGCTGCAGAAACATATTTTGTGTATCGAATTAACTTCTTTATTCCTAGGCAATTAATAAGCTAGAACCTATTAATCATCAACCCTAATGAGCTACCTAAGGCCTTCGAGTATATTCCTATCCCTCACACGAATCAATCGGTATTCCAACACAAACTACACTTAGCTATCATATCCGCGGGTTAACTTAGAATTCTCTTCCGAGTTCAACTAGATTTCCTGATCAATTCAACTAGTAGCCAAATCAATTAAAAGCATTAAAACTGAGATAAGATAAGCAATTCAATTGAAATCAATAGACATAGAGAATGGAAATCACAACTCTGTATAAAAATACTAGGGTTCTATTGTAGCCCTAGATAATGAGTTCAGTTCATGATTGATAAAGTGACGATCCAAACACAAGAAGTAAACATCGACATGATATCAAGCATATAAGAGAAACTAGAAGAGAAGAATTATAGCCAGGTCTTCCAACTCAATCTACACCCGTCATCTCCTTGAAACTCTCTAGGTTGATCGTGTCTTCAAGTCTCCATTGTGCTGGCTGTACCTATCTCAACCTCCTTCATTCATGTATATAAGCTGCAACCCTCCGAAATCTCTCGTAATCCACAAAATATGATTTCCTATTTTAAACTTCAAATATCCAATCTCAATCATTTAGAATAGGATCTCATATCACCAAGGTATTTTTCTTTTTGCTTCTTCCTCTAAGAATGCTTGAGACCCATGAAAAATCTTGAAGAAATCAAAGCTGGTCGATTCTGTAAAGTTGATCGGGTTTGGCGGGTCTAGATCAGGTCGGATCAGATCTGGGTATGCTTGCGCACAAAAATTCTAGGTGAGGCTAGGGAAGTGTAATAATACTAATAACCAAGACCTGAACGACGATATCATGCCCCTTAGCGAGCTACATAGCCTTTTCTGCGCTCAAGTGTCACACTCCATATCATCACTGGAGGACTTGATTTTTAGTATTATTGATTCCCTAGAATTATCTCGGATCGCATCTAACCAACCTGTTTTCTGATGTGTAAGATTCACATAAGAGACAAGCACATTCACATAAGAGACAAGCACAAAGCATACTTAGGTCAGCTACTGGTATTGAATAATTATTTAAAATCCCAAGCCTTAGCCCATAATGAGAGAATTTAGAAGATCATATTGAGAGAGAGCATATTGAAAACCTTCTCTGACTTCCTCTTGTTGATCAATTACAGAGCGAAGCTGTCATTATATAGGCGAAACTCGAACAAGACGACAATAAGATAATTTAATACGGTGGGCAAGCATGGCCGACACCTATGGCCTATCATTATAATTGAGGCCGACTGACATTATTGGCCTGACACAATGGCCGACATTAATAATTCTATTAGCCTAATAGTACAAAGTTCAAACAGTAAGGGATAATCTCCATTATTTCCGAAACGGCTCATGAGGGTGACATGTTAGGGTTAGGATCATCTTCAGGCTAGTCCCACCACGGCTTTTCCCAAGGCCACTTTTTTTCCATGTTTAGATCTTTTTCAGTCACATCTTTCCTCCGGTCTTCTTCAAACATTGTTGGTTGCGGCCAGTTGGCAAGGTCCCGCAAATCATTATTGCAAAAAATAGGTCTTGGTTAGTCTCCAACTGGAACTAGTGGTTAAGTTGTCGTGTTAGCTAGTGGATTCAAGTCCAGTTGCATAAAGGCTTTCGGATCTAGGGAGTTTGGATCTTGAGAGTCTAATGGAGAGATTGGGTTGTCCTTATTGTAATATTCAAGGGCCCGTTGAATTATAGTCCTGGTCTGTAAATAATCTCCTGGATAGTCTCAAAGGACTTAGACGATCGCAGGTGGCCAAATGACCTGCGGGGATTACTCCATTTTTTTCATAGATTATCCTCTGGAATTCTTGATATTAGTCCTCGAGATCTAGGATATTTGTGGTGAAAGTCCTCCACACCTCAGAGGAATAGGTTCGCTGAAACCTTGCATGTTCTCCCTATGCTCGGTGTAGTCTTCCAAGCAAGGTTGTCATAATCGCAATTCCACCTAGAATCGATCAATGGTCGTAGAATCGTGAATCGCGATTCGAATCGTGAATTGTAAAATTCTACCTATATATATAAGAAAAAAAACATATTTTCATATTTAACATTGTCAATTGTCAGCGGAGATTTCTTTTTTTTGGATTAATAACATTGTCAATTGTCCATCTTCTCTGCTTTATTTTCGGGATGGGATATCCAAGTTCAAAGAAGAAGGGATCAGATTGGAAGTGAAGAAGTAACAACATTCACAAGAGGTTCCTTATGGGCATCAACAGTCAGATTTCTTTTTTCTTTTTTTTTTTTGGTTTGTACTCTGTAGAGGTAAATCCCGATTCCAATTTCCAAGCCAAAAAAAATGTAAAATTCTGATTAAATCTAAATATGGTAGTGCATGTTAAAAAGAGAGTACATAATCGAATATACATTGCCCAAGCGCCTAGAATCGAAAATACACTGGCCAGAGAGAGATAGAGTACAGAATCGAATCAATCGAGCTTCCTGCCCTACCCCCGATCGAATTAGAGTACAAAATCAACTCATGAGTTTGGGGAAAGGGAGAATTAGAGCTCAGAATCGATGCTTCCTGCCCTACCCCTGATCGAATTAGAGCCCAAACTAGAAGTACGGAAGCTCGGAGTACATGTTGAATTAGAGCTCAGAATCGAAGCTCGGAGAAGGTATTGTACCCCGTGGAAGCTCGGAGAAGCCGAGAAGTAGGTGGAAGCTCAGAGAAGCTAGTTGGTCGGAAGATGTAGGGCAAACTCGTCGAAGAATCGAAGATTTAGGGCACACTGACAGAAGCTCGGACTGAAAGTACGGAGGAAACTGAGGAAAACTGGAAGAATCGAGTGGAAACGAAGAAGAAAGGGGGTTGGGAGGAAGGGAAAAAGGCTAGGGCTTGGGCTTTGGCCCGCTTCTGGGCCTGGGCTAGGCCCGACTAGCTTGAACCCAGAATCGCGGAATCGGCCCAATTCTGCAATTTTGCGATTTTGCGCCCGATTCATGCCGATTCTATCTGCTCGACTCATCCTGTAGAATCAGAATCGGTGACCCCCTCTGGAATCGTAGAATCGTACGATTCTACGATTCGAATCGCGATTTTAACAACCATGCTTCCAAGTCTAGGAACCATACTCTATGCCTGCTTGAATAGAACAATGGTGTGTCTGTGCCGTTGAGAATGAGAGAGCACTCTCTTGGCTTTTTCCTCAAAGAGCTGTTTCCAGTGATGGATGGACCGACACCATTCTAGGAACTGAACAAAAGAAGTATCTGGGTTCTTATCTTCAATAGGATAACTAAGCATCTCCCTGTTTGGGAGGTTGCAGTTAAGGAAGTTAAGCCTTAATTCCCTATAGTTATAGCTATGGCATAAATACCAAAATATCCATTTCATGACCTCGGATATGGGAAACTGCATGAGTGTCTGAATGGATGGATAAATGGATATTGAGAATGCATTCTGTAAGGTTGGAGGGTAAGACCTTCGTAATGCGAGAAGATCCTCTATTGATATTCCTAGAAGAGGTTTTTGGCCTTGATAGGGAATGTCTTCGTCCTGACTAATTGTAAGACTTCAAGGAAAATGTCACCCTAAGCCTTTCAAGTGATCCTGGGTTCTAACATGCGCTTACGGCTTGGTTTTGGGCCCGCAATATTGTGAACATGCAGACAGGCATAACTTGTAATGGCTGCTAAATTTGTACACGTTCCTTCATTTACAAATATAAAGAAACTATTTAAATTATTAAAAATCACAAATATCAATGTTTGCTAATTTTAGGTGAGTTGGCAGTTTATGTAAAATATCAGGAGAGTCTTGTGCTTGGAGAAAATTTGCAATCGGGAGAGGCTTATCCATTAGTGGGTTGAGCTCGCTCAAACCTAGATTAGTCGGATCTAATAGACTTCCAGATATCAAGTGGTACACACCTAAAAAATATATTGATATACTTAAATTTACTTAAAAATTTAGAAATGAAAAGAAAAAAAATTTATTTAAAATAAAAAAGGAAAAAAAATATGAGAGTGACGCATAGCTTTTTAAACAAGAATTTTAGTATATGGAAATTAGGGGGCAACGTTGCGCGTTTGAAAAAATTTATCATTATTTTTTTTTGTTTATCATAGTAGTTTTGTATAATAATTATTATAGACTATGACTGAAATTAATAATAAAAATAATTATTTGTAAAAATATCAACTCTTGTTGGATAGTAAATGATCCGACTTTTTAACACATTTATTGTAATCAGTATTTTCTATGGCATAAATACTAATGTGTCTCCCCGCTTATTATAATTTGAATTTCCGATATTTCTATTAAAAAAACAATAATGGCAATATAGTAGGCCTTATGTAATTAATTCTAAGTAGATGAACTTTACTTATAGTAGGGTTTTGAAATTCATTAAAAGAATCTTCTGGTACAGTTAAGTCAACGTCCAGGCTAGAATTAGTCTTACTCAACAGGTTAGCGTAATCTCATGTTTGTTGGAAAAATAAGGAAATGTTTAACGGTACAAATAGAAATAGACTACCTAAAATGGTGATAAAGTGAAAGAGGTTTTTTGTTAATGTGGACGGTTTTAGATGATTTGACGCTTATTTTTCTTAAATAAGGTTTCGAGTGTGATTTTTATAATTGAAGAAAATCCATGATGAAGAGAGTGCATTATCCATTAGTGTGTCGATCTTGCTAAAAAAATTAATAATTGAATCCATTGAACTTTCAAATACCAAGTGTTCCACACCAAATAGAAAGGATGTATAGTAAATTAAACAAAAATAAAAAAATATCAATAATTTTTTTTATTAGGGGGTCCCTTGGTAAGGACCCGCCCTACCCACCCTACTCACTTTGTCTCAAAGATGGGCGAGTTTTAATTGTTTTTTAAGTATAAATCTGGTCATTTTACTCGTGCGATGCCACAGGTCAAAAATAAAATTTCATGGACTTTTTTATTTGTCGTAGTAGTTTGTGTAATAATTAATATATATTGTAGCTGAAACTAATGGTAAAGCTACTTATGTGCACTCGATTGGTAGTAAATTATCCAAATTTTTGGAAAGGTTATGCTAATTAATATTTCATATGATATAAAAGTGAACGCTCACATTGATAAACTTAATTTGAATTTTTAATATTTCTAAATACAGTATCACAATCATGAACTTTCTTGTAGCACATTCGATATTTATAAAAAGAATGTCGTGGCCAAGCCTATTTCTAACATCACAAATTAGAAGAAAACTAGGTTTTTTTTTTCAGTTATAAGGGAAGCTCAAGAATTAGTACAATGAAAGAGAAATAATAAATAACTAATAAAAATGGTATGAGTAGTCCCACTGAATATCGAACATGCGACCTCTAAATTAACAGGTGAGAGCATACTCTACTACGCTACATCCTCTTTGGATAAACTAGGTTTTTTTTTTTTATCAATGTAGGTTGGTTATAAGTGAGACGGCGAATATTATCCTTCACCACAAGAAAAAAAGGGCTTCAGCGACGAAAATTTTGTGACGGATTTGTGACTAAACAGTGATGAAAAATAAGAAAAATATTTGTTTCACATCAGTGATGGATTTGTGATAAAACTGTCCAACACAATACTTTTTCGTCACTAATTTGTCGCAAATTTAGCACAAGAATTAACACAGTATTATAGTAAATCGGTTCAGTGACGAATTTGTGACAATAGTTTTCCGTCATTCTTTTTGCGTCACTAATCCATGGCCGTCACTGAGATGTCACTAATATGTCACTGGATTCGTGTTTATCAGGGGCATGTTAGTAGTTATGAGTGACGATTAAGTGACAGAAGTTTAAATTCTAGAAAAATAAAGGTAAAAATCACTTCGCTATTTCATGACAATAGTTTTCTGTCATTCTTTTTGTGCCACTAATCCATGGCTGATTATTTCTGTCATTAAGCCATCACTAATCTGTCACTGGTTTCGTGTTTATTAGGGACATGTTAGTAGTTATGAGTGACGAATCAGTGACAGAAATTCATGGTGCGTTAGTTAACCCTAAAAACAAACGGGCCATTAAATTTCAGGAAAATAAAGGTAAAAATCACTCCGCTATTTCATGGGCTCGAACACTTGACTTGAAGCAAACGGGGCATATTCTTTCCACTGCAGCAAAGATCAATTGGCAATCTCTTTTTTGTTACATAAATTTAATAAATGTGTTATTTTATTTTACTAATGAGATTGGCTTGCGAGAACTCTCGTTCAGTCTCGTTCTACCTCTTCCTCTCGCGCTCAATCTGCTGAAGTGGAGGAGAAGGTGGAACCCTAGCTTCCGGACACGAATTAGAGCAGAGCAGCGGAGCAGTAGAGAAGAAGAAGCAGAGCAGGGGAGGAGTAGAGAAGAAGAAGCAGAGCAGCGGAGGAGTGGGCTTCGACGTTTCTCGGTTTCCGGTAAGTCTACCATTTCAATTTCTCAGAGCACAGCAGCGAAGGTTTCCCTGAATCCGCGATTTCAAACACTAAACACGATGAATCTGCTTTCGATATCGGTGGAGCCGATTATTCGAAAAAATAATCAACAATTGTTCACTTTATCTGCTTTCAATTTTTTCGAGTGGGTTTCACTCGAATGTGTGACTGAATCTTACATGGAACCAATTGTTCTGCTTCTCCCCTTAAACCCCCCCTTCTGCTTCTCCTTCTTCTTAGAGTAGACCGCAATGCTCCTCTGATTTTGACTCCAGGTAGCAGTATCCCCTCCCCTGTCCATTTTCTCAGCTCCATTTGTCCGTAAATGGTGGCAGATTTTGCTAGAGATTGTGAATTCACTTTGCTTGTCGTCAACTCCTCTTCCAAACACTTTCTTGTTATTTTTCTGAAAATAATATAGAGCACACAACATGAGGCAAAAGATTGAACACGTAATACAGATGAAAAGAATGAGCGCATTGCTGAATGGATGCACTTGGCACACTTAAAAGGGACAATATAAATGTATTTTATTTTAGGTAAGCTTCACCTCGTTCGTTGCTTATTTATTTAGTTTGTCGATGATTGTTTAGGGCTTCAAAGTTTCTTCTCCTGCTCCTTCTCTCGAGCTGTTGTTGTGGCCGGACTACTGCCCATCCGATCTGCTGCTGTCACCGGACTACTTCCCGTCCAAGCTGCTTCTGCTACCGCTGAGGCAAAATCTCTGATCTCTTTGAACGTTTTCAGCTGGAAGTTTCTGATTTTCTGATTGCTCTTTGTATATTTCTGTTATTATTGCTGGGTAAGGTTAGCTTGTTGAAGTGTTTTTCAATCTCTGCTAACGGGAGAGTAGATAATATTTTGAGAGCTCAGCTAATGGAAGTTTCTGATTTTCTGATTGCTCTTTTTGCAGTGATTTGAAGAAATGTGGCTAAACACAACTGGTTTCAGCATCGGAGAAAACTTTCCACTTTTTCTTCCCATTATCTCCAGTAAAACTGAAAAATAGGATGACCAAATGACTGCAGGCGACTCTTTCAAGATAGTAATTGATATGGGCATCTCTTTTAATATGACTAGTACATGCTGTTTGATTATGAACGAAATACAAATGCTGAAACTGAGTGCTTACTCGGGTTTGTTTAATAGTCAATTTTAGAGTTCATTTGGGTACAGCTATCAGGAAACTGAATACTGAATTATTTTCCATATATAATTTTAGTTTGTTATTTGACTGGTAGACATTGATTTTAGTTGATATACATTCTTGAGTTTAGTATGTGATTATGTCCATGAGCATCGCCATAAGGATGGAACTGAGGCTGAATTTGTGGACAACAATTCCAAAAGAATTCATGTAAGTGACTGGTGCATTCGGTTATTAATTATCATAAATCAAGATTGTAATACTAATATCTTTTCCATTTATAGGGCAATTATACTTCCACCATCTCTGAGAAATATGGCTCAGATGTATCCTCCAAGCTGAGTTTTGACACTGATGCATGGATTAACGTTGCTGGAGCTCCATCTAAAGGGAGAGTGTACGGGTTTGGAAGTCGACGAGATCCTAAGTTGGTCATAGGATCCAGCGTATCTTATTCGGCTACTTCTAGATGTGATCTTGGCGGATCTTTGTCGCGTGCAATTGCTGATGAGCGGCTTAAGGAGATTGAGGAGCGTATACAACGAGACCTGCAGCAGAAAATGGAAGCAGAGATTGAAGCACGTACAGAGGAACAAGTAGAGAGACTGATGACTGAGCTGCTTAAGCGAGAAGTCCTGCCACGAGGAGCTTCACCGCCTCCTCATGGTGTTGCTGAATAGTTAACCTTGCATATCTCTGTAGATAGATCATCTTGGGTTGTGAAACTTCGTCGAAGCTATCATTTTGTTTTGATACGATTGGTAGTGAACTTTGTTGGAGCTATCATGGTTTGGACTATAGGTAATGAACTTTGTCGAAGTTCTCATTTTGTATTGGACAAGTGCTATTGAGAATATTGTTGACCTCGGTATTGCTTTTGTGAAATGATGGATTATGTATTTTATGTATGTGATGTGGATATGAATTCACGGATATGTATTTGAAACAGGTTGAAAATTAGCTGTATCATTGAATTCGGGGATGCAGATTGATAATTAGTGACGGATTTGTAACGGAGTTGTCACTGTGATTTGTGAATCAGTGACCGATTTCGGTTGCTAATTTGAGACAAAATTCTCTTGAAAATACCGTCATTGATTCGTCACAAGAATATGTCGCTAAGTAGTCGCAAATTTCCGTCACTAATCCATCACAAATATCTATCACTAATTTGTCACTAATCAGTGGCAAAATGACCTTGTATTGCCTTCCTTTCGGTGACTAATCTATCACAAAATCATCGCATGCATTCCATCGCTCTTCTGTCACAAGTGTCTGTCACAAATTCCGTCACAGATTCATCACAAATCTAATAATTTTTGTGACCAATTCCCTCACTAATCGGTCACAACATGTTACATCTGTGATGGAATATCGGTTCCCTTCAAAACGTATCTGTGATGGAAAGTGTGACGGAACACAAAACTTTGTGATGCAAATTTCCATCACAGATAGCATTTGTCACTCGACTTTCATCCAAGAATAGTGACGGAAATTTCGGTCACTTAAAGCGTCTGATGGAAGTCTAGGCATCTGCGATGGGAATTTCCATCAATGATGCCTATTTTTCTTATGGTGCTTAGGTAAGGCCTCGGGTGTCAATTTTGAGATTAAAGAAAATTCACGATCGAGAAAAGTTTATTCCTTAATGGGTTGACTTCACTCAAACTGAGATTAAGTTGTCTTAGTGGAGTTTGAATATCATGTGGTACACATAAAAAAATCACAGATGAAAAGAGACTACTTAAATTAGTAGTGAATTGAAATAGACTTTTTATCAACGTGGATTGTTCTTAGAGGAGTCAATGCTTGTTATCATTAGCCAAGGCATCAGATGCAAGTCTTGTGATTGAAGAAAATTCATGATAGGGAGAGATTAGTGGGTCGATCTTGCTCAAACCTTAGATTAGTTGGAGTTAGTGAACTTCTAAATATCAAGTGATACACACTATAAAAAGATATTTATATACTTAAATTCAATAAATATTCAAGATATTCAATATTTTAAAAAATAAAAGTGGGATGGGTGGCTGATGGTGAAAAATCCACCCACTCGCCACCCGTTTACAAGAGATTTTTTTTCGGTTACAATGGAGGTCCATGAGCTTAATAAATTGAAATATAAATTTTAAATATCTAATAAAATAGCACGAATAATCTCATTGGTTATTGAACATGGGACCTTTTGGTCATCAGGCGAGAGGTGTATCATCAGGCGAGAGGTGTATCACTGCGCTATACATTCTTTTGATATGAGAGATTTAAATGTATTAAATGCTTCCGTCAATATGTATGTAATGTAACAGGCAAACTCATGCGATGCGAGCGAATGACCACACAAATGAGCCATCCATTGGAAGCGCGCGGTCAGATCAGAGGCGAGCTATATCGCTAATGCTACATTACAAGCAGGACAGTAGTCAAATATCCATGCACAAAAAAGAAGCTAGTGGATCAATAAATGAATTAATGAAAGTATAAAATCAGCAAAAAGAAAAAAATAATAATAAATTATAAACTACCGAAAAAAATTGTTTTCATACAACATTACTTACTGAAAATAAATTATATGTATATATCGCGTAACTCCATATTCTGTCTTTTAATTAAGTTTCAGTATTTGTCGTGAAATAAAAATTTCAGGATTAAAAGCGATTCAGTCTGATGAATTCGTGGGCACAAAAACATTGTGCGAAGCAAAATCAAAAGGGAAAAAAGTATACGTACCTCTGCAGCTAGCCATTGTAGAGAAATAGGTCCTTCACTAATATATAACTTCCCCGTATTAGACCTTTCCAGACACACACTTATATATGTGTGAGCACACACATACACATATATATGTATGTGTAAACCAATTATGTTTACTGCATCCTACCATTCTCGATCAACCTAGCAATATGTCCTTAAACTTTTGATGCACGCATGATTAATACCTATAGCATTAATTGATACATAAATAATTGTAAGAATAATGTTATCAACGACCATTCAATCAATATAACCTAATGCAATATTAATACATCATTTCATTTTATGGTTATTATTATCTCTATTATGCGAAAACCTTGAGAAGAAAATGTTTTGACAAAACACATATTAATTCAACGTGAAATGGGAAGGAGTTGTCATGTAAAATAATATTTGATTCTTGGCAAAGAAAAATAACAAGAAAAAGAAAAAGAAAGCACATAACATTTGATCCATCGGCACAGCAGGATAACCCTGAGGGAGGTAAAAACGAAAGGGGAAACAAAAATTCCACCATATGGAAAAAGTGATATTGGCGCGGCTCAATCTGAGATCGTATTTTACGGCTCGACGTAAATTCGTCTTCGGATTGAACCTCACCAATATCGCTTTCTTTGCATCACCCATGCATATCCGACAAGTTGTACCTGCAACTCCCCGATATAATGCATTTAAAATTGCATGCATGTCCTTAAATATGTTGATGAATGTGACCCTTCAACCTCAGGGCTACGAACGTACCCTTGCAACTGCGAGGTAAGAGAACGTTGATCTCTCTGGTTTTAAGAAGTAAGGACGTCCCGAAATTAAGAAGACAGTGGCACTCGAGTAAGAAGAGAATATCATCGAAAAATGAATGGTCCCAGGCAAGGGACAATAAAGATCATTGTTTTGAGCATCTCTTGTAGGGAAAAAGATGGGTATGGCTAATTAAGCTAAGTGGAGGTGGGGAGTAGAAAGGCCTTGTTGGTGGTTGGAAAGCGGTGATCATGGTGATGAAGTGGGATCTGCAAAATCATTATACATGCGCATCGTCTCTGTGCGTACGTATTCCTTTGAATTATACATGTATATATATATTGTGGAGTATATACACACATGTATAACGATACTTAATAACAGACATACATACATACATACATACATATATGGGCATATAACAGTACGCTTCTTACTGCAAAAGTTCTTCCAAGCATTTCACCAAAAAAAAAAAAAGGTTCTTCCAAGCAAAAAAAAAAAGAAAGTTCTCCAAGCTGAACCAAATATGCACGAGAGATAAAATACATAAGGATACATAGATAAATAGATAGCTGAACATGCACAATAAGGAATTTGAGGGTTTTATAGATAGGTTATTTACAGAAGGGTTATAAAATGAAATGAACAAAATGTATTATTGTGAATGTCTAGCTCGCTAGGGTTTTCAAAGAGTTTGTGAAGAAGAAGAAGAAGCTGAGAAAGAGGGAAATGAGAGAGACGGAGAAGGAGAGGGAGCTGAGGGGAAAAAGAAGGGGGAAAAGAGAGAGAGAGAGAGAGAGAGAAGAAGAAGAAGAAGAAGAATGGATGGGATGGACAAGAAGGGTTGGCCTGTGCGGTGGGTAGGGGAATGTATAATTAATGGAAGAAGGGTGCCTCGGGATGATGAGAAGGAAAAGTGAGAGACATCATATCAAAGGAGCTTACTTTTAGGGTTCATGCTTAGTTTGTACTCCAAAAAAAAAGAAAAAAAGAAAAGAAAATCGGATTCGTACACATGCACACAAACACCCACACGCAATGATCTTTCTCTTCTCTAACATCCTTTGCATGCACCTGAAATATTCTCATTATTCTCTACAAAAGAAGTTAAAAGAAAAAAAAAAACCGTTCTACTTTTGGTTTGTACCATATACACACACACACTTGTTAGGTTATTCCTTCTCTTGCGTGACACTATTATTTTTTCAAGGCGCCACTTTTTAGGATCATGTTTTATATTAATTTCATTAAACATTGCATGCATATAGGTGATTTAGTGTATCTGCAGGGAGAGAATAAGATGGTTGGCTTATTTGCACGCCCTCTTTCCCCAAATCATTACACATTAATTATTGTGTTTCGGAAGTATTTATTAGTAATACATATATGATGATTATCATTAATATATAATATATGAAAAGCATCGATTATGCACTTCATGCGATTATATATTATCAATTCAGGGGAGTATGCTCTTGCCCAATAAGGCAGCATATGCAGGAAGCATATATAGGATACATTAACTTCAATCAGCTTATAAATATATGTCTGTACACAAATAGCATATCCGTCTTAATAATATTCAGCTGTACTGTATAATGCAGGTACTAAAATTACGTACAGAAAAAGCATGTGTGAACATATATAAAGGTTTGATACACATCCAATGCACAGATATAGATCCATATATCCCAAAGAAAAGAAGGTTGTCATCTTGGATTAATATATAGTTTGTACGTATAAACAAAATCAAATGGCGCACGTGGTTCATCAAATAATGTTGAGAGTTAGAATACTGCACGAAAAAAAATTAACTAGCAGTAAGCCACAAGTCAATTGGAGGATAATTGGGTCCATCACCTCCTGAGTGTGAATTGTTTTGATTGGAAATAGGCCAATTTTTGTAAGCTTAGTCTATAATTTTACAAATATGTTATTCATATTATATATTAAGGAAATTCTTGGGTCTCAAAGCTGAATTTTCAGTCACGGACTAAATACAAAATCATATACAAAAGTTTTGGATTTTGTACAAAAATATTTTGTACGGCTTATATAAAAAGTTTTTTTTTTTTACAAAATTCAAAACTCTTATACAACAAAAATAAGTATTTTACATTTGGATCGTGAATGAAAATTCAATCACGAAATTCAAGCATTCTCCTATATGTTATGGTTAAGGAAACGGCGTGCAAATTAAAAAGATCAAGAGTATGTTCTTTGTTGCATGCGGGTGGACTGACTGCGGGCGAAAGGGAGAGAGAGAAATGGAAGAGAGAGGAGAGGGAGTGCGGAATGTCAGCGAGAAAGGTACGATTGTCTAGAAAGAAAGAAGGAAAATAAAGTACATATATATTCTGCATAATGTTATACATTATATGTAAAATACATTAGTTAAATTCTACGCACCCACATATATATACAGCTACATATATACATACATATATATATATATATATATATTCACAAATTCACACGCGTTCGCATGCACAACGGCAAAGGCAAAGACAAAAGCAAAATTAAGAATCGAGCACATACATAGATATATGTATATGTGTGTGTAAATATACATCAACGTGATGCTTGGGCAGAGGCCAAGGCGGAGACAACGGCGTTAAAGATGGCCTGCCTTGCCTTCCCTCTGAATCTTCGCTGGGAGACATCCTTGGTTTTTGCTTCCTCCTCCTCCTCCTTTTGCCTATTCTATTTTATAATAAAAAGAGGAACAAGTTTTGTTGGAGTAACATAAAGAGTAAATTCGAAATTGAGAAATTCTGAGTTGGATCTTAATCAGTTGAATTTATGTGTCCGTTTTTTTTTGCCATTACAAGGAATGTCCATAAAGCTGGTACATTAAAATAAAAATTATAAATATTTAATAAAGGAGTACGGGTAGTCTCACTAAATATCAATCCTGGAACCTCTTGGTCAACAAGCGAGAAGTGCGTCACTGCGTTATACCATCTCTTGATACTAAGCCTTTGGCTTCTTTATGACGGAATATATATAGGTCGCGTTTGAAAAGTTAGACTGATTTTAGAATCATGATTTTGATTTTAACTCAACACACTACACAACAAAATACACGTTTTTCAAGTCAAATTTATAATACCATCTCATTTGTCTTTTTCCACAATCAAAATCAAAATCAAAATCAAAATCATGATTTTAAAATCAACTAACAAATCAAACGCAACCATATAATCTGAAATACTTTCATTAATATTAGTTTGATCAAAATCTTTCTCACTGTATCTACTACATTCGATAAAATTGTTGGGGATTTATACTTTAGGATGGATGGTTTGGAAATAAAGACAAAACCGAATTCGGATTAGGAGAAGACGAACTTTGAAGACAGTCGAATAAGACAATGTTGATCCCGAATTCAGAGTCGAAGAAGATGACAAATACGATCTTCAATGTCGAATAATTGGTTCGTGGCACGAGTTAACGCTTTCTGAAAAGAGTTATTCGCCTCCACACAAAATTTCTATTGGATTTCTAACGAGTCTCTTAGAGGACACAACAAATCCTTTATGTGTTTTACAATCTTCTTTATTAATTATTACTATTATGTAATAAATTTAAATTAAATTAAAAGTGATTTTTAATCAATAAATTCATCTATATTTTCAAAAGAACATAAACGATATAATTGTCTTAAAAGATTAGCTTTGTCATTATATTATTTTTTACGTAATATCACGAGTAATGCAATTAAAACTTACAAATTAAATTTAAATTTGGCACCGCAAATAGTGCCTGTTACGTTTAATATACAAACATATATATCTATATATATATTTTGGGGTGAAATGAGTAGTTGATTAATCAATTACAGTTTATTGTTATCCTATATGTTAAAAACATTCTCTCTTTCTTTTTTTTCTTTTACCTTTTTGAATGAACTATATAGGGGCTGGATCGCAATTAAATTAAGAAATACAAAGTTGAGCCATGTTGATCCCCTACATCTCAAAAACGTAGGAAACCAAGTCAAATATAGCTACGAGTCTATGTATGAATCCCTGAGGCTATATTTGGACATCATGTTAAGGATAGAGATAGGGATGAGATCATTAGAGACTTATGGTGTGTTTAGTTTATAAGTGATATTATAAAATTAAATTTTGATTTTGAAAAAGAATAGTATAAATAATTATATATGGGACCCACCCTTTAACTTTATATAAGTTAAGTAATTTTGATTTTGAAAAAGAGCAGTATAAATGAAGCTCACCCTTTGACTTTGTATGAGTTATTTTATTTTGTTGTGGGTAGAATTAAGTTAAAGTAAGATTTTAAAATCTTACTTTGAATCCAAACGGAGCATTAAGATCCCATGGATAAACTTTCTGTTTGGTCTCTCAATTAGATTTTAATGGTGCGTTTGGATTCAGAGTTAAAGCAACTTTAACTTTAATTTTGATTTTGATTGTGGAAAATGACAAATGAGATGTAATTATAAATTTGACTTGGGAAACGTGGGTTTTTGTTGTGTAGTGTGTTGAGTTAAAGTTAAAGTTAAAATTTTTGACTTGCAAAATGTGTATTTTTGTTGTGTAGTCTGTTGAGTTAAAGTTAAAGTCAAAATTAAAATTTTTTGTTTGGGAATCCAAACAGGTTATAAGATTTTAACTCTAATTTTAACTCTACTCACTACACAACAAAAATCAACTCCTCAAAGTCAAAAAAGTAGGCCACATACATAAAACCACATACAACTCTATTATACTCAATTCAATTTTTAATACTAAATTGTAAATTATCTCAACTATTCATTACATTTTCACATTTTTTTCTCATAATTCAACAACACAATCATTACAACCCAATTAAAATCAAAACTCAACTCAACTCAACTCTAAAACCAAACACACTTACGTCCCAATCAAGTGTTTGGGGCATGTTTAGGTTTGGAATTGGAATATGAGACCAAAATGATGTGCTCTTAAATTATCTTTTTTATGAAAATTTTCTAAAAATGAAAAATAATTTTTTGAAATTTAAAAATTAAAAAAAGAGAGGATGAAAACAGACGAACCAGTATTAGGCTGTATTGGCCAAAATTCAACCACCACGCCCCCACAAGGTCGCTAGCATACCCAAAGATCGTCGGCGATCTCGTCTGGATGGCAGAACCGCGAAAATCGCTCCCATTTCTCTCTCATCGAAGAGAGAGAAGTGAGCTTTTGAGGCATGGTGGTGGCCCAATGGAGGTTGTCAGCAGCGCACGAGAGAGAGAGATTTCACAAGGTTGTCGGTATCCTCTAGGACCGCTAGCGATCTCGCTGGGGCGGTGGCGGCCAGGATCGGGCCACCACCGACCTCTTCATTCTTCTCCAAGTTTGATGGCAATTTTCATAAATTTAAAACAAAGTTAAGGGTATTCAACCATTTCAATAATAATTATATCCCAATTCGAGCTCAACCCACTCCTTTTCCAGGATTAGATACTAATGTTTTATCTCAGTATTATCCCAATCCTAATCTATTTTCGTCCCATCAAACACTGCATTGAGATTTTAGTAATCCCATCCTCCTCTTAATCCTGCCTACCAAACATGACATAAAGATAATGAAATTGAAAGAGGATACTTCGCCAATCAATCTGTACAAATATTTCCTTATCGAAAAGTGTGCTGTACCAGCACAATCCAAGCTCAATTGAGAAGTTTCTTATCGAAGGTCTCTCCATAAAGTTTTCTTCCACCCTCTCTCATCGGTTGTGAGTGTTTGTGTGCCTACTACTACCAACCACCCACCCAAACGGATTCTCTTCTCTCCTCTCCCACGCCTTAAATTTAAAATTTCCTATTAGATATAATTACTATTGTTACTTTTTTTTCCCAGGGTTCCCCCTAATCACCAGATCCTAGAAGCAAATTGGGACCTCTTCTCTAATTGTGTCTCTCTTTCTAAAGACTGAGAGACTAAAAAGCTGGGAAGGTCAATAAAGCGAAGCTAGCTTAGCTTGCTACAGCCCCCTTCCTTAATTATTTATATTATATTAATATATTATGTTTTATTTCCGTGGCATTTCCTCATCTTTCGGCCTTTCACCTTTTCTATAATTTATTTATTTCGTAAATAAATGAACAATTGATAGCGGTTCCTTCTTGGTTTTTTTAATCTCCACTCGGAAGTTCATCATGGAGCAGGGCGCCCGGGGGAAAGCAAATTATATATTTAGGATTGAAATAAAAAGAAAGAAAGAAAAAAAAGTGTAAGAAACACTTTTTGCTGGTCTCGACCGAAACCTCTTCATTAAAGGTTGAGACAAATAGGCAGCCACACCTGACCCCCCTGAATTTGTAGGAGAATTCTTTATTTTATATATGTAATCTCACTAGCTGGAACATGGTGGGGGCATATCATATTCATTGCCATGGGAAAGCAAACATGCTTTCTTGACTCAATCCATCAGTCCAAATTAGCATACTAGAGCTAGATACGTAACACTTATATGTCGCTTATTTCCAAATCCATTACATACATATGCATGCTCCACTTAATTATTGATTGTCCATCAGATGAGCAATTAATAGACCTTCACACTTCAATTTATTACGATTGGACAGCTTTCTAAGCTAAGCTAAGCTAGATATATTTGGAATTTCAAAGATGTTTGGAGTATGCACACTTATTTGCAGCTGAGAAAAGGTCTATTAATAAATAATATAATATACAATAATGTATGTGTATGGGTTATACCGAGATTTATTTTGTCTTCAAGAACGTGTGAAAAGGAAATACTAAATACAGATGATCTATCGATCTTTGATGAGAGGATTAATTAATACATATATTGGAGGGGCATATATATAAATGCCAATATTAATTAATTAATTATAATCTCGTTGGACTTGAAAATCTTCTTCATGGGTAGATACATGTCGTGTCTCAGTCATGCACGGCAAACTTAGGCCAAAGTCAGTTGTCCGCTTGCGAAGACAAATTTAAATTTAAGATAGTAGGCAGTCGACACGGACAGCCATTCCTCCGCACCCTCACACTACTCTGAAACTGCGCGCTCCGACAAGTACTGATTATACTCGATCCCATCGGTTATACATCTATTTTATAGTAGATGCACGGAATTTATTAATGAATATATGAATTACACTACTAATATAAAATGCTAGAAAATATATAAAAGTTAAACTTCATTTGAAAAATATATAATTAATTATCTAACATCATTAATAATCTTATTGGTTGATTTAAAGATACCAAATCAATAAATATGAATTACTTAATATCATTAATGTATATTGATAATTTTTGTTTATATAAAACATAATCGATATGATCAAAACTTATAAACAATTAGTTCAATTTTTTTATTAATTAGATTTACCTTAAAGAAATTAAGGTTAATATAAGAAGTGAGCGTAATCTCTTAATATTGCACATTATCGAACTATATATATTTATTGGACTTTAAAAGTAGTTAATCGAAATTAAAAAAATTTGAAGTCTAATGTTTAATCGAAATGAAATTGTAATAAATATTCAATTAAGTACATTAGTAATTTAATATATACTTGTTGTATTGCACATATAATAAATTTTAAAATAAGCAAAAATAGAAAAGGAGCAATAAATTGTTTAATATAAAAATGTCTTAGCAAAAATCATGATTAGAATCATAATAATCAAAAGCAAAAACAGTGGATTCTTTTTTAAGAAAAATGCGGGAAAAGCAAAATAACAAAAAAAGATAATCTAATTGCTTATAATTCTAATTCTTCGTAAAAAAAATTTATCTCGAATGTAATGAATAATTACTCCTAATTTTCTTTTGTGCATAAATCAAATATTTTAATTTCTTCTCAATTTTCATTTGGGATAAGTATCAAAAAAGATAAAAAAAAATTTGAAACATTTTTCTCTTTTAGACCAAAACATTTATTTTTGTACTAATAGGATACAACATTTGTTAATATTTTAATAAGGCCTTTTCAATATTTAAAATATTTTTCAAGTGTCAAAAGTTAAACTTAAAATCTGTTAATCTGTAAAATATTAAAACAATTATATATACACACACGTGGGGCAAACTTACGAGATCGAAAAACGAAAATGAAGGCAGATCGAGCCAATGGTGATTCGTTAGAGAACGCGCCACAGCTCCTGGCAAGGTTGTCACGGGTGGTGGTTGCTAGCGAAAGGCCCCCACCACGCAATTTCTTGCTTCCTATGAAAATCTGACCAAGAGTACAGAGGGAAAATTAACAATTAAATAATACCTCGAAATATATAAGCAACACTACAGGAATTCGCCCCTACAGAGACGACAATTGAGATGAAAAGTTCCGTCTCTACATAATATAGAGACGAACTTTTCCATCTAAGAGGGTCCTTCTCAAAAAACCTTGTTGCAAATAATGAGACAAAAAATTATGTCTCATCGTCGACTAAGATAGAAATTTGAAATGAAATTTCTCATCTCAACTTGATAAATAGAATAAACCGTCTAAATTTTCGTCTCACGATTGAGACAGAAAGAGCGACGAAGCTTTCCGTCTCAATCCTTGCGACCGAAGTCCAATGAAAAATGTAAAAAGAAAAAAAAAATATTGGGTTGGCGGAGCCTAGAGGAAGCAAGGATTTTTGCGTGCCCGCCACCTATACTAGGAGTGCAATGCACCATGTCTCTCTAATTGTGTGGACTTTGCACTCATGGAGATTCTAACCAAAGTTTTCACCTTGGCGCGCATGCGTGTTACCATCTAGACTACTCTTATTTATTGTTACTTTTTAATATTTCATTATATTTGTTATACATTTGCAAATTTTAATTTAAAAGCAAATATTTATTTTCTATTGTCTATATTTTAAATACTTCTGATTGATTTTACACATTCACTCTTATTGTAGATTGCAACTTTTTTCCTAATACTATTTATCTACTATTTGTAATTTATTTATTATTTTATCTACAAAACTTGTTAAGGTACAATCAATATTCATCATTTTTTAAATAATTTTTGAAACTTTTATATAGAATTTTCTTAAATTTATATTTGTATGCCTAACTCTTTTCTTTTTTTAAAAAAAAAAGAGGGCAAGAAATATTTGAAATTATAAGTAGTATATGGATCTATAGAGACGGAAATTTGAGACATAAACTTTCATCTCACGTGGACAGAGATGGGGATTTGAGATAGATATTTTTGTCTCATTAATAAGAGAATGAGTTTTCCGTCTCCTGATCCGTCTTAAAAAAGGGGACAGACTTCTACGTCTTATTTTCAATCTCTTTGATGATAGATGGAATTTTTCCTCTCAAAATTAAGACAATCCATTTCGTCTTAAAATTCCATCTCTATAGGAGAGATGGATTCTAAGAGGGAAAGTGTCATCTTCATATTAAAGAGATGGTACTTTTCATCTCCTAATCCATCTCAAATAATGAGACGGATTTCCGTCTTTTTTCTGTCTATTGATTGATAGACGGAATTTTGCTTCTCAATTTTCAAAATTTTCGTCTCAAAATAAAGACAAACTCATTCTTTCTCAAAATTCTGTCTCTATAAGACACTATTCCTGTACTGAAACTTATGATATTCTAAAAAAGGGGGGTAATATTTATGAAGAACAATAAATAAGGGTCACTTAAGAACCATTCATAAATATTCTCTACTAAAGACCTATAAAAATTTATAAATTATAAGGGAATAAATATCTTATAAGAGATGACATACATTTTTTTTGTGAAAGAGATGACATATCTTTTGAAATATAAGAGCATGACCATTAAGATTTTCGAGTAATAATGTCGTGAATCTTTTAAGACTTCTTAATGAACTATTTACAAGAAAAATTTTAGAGGGATAAGGAAGTCCAAATAATTTTTCATGTGTCTATTTGAAAACTAAAAGGTATATATAGCAGAAACAAATGTAGTTCTTTGAATAGTCTCATCTTATTAGCAATCGCATCCTTTCACAAAAAAATCATAATCAAATATGAAATAGTATTTGATGATTAAATTTGTTTGTACTAATTTAACCACTAAACTTATCTTCTTAGTAAATTATAGCTTTTTCTTTATTTTTTCGGTCAAATCTTTATAGTTTTTTATGCTGAAGAAGATATAATTTTCTAATAAAAATATTAAAAAAAAATAAGTGATGTAAGAATTTCATTTAGCCCTGGGAGATGCAATGACATTTTAAAATATTGTTTGAAAAGTTATTTCGCTTTTATTGTTTAAATGAGACATTTACTAAAAGGTACAATGGTTCAAGAATTAATTTGATTTCGTTAATTATGTATGGCGATAAATTTGTAATATCATTATCTAACTAATGCAAAATGGATAGAAAAGTTGGAGAAATACTTCACACTTTTATTTTTGCTATAGAAAGCGTGAAAAGGTGTATGAGACAAAGACCGTGTGAAATTGACAGGTGACGAACATATGATGCTACGAATTTTCGAAACCATAAATCGATCTAAAAAATGGGACAAACGTACCTGCGATAAGGGATGGCTTAGTTAAGATAGATGTAAGGGGAAAAATGTCAAAAATCAGTAATAAAGAAAAAAACGTGAATATAATTAAGCATTGCAATCAAAAGTAACGAGTCTAATAGGGTGAAACGAAAAGTTATAAGGATGCACGGATTTTTTCGAAATAATGAAAATTAGAGAAACACCTCGTACATTTATATATAGTGTAGATATATATTGAGTATATTTACTTATAACCCAGCTACACATAGTATATCATATATATGTATATATATGTAGCTTAATCAGGAGCGACTCAATAGATTTCGGGATCTAAGACAAAATTTTAATATAAAACTTATAATTTACTTAATAAAACTTAATTATTTTTATTGAAAATTTTTGTTTTGTCTTTGTAGGATGCAAAATTACTCATTAAAATTTTTCTAGTCGACATATTAAATTTTTTATAAAAACATAATCTGTACATATTGATTCCAAATTTATTATTACAAGTTAAGAATGTAGAAAAATAAAACAACACGAGAATCAAAATTCTTATAAAACATAATGTATACATATCACTAAAATTAGTTTTCTCATCATTAGTTTATTTCCTCTGGCAGCAACCTCATTATATATAAGTGCATTGTAGAATTATAGAATTCTCTCATTTTGTCCTCTCCTTTCCATTTTTTTTTTTTTTGGGGCAAGGCTACATCGAGGAGGAGATTGTGAGAATTTGAAACAAAAGAGGTTTGAGAATGGTGTGAAAAAGGATACACACACTCAAAATTCTCCTATTTGTATCTATATGCATACTTTCCACAATTTTTGAGATTATAAAAAGTCTGTGCTATGATCCCTCTTATTAATTAGATATATCAACACATTACTAGAAAAACAGTCGATTCCGAACGGGAGGATCAGTCTATAACCCGTCTCTAATACTATATTGGAAACATGGATTCATGCCCGTTCCTAAAAAGGGCGTTGCCCAAAAAAATCCGTCTGTAAGCCTGTCTCATATTTAGACGGAGCTAGTCCACCCATAAATCCGTCTCTGAGAGATGGAATATAGTCGGACGCATCCATTTGTCAATAGACGGACCCCTCGTCTCAAATCCAGCTGAAAATGTTACAAACTGATTTCATACGGGAGGGCCCGTCTCTAATCCGTCTATAATTAATGCTTAGACACAGATTTTCAGACGGTCACTGTAGGGCGTCAAAATATTTTATAGACAGATCTTCCGTCTCCAATCCGTCTCTGTAGTTTGAAGGGAAAAAAAATGCTAGAAAAATATACAAACCCACCTGTAAAACCAATATGCAATTCAAAATATATAAAGTTTCAAACACACACACATTAATCCAAAGTGCACAAGTAGTAATTTCAACAAACATAATAATAGTCGGATCGAGTTTTAGCAAACAAAATATAAGCAGTTAATTGGAAGGAACAACTAGGCCTCATCTCCTTCATTGTCGAAGCAATTGCTAACTCCATCACCGGAGGAGGAATCCACGACCTCATTACCGTCATCTTCATCGTCCTCCTCTCGGGAACGCTCCATCTTCTTCTTGCCACCTATTCAATTATAAATTTATGAATGTATGAAAGTACAAGTGAAAAGCAGCAGCAAATCAAAGCACCACTCCAAACCAACAGCAAACAGAAAGAAAGAGCTAGTCCAAACAAACATATCTATATCACCGCCTCAAAGTCGGACTTTTAAACATCCTAGAACCACCTTAATCAAATCGAGAATCATTCCAAACCAAACCAAACCAAACCAAACCGACAGTGCAGTTTGTTGAAATGAGGTTCTAAAGGTCCTAACTCAGACAAATTGTAAATCAGCCACGTATGTAGATCACAGCCTCACTAATACACGCAAAAATTACATCCAATAACTCATAACTCCGAACTGTCCTTTTATATCACAACCTCGACTCACCAAAACCATCCATTGAACAATCAACAAACGTCACAGCCCAGCAACCATCCATATTGTAACTGAAATCAGCAGCCATCCATTTTTCGATTAGGGATTTCCATCATGGTGGAAGCTCAAATCAGAAAATTTTCCACAAAAATAATCTCACGCTCAGCAATTTCTGTGCTTTAACAGTCTTAGAAACTCACTGACCTTAAAACAATATATCAAGATATATCTTAAATTGCGGTCCCATGCAACAGAAAGGTATACAATATATCTTAAAATTCAAAGGGCAGAGCTTGACATCTGCTCCTCCCGTAGGCCAAAATTTCTCTTATATGTAAGAGCCTTCACGTCTAACCCCTCTGACTTCTGGGTGAAACTCACTGGACTGATTGCCTACCACTTATTTGTACACGGACTAGGGACTTCCGGTAACACAGATTTTTTGGGGGTTCCGGAAGATCCCACCAGGACCATTGACCATATATAATACTGCTTTTGCCTCTATTTATAGACAATAAAGAGACCAAATCCGGTTTTATTGGAATAAGGACCATTGCCCATCCAAGTAGAGCAAAGGGGCTCTCAAACCTGGCTTTTTGGAGCTGTAGCATTCACGAAAAAATGTATTTTTCAAAACTAAATTTTTCAGCGTGAACTCTTATATCCGAAAGTTCAATTGAGCTCCAACTAATTCATTCGAGTCAGGTCAACCCATTAAGAATAAAGCTCTCACAGCTTGAATTGTCTTAATTTACAAAATTCGAACTCAAAACCTTATCTTTTAGGGAGAGGCCCGACCAGCCCCCGCCCCCACCAAATGGGAGGCGCAAAGCTGAGGGTTCAACAAGCCCTTCCCATGAGGACAGGCTTGAAGAAACCCACCCTTGAATCCAATGGATATTTTACCCAATCAGTCGAGTATGGGCCCTGTACAGCCCTATGGGCCATCGGCCCGGGTTATTACTTATGAGTTTGATTTAGGTCAAGTATATTAATTCTTATGGTTCCTAATGTTTTCAAATCTGGTCCGGCCCGGCCGGTCGAACCGGTTTTCCCACGACCCATTGCCTTGTTCGAGCCGGGTTTTAAAAAAAACCAATTAAATTGAAAATCCACCCAAAACCGATTGACCCGCTTGTTGCGGTCGAACCGGTTATTCCGAGAAAAAAAAATTCTTTCCCTAATTTTTTTTACTAGAAAAATTAGAAATTAAAATCTTGAATATCTACGGATATCGATCATTCCGAGAAAAATCTTTTCATTCCCCAACTTTTTGCTAGAAAAATTAGCAACTAAAATCTTGAACGAGAGGAAATATTGGGTCAATAGAATTAAAATGTGCACATGAAACCAACATGGATTGGTTTAAGCAATTTGGCATTTGTTCCGCTTAAGTGAGATCTTGGATTCGAGTCCTTGTAAATATAGAAAATCCACGATATGAGAGTTTTACCCCTTAATAGGCAGACCCGGCTCGACTGGATTAGTCAAGGTTCAATTGGACTTTTCGAATACCATGATTCACATAGAAAAAATATGCACACGAATACTCATACAGGTTTATCACGGTTCAATACTTGCATTATCATTCTTTAGTTTGACAATTTACAAATTGTTCTTGTTGGTACTTATTTTAGTGAATTATAAATCATTAATTGTTATCTTTTATTGTGTTAAGTTGTCATCTGTTCGTGTTTATTATTAGGTTATGATAACAAAACACATTCCAGAGTATTAGTTTAACATATTTTTAAAAATCTTGCACTTTTCATTTATTTTTTTAATTCCTTACAACAAAAAATAATTAAATTGGTGGTTGAACCGGTTGATCCACAACCAGCAAAGAGGCTGGTTTGATGCTCGGACCGGGTTTCAAAACATTGATCGTTCATGATGGAGTGTACGTATATTTAGGTCAAGTATATTTATTCTTATGGTTCTCATATAAATACTCATCTCTTATACAAATTGGGTAAATTAGCTATTTATAATAGTGGTTGTCGGCTTTCTTTCACATATCGATTCTAATTTGAGCGTTGGAGGGTATCTTGGGAAAAACTGTCGAGACCTTGGTGTCTGTGGTTTAGGGCCATATCAGTAGTGACGACAAATATGAGAAGAGATGGAGCCAGGATTTTCATTTAGTAGGAGCAAAATAATAACTTAATATACATGGTGCATATATACTTCTTTCAGCGGGGTAAAACAGTAAATTAAATTTACTTATATTTGTTATGGAGCAAAGTCATAAAAATTACATATTTAAGGGGTAAAGTGCTAAGACTTAAATTCTGGGAGGGCAGTTGCCCGCCCCTCTTGAATGATGTGTGGCTCCGTCCCTGAACACGAGTCTGATAAGGAAGCAAGCGAGAGATATCGGGATCACCATGGAAGAAAAAAGATCTACTTGACATAATTTTTGAGAAGAATCTTGATGGGGGAGAAAATTCCGACTCGAACCCTTTTCCCGCATCAGTTGGTATTCCAAAGTAGTTGGATATCTTACATGCCGCTCGTTGTTTTCATCGCGACATATGCCAATATTTGTTTGCCCTTGTTGGTCGGGTGGCTTATTTATAGCTCTCTTCTGCTCTGCATTGTGTTTTTGTTGTCTTGTACTCCTTTTATCTTGTGTTCGCGGTGGAGTGTATGTTTGGGTCTTTTTCACTTATCCCCAAAGTTTTTTTTAAAATTTTTTTTCCTTGAATGTATTAACTTATGTTTACCTATTGATATATTTTCGGTATGTACTCTAATATTTAGAAGTTCAATGCTAATTTAGTTCAAGTGAGATCGACTCATTAAAAAGTAAAATTCTTCTACTGTTAAATTTTCTTTATTTACAAATAATACTAGAATTCAAGACGAACAAATATCGAATTACTTAAATTAATCTACGTTGTGTTACCTATTAATATTTTATATATTAAAAATGTATGATAATTTCTGTTTCATTTCAAATGGATATAACGGGGAAAAAAAAGGAAGAAAGAAAATCTTAGGAGCTAAGAAAAGAGAGTGCAGAAATGAATAATAACGCGGTCTCGGACTAAAGTCCCAATATGACGTGGCACGACCACTCCACAGTCCATATGAATCGAGACGAAACACGGGTCTCTCTTTTCTTTATCTGATCATATCAGCGAGCCCAGCCCAGCCCAGCCAAAGAAGAGAGAGAACGGGCATATTCTTTTCTAATTGAAAAAAAAAAAAGGAAAAAAAGAAAAGAAAAGAAAACTGCCATTGGCTTTACAGCACCAGAGAGGAGAGGAGAGGAGAGGAGAGCTGAGAGCTTGGAGCGAAGAACATTTTCCCTTCTCTTCTCCTCGTCGGGGTCGTCGGTTCTCCTCCACCATCTCGTTTCTGATTCAACTCTCTCTCTCTCTCTCTCTCTCTAATCAAATTCCTTCGATTGTTTCAATCACCTGCAAAAACCCTAATAGCTATGCAAGAGGCCGAGCTCCACGACCTCTCCGATGATGCTGATTACGCTGCTTCTCAGCTCCAGGCAAGTAATCCATAATATTCCTTCCTTCACCTTCATCCCACATCTTCCCACCATCCTCATCCTCTTGGCCCGATACTTAGTTTCATTCCTCCTCCTCCTCCTCCTCCATCTTCCTTATCTCCATCAACATCATTGTTTAAAAAAAAAAAAAAACTCAACTACTGTTTGTTGTTTGTCATGGCCAGGGTTCAGTCTACATGACGCGAAGCGACAGCACCAAGACGAGCTCAACCACTGAGCCTGAGGGAGCTGAAGTGGTCTATCTGAAGGACAATGTGACAATTCACCCCACTCAGTTTGCCTCCGAGAGGATCAGTGGCAGGCTCAAGTTAATCAAGCAAGGATCCTCTCTTCTTATTATGGTATTGGTACCCCTTTCTCTTTTCTTTTTTCCAGTTCATTCAATTCAATTCAATCGCTTGTTGCTCTCCCATTTGATTTGATTTGATTAGATGATGATGATGATGAATAAGCCTAAATTAGCATCAATCACCGGCCCTATCTAATCTGAGCCCCCCTTGCTAGCTAGTAATAACCATCTCTCCTTCCTTCCGGTGTTGTTCACAGAATTGGATACCTTACAAGGGGCAAAACTCGAACGCCCGACTCTCTGAGAAAGGTGGTATCCCATCCCTTCAATTAAATTGTGAACATTCACTGCCTGCCTTGTACCCTCTACCTGCCCAGAATCTAAATTTCTTCTCGTCATATGTGGATTGCCGTGCAGATAGAAATCTTTACACAATAAGAGGCGTTTCTTTCACGGATGTGAGGTCGATTCGCCGGCACACTCCGACGCTTGGGTGGCAGTACATCATTGTTGTTATGTCCTCAGGTAAATATAACCATTGGGCATCCTTCTCTCTTCATCTCACTCTAGCCTTTGTAATTCTACCATGATGGCTCCTCCTTACCCTCTCTGCCAATTGCGAAATCACATTCAATTCAGCATTAGCTGCATCTTGGCACATGAAGTGGGCTGTAGAATTTTTCCATTTGATTTGACCTAGTGCATATGGTGCCAACGCACTTCAGTCTTTATACATCCAGAGGCGTATCATATCACGGACACTCAACTCATGAAGCTAATCAGTACCAAAAACGATACCTTTTATTGGAGAAATTGAACTAAAAAGGTTAGCTGGAATGAAGGCGTCCCGTCACATTAGATTTTTGTGGGATTCTAGTTATCCCATTTATGTGCTTCAGTAAGGGCTTTGCTGCGAGTATTATGGCATAAATTTATGCCCCACTGAAGTAAGTCTACATGTCTGAATTTTGGCTTTGGTTAATGGAATGTATTATGGCATTTGGACAAATCTCTTCGCATATTTCAAACCTATATAGTGCATGAACATATGAGTCTTCTGCAGGACTTGCATTTCCTCCTCTTTATTTCTACAGTGGAGGAGTCAAAGAGTTCCTTGCTACAGTAAAGCAACATGTTTTTCTTGTGAGGTAGGTTATTTTTCATTGCTTATTGTCATCTTTACTTATTTTTTTATCATAATTATGGCCTATATTCTATTTCTTTAAGATTTTTTCTTTAGAAGAAGATCGAGTAGAAACGTTCTATCATTGGCAGTTGCAATGGTGTAGGCGGATGATGACTTCCTAGAATTGAGTGAATTGGGATCCAAACGTATTTATATATTTGATAATAAGGCTTTCATCTTGAATTAAGTGTAACTATGCAATGCCAGGTGTCTTGTGTATTTGATCGATATGATAAACAAGCTTACTCTCAATTTAAAACTTGGCTATGCACCGTTAGATTCTTGGTAATGGAAACAGCGCATTCAAGTTTCGTGTACCAAGTATTGTGGTCAGCTTTCAGGATGATGATGCATGATAGATATCAGTGCTGAGGACAGAAAAATTGGGGAAAGTAGTTAGAAAACATGAGAGAGCTATTTTAGCTTGCACTTGCAAGTTCATATATTAACAGATAACAGATCTTTTGCAACAATTATGACAAATATGAGGCCTTTAAATGAACTACTTGAACTTTGTGCCTTGGGTTCTCCGTTCCTTGAGAAATTCATATGTATCATCTCTTTGTTTAATGTTTTCTATACCTGTTATCAGTTGTTTAAAGATTTTATAATGGCAATTCTTTTTTCGAGTGCTAGCTGTTGACATACATTACTGTGAGATTACCTTGTTCTTTTAGATGGAATACTTAGTGGCACCCTGTGTGGGTAAAATCTTTTCTGAACATGAAAAAGTAACATGCAATATCTATATCTGATAGTTGAACTCATGATGAGCTCATCTTGTATTTCGGTTTTTTTTTCCCTTGTTGCTGGTGCGTTTATCAAATCAATTCCCTTTTCAGGTCAGCAGAAGATGCGAACGTGTTTCTTGTGAATGATTTTGAAAATCCTCTGCAGGTGCGATATATTGTCTTTATTTATGTATACTTCATACTATGCATTGACTTCTTGGAGGATAAAATTTCCGTGACATTGGCATAAAGATTATGATCGCCATTAATTTAGTTATTAGGAGAGGTCTTCAACCCAAAATGCTTCTTTAATCACCATCTAATTTTTCTAGTGGCGGAGTTCTTTAACCAAAAATGCTTATATACTCTGACCAAAATTTGTGGAAGAACGTCAGTCAACTGCTGTATAGTGTCACGCTGCTTTCATTCCTTGATTGTGAAGTGTCGCTGCCGTTACTTTTCGACTTAACATTTTAACGGCTTATATAGAGAACCTTATCTTCCTTGGAACTGCCGAGGGCTGTTTCTGTTGCAAATGTGCCTCTGCCGTCAACATCAACGCCTCTTGGAGAGTTGCCTCCGAATGAAAACCAGGACGCAGGTGATGGGAGTAGAAGTTCCAGTTCTTCTCTATATAATGGTAGGACGAGGCAAAAGGTCCATGATCCTGCTCGGGATATCTCAATTCAAGTATTGGAGAAATTCTCCCTGGTGACGAGGTTTGCACGTGAGACAACTTCACAACTCTTCCGCGAAAGCCTTAACAATGGATTCGCCGTGGCAAATGAGAGGAGAGCTCACGGTCTGTCCCCTGTTAATTCCTCTCACAAGCTGGTGCATGAGGCAGAGAAGGCACCTGAGGAGGTGCCTGTTGCTCCTGACCCTATCGAGGTACTCCTAGCACTTGTATGTTCTCATATGTTGGTAAACATCCTTATTAGTATGCCTATGGAACTTATTAACACGATGGTTTCCCCTCAACATTGCTTCTTGTAATCTAGTTGTTTCACTCTGAGAGAAACTGAGGTTCATTAGTAGTCCTTGCAGGTAGAATAAACTGCTCATGGAATGTAATGTCTTCTTCTTCGTTTTCTTCTCTGTTTCTCTCTCTCTCTCTTTTTCCCTTTTTTTTTTGAGCAGTTTGATAAGCTGACGCTAGTATGGGGACAGCCACGACAAGCACCTTTAGGATTGGAAGAGGTATGCACAGCATTGAACTATGTGTCATTTCTACAAAGGATGATCCATTGGTTAGGATTTCTTTGTCACTCTGCATCATGTACTGATCTCGTATTATTTATGCTTTTGAAGACCCAGTAGTCAGTGCTCTTGCGCCATCATCATACTTGTTTATTTGAGCATTTTTGCAGTGGGCAACTTACTTGGATTCTGAAGGACGAGTAATGGATTCTAAAGCCTTGAGAAAAAGAATATTTTATGGAGGAGTTGATCACCATTTAAGAAAACCGGTTTGTATTTAATATCAACTGAAGTTTGGACTGAGGTCTGTTAACATCTTTGTTCCTCTTGGTCTTTATTAAATTCTCCTTTTGTTATAGGTCTGGGCATTCTTACTGGGATACCATGCCTATGATTCAACAGATGCTGAAAGGGATTATCTCAAGCGCGTTAAGAAAACAGAGTATGAAACCATAAAACGGCAGTGGCAGGTCCGCGTTAAGTTCTATTTTGCATTACACACCTCTTCATGAAAGCATGCTTTCTTACATCCCTGTACAACCTTGTGTTGTAGAGTGTCTCTGCAGAACAAGCAAAAAGGTTCACCAAGTTCAGGGAGAGAAAAGGCCTTATAGAGAAAGATGTGGTAAGTGGAGAAACTTCCTTCCGAGAAATGCCTAGTTTTATATATGTAATATATTATAACTTATTTTCTTGCTGCTTTGAAGGTGAGGACTGATAGGTCAATCTCCTTCTATGAAGGAGACGACAATGTCAACGTGCATCTTCTGCGTGATATTCTATTGACATATTCATTCTACAACTTTGATCTTGGGTATTGTCAGGTATTTGCTGGTTTCCAGTGATTGGCTTAATGTATCAATAATAAAGAGCTGGCTGAGAACCATAATATAAAATCTTTTAGCATGGTTTGGTGGTCAAATTTTTCTGTGTTCTGCTTGTAAGTGAGAATATTAACCACCATTTTAAGTGCAAAGGAATTCTAATGCACTAGAAACATATAGGTCTTGATTGGAAATTGTGATGAGTTGAACATGGCCTGAGGACGATGTCGTTTGTGCATTAGTAAGTCAATCATCTTTTGTCTGTATGTGCTAGTCCTATATTTTTAAATGGTATCATAAGGAGTGGTTATGTATTTTTTCAATTGAAAACCAGGTCTTTTCACCCTTCTCGCTAATTTCCTCCAGATTTCCCGCTATGTATGCCCAACTATCAGAGAAGCTGGCTGAACATCCTTCTCTTATGCATTTTTATTAATTTTGTTTTACAGGGTATGAGCGACCTACTGTCACCAATATTGTTTGTCATGGAAGATGAATCGGAATCATTCTGGTGCTTTGTTGCTCTGATGGAACGTCTTGGACCCAATTTCAACAGAGATCAGAATGGCATGCACTCTCAACTTTTTGCCCTGTCAAAGGTGCGTTCTCTCTCCTCCTCCTGCTTATATCTGCCAGCATCCTCTGCCTAACTGTACATATTCTTTGTCGGACAGCTGATTCGGCCAAATTATGGTCTGTAACTTTGAAGGGATGTTGCAGATTTTCACATTGACATGAACATGATTTATATTTTGGAGTGCCAACTGCTAGTATTTCTCGTCACTGGTGACATGCGCATTTTGTTATATTTTTCGTGTATGATTACCTAGTAGCAACAAGGCTCACGAACACACTGAATTTATCTCATGAGGCAGCTGGTGGAGTTGCTGGACAGTCCGTTGCACAACTATTTTAAGCAGAATGACTGCCTGAACTATTTCTTCTGTTTCCGCTGGCTTCTGATTCAGTTCAAGAGGTCGGTATCTCTAATCATTATCACACAATTGCTGTATTCACTAGATTATGTGATGTTGATAAATTTTGGTGCCGCTCATGGCCAGGGAATTCGAGTATGGGAGAGTGATGCGCCTGTGGGAGGTCCTCTGGACGCATTATCTGTCAGAACATCTTCACCTCTATGTTTGCGTTGCTATCTTGAAGCGCTACAGGAACAGGATAATGGGGGAGCAGATGGACTTTGATACCTTGTTGAAGTTCATTAACGGGTTGAGTGGGGGAATCGATCTCGATGCTATCCTCAGGGATGCTGAGGCACTGTGCATCTGTGCTGGGGAGAATGGTGCTGCTTGCATCCCGCCAGGAACCCCACCGTCGCTGCCTATCGAGAACGGGTTACTATATGCACAGCAAGATGATGAGGTCTTGTAAATACGATTAGCATTACCGCCTTCGTTTTGTTGTTGTTCTAGAAACCGTGGGGGAAGGGGTTTTAGAGCAGTCAGTCGGGATTTTCTGGAATCAACTCTCCTTGCGTCCTTTCCTTTTTTCTTTTCTTCTACCTTTCTCTCTCTCTCTTTTCTTTTTCTTTCTTTCTTTTGTCTGTACGTACTCGGTTTGGTGAAATTGATGAAACATAATTGGAATAGCGATGCTAATGAATGCCGTGCAATATAAATACACACAAGCACACATGAACATTGTACTATATACATAAATAATTATAAGGGTTGATGATCCAAAAAAGCATGAATTTTGGTTCATTTTTTTTATTTTGCATGGAATTTTATTTTTTGACAAAAAAAATATGAATTTTGATTTTATTGTCAAGTTAGGCATTTGTATCATTTTTCACCAATTTTGTTGATGTGGCGGAAAATGGTAAAAAAAAAAATAAGAAGGTGTTTGCAACACACTTGTCTTCAGCCCAAAAGGAAAAAAATCATGTATGGGCTTTGGTCCCCATATAGAACCGGAAAGAATAGTGACGACATCATATAATCTGTTGTATCAGAGCCATTAAATTAAGAATATAATGTAAATTCAACAATATAGATTTTTTGCATCAACAATAACTATTGCACTCTCTCTTTCCCTAGATAATATATAACACGCAAGACCATCTTTTTTTACCAAAGATAATATTTATCATAATTTATCACAATACTTATTAATTTGTATTATCAAAGAGTCACGCGAATGTAATTGTTGTGCATAGAAAAATAAAATAAATAAAGAAATTCATGATAACCAATTAACGGAACGGGGTTAAGTGAATTCTACGCCTAGCAAAGGATGGGGAAATTGACATTTGGTCCTTAGATGGACCCATGAGTCGTGTTATCCTTCAAGAAAACATGTGGCCCATAGAAAATTTTGAGGGGTCGGGCTCACTTTATTAATTGTCTGTATGGGTATTATATATACATGTATAGGCCAGGCCCTCTGCTATGCTCCGCTCCGCTACATTAATAATAATAATAATAATAATAATTGATAATTGATAATGAAAAATAGAAATATATAGAATGGGAAATGGACTCCTCCACAGTTCACGTCTCCCCTCCACCACACTCCGCACCCACGTGGATTTGGCATGAATTTGCCAGAATTCTAACATGTATAGGCTTCAGTTGCACTTGCAGTTTGTGTTTGGGGGTGCCTGTGTGGGCCTCCACAGTACTTATCAGTGATCTATCTATCTATCTATCTATATATATATATTATATTAAGCTGAGTGAAAATTCTAAAGGGAATTCTCCTTTAATCATATTTCATTCAGTAAGAGTTATTACAATAAATTATTTTTAAAAAAAATCATTTTTTCTTCTTTCTTCATAATAAATAAATAAATAAATAAAATTTACACTAAATAGTTAGATGGTGGCACAAATATGCAATAAAAATATAGATTTGGTTGTAAAACATTTAAGATGGATATGTGCTTATTCTTTACATATTTATGTATGTATTTGTATAAACATATATAGACACACTCACACACACACACACATATTTATATATATATCATCCTCTTAATATATAATAATACAAACATTTGAAGTATACTTAAAAGAATCAGTACTTTTTCCGCTAAAAATGAATTTTACGAAGAATAAATAATAATAATAATAATAATAATAATAATTATTATTATTATTATATACATTTTGAAGAGCCATATATTACTTATAAAAAAATAGATATCAATTTGTTTGGATTGTTCTCCATTTCCAATTTTATATAACTTCACAATCTTTTATAAAAAATTATTTTATATAGGATTATCTTTTACTTTATCATATATATCTACTATATTGGATGTGTTAATAAACGTTTATATATTCATTGACTTGAAAATTTTATCAAAAGTAGTTATATCCTTGAGTATATACATTTATTTTATGATTATAAGTTAATGTAATTTTCAATAAGGTAATATTGGTAAAAGAAAAATCTAAAAAATTATTGTTATAAAAGTTTAAATCCGTGCATTGCATGTACCGGCAAATTATTGTACTATAATCTATCTCAAGACCTTCTCCAAATGATATTGCAATTAGTCATGATATGCATGTTTCTCCTCGATATAAAACTAATCCCCATATATGTAACTTAATTTCTTTTCATTGTACCCGGCTTTTACCCCCTTTTGCACTGAAAAAAGAAAAAAACTAATCCCCATATGAACATATATATATATATATATATGTATGTATAAGTATGTCGACAGTATTATGTACGCGTAGATCTTTTTTAGCCAATTGTCATTTATATATGTCCTACTATATATAAAGTGATCGCATATATATAATGAAGTTGAGGATGAGTGTGCATGTATGAGTAGGTGGCATGCATTTGGTTCATGGATTCTTAAATTACAATAAATGTTAGAATATTGGGAAAATAAATTTGAAAACGTCAGACTTTTAGAAATATTATGTTACCGTGTTTGGTAAGTATATTGTATAGGAAAATACCCGGTAATATAATAATATGGTGTATCATACGAAAAATAGATTGATGAAAAACATATGTGATTTTACAATAATGCTTGCCCTCGTTGTATATTTTTAAATGAATTAAATACTTAAAGTTGAAATTGAAAAATTAAAAAAAAATTATTTTTTAATATCTTAATTTTAATACGAATAAATAAATTATATTAAATCAAAAGTGCTTATAAATAATACAATAATAATGTACTCAATACCGTTATATATATATATATATAATTAATAAGAAGTATTAGCTTCTTATTTTTATAATTTATAATAAATTAAGAAATATTTATAAAGGAATTGGTATTTATTTTAAATAATAATGATATTTAAAAAAAATAAGACTTGGCCATCTTACCTAAGTTAAAAAAAGAAATATTATTCTTGGGAGATAGATTTTCCGCCCAAGAAAATCACCATTAATTCTTGTGGGAACTGAGAGAGAATTTCGGAGTCCGAAAATCCTAATTTGGGCTTTCTAGACTCCACTTCCCCCCAAACACCACCCCTAATAAGACCCGTTTGCCTATAATGGAAAGACTTCAGAGAACTGAAAGAGAATTTCTTGTGAATTTCAGAATTCGGTAAAAACATTCTCACGAACCAAACACACCACACCACCCCCCGATAAGAGATTGTGGGTCCACTTGCTGCGTCGGCGTTGCGTGCAACCCAGCCGTACATATGAACGATCCCACGTCACGTGTGGAATAGAAGTGTGGCGGGGAATTAGTGCCGTAATAAAAAGAGAAAAATAATTAGTGAGCGAGTGTGTGCGTGTGTGAGAGAGTGAGTTTGCCATCTGCTTTGCTTTGCATGCAAAATTATTTATTAAGGTGTCTATTACTAATATAAAAGTATGCAGGTCGATGAAATATTTCTGCACATAACACAGCTCAATTAAACTGTAGTTATCTTTTTTACATAATTTCACTTTTACCCTTCAAATAACTGTAGTTATCTTTTTTACATAAAGAGTCATGTATTTTCGTCGATTTCTTTGGTAGACTTCAATAGCGTTTAAAATTACCATTTGTATTTGAATATTAGACATCTCCTCTCTCTGGTCATTCCTCCACCCCAAGCGACAGAGATACTATTTTGTTTCTTTCGTCTCCTTCTGATACCAAACTTTGTAGGAGGAGTGTGTACGGACGCTGGATATATCCGAAATCGGTCGAAATCTATCTCTTAGGATAGAATCTCGGTATCTCGTATTGAAAATAAAGTAGGATACATGTATTAAAATAAAAAACCGATGAAAAACAGATTTCAATTCCAGTCCATGCATATATCGTACTCAGAATCGGTATCCGAACCCGATAACAATTTCTCCAATTATATTCAGATATATTACTCCCTTTTACTTTACCCTCTTCTCTTCCCTTATCTGACTGTCTATCTCTCTCTCTATCTCTCGGTAGAAGCCTCCATTCCTTATCATCAGTAACTATGGTTCAACGACCTCGCTCCATTCCTTACTAGCTACTTTGTCTGTCACTTTCTTACCCCTTCTATCTGTGATGATGGAACCCAAACCAACTTCTCCCTCTCTTTGTCCGACCCCATAGCTTTCTTGCCATGCGATGTTAATCTCCCGATGTCTGCTGACGCCATAGAGTCCCCCATCACATTTGCATTAACTGTTTAAACGGTCTTGCTATTGGTGCGTATTCTTCTTTTTGCCCCATATTAAGAGCCTCTGTTTACAGAATTGCAATCGAGGTTTCAACACTAAACTTCCAAAAGTCACCAATTCCTTTTAACCTTTTTTCGCTTCATTAATTAAGTAACTAATGACGATTGAAATTAAAAAAAAAAAAAAAGATGTTTGGGGCTAAAAAAGTGTCGCGAACGCCAACAAAACTATCTTTGAGTTTTAATAAGCGACTAGGAAGGTTTCCATAAGATGCCTCGATCTCCGAAAAGGTTTTCAATCAATATTAACATTTTCATGTGAGAAATGATATTGTAATATTGGAAAGAAAATATTAACAAACTCTTATAACGTGACTTATTTTAATTAAATAGAATGCTCTAATTTTTAAATTGTCTTAATTTAGTGAACATATATAGATGTAAAGAAAAAAACGAAAAATTTAATTAACTGATTTGATAAATCTATCTATTACTTCTATATAAAAAATGTAAATCCCAATAATATGTTTTCACAATGGTGTATTTTCAAACGTAGAGATTTGATTGGTGTGGTACATTCTCAATTTCTAATGAAATATATATATATATATATATATACACGTATCTTACAAATTAGATTTTTACCGGATTATTATTATTCCCCCACCCAAAACCAAAAGTTAAGACTACGTCTCTTCGCTACACCCCTGACTCGGTTCTGCCTTGACCCTCTTCCTATTTCCCTTCCACTGCACTTTACGCATTTTCCATATATGCTTCCTTCCTGTCCTCCCAACTGTTCTCCTATGCTTCCATTCACCATGAACCTCTCTCTCGACTACACCCCGGCCTGGCCTCCTGATATGCTTTACACTATCGATGGTAAATCTGTTTGTCCTGCTTTCTATTATCCCTTGACTTCCCTTCACTTTTGATTGTGGCGTCATTGGCTCCATTTGCATTCAGGTAATTTTCCCCTTTTTTTTGCTCTGACGGTACCTCGATTAGTACTTGGGATGAATGAAATTCACTTTAGATCAGTCGCTGTGTGAATTTCATCGTTCATTATTTTGTCATTGGCTTAATTTCTATTTTCTCATGTTTCTCTGGAATTACACCGATTTTCTCGATACTGCTATTAAAGCTTTTCCCCCTTGATTACAGGACATGAGTTCGCGTGAAACTCACTTCCTTATAAATACGCATACCACATGCTCGATAAAAATATCTGTCTTAAAACTCAGCTATGAGACTCAAATTTTCCAATTAAGAGGATACTCCATTAGTGGTGGAGACCAATTCTTTGTGAACCATGATTGATTACATGGAATTGAACATGTCATCAATTAGAGCCACGGATACATCAATTTCCTCTTAGTCGTGATGTACTACTGATCAATTTTTATGATAAGGCATGTCCTCTTTAGGACATCCTTATTTTTCTTTTGCATGAAAAATCTTTCCGATAATTATTATGGAAGAATATTATATGCGGATATCGCCTCCGAAGCCATCTCGATAGAAATCTACTCTTTGATTGTTTGGGACGGTAAGAGATGACAATCGGAGGAGACACTTCGAACTCGAACACGAACCACAAACTAAGAACCACAAGCAGTCAAGATCACACGAACCACGAATAAATGCACAGAACAGGGAAAGCCTCAAGCCACAGTTTCAACGCTTTCCAAAGAGTATATTTGCCTCTACACGAAGTTTACTTCAAGTTATGACAAATGATTCTCGGGATAGAATGAGGCTAGAAATTATCAGGAAGCAAAAACTTGAAATCTCACATGCTCTAACTCTCTTTAATTTCTGAAATTTTAAAAGTCGATCAATAATAATGATAAATTGGCTCGGACCCAATTATTTATAGAGATCTGAGGGCCCAAGATGGTTTCTTTTTGTAAGGGGACACGTCTCCTTGGACAATCGGCTCAAACTAACCTCTCATGTGGCAACGGCATTTTAATTGTGTTAGTCAAACCTAGCCGCTGACCATTCCTTCTTTTATTTTTGCGAAATAACTTCCGCGCCATTGTTTTTTTTTTTTTTTTGCAACAGTCAAATACCGTTGACCGTAGTCAATTGGTGTTGACTATTATATATATATATATGTATGTATTTTCTAATTGAAATATTAATTTTGTCCACTAAGTAGGTAAATTACACGAAGTAATTTTAAAAAATACAAATCCAATAAATTTGAAATCTACTATACTTATCATATATTCTCTCTTCTGACTAGCGAGCTAATAAGCTAGCTAGCTCGGGGAGGACATGCTGTCGGGTGGGCCTGCAGGTTTCTCCATCTCACATATATATATATATATATAATTATATAATCAGTCACCTAAACCGACCCCGGACCCAAGAAAAAATAAATAAATAACTAGAGCCATTTCTGTTATCATGCATTAGATTCTTCACAAGGCTAAAGATTCTCTTTGTCTCTTCGCTCGCCTCTCTCTCTTTTTCTCTGTCTCTCTCTCTCTCTACATATATATATATATATATATCCTTTTTTTTTTCTTTCTAAAACTTAATACCACGCCCTCAGAAGAAAGAGAGACACGTGGGTGCGGGTGGGAAGCAAATATTCAAGGAGTATTTACTAGGTACTTTGTTTGAGTAACGTCAAATCAAAATGTATATATATGATAAATTGTATTTACAATGATCACGCAATTTTTTACTTACGGACAATTTGATTGTTGATGATTGATTACTTATTCATTCTGAATTAATTGAATAAGTAATATTCATTATATATTTAATCGTGAATGCGAGGTGGGGGCGGGGCCAATGCAGGCAGATTTGACTGTTTAGGAAAGTCTTACGTCGAGAACCATAAAAACAAACGGACAATCAAACATGGCTAGCTCGCGCGCTCGCTTGGGGGGGCGGGCGGAGAAAGTTTCTGGCCAGCCAGTTTCTATATATATATATATATGCATGTATGGATAGGGACAGGGACAAAGACAGTTCCTCTGCACTCAATCTTGCCGGCCCGGCAGAGAAACATAAGGGCCGGGGGACGTTGTGCTTTGGGTATGTCTCCATTGTCTCTCGCTGACCGCGCGGTGCACCCCACTCTCTCTCTCTCTCTCTCTCTCTCTCTCTCTCTCTATTATATACGTCTTAATTCCACTCTTTATTCGATTAGTTTTTTCTTAGACAAATTACCTGAGGTCAACACTTTTTTTGAGCCCAATCGTAAATTTTATACCAATAATACCCGTTCTATATATATATATATGAGCATGCTTAATTGAATTGAACAATTAAGCGAGTCTTATGAAATTAGTTAATTAATGAAACAAAAATTACATAAACTTATGTATTTATGATTTGCTATATATATATATATATATACACGTATGAGTTATGACTGTCGTAGATTTGATTTTATGTAATTGTATTATTGATTACGGAATATATCGATAATTGAGAGTGGAGGAGGAGGAGGAGGAGGAGGAGAGGAGATCAGTGGGGAGTGGAGGGATAGGATAAGATAGGATTACGATCGAGTAGGGAAGTGAGGGAGGGAGCACTGAGCGGCAAGGTGTCGGCTAAAAGTGGAACATTGATACCAACAGCGGAGTACGTTTATATCATATCTATATATCTCATCTCCTTCAGTCCTCCTACCATTCGACTCTACGTGATCTCTCTCTCTCCTTCTGTCCCGATTGTGTCATTGAATTAAGAAAAAAATATTAAAATTAAAAAAAAATATTTAATAATTGAAAAATTTAGTAAAAAAATTAATTATAATAATATATAGAAAAAAAATAAGAGAATTTTTAAAAATAAAAATATTATTAATTAAAAATATTAAATTAAATTAAGTTAAGTAAAATTTATTTTTTAAACGGACGAACCATTATTAGGCCCACGTTTGTCACTCTCACTGTCCCCTCGCGCCCATTCCCCCTCCCTCTCCCTTCCTCGGTTTCTTTCTCCTTAGCTCCCTCCCCCCTCCTCTCTCTCTCTCTCTCTCTCTCTCTCTCTCTCTCTCTCTCTCTCTCACGGAATGGAAAAAATATTTAGAGCCTGTTTGAAACAAAATGTTGCTCAACTCTGTGCAATTCTGGTTTACTACAGGACAAGATTGCCAGCAAAATTCTTCATGTGGGACCCAGTCATTGCAGCACTTGTCGCCTCCGGTCAACACTGCGGTTGATTTTTTTGCTGAGCTCCATGTCTGTTCTCTATCCTTCTGACTTGCTTCTCTTTATTCAAAAATTGCCTTTAAGATTTTTTCAGGTTCAAAATTTTTTCCTTTACTTTTTCAGCTTTCTTGCATTTTGTTACATGAAAATGTCGTCACTTTTCAAATCAAGTAAACACTTTCGCACATTTGACAGATTGAAGTAAGCACGTTAAAAAAATGTACAAACGCATTTACATACATTCATATTTTTCATTCAATGAATAAGACAACTCCTAATACAATATGTAAGTGCATGTCATCGCATTTCTCTCTCTGTACGCCATAACCGATTAGCGATACGATCGCGTACAGCGTTCATTTCGACTCTACTCATATCTATATCCACTCTATTTCCTTCTTGTAGTGGAGGATTGCGAAATTCATCGTAATCCATCCACGCATCGCCGTACTCTAGAAATAATCTGTCGTGGTAATTATTACGACGAATAAAATTATGCAAAACAAAACATGCAAGGACAAGTTGTCCTTGTGTATACGGTATGAAGTTCGTCATTAAAGTTAGTATGGCGAATCTCTTTTTCAAAATACCGAAGCAACGTTCGATTACATTACGCACTGACGCATGCCGCTGATTAAATAGCTCTTTTTCCGTTGTTGGCGGATTTTGTCGAGGAAAATCACTCCGGTGGTACCGTTCCCCTTTGTACGGGGCCAAATATCCTGGTATATTTGGAAATCCTGCATCAACAACATAATATTGTTCTGCAAAGAACATAAGGAAAATTAGAGTTAATTAAATTAGAGCTGCAATTTCATAGAAAATCGTTGCATGTATAAGCAAATACTCACGACCACGCGGTGCTGGAAAACCTTCCATTGATGCAGCTTCGGAAAATATTCGTGAATCGTGTGCGGAACCCTCCCAACCCGTCATCACGTATGTAAACATCATGTCGTGTGAACAAGCAGCCAATACATTTTGAGATATCTCGGCATTTCGATCGCGATAAGGTACTCTGTTCGCCTGTGGCACGCATGCAGCGACATGGGTTCCATCGATAGCTCCAATACAATGCTGCATGACAAACGCATAATTATATGTAACGAACATAGTATGCCGAAAACAGTTTTCTATAGTATGAAATTAGCAGAAAACATACCCTAAAGAAACGCCACCTTTCATCATTTTCAATTTCCGGCTGGACAGAAACGTTCCGTGGTGTTATAAAATCTTGTCATAATTGTTGTATTCCGCGTGCAATTTTTTTGATAAATCGTGACACCGTCTCCTTCGAGTGTTGGAACCTTTCTGCCACCATTGAAAATCGCATACTGTGTGAAATAACTAACAAGAACATACCGACTTGCTCTTCCACTGTGATACCTCTACTGGTATCTGTGATGCCACACCGCAATCGAAGTGTGTCGCATAGATTTCTAAACACGTAAGGTTCCATTCTGAAACTTTCGAAGTACCGAACATCACTCCCCAGTAGTTCAACAATGTACTGTCTTCCTTGAAGTGCTGAATTTCTACAATGCATGTTACGTGGAACGGGATCATCGAGCTGATCATATTGCATCATCAAGTAGAAGAACGTCCATCGCCTACTGTCAGGATCGTCGTTACTAGAGTTATTGGCATTGCCCGAAGACGACGATGCATTACGAGACATGCTGTTTGACAAATGATCACCTGTCGGTGTGGACATAAGATCACGAACACTTAGTTAACAGTGAAACTCATTAATCATAATCATTGCATTGCAAACAGAAAGTCATCAACAAAACAAAACACACAAAACAAACAAGAGTTCAGTCATTTAAAAAAAAAACCATAGTCAGATAGCCAAATAAAAATTAAAATGGGTTCACAGATTCTTCAAGAATGAGGAAGCTGCATTATCCATTCCTGTCGGTCGTCTTCCTTGAACCACATGAAAAGCCTCCGTGCTCCCGGATCAAGGAGGGCGTTGGCGGCTTTCACATACAGGGAGTGAGGGATTCTCGATTTCAATTTTGCCAACTCCTCCAGGGCTTCCTCGATGCTATTCTTCTCAGGTTTCTCAGGGCTCGTTACCGACTTGCTTCTCTTTGCCGACGGTGGGGTGTTCTGCGGCTGCGGCTTCGTGTAACTCTCCCTGAACAGGTCCATGCATTCCTGCATTTGTGAACTCTTGCTTAGACGTTTTTTCGGCGCTCTACGTCGAGACTCGGTTATCATGGGCTCTGCCTGAATTTGGACGAGGTCGTCACTGTCATCGGAGCCTTCTTCGAGGTCGACTTGTTGTTTCCCCTTCCCCTTCCCCCTAGATAAGAAATCCTCATTTAATCGGCGTTCTTCTTCTAACGTTGGAGGTGGATCGGTCGAGGAGATGCGCAGAGCACCGGTAGCCACTGAAGAACTAAAGAGTTGCTTCTGCAAATCGTAGTGGTTGCAGCCCTTGCTCCGAAATGCCTTGTATGCCCTGTTCTTCTATACAATGAAGTACGACATGACGCAAAAAAGATCAGTGACAATTCATTGAGAACAACCTTAGAAGCCAAACAAACAATTTATGGTAATGTACCTTTGCAAACATATCCCAAACATCTTGGTCGGCTGTGATGGTGTTTGTCTCTGCATCCCATCCAACGCCTGTATGCCTAACTATTTCAGAGAATCGGGTGAAATTGGTCTTCATTCTCTGATGCTTGTCCTTTACCTTCTGCAAACACAGCTGTTGTTCTGGAAATAGATTTACCATCTCAGCTGTAATCTCTTTCCAAGTAGTTTTCTTCCATGTTGTACTGTGTGATCTTCTCAGCTTCTCGAGCATTATGTTTATGAAAGCGAACTCCATTTCATCACTCCAATCGATGATGATATTTTCGCCTTTAGGAGCCATACTGCATGCACTTGGTCCAGAATAACAATTATCTAACAATGCACCTAACAATGATCTATCAGTTGCAATAAATAACAGTATGCAACACCAAACTTAGTCAGTCTTTTCCTTCTTGAAATGCAAATAACATGCATCTTCCAGTTATGACAGAAAGCACAGTAAGATGGCAACCTTGAAACCAAACAAAAATGGTCTGAACCAGACCAGCATGGGTTGAACGCATAGTAGCGCAACCACATTTCAAACAGGCTCTAACTGACCATATTAAACAGAGCAGAGTTCAACCAGAAATCAGCTTCAAACAAGGCTCATTCAATCAGAAATCAAAACAGATCTATGAACCCCCACACAGGTAGGCGACATTACGGTAACAGGGCAAGGGCACCAGATGAACAAGGAGGTCTTGCTAATCAAACAGCAATAAAATTTGCTCTACTATCAATTAAACAGAGCAGAGTTCCGATTAACTCAACAATCTTATATATCAGTAAATGCATTAATTTAACAAATTATGCCTCAGCATGGAACCATTTTAGTAAAGTGTACAGGAGAATAGAAAAACTATTGGATTAATCGAGGGGAAGGAGGAAAAAGAAGTTCAACTGATATTGCATATAACAACCTAAGATTGGTTTTTATCTAGACATATATTTCGCAAGGAAAGTTAATTAAATCCTCTGATATATATAAAATGATCCACTGCTTCAATTCTGTAATCAGAACTGCAAGTATAAATTCTGCAGAGCAGGAAAGGGAGAAGGCAATGGGGGCTATTAAACCGAAGGCGATAACATGCATATCACCGACGAAATTCCATCAACTCTTGCAATCAGAAATCAATAATCGAGATAGAGATCAGAAGAATTACCTCTGAGCTGTCGATGCCTCTCCAAAACAACAACTTCCTGGGCTTTTTAAACCCCAACCGTGATGGAGTCCAGCGAATTGGAGGGGCCCCCGACAGCGACGAAAGTCGGGAATCTCTGGCAGCCGGTGACTGAGACGACGTCCTTCGCGAATATCTCCTGCAAAGGTCGTGCTTTTCACTGTTCTTCGCACCAAAGATGCACAGGGGCAAGATCACGGACGAACAGCCTGTTTGAAGAGAACAGCGTTCATAAGTCCGTAATAATCGGTGAAATTTGTAAAATCAAATCAGTAAACGGAGAGTTTCCGACCGAGGAGAACAAAGAAATTTCTTCGATTTTGGCCGATGCGCACAAAGCTCTGAAGGAAGAAGGGATCGATGCAGGAAGGATGAGTGGATGAAGAGGAGCGGCAGCGTCTTCACTCAGTTTCAACGTCTCTCTGTCTTGACACCGACAGATCTGGAAAAAAAAACATATAATATATGCCCTAGTCAAACTAACCAGCAGATCTGGGACCCACGGCTTTGAATCATGCCGGCCAATTTTGTTTTTTTGCTAGTTAAACAGAGCTGAGTTGAACCCATGCTCATTTGCCAAACAAACCGTTATTTAGTATTATTTATTCATTAAAGATAAGTAATAACTAATCAGAATATTTATAAGTGGGAGTTTTGGAATCTTAGAATTTGCTCCACCAGATGAGATCTATCTGTCCTTCCCGCAAATCTATATATACAAATACCCTTATAATTTATATTGTGTGGGACGACCCATCTGCTGGCATTCCCCGAACAATCACACTCACACTCACACTCACACTCACACACGGTTATATACACACACATATATAGAGAGAGACAGAGGCAGACAGACTCTGGGCATCTTTCTTATTATTACGCACGCACCACTACTACCCTGTTCCTGTGTTTGCGGACGAAAATATTGCTGGATTGGACTTGGACTCGAGTGGGCAGACAAACCAGTGTAGTAATGCTTCAACAGCTAAGCTTGCTTAGCTCAGTGCTGCGCCTGTTCTGTTCTCACTGTGTAGTTAATTTAGTCAGTCAGTCGGTCGGTCGGTATGTGTGGGTGTACTCATTATTACAATTACGTACTACCAATAGCTAATTAAAGCTTAGCTACAAATTAATGTATATGGAGCTCCAACTTGGTCTAGGTCTTCCTCTTCCACTCCCTCAGCTTCCAAGTAGTACCAGCTGCTGCACTACTAGTACTACTGCTGTTGACGTTGCTACCAGTACAGGCACCGTCGGACAACAGCTCGGCTTCGACCTCAACTGCTGCACCTACTATGCCCACCCCAACCCCCATCGCTGGGCTGCATATCATTATAATTGTCATCATGCTCATGATGATGATGATGATGACCCCCAGCACTCCTTTCACGGCGGTGATGCCGATCATACTTATGAAGGCGTTGTCACTCATGCTGCTACACCACCTACACCTTGCAGCTCGAGGAGCGATCATCGTCATCATTACGATATTCATAAGCCTCGTGATCTGCACGCTCTCCACGGGCAGCATCACACGGCTACTGTGCCCCGTACTACGCTCACCCTCCAGCTCCCTGATCTCGAGAAGGAGCTGCTGCTGGACTCCTCCAGCTTCCAATCCCATAAGTACGTACATAGTACTACCTCCTGATCTTCTCTCTCTGTTTCATTTCCTAGATAAGATGTTTGATTGAGAAAATCAAAAAGCTGTCGATTGCCCGCCTGATTTCATTATTCTTAAACTGTCGAATATATATATATTGTTGGGCAGGGTACCCCTCGAAGATTCCGAGTCGTCTGAGTCCAAGTCCAACACCCGAAAGTACGTGAAGGTGATGATGGAAGGAGTTGGAATTGGGAGAAAGGTCGATCTCAGCCTCCACCCCTCCTTTCACGCTCTCTGCCACACCTTGATGGACATGTTTGGAATCTGTGAGTTAATATTTAAATGAGTTCCGTTCCCTTCCTGGGTGCATGGCGTGGTGGTCATATACATACATACATACATACATACATATATATATATATAATTTCCCACGTTCTTAATTGTTTGTTGCTTAATTGCGTTTGCTTTTCTATACGGGGGATAGGTCAAGAAGAATCGAAAGATTACAAGCTCGCTTTCAAGGATGCCAAAGGCGACTGGCTCCTCGCTGATCACGATACCATTACTTGGAGGTGCGCCCCGGGGCCGGCCTTCCTTTGAACCGCCTCCTTAATTAATCGCAATGCATATCATATCATATAGTATGCCACCACTTTAATTAACTAATTTGCACGCATGATTTAATTAAGAGAGGCGATTTCCATTGGGAGTTTTGATCATTTTATACGGTCCATATGTACAGCTAGCAACATCAAAGAAGGCGATTTCTAACACGCTTTCCACTGGGAATTTTAATTTGGTCTTGCAGGGCTTTCGCCGGATCCGTGCAACGCCTGAGAATACTGAAGATATATCATGACCTAAATTAGTCAATGAGTTAATAGTTATAAAGGGTATGCTAGCTAGTAGATTCCTCTTAATTGCTGTTGTATTTTTTTTTTATTACAGAGAAGACTGGTGAATTTAATAAAAAAATATGTTGTACTTATTATAATGTAGGACATATCATGCACCCAACCAACCTAGCATGCATAAGCTATTATAGCTTTCAAACCGACCTGCCCATATCTCAGGGCCCCCGATTCCCCTCCCCCGCCAATTGCATATTGCTTTGGCGTATATGTTGTGCAATCAATCTTATATACATACACACACATATATATAATGTATACTTTTTTCTGAATTACGGCCTAGCTACACTCAGCAATGGCTTGTAATGTATATATCGTATTAAAAAATTATATGCATTTATTAAAAAATAAAAATAAAAAAACAAAAGAGAGTGTAACGCAGTAGCGCACGCTCTCGCCTGTTGACCTAGAAGTCACAAGTTCGATAAAATTTCTCTTTCATTATTTTAGGTCTTGGACTTTCTTTGTAATCGAAAAAAAAATTATCGATATAGGTATGTGCACAAATGTGCGTTGTTTTGTCTAAGAGACGTGGATTCTATCTGTCGCTTATTGGGCCTTTAGTAGACCAATGGGCCACAATGGATGCCCCTTCCCTTCCCATCCTTTGGACCGTTCATGTATGTAATACATTAAACTATATAGAGCAAATGATGTCTCTCGTTCTCTCTTTTGGGATAATGGATTTTTTTTTTTTGCTCTTTTTGGGAGAAAAGAATATATATACCACCAAAAAAAATCAACTTATCGATCATGTCCACCACCCGCCACCTTTATTTTGACCTTGATGGACGTTGGGTTCCTCAACCAGATCTAGATTGGAACAAAAATATATTAATAATACATAATTTATTGTTTTATATATATATTGAAACCTTGGTTGAAAATATTATCATCATTACTATAGCAATTAATTAGGAAGGAGCTAACTGATGAATTTTGAATCACATTAATGATTAATTAGGCCATGAATTTGATGCTCCATTACCTTTACTTTGCAGAATTCTTCATCGATCAGCCAATAATTCAATAGTTTATCGTACACCTTACTTGTAATATGTTATTAGTAATAAAAATGAAGTTACGAACCCGATCTAATTAATATGATGTGCTGCCTAGCTATAATGTAGTCCCCAGTCCCAATCATTGGGTATCTTATATGTAGTTTAAAAAATTTGATGGAAATATACTGATAATTGCTCTGAGCATTTTCAAAAGAAAAGAAGAAGAGGAAGAAGATTCAAAAGGTAAAAGGTGTGTAGTAGTTATGTGTGGTTTGTATGTGTAATAATAATATAGTCGTCAGCAATTTGTTATATTCTGGTGAGTCTATGCCCAAAATAGTCTTGTTTCTAAAACTATTTCCCTTAATAATCTTCCCCACAAAATATTTCTCACAATAGTATTATACAATTTTTCATTTGTTTGCAAAGTCCCTGAAGCTATTTTACTATTGTACTTTGGGTCCCATTAAAATATTTATAAATTGAAAATTCAGAAATACATAGAATTAAAAAAAATTGGGTGGATGTGTCAAATTTGATATTCAGTAAGACTATCTGTACCATTTATTAGTTTTTAGGATTTCTATTTCATAATATTATACCCTTGATATTTTCTTGTAATAATATATATTGAATCGATATGACATATTCACTAGGATATATAACATTCAATTAAAATGCATAAAAGTTGAAAATTGACCTCTATGAGACAACCCAATTCCCACTTAGAAGGACTTTCATCGATTGTTACTCATTCACATTCATAGTGGATGAGTAATAGTTACTATATATTTAGTCAGTTCTCTTATATTTGAAAAATCATGTTAAATTGAGAAGAAAGGTCCGATTCGGCTCGAGTAATAAGTTCAAATCTTAATCAACTCACGAGAAAAAAATCAGTCATATAAATTACAAGAAATGGTTATTCTGATCTGCACCATCCGAAGTTGTGGTGGTCGATCTTGGGTGGGATCCAAGGAATGTACAAGAAAACCAAAAAAATCCAACTAAATCGCGTAGCCAAATTGCATCTCACAAAAAATTATTGAGCCTCAAACAATTGTAATTCAATGCGATTTTTAACTAAAAACAATGTGATTAATGATTTGTTGTATTCAACTCGATTAAACACAGTTCGGTGAACAAAACCGCTTTAAATTGATTTTCTAAAAATGAAAAACTACTAAAATAAATAAAAATAAAATCACAATTTGCCGGTTCGTCTTCTATGTTGCATTGTGGTTTTGGATCCATTCTGACGAATTGGGGGTTTTCGCTTTGAGCGATCTATCTTTGTAGAATGTTACACATGGTTTTCTCATTCACTTTCTTATTGGCCTTGTTTATGATTCACAATCCGTTTTCTTCTACCAGTGCATGTAGAAGCAAAGTATGCATTTTTCAGGTGTGTTGAGAAATGACAGGAGATGCCATCAATGGCACCTTGTACAAATACTCAAATTGATAGATCATCTCGTTCTCACCACTTTAAAGAAAGAATGGGGGCGCCATGTCACCAAAGGTAGAAGAAGATTCTTCCACATTTCCTCCACTTGAAATCCATATGTGAATGTTGGAATGTGTTTGACACTCGAGGAAATCTCGTCAATGGGGAGAAAATGGAGACTGCCGACCATTACATACGGGGGACCATTAAAACCACTGTGGTTACAGTTCTAATGTGCATCTACGACTCTTCAAGACAAGCAACACAGGGATCAAAGAGGCAGAGATCAAGGAGCCCCACGGAAAGTGGATTGAGAGGGGAAGGGAACTATCAGACTGAACACGGTTACAGGTGACATGACTTGAATCAACGTTCTTTGAAACTCTAATTACCGTTGAATCAGAATGGCTATTACTACGAAATAGAAGATGGTGCATTCCGACCACCGACTCTCTAGAATATCTCCAGAGATCAAGAGAGCCGACTTATAAGCAGAGAAAGCTCAATGTTCGGCAACTAAGATATCAGGAGATCCTCGACTCTGACATGATTCTGACCATTCAGGAACTTCGGTGAGGAGAATAGATCAAATGCACATATATCTCAACACTTTATTTGGATCAATAAGGCTCTACTTAAGTTCACTACAAAAGCAAAGCTTCGCTCCACGTGAAGCTGACTCAAAGGCAAAGTGATGCGTACGTCGACACTCACGCCATATGATCAACTCCTTCCCCCTACTCTTGATCCCTACAAAATGTGAAGAGCCTTCAATCACTATTAAATAAAAATTCTTCATAATGTCCTACTACATTAAGGGTGGAATCGAAGGAAAGCCATCCCTATAAACTGTCTTCTATATGAAAATTAAATTGAAATATGGCGGTCTACTATCCAATTCGATGGACGTTACTCCCCTTAATCTGCATGAACTCCAAGATTGCAATTTGAAAAGGCACCTCCTCCTTTGATTAATGATTTGTTGTGTTCAACTCGATTAATCAACAGTTCGCTGAATGAAACCGCTTTAAATTGATTTTCTAAAAATGAAAAATTACTAAAATAAATAAAATAAGTGAAACAACTCAAAAAATTGAAAAACAAAACAACAAAAATACTAATATCCACTAAAATTGGTTTTATTTACAGTTTGATTCATAACAATTGCATTTAATTAAGCCGAATATGTTTATTTTTTTATATCTAAAATTGAATTTATAAACCTCGAATCAAATTGGAGCATTTTTTTTTTTTGATTCAGCATGATTTACAAGTCAAAGAGCAGCATTCCCCATCCTATGTCCCCCCACCAGCCCTCTCCCCTTGTAATTTTATCCTTGTCTCTTTTTCTTTTTTTTTTTCCTTATATATAAGTTTTTTCAATTTTCAATTTTATGGATTTTATAGAGGGACGTAACATCAAATAATGGAAAAAGTTTCAAGGACTTCAGAAGCGAATGAAAGATTATCTAAGACTAATCTGGGAAATAGTTTGCCAGGAAGATTATTGCGGGAAATAGTTACAAAAACAAGACTATTTCGGACAAAGAGTCTACTCGAGTCTGATTTGGTATGGTCTGGTGACAGACAAAACGAAGCTTATCAAATCTCACTCATACTCACTACCATGCATCCTAATGTTGAGAAAATATTAGCTAAGTAAGACTAAAATGCTAAGACGACACGTGTTAGTTTCAATCAAATGTTGAAAAAAATGTAGAAGAAATAAATAGCGAATGCTCCCCAAAATAACTTTGACACGCACTTAATGAAGACTCGTAAGCCACGGTGTATGTTAGTCTCAGACTCTCACCTAGTATTTTGTCGCTAATGCTGTGCTGTGCTGGTTTGCTCCGCGAGATCAGATCAGATCAGATCGGATATGCCCTGACAAAAAGACGAGGGAAAATAATACATATGTACAACAGTTGCAAAGTCAACGCTCTTACGAAGAATCCATCCACAGCCCAACTCTGATGGCTGAAGTCCAAACGAACGCCTCTCATCTCAATCTCATTCTCATCTCGATCGTTCGCCGATGGGTTATTTCGCACCCCCAATCAAATTGTCAACTCCCCCCACCCCCGCCTAATCGAATTGAAACGTAGGGGGATCACCACAGCCAACACTCACTTTTCTACTAATCTCTCCCTTCTCTGTCTAATTTTTTTGACATGGCTTCGACCCTACTTACCTGTTTCATTCCGATGTTTTATATATAATGATACAATATGATAAGGAATCTACAGATACAATAACATATTAAATGTTTGCTAATTGGTAATAACATTTCTTATAAAGCATCAGTTAACCAATTATTTTGTACAAATTATTATTCTTTTAATATGAAATTTTATTTTCTAAGTACGAAACATTTTACACGCGGTTGAATATGGACCAAAAATTTCCCAACCTACCTTTTTTTTTTATTTATAAACTCCAACATAACCTATATGAATTCATACATGGTTGGTTGTATGTGCATATATATACATATATATATATATATATATATATATATGAATGTACTCATGTATCTGCGACTGCCTACGGAATATTCGCCAGGCGGAGGAGGAGAAAGAAAGAAAGAAAGAAAGAAAGAAAGAAAGTCAATCCCCGTTCCCTCCCCAACAACCTCCCCCCAAAAGCTCCTTCGATTCGATTTCGATATTCCTCTCCTTCCCCACCTGCCCTGCCCTGCCCTGCCCCGCCCCGCCCCGCCCTGCACGCATCCATCCAAACGGTACGGCCATCTCTTCCTTCCTTCAATTCCTTCTTTCCTTCCCTCTCATCAATCGAACTGTAAAATAATTCGCCTTTGATTTTATTTATTCATGCATCTTTTTTCTCTTTTTTTTTTTTGTAGCTTTCTGTCCAAATTAATTTCTGCTGCTGCTTCTGCTTGTTTCTCCCGATTCGGCTTCTGTGTAAAGATTTCCTGCCTGTGCCTGTGCCTGTGCTTGTGCTTGTGCTTGTGCTTGTGCTTGTTCTTGTTCTTGTCAACGAACGGGCTTAAGTCCACACCGCGCATAGGAGAGATAGCATGGCACTGCTGATTGATTCCCCCCTGATTCTGATTATTATTCTCCGCTTTTAGTTTTGGTAAAGCCTCTCCCTTTGATTTTGTGCTCTGAAAATTCCCAAAACTATGCTGTTTGACCTTCTTTCCTGGACGCTTATTAGTACCTTGCCTGCCAATGATGCTTGCTTTGCTATCGCTCACTGGGCGGGTTCTTCTTCTTCTTCTGCACGTTGTGGTTTTTGGGTCCGTTCTGAAGGATCCGTGGTTACGCGGCTCCCGAGTGGTCTCCCTCTGCAGGTTGAAATATATGCCTATCTGGATTAATTTCTCATTCAAGCTCTTTGTTGGCCTTTGAAGTATATGATCTGTGTGTAATTTGTTATTCTTCTGCTGTCGCATGTGGAAGCCAACCTTTTCGATTTTGGGTGGATTTTGACTTGAGAAATGATGGGGGGAGGTCAGGTAGATGCCCATCATTAATTAATTTGGCACCTTGCAGAAATCAAATTACTCAAAATTGTACTCACTCTCACCACCCTTTTCAAAAGGTGACACAGAGAGGGGAAGAGAAATATATAGAGTACATATATTGCAGAGCACAACCCAGCACCAAGAAAAATTAACCTTTGGGTGCTACGACGTGATGCAGTAACACGGCAATTACTCCAGTGGGTAGGTATTTTGAGATATTCAGGTATGAGCAGGATAGGAGCAAAAATATGTTGGTGTGGTTAAAAATGATAGGAATGGCTTCTTATCCAGCAGCTCCCTGAATGGTTGATTGTGAGTATAGAGTTGGGTTTATAGACCGCGAAGCTTATTGAATATGTATGTTGATTGCTGATGACACCAAGGTCATTATACACATTCTTTTATGGAAGGATGTCCTACATATGAAATAAATCTTAACATGCGGTGGTATTCATGAAAGGTATGAGTAGGAATTTATCATCTTGAACTGAAATAACTGCGTCCTGCTTATGAGAGTGCACATTTCTCTCTCTGATTTGTTCCATTCCCCCTGAATGTGACGGTCATTGGCTTTGTACCATCTTTCTACTTGTTGAAGATAGTTGAAAATAACCTTCAGCATTTCTTCATTCTTTGTGCTTTTTGTCAGGCTGAGATGTGTGATCTCAACGAGCTCTTTGAGATTTATATGATCGCACACTTTGAGTGATCCTACTGTTGCATTTAGTTCGGACTCGACAAGATCCGAGATTTCAAAATGATAAAGAACTCATCTATTTAGGAATTAGATATTACATCGATCTGAGAGTAGGTATAGGCGACTGGTGGAGCAATTATGTTATGTGTTGTGAATTCTTGCTTCTAATGGAATATTCTGTGCAGGGCGTCACATTGCCTGTTGCTGTGATGCATGAGTAGTCGACTCCACTGAAGATGTCACAATCATATTCCCTATGCAATCCCTCAGACCATGGCCCCACGAGCAGTCCGCCTCACGCCTAGAAGAAAGCCACCTAAACTCCTCTTCGTCGTTCTTCTGATCCTTGTTCCTATATGTCTGATTGGGATATTCACTCACTATCAGAAAATAACGTACTTCTTCCGCCCACTATGGGACAATCCGCCTCCCCCTTTTCAGCGCATCCCTCACTATTATGCAGAAAACGTGTCAATGGAGCACCTTTGTACCCTCCACAAGTGGTCCATACTCCCCAAACCTCGCCCGGTTTATGACGCAATAATCTTCAGCAATGAGCTAGATATGCTAGAGATAAGGTGGCGGGAACTCGATCCATATGTCACTAAATTCGTAATTCTCGAGGCCAACACCACCTTCACTGGCATGCGGAAACCTCTTGCATTTGCTTCCAACCGTGCTCGGTTTGCTTTTGCTGAAGAGAAGATTGTCCATGGCGTCTTTTCGGGCCGAATCGCTGATGTCCGAATGCAAGAAGATCCATTTAAGCTCGAGTCTGAACAGCGGATGGCTATGAATGGACTACTTCGTCGGGCAGGGATCTCTAATGGTGATCTCTTAATAATGGCCGACACAGATGAGATTCCCAGTCCACATGCTGTGAAACTGTTGCAGTGGTGTGATGGGGTTCCGCCTGTGATGCACCTTGAGCTGAGGCATTATATGTACTCGTTCGAGTTTCCTGTAGATTATGGCAGCTGGCGATCCACTGCCCACATATATGAGCCCAATACCTATTATCGGCATTCACGCCAGACAGATCTTATATTTTCGGATGCAGGATGGCACTGTAGCTTCTGTTTCCGACGAATAGAAGACTTTGTGTTCAAGATGACTGCGTATAGCCATGCAGACCGGGTCAGACGAAGAGACTTTCTAGATTATTCGAGGATTCAGAGACTTATCTGCCGGGGAGACGACCTGTTTGATATGTTTCCCGAGGAGTACAGCTTTCAGGAGTTGATCAAGAAGCTGGGATCGATACCTCGTTCAGCTTCCGCAGTTCATCTTCCCGCGTATTTGATAGAGAATGCAGATAAGTTCAGGTTTCTTCTTCCTGGAGGCTGCATGCGAGGTGCCGCGTGAAGCCTGATTTTCTGGGGACTATGCACCTGATTGTGAGTAGGTAGATACGCATTAGTGTCACTGCTCCGGTTTTCCTAGTGAATTATTTTTTTACAGACTTGAATCCCCCGCCAGCGGCACATTTCCGGATGGGGAAATGCTGTTCCCATGGTTCTTCCCTTGGGTGCATTGAACTTCAGACAGCAAGGTCGTTGTGCAGGATTCAATCTTTGACCTTTGGTACCGCAGCATAGTGAACATCGATACATGGGGTTAGGCCAAAGAAGTCCTGTACTCAATCAAGATTTGCTGCCTTGATTAGTTTGGTTAGCAGCAGAGACATTTATATAATAGCATCTCGCATTGAGTCGAGCCATGTGACTCCATTTTCTTTTTCTTTTTTTTCCCTCTTTTCCTCGATGGGCAACAACACCATGTGGTTTTAAAGTCGAAGAATAGTCCTATTTCCTTGTTTATGACTGATTGATTGAGACCAATTTTCCTTACGGCTACTCCTCCTTTCAAATACTCTTTTTTTTTTTTTTTTTTTTGCTGAATCCTCCTCCTTTCAAATACTGAAATACGGGTCTCTGAAATCTGGTGGGGGTTCACTATTGTCATATAAGAGAGAATTAAAGAGGACTAAAAGGTTCTCCATTGTCAGATTTGGTGTGCCATATGGCATCATTTAGTGCCACATCAGCTAATTTTATCAAATTTACGAAATAATTGAAATTGTATTAAATGCATAACAAATCAATAACTTGTGTATTTCGAACGTGGTATCAGTACTAGAAAAATGAACAAAAGTCTAATTTTTTTTTATAATTAACCTTCTTTTGTATTTTTTTTTTCTAAAAGTGTGTGAGGGCGCCAAGGAAAGGTCCATTGACAACGACTTCTATCGGGTTCCTTTCATATAATGACATTTTATCTTATATATTAGCCTACTATACATCCGATACACAGATTTGTCTCGCAATTTTTTTATTCTATTCATATTTATATTGATATATTTTTAAGAGACGATTATTATGATTGAAATATTTGTTTTTTTGATAAGTTCCTATTCTACTATCTTTAACAATATATATATATATATATATATATTAAGATCTTAAAATTAACATATGAAAAATAAGGTTACGGTAAATTTACTTTTAGTTTTTTTCAAATTATGAACTTTCAAATCTACCACGAACTTCAACTTGTAACACCAAAATACATTAACTATTACTTAAATTTCACATGTACTATCGGTTCATTTTTCCGTCCACTTTTCTAATATGCAAGCCTACATGGCTAAGGGCTCCTATGTAGCAATTAATCGCGGTTAACAGTGTCATGTGGCAAACAGAGATTGATTGAGTGGGTCCCACTTATATTTTTTATTGTTAAAATCATTATGAAAAATTTTAAAAATGAAAAGTAAAAACAACAAAATTGAAGAGGAGGGGAGGCGGCCTGCAGTAGGGCCTCGCTAGTGGCCACCATCCCCCTAATCGAGGTAACAGGGCAATTGCCCCCTGACTTTTTCAATTTCCAATGATTACACATACAAATTTGTAAAACTCTTAACTTTTGCCCCCAAATAAAACACCAATGCCCCCCTAAATTATTTAATTATTTGATTTTTGCCTCGAAATTTTCTTATAAGTCCTACTAATATTTAGAAACTTTTAATTTGCCCCCTTGAACATTATTTCTGGCTCTGTCCCTCCCTCGAACAGTTAAACATGTTGCGACAATTGTAATATTTGTCATCTCTAGCTTAATTTAAGATTCTACAAATGTAACTAAAATGTCATAATTATCATTTTCTTATATCAATAATTGAAATATATATTGTACATGTAAATCTTGTAGGCCTAAGTTTCTTCTGCTTCTTCTTTTGGGCTAATGGGCTCGGCTCAAATGAATACTTACATAAAATGTGTCCAATAACATGTGAATCTTTTGCTCATGTACATATATTTATATGCAAAGTAATGAACATGTAAATTTAACTATAATAAATGGTGGATCTTTTGTTGATATGCGTATATATGTATCTATGGTCATTTTGTTAGTTTTGCTTCAAATTATTTCAATTTAAATTTGTAATTTGAAATTAATAAGAATAAATATTGATAAATAAAAATTTAAATATGCATGTGCAACGCACTGGACGAGAGACTAGTTTAAGTAATAGTTGATGCATTTTGGTACTACAAGTTGAAGTTCATGGTGGATTTAAAATTTCATGCAAAGTTCATGATTTTTAATGCAAATTTACCCAAAAATTTATTAACGTTGTAATTTTTTTATAATGATAAATGCAAAAAAAAAACATATAAATTTCTTTATAATTACATTATAGATGAAAAAATTATATAGACATATATATTATAAATGTTATATATAAATATTATCATATACACTTAAAATTGCTAGAATAGAAAACCCAAATGCAACATCTACTTAAAATATTTTAGAGTGTAAACTTTTATTACAAAAATTTATGTTTATTCAGTCTAGGAAATTTTCAAATTTTTTAATATGAATAATTTTTTATAAGATAATAAAACTAGAATTGATTAACTTATTTATACACTTAAAATTGCTAGAATAGAAAACCCAAATGCAACATCTATTTAAAATATTTTAGAGTGTAAACTTTTATTACAAAAATTTATGTTTATTCAGTCTAGGAAATTTTCAAAATTTTTAATATGAATAATTTTTTATAAGATAATAAAACTAGAATTGATTAACTTATTTATATTGATACATTTAATTACTTATTTATAGGAATTGAATTATTATCTAGATAATAATTTATATAGAAATGGAATTATTTTATAGAAAATAGAATTAATCATTTGTATTGATGAACTAAATGTACAATGTACAAATTCTCCTTTACATTATGTACTAGCTATTACCCATGCGTTGCATCGAGTTTTCTACATCTACTCTATTCAAATTCGTACTAAAATATTTTCTTAAAATGTTATTATATAATTGAAGCTTTTTTTGTTTAATAATAAGTTCACATTCTAGTAGTTTTAATAAAAAAATAAAATTATATGCTTAATTTAATGTCATAAAATAAAGGAAAAATTTCAAGACATATCACAATTTAAAAACAAGTATCACAGTGCATCATATTTCAAAAAATTAACATGGTGCATCAAAAAAATTTTGAAAATATTCACCGTGCATCATATCGCTACTCTTCCGTCCAAAATGGGATTGAATGGTGATATTACAATATTTTCAGGGACATTATTACACAAAATAAAACTTGAGGGATTTAAACGAAATAAATGAAAATGTAAATAAAAAAAAACAAAGAAAACGAAGGGGCTGATCGGGGGCGCCCACCGGCCACCCGGCACCCCCGTCGGCAATCGACCCCCTGATTGGGGTCACCGGCCTGGTTTGAGCCGACCGGCAACCCCGATTGGGGGGGTCGGGGGCACCCCGGGGTGAGTCGACCCCTCGATTGGGGTCGCTGGCTTGGTCTAAACCGGCCGGAGACCCTAATCGAGGGGTCGATTGCCGACGGGAGTGCCGGGTGGCCGGCGGGCGCCCCCGATCAGCTCCTTCGTTTTCTTTGTTTTTTTTTTACATTTTTCATTTTATTTCGTTTAAATCTCTCAAGTTTTATTTTGTGCAATAATGTCCCCTAAAAATGTTGTAACTTCACCATTTAATCCTATTTTGGACGGAAGAGTAACAATATGATGCACGGTGAAAATTTTCAAAATTTTCTTGATGCACCATGTTAATTTTTCAAAATATGATGTACTGTGATACTTGTCTTCAAACTGTGATGTACGGTGTTATTTTTCCTAAAATAAACATGTAGAAAACTCAATTATGTATCATTACTTTTAATTATTTTACCAAGTAACATCTCCAATTGATAAATAGTATTTTCAATTAAAAATCAAACTTTTTAAAAAAAAAATCAACCAGTTATCATATAATTTGTTTTATTTTAATTTTTAAAATATATTATCTTAATAAATAAATATATTTTTTTATAATAAACTTTTTTTAACTAAAACTCTTCAAATCAATACAATAATGCAATAATATTTACATATATTAATTTCTATAAGTTTAAACATGTGCACTGTATATCTATACAATATATAAAAGTACGAAACTCATTTTATTGTTTATCCACATTTAACTTTCAAGAATGCCCTTGTATTTTATATAAAAATCCATATATAATCTTGTCCTTAATATGAGAAAAGGTTCGCACCTGTTCTCACCGACAACCTTATATTTTTTAGGATCGTGATTATCCTTGAAAGGACATGATTGCTTAAAGAGTTGTGAATACTCATTTGATACATATTCTACTCTTTTTCCAAGAGTCATATAGAAAACACTCAAACCCTTTCACTCACTTTGAAATTCTTTCCCAATATAGATCTTTGAGAAGTCTCGAGAAATTTTTTTTATTCTTGTGACTCGAAAATTCTGTGGGTTTGCTGCCAACAAATTCTTCATAATGGCCGGAGCAACAATCACTTGAAAAAAGGTATTTTTCATACCGTTATCTGCCGACTTCAATCTAACAAACATGCTTTTCTCAGGATATATGACATCACGCGCTAAAAGGTGCATTCTTCTTCCCCTTTTCCTTCCAATTAATGATCAAATACTTCCCATACTTTTAAAAAATATATAGGGAAAAAAAAGAGTACCTTTGGACCCTTTAAATTTCCTTTAAAGGAAAGAAAAACGCTTTTAAGGAAAAACAAAACCTCCTCCGTAATAAATAGAGAGTTATTAGCCTATAACCCGCGCTTTGCGTTGGATTTTTATTTATTTTTCATAAGAAATTCACTTGTTAATAACTCATTAGAAGTTTATAAACCATAATTTATTTAGATTATTATATTTTGATTTGATGAAATTTTATTTTCAATAAAGAAAACTTACGACGTCAAAGTTGTTATTCATATTGACAAATGAGTCGTTTTAAGAATAAAAACAAGATTATATACAAATGAACCAAAACGAATAATTCAAGTTCCTAAAAAAAAACCAATTTTTCAAATTAACTCAAACAAAATTCTCCATTTATAAAAAATAGTAGGTATACTAATATAATAATGTCTATGGTTCTTAAAACTAATTTATCTTGACAAAGCATACACCTGATGAACATTTACGGTGCGTTTAGTTTCGGAGTTAAAGTAACTTTGATTTTGATTGTGAAAAATGACAAATGAGATGAGATTATAAATTTGACTTGGAAAATGTGTGTTTTTGTTGTATAGTATGTTGAGTTAAAATTACAGTTAAAATTTTTTACTTGGGAAATGTGTATTTTTGTTGTGTAGTGTGTTGAGTTAAAGTTAATATTTTTTTATTGTGAATCCAAACAATGCCTTAATTTCTCTCGTACTGGTGGCCTTTTTTAGCAAGTTGAACATAAAATCCAAGTTGATAGTATCATGATTGAGTATTTAGAGATAGTCACATTGTTGATTATATAATTCATATAATTAATTCAAAAAATACTTAATTTTAATTTTAACTGGCATTTATGATTTTATGATAGAAAGGAAAGTCGAAAATCAATATATTTCTATATAGATAGATATGGGAGTAATATATATCATTCATAAATTCATTTGATATGATTATTATCGTTGTTGTTGTTATTCTTATTAATATGATTATTAATTATTATTATTGTTATTATTATTGTTGTTATTGTTGTTGTTGTTGGGGAGATTACTATTGTATTTCATTTGTCTAATCTATCTATATTATACAGATGGATATGAGAGTAATATATATGATTCATAAATTCATTTCATATGTTAAATACATATTAATAATTATATTAGGTACTTCTATGTATATTTATAGTTAATTCGAAATTGCATATAAATACGTAGATATGAAGGCAAATAAGTTTAGAGGTAGTTAATTTGAACGTTAACTAAAATTCATTATTTTACTATATGCGACAACCGATAAATACAATATAAATATATATAAGAGTAATGTAATTAAGCATAAATTTTATATTAAAGTAAGTTTATTTTAGGTATATTTAATGTACATGGTTAGTAATTACATACAATTAATGGGCTTTATCGGTTATAAATGCATGTGGAGCTTCCATTTTGACGAATATACATACATAGCGGAATCCGATGATCGACGTAGCAATTATATATTATAATATAATATAATATAGATGGGGATACGTTTCAAGTTGATGAGGGACGGGGGGCGCGTGGTAACTTAATGCCAACACAAAGGACAAATCCATGCACTGCACTTCATCACACTGCTTGGCGAGTCAACATTGATAGCTCTTACAATTTATATCCTTACCTCCCTCTTGTCTTCCTATTCATCTTCGTCATATGATAATAATAATAATAATAAGAAGAAGATGATGATACTGTTTCCTCTAAGATCTCCCGTCTCATCTCTCTCTATATAATTATTAATATGTATTTAACATATACTTGTTTGATATACTTGTACGGGAGACAAGGTGTAATGATGATCCGTAATAGAATACCCATTACATTACACCCCACCAAACAAGTATATCAAAAGCCTTTTATGCATATGCACCTCCTGATATTATGTAAATTATTATTATAGACGTATATGTAAAGGCGTTACTAAATACAAAATCATCTATTGACTATTGATTATATGATTTGCCGCCTCGTGGTACCATATAAAACGAAATAATATACCAAAAAAAAAAACAGCTATATTATAGAAAAGGTAAAGTGACTAAAAAGTTATAAACTTTGCCCTCTTTTTTCAGTTTTCCCATAAACTTTTTTTTTTTTTGCAAAACAATACAAGAATTTTCAAATTTTTTGTCCCATCTATCATCCGTCCAATTTTCCTTTAGTTTTGCCGATGTGGCAAACCACCTCATAAAAAAAGATTATTTTCTTCCCTCCATCTCCTATATATCTCTCTCTCAGTTTCGGGAAGCAGACACACATCTCCTTTCCTTCTCCCTTCTTCTCCTTCTCCCAACATCTTCTTGGCTCCAGGGGAGCACAATAGACAAACACACATACAGAGCCCTCCTTCCCTCTTGTCCATCATCATAGCCACCGCCATCGCCGTAGCATCCACCATCATTCATTCCCTTTTGTCCATCACCGCAGTCACCTCCATCACCACAACATCCACCATCATTTCTTTATCTTATGTCCGTCGCCGCAGTTAGCCCATAAACACAATCACCATCTCCAACCCCTCCATCATCATCTTCATCTCCAACCCTTCCATCATCATCTCCATCATCATCATCATCATCATCATCATCATCATACCACAACATCCAATCCTTCTCTTCTCCTTCTTCCCTATACCTCCTTCCATCATAGCTACTTCATCATCTCCTTTCCTTTTCCACCATCTTCATCTCGCATCCCTTGCCATTCCCACCCCTCACCATCATCACCGCTAGTTGTTGTTCCTTTTGTTCCCATCCATCTTCTTCTCTTCATCTCTTCCTCTTTTTCCTGCTGTTACTGTTGCGCTGCTGCCTATACTCTGCTTCATCCTCTGTTTCTCTTCTCCTTCCATCACGTTGTAGTCTGCAGCTTACTCTCACAGCTGCTTGGTCCCTCACCTAAGCTCCTAAAGCTACTGCCATTGCTCTTCCACTCCTCTGACCTTCCCTAAGCTGCAGTTACTGCTCGTCCATCCTCCAAGCCGCTGAGCTACTGCAGTCCGCTCCTCCTCTGCCCCTTGAGCAGCTGTTGGTTGCCCCTCCTAGAGCTCCTAAACTCAGCAACTGCAGTTATATGCTACCACCCCTATTCGTGTCCCTTTGGCTTTCCCCGCTCGTGTCCCCTTTGTTGCCTCCATCGTGTCCCTGTGGCTGTCCTGCTCGTGTCCCTGTTGCTGTCCTACTCGTGTCCCTTTGGTTCCCCCCGCTCATGTCCCTTTCCCTTGCAGCTATCTTGCTTGTTGGGAGTGAAACCATTGTCGATAGAGGAAGGAGGCGCCCTGCTCCACGTAGAAGTTGCTGCTGCTCTTCTACTTTATCTCTTTGTTCTCTCTGTCTCTCTCACGATTTTTCTATTCTTATAACTTATTTATTGGTGAATAATATACAAAAGAGATAAGATTAGAAGAATAATTAATATAGGATTTAATGGCGAACTGATCCTCAAAAAAGCAAGGGAAACACAAAGGTGTTGATAGGCTAGAACACAGAAGAGTCAAAAGTCAGAGAGAGAGAAAGGACATGGAATGAAGGAAATAATTTTTTTTATGAAGTGGCTTGCCACTTCAGTCGTCGTCTGCCACGTGGCACCCGTTAATTGCCACATCGACAAAACTAACCAAAAATTGGACGGATGGAAGATGGGATAAAAATTGAAAGTTTATGTATTGTTTTGCCAAAAATAAGTTTATGGGAAAACTGAAAAAAGAGGCAAAATTTAAGTTTTTTCAGTCACTTTACCCTTATAGAAATCATATTATATATAAATACATACATATGCAACATTTAGCTGTAGGGAGCTATTCGCCACAGTTGTGAAAATGTTGACTTCCTTTGGAGGGATTTCTGAAATGTTTGACACTGATTGAACATCAATATAAGTTTCTTGGAGTGAAACTTATCACGGGTTCGACAACATCCCAGATGCAAACTTTCATAATCTAAATGACTTCAAGTCGAAATGCAACAATTATTAATTCTCTTAACATAAAAGATAATTCGAGAGGACATATTTTACATAATTTAATTTATAAATTTATTTCGTGAAATGGTTTTGATATTGATTGAAAATCATCGCAATATTGTTCCACAATCACATCAGAATGGGAATGTGAAACATGGTAGTTTCTTTCTTTCTATTCATCTCACGACACCAGATATTGATGATTTTTTTATGTTTTTATGGATTGATTGCAATGATGATGCCGCTAGACGGCAAGTGTCCTGTTAATGTTTCCTCATACGCCTAGAGGACATTCTTTTGGTGGGTGCACATCCATTCTGCGAGGGCTAATACTTCACACACCAAATTTAATCGTGGGATTACTCAATGATATGATTTTATTCGAATGAGGTGTAAACTTAGTACTTGAATTATGGCACTTTGTAAACTTACTAATTATCGACGGGTAAACATTACAACGGTGACCAAATTGATACAAGACAGCCTCCAGGGCGCAAGATGTCGTAAAACTAAAAGTGTAGTAGCCAAAATGTAATTATCCCAATATATCCACTTTTTAATGATAAGGGGTTAACAATTGACTACGCCTATAAGTCAATTGGCTTATATAAGTAGAAGAACTTATCAGTGGCCCCGACTAGTAATACGTCCCTGGTCCTATCGAGCAAAGAAGTTATCAATATCTCTCATCTCGTTCTCGTTCAGCTCGCGGTATTTAATTTGTCTGATTGTTTTCTTCTCTCTTCGGTTCCCCATCTTTCTTGTTCAAATCCCTAACCACTTCTCTCTCCTCTATATAAACACCACACCACACCAGACCAGACTAGTAGAGAGAGAGAGAGAGAGAGAGACAGACAGACAGACAGAGCGTTTGAGCTCTGAAGAGAGACGGATACATACAGACTCCTCTCAAGACACAACAGAAGCGTGTGCAGTGGGGGAGAAAAGGGATTAAAAAAACCTCCCGATCTGCCCTCTCGACCAAATCTCGGCGCAGGTTCAAGCTCTTCAATTTCTCTTGTTGTTGCAGTCTCGAATTTTGTCGGTTCATGTTGCATAATTTGGAGATTTGCATTTAGGTGTTGGGGCCTGTGAGGGTTTAGATCTCAGAAGCGACGGCCTGCAAGGCGCCTGGAGGCAAATCATGTCTTCACTCAGCAGAGAACTTGTCTTTCTCATACTTCAGTTCCTTGATGAAGAGAAATTCAAGGACACCGTCCACAAGTATGTCCAATTCTCTCCTTCTGCCAATTCATCATTGTGACTTGTTCGTGTGTGCGTGCGCACGCGCGCTCCTCTTTATTATGCATGCCCTTGTGCGCGCGGTCTGCTGCTTCCAATTCATGACTGTCGGTTGATTTGCTGATGTTTCTTTTTCAACTGCCGGGTTGGTAATGTAGGTTGGAGCAAGAGTCGGGTTTTTTCTTCAACATGAGGTACTTCGAGGATTTGGTTACAAATGGGGAGTGGGATGATGTGGAGAAGTATCTCTCTGGCTTCACAAAGGTAGACGATAACAGATACTCGATGAAGATCTTCTTCGAGATACGGAAGCAGAAGTACCTTGAAGCACTAGACAAGTATGTCTCATAATCTCTTTTTCTTTTTTAACTGGCTTGCTTATTTGGTAATGAACCTTTGAATTATGTCATCTGGTCAATTTTGCTTTATTGAATTTTGCAGGCGGGATCGCGCCAAAGCCGTCGACATTTTAGTGAAGGACTTAAAAGTCTTTTCTGCATTTAATGAGGATCTGTTCAAGGAGATTACGCAGTTATTGACGCTTGAAAACTTTAGGTGCGTGCTCATGCCCTGAAATCGATTCGTCTTAGTCGATGTTCCGTTCAGCACTTACAGGGTTTATGGCATCCGTCCATTTAACTTCTTATTTGAAATTTGTTCTGCTTGCTGACGAAAATTCTGCTGGCAGAGAGAATGAGCAGCTCTCCAAATACGGTGATACCAAGTCAGCTAGGGGTATAATGTTGACTGAACTGAAGAAGTTGATAGAGGCTAACCCCTTGTTTCGGGATAAGCTTCAATTCCCCACATTGAAAAACTCAAGGCTCCGAACTCTGATTAATCAGAGGTCCTTTGCTAAACTCTTGCCTGTATTTGTGTAAATAATATTCTAATTTTGATTGTTGAATCTTCAGGAGGTTTTCCCCCCTTACTTTCTTGCGGTTTTTGGCAGTTTGAACTGGCAGCATCAGCTTTGCAAGAATCCCAGGCCTAACCCCGACATAAAAACCCTGTTTGTAGACCATAGCTGTGGACAGCCAAATGGTGCTCGTGCACCGTCCCCTGTAACTAACCCATTAATGGGTCCTGTACCAAAGGCGCCAGGTTTCCCTCCTTTGGCTGCTCATGGAGTAAGTTCTGATTATCATGGTGATATGCTTATTATTCTAAGTTGTGACTGATAACTTTATGTGGAGAGCTCCTTTTCCCCTTTGCAGCCCTTTCAGCCCACTCCAGCTGCTCTTCCAACATCTCTTGCTGGATGGATGGCAAATCCAGCACCTGTACCTCACCCCTCAGCTTCTGCAGGACCCATAGGTCTGGCTGCTCCAAATAATGCAGGTAGCTGAAACTTTCTGATGATTTTAATATGTTATGCAATCTCCTCTATTTTGTACTTGCACAGGTTTTGCATGAATAGTCTACTGCATACTGAAGAATATATGCCTACTTGATGGCATAATGCTGAGTTTCCTTTGGTTTTGGCTAGGAAAATTCATAAATCATGAACTTCAGTGATACTATACCTTATTTAATTATTTATTTTTGGCATTTGCACGATGTTTTCCATTGTTCCTCTCTCTTTGAGTACCATGTATCTATTTGTCCTTTATCTTGGTGCAGCTATCTTAAAGCGGCCTAGCAACTCGCCCATGGACTACCAAACAGCTGATTCTGAACACGCTTTGAAGAGAGCAAGACCTTTCGGAATCCCTGACGAGGTACTCCTTATTTGTCTTATAGTTTATCTTCTTTCTGTTACATTCTCCATTCTCATTCATTTTCTGTTGAATGCGATCCCCAACACCTCATTTTCGGTTTAGGTTTGTCACGTTTTACTTATAAATTATGGTGCTCATTTTCAGTTGAATTTGAGAAATCATGTAGTGAATGAGATATCCATAGGATATCCTGGGATGAAGTGCCACTATCAAAATATAAGTGTGACTTCTTTACTGCTGCATAAGAATTTGCTAAGCTGATGAAAAGAGAAAAATTGCGAGGATTGATATGAGATTTGTAAGTGGCTTGGTGTTGTTTTCATGATTGTATGAAATTCGTAAACATGGATTTGCTTTCCTGGAATGTAAGTAAAAGCTCTTTTACGACGCAAAATGAATATGAAATGAATTGATGAAGTTCCCGGAATGAGTGATAGACATATCATTTAATCTGCATGCCACCTTGTCATAGCCCATGCAAATGGACCTTTTCTTTTAAGGGAAACAGTAGATTGCCTATTTAGTGGTTCCGCGTATTGATCAAGGTCTCTGCATGAATGATAGACATATCATTCAATCTGCATGCTACCTTGACGCTACCCAGCAGATGGACCTTTTCTTCTAAGGGGAATGACAGATTGCCCATTTAGTGGTTTGCTTTGAGATTTTATTAGGATGAAATGTATCAAGCCTATTTGAGATCTTATTCTTGCTAAGATAACTAGAAATTTCGGATAAATTTTAGTTGTGAAGACTTCTAACTTGTAAGATTCTATAGCTGTCTTTGAAATTCCACGTGGATGTGCATTGTAGCTTGTCTATGGTCATTCCTCACCCATTGAGACTGATATATTTTGAATTAGGATGTGGCATTCTTTTACCAAATCTAGATTAACTTATTGCTTCTGCTTGTTGCATGAATGTTAATAGGTGAACAATTTGCCTGTAAATATTCTTCCTGTATACAATAGCCAGAGCCATGGCCAGAGTTCCTATTCTTCAGATGACTTGCCTAAGAATGTAGTCATGACACTAAACCAAGGGTCAGCTGTCAAGAGCATGGACTTCCATCCTGTGCAACAAATTCTGCTTCTTGGTATGCCACTCTGACTTCCCCACCCTCCCCCCTTTTGCTCGAGTATAGGCAATTGTTTGATCACATATGTTTAATCTGTATATTTGTTCAATCCGCCCCATGCTAATTGAGAAAATCCTTTCATGCCATCTTGACTTAAAATAATTTGGTATCATTTTTAATGATTGTGGCCATGTGTTTGGATCCTTTCTGATTTATATTTTACACATTTTCAGTTGGAACAAACATGGGTGATGTCACTGTATGGGAGGTAGGCAGCCGTGCCAGAATTGCCATGAGGAATTTCAAGGTTTGGGATCTAGGAGCATGTTCGATGGCACTACAGGTATGAGTTCCAGCTTTAGAAAGGATTTATTGGTCGGAAGTTCTTCACTTGCCATTGTATTTATTGTCCATAGAAATGACTTTTTGCCTCAATTGTAGGCATCTCTATCAAATGATTACACTGCATCAGTTAATCGTGTGGTATGGAGTCCTGATGGAACACTCTTTGGTATGTTGATTTGAAAATCCTAATATTATCTGTGTTCCTTAATAAATTACATTACGGAACTGCTAGTTGTCCTTGATGCTGACTTAAACAATTGCAATACTTATGTAAGAGTTGATTGTGCTGCTGATTGTAATGCTTACTGGTCTTCTGCTTAGGTGTCGCCTACTCCAAACACTTGGTGCACATCTACTCTTTCCATGGCGGTGATGACATACGTAACCACCAGGAGGTCAGCGAATGATGACTAAAACTATAATTTTGAAGCCTTTTCTTTTTTTTGGTTGTTGGTTGGGTGGGGGGGGGGGGGGGGGGGGGGGGGGTGGGGTGGTGGTGAGGGATGGCACGTGGTAATCCTTTTCATTTTGGATGTTTCTGTCAATCCATTAGTAAGCTTTGTTTGGCTATACTAATTGTTTCAATGCAGATCGATGCGCATGCTGGAAGTGTCAATGATCTTGCTTTCTCATTTCCAAACAAACAACTATGTATAGTCACTTGTGGAGATGATAGAACGATTAAGGTGTGTAGTGATCTTGCTGGTATTCATATTGCATCATTCGGAAGCCTCTGTAATGCGTGTTAATAATTAATTATGCAGGTGTGGGATGCAGTGACTGGAGCTAAGCAGCATATTTTTGAAGGTCATGAAGCACCTGTATATTCTATATGTCCACATCACAAAGAGAACATTCAGGTATGTCGTATTTTACCTTATTTATGCGTGCATAGTAATACTTAAATGATTCCATAGAAAAATTGTCTTGTCATTACTCCTTGTGAAGCTGCCTACTCTTCCATAATGAAAGAATATTTTCCACTTTGATGTGGTAATGGATATGTTCACATATACTGCAAGAAAATTTCTATTTTTTTCCAGCGTGTTCTGTGTTTTAAAACTTGTTTCAGACATGCACATACTCTTTTGACGTGTAATACTGTTCTGCCCTTCCAAATATTGATGAGGCTGGTGAATAGCAATCTCATATATTGCAACTAAGTCACGTAGTGAAAGTGCTTTGCAGCTGAAAAAAGGTAATTTAGACCTCTGATCTATGATGTCTTTCTTGGAAGAAATAGGTACTTGTGATGTCTCTTTTTTGATGGTTTCTGATGAACAACTGCAAATTTCTTGTATTTGACTAGGCTTTAACTAAACCGTGATGCATATATTGCAAAACAAAATTGATGAGGTAAGTTCCTTCTTCTGGAACTAATTGCCTGTTTCCCTCTGTATCTGTTGTCTCAGTTCATATTCTCAACAGCAACAGATGGGAAAATAAAGGCTTGGTTGTATGATAACATGGGGTCAAGAGTTGACTATGATGCACCAGGTCACTCTTCTACAATGATGGCGTATAGTGCTGATGGGACCAGGTCTTGATCAATAAAGTTGCATTACACACTTTATCATGTGTTGCTCTTTGATACGGTTTTAATTGTAGATATTCTTTTTTGTTTCCTGGAATGAAATAATTAGGTTATTCTCGTGTGGAACAAATAAAGAAGGAGAATCATACTTGGTGGAATGGAATGAAAGTGAGGGAGCTGTCAAGCGTACATATCATGGTCTTGGAAAGAGATCTGCTGCTGTGGTGCAATTTGATACCACGAAGAATCGATTCTTGGCTGCTGGTGATGAATTTATGGTCAAATTCTGGGACATGGACAATGTTAATCTACTGACCAGTACCGACGCAGATGGTGGTCTTACGGTATGTTTCATGATGGTGATCCATGGTGAATACTATAGATCAATTGATTCATATAATAAATGTTTGTTGTTGAAAAACTGCAGGCTTCACCTTGTATTAAATTTAACAAGGAAGGGATATTGTTGGCTGTCTCCACAAATGACAATGGTATCAAGATCTTGGCAAGTACAGATGGAATTAGGCTGTTAAGAACAGTGGAGAATCGTCCTTTTGATGCTTCTAGGGTTGCTTCTGCAGCTGTTGTGAAGGTATTTCATATATTGAAGCGTCCATGCTATTTTGATGAATGAATGGCTTGAATTGTTCGACTTTTTTGGCAGGCACCTCCTATTGGTACATTTGCTTCTGCTAATCCAAGTATTGGGGCAGGCTTCACTGATCGAGCTGCCCCTGTGCAAGCAATGGTTGGAATGGTGGGTGTTGTTGTAAGTGGGTTACTTATTATTCATATTGCTGAAGTTAAAACTTGCATTAGTAGTGTTCTTATCATTCTTGCGACGTACATATATATATATATGTATGTATTTATATGTTAGAAGAATGATTTTGTCTGTTCAACATCTTTTAATTATTTAATACTTTTCACTTGAGCGTGTACAGAACAGTGATAGTTTGGCTGATGTAAAGCCCAGGATTGCTGATGATTCTACTGAGAAATCAAGGATTTGGAAGCTCACTGAAATTAATGAACAATCACAGTGCCGCTCTATGAGGTTACCTGATAGCATGACTGCCATGAGGGTACAGACACCTATAACTTTTTTGGTTATTCTCTAGTTATTCCTCCTAATTTTATTTGAATACCTATATTATGCTTATTTCATTCCATGCGAAAATCTGATGGAATGTGAAGCAACAACTCTGTAATTTTACTAGATGCTTATAGCTGCCTCTGCACATGGTTGTTTGCTAGTTGCTAAAAACTCTTTAGACATATTACTTCTTCTTCTTTTCACCTTCGCTTCATGCAGTTGTTCGGATTGGTTATGTCCAAGTTGAAGAAATAAATATTATTCTTTTGGTTATTCAAGCCCAAACGCTACTGAAGGAAAATAACAATTGCCTGAAATCTGAACCTAGCATTTCCTTTTCCCAGTATGGTTATCTATTCTGTTTTTAAACCAAAAATGGTACTTAGAAGAAAATTGAACGTCATTGCCTTTTCTAGGACTATCGATCAGATTTTTAGCTTGTGTCCTACTTCACCGATAAAGAAATTCTTGTAAGTTGGTATTCTAATTTGAGGAAGGGGGAAGATCCACTGCCATAATGGATTACAAAATCTCAAATTGACCCGGGTGTTACGGTGCTGACGAGCACATTGATAGCAGTGCTAGCATTTCTCTGTGTGAGTGTGGGCTTGGTAAAGAATAGGAGCATGGAGCTGATTTGGTAGGGAGAAGAGTGAGTGGGCAAAGGTTGGGATGTGCAGAACAGGGCTGTACTAATTAGCAGGGCAACTGAGAGGAGTTGGGCCGAGATAGGGAAAGAGGGGAGTGGTCCGTAGACTCTAGGCTTAGGTGTTTATCTGGCTATGTAATAGAGAAACTTAGACCAACCGTTTCATTCAGGAAAGCAAAATACTGAATGAATCTTCACAAGAAACATTCAACATTCTGGTGATGATCACTCTATTTTTCTTGATCACAATCGCATCTATATTCATCTGTATTATGTTCTGTTGCTATGCTTTCTATTGTAAATCTTTATCAATGATTGTATGCAAATTGCAACTTTTGTCCTAATAATTATGATTCTACATGCATAGGAGTTGATTTGGCTTCTAAATTTTTGTTGGTTATTCATCAGTATGTTGGCTAATTTACATGGTGTACATAGGTTGTTAGATATTATCTTTTAGTGATGGTTTCTGCACTTTATGTATGTGATGCATTGTCGGGCCTTCATCATGCATATCCTTTTTGCTACACTCGTATGCCATCAAGCATCGGTATCTCTTGCATGTGTTGTTTTAAATTATTATTCCTTATACTAACTGTCACAGCATGAGATCTACTTTCTTTTGTAAGAAGTATCTGATAAATGCTTTACATTACTAAGAAGGAAATCATAATACAGATTTGCAGATTGATCTATACAAATTCAGGGCTTGCCATATTGGCTTTAGCATCTAATGCTGTGCATAAGCTATGGAAATGGCAAAAGAGTGACCGGAATGTTACGGGAAAGGTACTGGACCTTAATTTAGACAGTATTATGTTTTCCACTAATAATATATGGAAAACTTACCTATTTAATTTATGTTGATTCAGGCTACAGCTAGTATAGCACCGCAATTGTGGCAACCTCCTAGTGGAATGGTGATGACCAATCCTACAAGTGATACAAATCCTGAAGAAGCAGTTCCGTGCTTTGCACTTTCTAAGAATGACTCTTATGTTATGTCCGCCTCAGGAGGGAAAATCTCTCTTTTCAATATGATGACATTCAAGGTGCTATTTTTCTCTAGCTGAACCTTCTAAAATTAAAATCATAGGCGTTGTCTGTGATATTATTGACAAGGCAGTGGTATTTGGAACTTTCCATTATTGGATGTATCATAGTTTTATATGTGCTTTTTCGCTGCTAAATGTTTCTACTGTCCAGATCAACTAACAAAAGACTCTTGCAAAAGTTAAATTCAATATGTCATGCCTGCTTTTGAACATTCTTTTGAGATCCGAACGTATGTCAGAAACTTTTTCTGGTTGGACAATATAAAGGCCAGAATTGTTAGCACATTTCTTCTCATCACCACCATTAATACTATTATACGTCTAATATGCTTATTGAAATGCAGACGATGACAACTTTCATGCCGCCACCGCCAGCAGCAACCTTTTTGGCATTTCATCCTCAAGACAATAATATCATTGCTATAGGAATGGCGGACTCGTCCATTCAAATTTACAATGTACGCGTTGATGAGGTGAGCATTATTCTCTGATTGTGTGACATGTTTTTGTATTTGAGGTTCCTCTCAGCAAAATGGATGATGTTGACTTTATATGTAACTTATATGTCTCAGGTCAAAACTAAGTTGAAGGGCCATCAAAAAAGAATCACAGGCCTTGCTTTTTCCAATATTTTAAACGTCCTTGTCTCTTCAGGAGCTGATTCTCAGGTAAATATCAACGGACCGCATGTTATATGTTTGTGAGCATGTATAATAACCTTTCTTGGCCTTTTGGCTAAGATCAAGTCCAACTTTTGAGCATTTCTGATCATTTGTATTTCCATGAACTATGAAATGCCTAAGCAACCATGCAAGAAATTTCCAACCTGAATTACTGTATGTTATATACATTGGAATCCTGGAGGTCTTCCCTTGGTTGTCAGTCGGACAACTAACGTTAAATGTAATTTGGTGTTCTCTTTTTTTCTGCTGTTTGCCAACATATGTAGGATTTAGTTGCTCTGATTAAGTTCTTTTGGTAACTATCTGAAAGTCATGCTATTTGATTGTGCCAACGCAGCTATGTGTTTGGAGCACGGATGGGTGGGAAAAGCAAGCTAGTACTGTCTTGCAGATGCCATCTGGACGAGTGGCAGCTGCTCTTGCTGATACTCGTGTTCAGTTTCACCTTGATCAGATCCATTTGCTGGTAGTTCATGAAAGTCAGATTGCGATATATGAAGCCCCCAAGCTAGAACGCCTTAGGCAGGTTGGCTGACTTCTATGAAACTCTACTAGTGTTTAGTAAACTAAGTGGCTTTGCGAGGCTTCTGGTCGTTTTTTCTGACTCTCTTTGAATTGTTTCCTTTTTATGATTTTTATTATTCATCTCTTCTGGAACAGTGGTTTTACCGAGAAGCAACGGGTCCAATTACACATGCTACGTACTCCTGCGATAGCCAGTTGATATATGCGAGCTTTGAAGATGGAAGCATTGGTGTTCTTACTGCCACAACTCTCAGTTTAAGATGTCGAATAAGCCCCGTTGCTTACATGACTCCAAACCCAAGGTTTTGTATGCTATTCTGCTGCTACTGATTTCTTCCACGTGTCCTTATCTTTCATTATATTCTTAAACAGGCAATGATCTGACTTGTGCGAATAACTTAATGGTTTGCTGAACAGCTTGAGAGTATATCCTCTTGTTATTGCGGCTCATCCTTCTGAACCCAACCAGTTTGCATTGGGGCTTACCGATGGAGGGGTTCATGTCCTCGAGCCATTAGAGTCGGAAGGAAAATGGGGGACGGCGCCTCCAGTTGAAAATGGGGCTGGGCCCAGCACAGCTGCTGCTGCAGCAGGGGCGGTTTCTGATCAACCTCAGAGATGAGGTGATAGCTAAGCTCGGTGCGATGTTTGATGACGGTACTACTCAGGAATCCGAATCTGACTGAAGATATGAGGGTGGGGGGGTTTTTATGGATGAAGGGATGATGTTAGGGTAAAATTTGCAGGCTAGGGGCTAATTCTTCTGAGTAGTGGCACAGAGTTAAAAAGTAAAAAAGAGTGGGACCTGTTCTGTTCATAATCATAGCCATCATAATTTTTTTGATTACATTCTCCTCAAAGCCTTTCTTCCAACGTTGTGAATGGTTGGTTGGTTGGTTCCTTCCTCTACTGTTTTACTTTAGAGGCTGATGATGATGGTGATAGGAAACATTTGTGATTAGGATGGTGGGTTGTAAAGGAGGCGGCAAATTCACAATTCCCCCCCTTTTTTAATTAGAGAGAAAAAAAAAAGGCGGTCAGGTGATTTTTCAGTGTCTATGGTAGCAGGGTTGGGAGGAGGTAAAGAAGGAAGAGGCTCTCATCAGTTCAGGAAAACGGGTTTTCAAGTAATTTTTCCGCGTTGGGGCAGGGCGGGAAGGCACCGCGTTGTGTTCTGAATGGTCTTTCGACTGTACTGTGAAGAAAGTCGGGAGGAGGAGTTTTTTAATCCGTTCCATTCTCTTCTTTTCGTGTTAATTGAATGCAGTCAAATTCTCTCATGACCAAACACCGGATCCTGAAGCCACTTTTTTTTTTTAAAAAAAAAAATTTAAAAATTTAAAATATATATATAAACTCTTCTTTTCTGGAACATGAACATGCCTAATAAAGAACAGAAAAAAAATTTATAATTTTTTTCTGTGAATGAACCCTTGCCCCTCCCAATCTTTGCTTTGCTTCAACCAGAAAACACTATATATAGTTCGAAAGATTTAGGTAAGTTTTTAGGACATTTTATCTATCAAGAAGCAAATCAGGGCGGGAAACTTTGGGTCTATTCTGAAGGGCACAATGCATTTCTGATGCGAGTTTTGTGTCTGCCAAACTGGGCCTAACCCACTGGCTAACACTACATAGGATGGGATGGGGTTCATAGCTTGCACTTGGCATTTCACCGAGCATGCCCTAGATATTAATACAAGTTACCATTAACTGGTTGGCATATGATCTGCCAAGTTCGAGTAGTCGATTGGCCGGCATCTCATACTTTGATTTGAGGTCACACACTCATGGTAAGAGTGGCCCATATTCAGCAGCGCCGCATCATGTGCCCAATACATGGCCCCTTACTATCTGTACTGTGCTCGGAAATTGTAGTGCTACTGTCTCAAACCCATATAATAATCAACAAGAGCTCGCGAGGCTTATTTACATCTCACCAGAAAAGAATATCAAAATTAGCATACAAACAAAAATAAACCCTTTACTAAATAGTGCTACCCCAAACCCCCCACCCCCGGTTTTTCTTTGGGCAGAACCCACTCACCAACCTTTTGGTATTTCCTTGTGAGGAGGAGACATCTATTTCCGTCTCCGGCTCGACTTTGGCTGTCTTTTGCTATTGACGGAGGAGGATGATTGGACTGGTAAAAGAGTTCCTCCTCTTACGCCATCTTCGTCTTTCATGTTATCAAGCGTCTTTTGGGCTTCAATATATACAGTGAGATCTCGAATCTGAGACATGAAATTAGTCAATCAAAGAGTGCATATGTAAATTAATGTCAAGACACATCTTTTAGTTTCTCATGTTACCTGTTCTTCCAGGTCATGTATCTTTTCGTCTTTCAATCTCAATGATGACGCTTCCCTGACAGGACACAGGAATTCAACTTTATTAATTCATGGCACATCACTGCAGGGGCAAAGAGTAAGTGACGGCAACAATGAGACTGGTCAGTCCCATTCACTTCATAAGTTCATATTTTACTCAATCGACAGAGATACTTACCAAATACCTCACCACCAAGATCAATCAACAGTCACCTAATGCAATTGCAATAACTACAATAAACAACAATTTTTGTTGCACTCCATGGACTGTATGCTATCAATGCATGATCTTCGAATTACCAAAAAAGTTACGCCTCCCCTAAATATCAAGACACGTGACCTTATAGTTTCAAGCTGCAGCTACAAGTTCTTGCAGAGCAAAGCCAATAGTAATCTGTCCAAACAAGCCGGTGTTCCAGAATGCACTAGACTCCTAAGTAAAAAAGAAGGCAAAATACCTCTCTTCCATCTCCTCGACCTTTTTACGCAAGATATGTTGCTTCCTTATAAGATTCTCATTAACCTGAGAAAAAGTACAAAGCATTGCTATATTAGCGTATACCCAATGGCAATAACTAGCAGCAGAGCTTTCCCCAACCTTGCCAGCATTACATCAAAAGTTGAAACCAATCTGACAAATGGTAAAATGAGGATCGCAGGAAAAATACGAAATAACCTCTGCAACAGTTTTTTTCTCCTGTATACAAATTTCCAGATTATTTTGGATCTCCTGCACTTTTGAAGTCACAGCCTTCTCTACTGCTTCTTCTACAGAACTCTCTTTTCCGCTTTTGGCCTCTAAAAGAAGGGCTTCATAATACTGAAATCAAGCAAAATCAGCAGATTATATAATTAGAATATTTGAGTCGTACAGAGATACAAACAAGGTGCAAGAAGAAAATAGCCACTATCTGATTAGTGATTATAGAGGTAAGGCAGTACATAATAATTCAGAAAATATGAGGTAAGTATTGTTAGCATTTTCCTCGGATGAAAACAGATACAAGTACAGGCTTTATTAACACATACACTACAAAGTACACTAGCAGCAAATGAAATACTCGATTATCTAAAACATATTATCTGGTTAATAAGGAAAGCTTTGTACTTGTACTGTCAGGCTTCGAACAGCAAAATGTGATATATCATAACCAAATTTCACCCAAAACAAAAGAGTGATACTGTAGTAGAAGTAGGTTTAAGTAGCTTTTTGGCTCAGAAGCAATCAACCGATTCTCTTCACCTCCGTGAACCATCGGCCATGCCAGATTGTTTTCACGCTCATCCTCTTTAAAACAATTAACAAAGATAGTACTGCTATACAGTTGGAAAACTATCTTTAAAGGAAGTGTATGTTAACCTTAGTATCATAGTCCAGCAGTTATCCTAGAATTCTTTTTTTTATTATTATCATTATTTATTTATTTATTTATTTATTATATAAGTGTGTTCTATTATATCCAAGATAAAAAGAGGTGCATGTTCAGATTGCAACAACAGAGCATCAATGGAGCTAAGTAACATAACAACTCTCTCAAATTGAGGCTATCAGAAAGGCTTCAGGAATCTAACTTATGAATAACTTTAAGGTGAATAACTTTAGAGAGGGGAAAACAACCAAGTGTAAACTGCAAATACAGAGATCCATTAAAAATTCAAGTTGCTGCTCCAAGAAGTACATCTATTTCCTGATTATACCTAATTAAAAATCTAAATATACTGCTATATATTAAATGCCCAGCCTCCTCTTCTAGCAGAGACATACATCGAATATGTATAGCATTTCAACCAATATCAACCGATAAATAAACAATCAAGTGAAGAGAGGGAGAGAGAAGAGTTGGTTATATGGATGCTGTTTACACTTTATAGTTAGCTGTGCTTACTTGTCTTTGAGTCTCCAGCTGAGTTGCAAGAAGACGGTTGTACTCATCAAATATCTGCAAAAGATGCACAGAGAAAGCCAAGTAAGCAAACCGTACATGCAGCATAGTCTATGCTGAAATTTCAAAAGAAAAAGCAAGAGTAATCTAACATGCGATGCAGCCCTTTTTCTTTTGGCTTTTCATGTGATGTGAGTTTGTGGATACTTGAATTAGCAGATTTTTCCAACCAAATGCAAAGATTAACCACACAGTCCAGAAAGTAACCAATTAAAAATCAATGCACCACCAATACATACGGCTTCAACTTTGCTGTTTAAAAGTGCCCCACTAATTCCAGAATCCTCACTGTAACCGCAGGTGCCGCAATCTCCTTCGAGTGATACACAACGGGAATTCGTCTCAGACAGTTTTCCATCAGCTTTTGACTGATTGAGCCGATGAACATAAGTGTCGCCAACATAATCCCATATTTGTTGTGTTCGCAAATCAAGAGAATAGCAATGCTGCATATTCTTCCAATGGCTAATAGCATGCTTCTCTTTGTACCTGAAATAATGGAGAAGAAATTGTACAAGCCGCAATTAAGTAAAAATTTAACTGAATACTAAGTCACTAGAATAACACTGTCAAAACAAGAACTGAATGCATCACCTTCCACATCCAACAAAACCGCATATCACACAAATCCAGAGATTTTCCATCGTTCCACATATAAAGCATGTTGGCACCTCATCCTGCTGCTGGCACAATTGACATACCTGGCAAAGTAAAAATTATAGCCGGTCAGAAGAAATGGTCAGAGCCCGAATTTCTGTGAAGTTCAGGTTCCTAACTGCATAACAAACTACATAGTTTATACAGTTTCAATGGTGTGAAATAAGACGAGAACCGGAGATAATGATCTGATCGGATGCCTCTTAGACTCTCAGTTAACAAGTGGATTGCAAAGCAAAGAAAAGGAAAGGAGGGGAAGGAGAGGAAAATGGTCCTCCTTGTTTGGTCCGGTAGTGGTGGATGAGTGGACAGGAGAGACGAGGAAAAGGAGAGAATCTTCTGTTTGGAAGGAGAAGGAAGAAGGATATAAGAAATAGGAAATTGGAATCACTTCATTTCATTGTTCAAATTTCTCCACCGGAAGCACTTCAATTTGGGGGGGCTGACGATTGGCATATTGGAGGGAAATGGAGGGAGAACACTCTCATCCCATTTCCTTCCCCAGCAAACAAAAGAACATGCTTTCCACCCAAATCCCACCATACTAAGAAAGCATAAGATGATCTGTCGCCACCTCATTCCAGGACATTATATCACAGGTCAACGATACCGATGCAACAACATTGGAGATGCTCTCATTCTCCTCGCATCGTCCTTTTCACAAGTTGCTCTGTTTCTCAATGTCATTCTATATGGACTATGGAGTGCCGTGCTGATCAGGAATGCAACATATGTTAACACTATTGGGACAACTGGATAGAGAGAAAAGGCCCAGTATCATGATGCTGAATACGCAATGAAAGTTCAAACGGTACAGTAGAAATTGCCAAGGAGAAATATTGTTTCTGGAATATAAAACAAAACGATTCTAGTATCATCAGGTGCACATCAATTACATTGTTAAAGAAGAAATAGATAGACAAGAAACATCATCAGATATCCATCATCTGAAAATGGAATTACACCAAAATATTAGAAGAAGGGTCAAAGCATGCAGCCTTAGCCACTCAAAACTTTCATCCAGGAGAATGAACAGAAAAACAGCAAATCTGGAAATTAATGGCAACAGTCAACTAACCTGACAAGATAAATAAGTCCACTTTGTACCACATGAGCAATGGAATGAATGGTCACAAATTGTACTGAGAATTCCACTAGTGTCTGGATCCAACCTCTCTGACATCAAAATGCCGAGAAAAGGAAAAGATGGAAGTTTCAATTGTCGGTAAAGAATCTTGGAAATTCTCATAGGGAGTCTGGTGATGGAAAATCATAAGGAGGTTGGCATTCTGACTGACCTAGACAAACTGGGCAAGTTGGCAGCTCGGTAAACCCAGGAGGAGGTGTGCCGGCAACATCAGCTGACTCGGTGTACTCCACCTCAAGCATGAACAACATGTGGCATATTTCTGCCTAAAACAATTATTAGTAATTAAACCAGGTAACGAGTAAGTCCACAACCTAGCGATCGACTACTATATCTACAACAGGAAGCAGAGCAACTCATTGCAATTGGCACACCTCAGATGGTGAGAACTGTTTTCCATTGAAAGTGCAATAAAAACCATCGGCCTTCATCTGATCAACAAGCTTGATCAACACGCTGTACCTATCTTCGATCCCGTCATTCCTATGGCAGATGAACACCGAGTGAATTCATTCCAACGATAAGAAAATGCTACACCCGAACGCAACTTAAGCCAGAGTTTAAGCAAACTTTCTACTCTGCTGCTGTGTCCACTTCCAGCGCACAGGCAACAACTCCCGACTCATGATCATCACATAGAATAGAATGAGTAAATTCAAATTGACAGAACAAGACGAATAAATTAATATATAAAATAAATTATACCATAGATTTGAGGACTGGAGCGAGTGCGAGATTATTTATTTGGAACAGAATCGGACCTGATGAAGAGGAGGTGGGAGATGTGATCGATGTGAGATCCGCAGAAGCGAATGAAGTCGTCGTCGGAGAAGTAATTGGGGACGGCGACGACGAAGAGGGTGCAGGATCGAGAGGTCGGGCTGGAGAGAGGAGCGTGGGAGAGGGAGCGGAAGAGGTGGATGATGCCTCTCCTCTCGGTGAAGATGGGGAGGTGGGACTGTGGGGTGAAGTCGCTGTAGTCGGTCGGGATGGGGTGCTCCGTGTCCACAGAGTGGACTCTGAGGAAGAACATGGCTGGCTGGCCGCACTTCCGGATGCCGCTCGCCTCGCCGGAGCCGGAGCCGGAGCCGGGAACAAGAAACGAAAGGCTTTCGCGGATGACTGCTAGCGGGAGAAAAAGGGAAAAAAAATAAAAAATAAAAAATCCGAACGGAACTGGAAATAAAAAAGTTCTCTCTCTCTCTCTCTCTCTCTCTTTCTCTCTCTTTCTTTTTTTAAAAAAATAATATACTAAGGTGGCGTTTAGATTTTTGGTATGTATATTGTATTCATGAGAAAGTGCTACATTTTGGTGTTTCGTACGAAAAATAGATTGATGGAAAAATATGTTATTTTACTATAATATTTGCACTTTATTTATTTAATATTAATAAAATAATTAGAACAAAAATTAAATTACACATTAAAATCATGTATTATTTATACTTTTAAATGCTAATAACATTATTTTATAAACTAACTAGTCCTGGAATCCATGTAACGCATGTGATAGAATGTGATCCTTTTTCGTTAAATTTATTATATAAATTATGTGTTATAAATTGTTGAAATTAGTAATAATATATCAATAACAATATATTATTATATATATAAGGCTAATGGTAATTTAATTTCAAGAATAAAGAAAGAAAGAAATTACATAAAAGAAGATAAATCAATATAAGTCTTGGAAAATAAAACATTGTCAAGATTCATTTGGCTTTACATCATATCTTAGGTTAATATCACATACAAAAAATTGAAGAATTGAAAAGTTCTATAAAATTTTATGTGTGAGAAAAAAATAAAAGACCAAAGAGCACAAATTCAAAATTCTAATCGGGGACATACTAAAGTAAACTCGCGCATGAAAAGTTGAAGAGTTCTAGTGATAGGAAAATCTTTTAGAGCTGGATCAGCCACGATTTATGTGTGGTACATCCGCTATTTATAATGTATCGTATAAAATATAATATAGATGATAAATCATACATATATTTATAAAAAGATATGGTTTTTTTTGCTTTTTGAAAAGCAAATATATGTAACACATCATATTTGTGAAAATATGATTTAATTTATATTTTGAAAAGAAAATATGACCGATCTCATAAATATATCTATTTGTTTAAAATAATTAAAAAATTTCTACTCTAAGAAAAGCTAAAAAACTCAAGAAAATGATAATCGGTCCCACAAATATTAATTATATGTTTTTAAAAAGTAAAAATTGAAAGTTCGTTCTCTAAAAATGCTCAAGAAATTGAGAAAATAACGATTAATCTCACAAATCTATATGTATATGTTTTAAAAATTATAAAATTCTTTTTAAAAGGAAACATAAAAAATCGAGACAATAATGAGCGGTCCCATAATCAATCAATTACAATATGAGAAAAAAGCAATTTGCCTCCCTAAGTTTTAAGGGTGGTAAAGGTTTTTCCCCTGACCTTTTAAAAGTTGCACATTACCCTCCAACCTCTATAAAAAATTAGCGCTTTGCCCATCGATTAAAATTCCGACGTAATAATAATAATAATGATAATAAAACTTTTTAAAAAATGAAATCGGAGTTTGGGGTAAGGGAGGTGCGTCAGGCAGCCCGCCCCCGAATTAGCGTCGCTAGCCCCCCGCCGATGTCGATTAGGGGGGAGGGGGGAGGGGAATGGAATGGCTAGCTGGGGCTCCTCCACCCCCAATTTTCGAAACCTCGGTTGGAATTCCTGAAATCGGGGGGAGGGGAACCTCCGCCGGCCATCTTATCCCCCCATCGACGTTGCCGGGGGGTTGGCAATGCCAATTAGGGGGTGGGGAGGCCCACCTTCCCGACCCCCAACTTTAATTTCTTTATTTTTTAAATTTATTATTATTATTGTTGTTGTTGTTGTTGTTATTGTTATTATAAATGATTTCGTCGGAATATTAACCGAGGGGATAAAGTGTCTATTTTCCATAGAGGTTAGGGGATAATATGCAACTTTTGAAAAGTCAGGGGGTAAACCTTTACTGTCCTTAGAACTCGAGGGCAAATTATTTTTTCTTCTTATATAAAAGTCGAAAAGTGCGAAGAGGACGCATTATCTAAGCTCAATTAGCAAACCCTTAGTTCCATATTAAGTATCCTTTTAGTTCCATTACACGAATTTCACTTATGTTTTAGTTGGATCAAATTCAACGCATCGTTCCCAATTAGTTTACATTATCTGTATATATTAATTAATTATTAATATTCTTCCTCAAAAATGAAAAATTTACTTGATAATTCTAAAGCGCATCGAAAATATAATTTTTTATACAATTCAATTAATTACATACAAAAAATCACATATATATATATATGTATAAACTTGACTACAAGACAATAAATATGGCTATAAAGGTAAATATCTAAATAATGTAGGGTTAGAAAGGTAAATGTGTATATCCATATCAATATATATATATATATATATATACACACACACATAACCTTATATTATTTCGTCAAATTAAAACTTACATGATTTTTTCCACTGAATAAATAATTTAAGACACTAAATCTTTGATTATCATATAATGGATTAGAAAAGTTCAATATAATATATGTTTGAAAGCAAAAATTCATCAGATATGAGCATCTTTGTTAATAATAATGGATTTGTAAAATTTCGTATTTGTTTATTTATTTTAATTATTTATGCTCACGAAATACAATCCAATCTATTTACAATTTTTAATTATTTATGCTAATGAAATACAATCGAATCTATTTTGAAATATTAGCTTTTTAGAAGTCCTTAACATAAATACTAGTTGTAAATTTAATTGAAATTTGTTTCCTCCTTATAATTTTATTCAATTAAATAAGTTTCTATTTTCTATATTTATGATGTAATTTTATCATATAAAATCGGACGTTTGCTTTTTAGATCTTTGCATCTACTTTTCAGAAGTTAAATTGGTATATGAATTGATCTATTTGGTTATGTTACACAAAATGTTGGCTATCAATATCTCAAATAATAATTGGTTTACGTAAATTTGATATTTACCAAATTAAAGTTTATAGAGTATAAAACTAAATTTTTTTTGGTACATACGTCTATAGCTATAAAATATGCATCAACAGTCATAAATTCAATTTAATTTTTAATGTGATAAATTCAATTTAATTTTGTTTTGCTTATAAAATCCACGCATCACACGGGCCTAAAAACTTAGTTTCTGTCTATGTCTTTAAAAATTTTTAATTTTTTCAAAAGAAACTCCAAAAATAGAGACAATTCCATCAACAACCGATGGCAGTGAAGATAGATGGAATCTAATGAAACTGGAAATGGAAAAGATCTCTCTCTCTGTTTTTTTTTTTTTAAAATAATATACTTAAGTAGCATTTAGATTTTTGGTATGTATATTGTATTCATGAGAAAGTACACATTAATGTAGTATCGTATTTTGGTGTTTCGTACGAAGAATAGATCGATGGAAAAATATGTTATATTAAAATAATATTTGCACTTTATTAATTTTGTTTAAAATTACACATTAAAATCATGTATTATTTATACTTTTAAAAGCTAATAACATTATTCTATAAACTAATTATTCGTGAAGCCCATGCAATGTATGCGATAGAACGCGATCTTTTTTCGCTAAATTTATTGTATAAGATATATGTTATAAATTGTTAAAAATAGCAATAATATATCAATATCAATATATTATTACACATATATTGAGTCATCTCCAAATACAAAACATTTACTCTTGTGTACAAGAGTTTTTATATTTTGTACAAAAATCAAAATTCTTGCACAATAAGAGTAAATATTTTGTAATTGGATAGCGGATTGAATATTAGCGATTGGTCGCAAGAATTTTTCTAAAAAGAATGAGAGCTGAAAAAGAGAAAAAGAAACTATTTTAATAGAGAAGAAAACGAGGCAGCCACTCACCCACCCACCAACCAATCCATTGTAAAATTAAATGCTTTTGGGGAATTATTTATTTATTTCATTTTAGGATGCTATTTTGGGAAAATAAATTAGGAACTAACAAGGGATGAAACTTATTTTTTTTCTTAAATAAAGTTTCAAATTCATGTTATGTGAATAAGAGCAATCATTGATTTAAAGAGTTAATGGGTCGATTTGACTCGAATTATATTAGTAAGGGATAATTGGACTTGAAAATATTAGGATTGGGTAAAGGGAGGGTAATAATTTAATTGTAATATAGCAAGAGGAGAAGAGAAGAGAAGAGAAGAGAAGAGAAGGGAGCAGCAAAGAAAAAACAAACGCTGCGTCTGTCTCCTTCTCCGACTCTGTCTGTGTCTGCGTGTATGTCTCTCGCAGTAAACCTTTGTAAATATGTAAATTTGTAATTGGATTAATAAATTTGTATTCTTATTATAAGGGGGGAGCGATGACTTCGTTCTGCTGGCTTAGAAATCGCAACACAGATATAAAGTGAGAGTATTCTTTTCTTCTTTCTTCTTCGACTAGCATATATATATATATATACTCTACCCAACTCTACTATGTTGTGCTATGCTATCAACGAGTGATGTGATTCAGACTAGTGTAGCGGAGAGCAGCGAAACCCACCCAACCCCACCTACATACGTATATATACATAATATATTCTTAGAAGGTCGTACCTCGTACTCTCTTCCTCCTCCTCCTCCTCCTCCTCCTCCCGTCTAATTTCCTCCTGTGTACAACAAAGCTAAGCTAATTGCCATGCTCCGATTAGGCTTCTTCTGCTGCTGAGGGAGAAGGACTGAAAGATGCCAAGGCCCGGCCCCAGACCTTACGAGTGCGTCCGCCGAGCTTGGCACAGCGACAGACACCAACCCATCCGAGGTTCCATCATTCAGCAGATTTTCAGGTCCTTCACTCACACTTCATCCCCAAACCCCTCCTCTCTCTCTCTCTCTCTCTCTCTCTCTCTCTCTCGCTCGCTCTCTGTGTGTATACATACATATATATATTCGTGGGTCGAAGAATCAATTAATGAAAGAAGCTGATTTCTTCCTGGATTTTGCATTTCAGGGTGGCTCATCAAACTCACACCTCATCCACCATGAAGAACCGGGAATGGCAGAGCAAGCTCCCCGCCGTCGTCCTCAGAGCTGAGGAAATCATGTACTCCAAAGCTAATTCCGAGGTCTCCTCCGTCTTCCCCCGTTTCCTTGCTTTACTGTTTACTCACATTCTACATACCTACTACGTACACTAGATCCGTCTTTTCTTTGCTTTTGACTGGGACTGCTTGGGGTTGATGTGATGATATGATGCATCGTGTGATTAATTAATGTACTCTCTGTTGCGTTGCGTTGCGTTGCGTTGCGTTAACAAATTTCAGGCCGAGTACTCCAATCCTGACACTCTCTGGGACCGACTCAATGATGCCATCAACACCATCATCAGGAGAGATGAAACCACTGAAACTGGTGAACTTTTGCCCCCTTGTGTTGAAGGTATAAAAATTTTCTCCCTTTTCTCCTTCCTATGTATTCTATAGTTCTTGCCTCTTAAAAAAAAAAAAACGATTCTCATCTTGTTACTCTCATCTCAAAGCTGTCTCCTTTTCTTTCGGTAACTTATTACAAACTTTGTGTTTTCCAATTCCAGCTGCTCTGAATTTGGGGTGTGTTCCCCAGAGAGCTTCGAGAAGCCAACGCCATAATAACCCAAGAATTTACCTTACGCCAAGACCACAAGGGCCTCCTCCTCCTCCTCCTGACCCTTGTAGGAGTTCAGATAATCATTATCATAATCATAATCACAATAATAAGTCTGCTAATGACAGGTCCCCTCAGTTCCCCCCTGTTGTTCCCCCTGACAACCGTTCAAGATTCATGAGATCTGAAGCTGTGAACTCAGGCCTTCTTGTGTCAGATTCCAACAGTGATAGTCTAGCTTCGCCTTGCCACTTCCAGTTCCAGCAGCCTTTGTCTGAGAGTTGTCCTCATGGTTGTAACCATAACCAGTTGATGAACCTGGGTTCAGTTTACCCATTGTACTATGGAACTAACTTTAAAGTTCAGCAGGAGTCTCTGTCGAGCTTCCAGATCCTGGACCGACCACATTCTGATTCCGTCATTGCTGGCACACCAGTCAGAACCTTTACGATGGAGCCTGCTGATATTCGTATCTTGCACAACCATTTTGCCTCTCAGACGAATGCTGAAAACATTTCAACCGCTATTGCTGTTGCTGGATCAGATTTCAGGAGAACTGAACCCAAGTCTATTGGGAAGGAGTGTGATTTGTCTTTACGATTGGGCATACCATCAGCATCAAGTACAATCATGGAAAGCAATTCAGCTCAGGAAAGAAGAGACCCCAGGTTAGATGGTTCCCAAGAGGGACCGCGAATGAACAGAGAGTACACTTTCTTGCCTCTGGAAAGTTCTGTCTATTCCTCCAATTGTTGTTCAAGTAAGCGGTCTTCTGAAGATGGAGATAGGCATCTTTTGGCAACCGTTAGAAAGCGCAGGGCAATATTTGACGACTCTCAAGAGAATGTGCCATATGTTAGTCAACCTGAGCTTCCATCAAATTGGTATAACGACGGTCGAGCTGAAGGACCAGGGACCTAGACATATTCCACGTTGGTACGAATGCGTTGAATGTATTGGAAAACTCCTGCCATTTACCTGTTCTTGGCTGCAAGTTCAGTTCGTAAGAGACAGTAAATAATCGAACTGAAGGGCCAGGGACCAAGACAACTCGTGCTATTTACCTGTTCTTAGCTGCAAGTTAAATTCATAGGAGGCAGTAAACGCGAATAATTTTGAGCTCACAACTTCTGATTGGTTGCTAAGGTCGATGGTGTTGGGCCTCCTTCACCATTTCCAATATATCTTGAGGGTGGAACTCCTCAGGCTTCATATTAGATGCAGCTTATCCACGTATGTTATTAAAATATGCATTGGCAATGAAGTTTGTCTCTTGTGGATAGCCTGAGATGTCATTCTTGAGCATCTCTACAGCGTGCAATTGGCTTGTTGTTGGACTGATGTAAGGTGGTCTCTGATACTTGTGACTGCCAGTTCGTATTTATCTGAAGAGTTCATGAGCTTATTGTTCTCATAAGAAGGGAAGGATCAAGAGAGGGGATCTTCCGGAACATCCAGAGTTACAGCATCAAAAAATGCACGGGCTGTCGGGATTGACAGAAGTTCCGAGGGCGTGCACTCTGAGGTCTGAAATTCCTGGCTTTCAAAGTTGGTAGGTCATCAAGATCCCAGAGATAAACTGAATGGACAAAACGGGGCGGCGAAAACAATCCTAGTTTATCCAGGACAGCTGCTGCGACTGCTGAAGAATTCTCCGATTTAATTTTCCTCCCTCATTTGTATGCGTTAGGGGAGGTCCTTTTTTTTCCCTATTTTTTCGTCTAGAGCTTCTTATGCTTATTGGACTTAGTGACTAAGATTTATGCCTGATCAAATGGAAATTTTTCAACAGGTAGATACAGGACATATTGTCGGTGACGTTCTTGAGTGAAATGTTAACAAAGTGGTCGTATCACATGTTTTGCCCACTTTATGGGTTGTGTTTCTCTCGGATCAATTACCTAGTACTTTGATTGAAATGTTGAATTTACTAAAATGATATGTCGATTGGTTCTTTACTTCTAATGACGAATTCGGTATATTCATCAGGGTCTGGCTCAATTCATTCCCACATTTTAGATTCATCTCTTTTGTGGTTGAGCACATGAACATGTAACTAATCTAATCCCAGTTCAGAGCTCGTGTTGATGGCTGTTTTTTTTTTTTCCTAGTTATAAGGGAAGCGCGTGTGCCAAGTAGAATGAGTTGTTCTTTATAGTTTCATTTATAATAAGCTAACAATGTTTTCCTTCAGATTTCATCTTGAACTAGACAGAAAGACAAACTGTTCCCCCCCCCCCCCCCCCCCCCTCGTGATTGAGAAGTAATATTGATGGAAACAAGTTAAATGATCAGTCCACGTCAACTGATCATCAATCAGTGACCCAGCTTGGTCATATCATAGTTGATCTTGATCACTCCAATAGAAGTAAATTATTTCATCAGCAGTAACATAACAGATGAACAAGAAAAGTCTGATACAGTGTAGGAAGAAAGGGACATCTAAAGATGACTGAAGAGGGAGAATACAATGGCAGAACAAAAGAAAGCGAGGGCCCCGGCAGTGAGAGATGAAGCAGCTCCAACAGTGAGAGCGACCTTCTGGCCCATCTCGCAATGAGTCGAGACGGTACAGATGAAGTAACGAGAGCCATTGGAGCTCAACGTCACACTGTATGGGCTGGTTGATTGGATAGTGCCGATGGGGTTGGTTTTGGTGCAGTTGTCATAGTCTGTCTCTGATACTTCAGCTACATCATGCGTCCCAGTCCAGTTGAATACTGTGAGAGGAAGAAGAAGGTGGTTAAACATCAGAGAAGTTCACGAATGATTTCTCATTGAACTAAAGGTTAGAGAAGAAAACTCGGGGAAACAATCAAAGCCAAACTACTGAGAAATTGGAGACTGGAAATCAGATGCAGGGATCAATCCCTCGCAGGGCAATTGATAACAGACCTCCCGTCCGGGGTCCCGTTCACTATATAATCATCTCATCATCACAGCTAGTCGAAGAAGAGGAAAATGGACATAAGGTGGGAGTATATGCATGCTGTTGTGTTGAGATATATATATATATATATATATATATATATACACATACATAATAAGTTGCTTTGGTTCCTTTATAAGTTCGTCATATATATGGATGTATGCTGTCCCTAGAGGATCGGATACAGATACAGAAGAAATTAGTTGCAGTTTGCTAAGCTTACCAACTGTGTCTCCGGCATCAAAGGACTTGGTCTTTGCCCAGGTTCTGTAAGCAATTTCGCCGCCTGGAGGAATGATCCAAGCAATTTCATCTCACACAGTGTAAGTGTCTGCGGATGCACCATTCAAGGTAGCCACAGCAGCAACCACGCACCAGATAAAAGCCACTCGAGCTGCCATTAGTTATTGCTCGATCTGTCTGTGTTCTTTCCTTCAGGTCGCCCCCCCGGGGTAAATAATTCAGGAACTCGAGGATAGGAACTGCTAATGGAATTGGAGGATGTATCTTTTCTTCTTGGGTCTTGGAATTTGAAAGGGGTGGCTATTATATATATACATACATACATACTATTGTATGATAAGAGTGAACATATGGCGTCGGTCAACAAAGGGGAGGACCCGGCCCCTGGAATGAACAAATAGAAAGGGTATGGGGATGGGAATGGGGGGTTTCCTTTTCACCCTTCCTCCTGACTTTTTGAGCTGTTAAGAGATGACTGGCGCCAACTTTGATTATCTAGAAGTTATGTTAAAGACAGACGATGAATTCGTCCGTCCCTCAGTCCCTTCCTCTACCCAATTATCAAATAATAATAATAATAATAACAACAGTCCAGTCCACACACGAAAAAATCCTTGGGGAGGGGACGGGAGGGGATGGGTTACTTTCTGACTTTTTCTCCCCATTCGATGGAGAATAGAATTACTGAAGTGATATATATGGACATATATAGATATATATATATATATATATACACACACACACATTACATCATGCTGTCTTCACATCTCAGTTTTAACTCTCAATTTGCAGGTCGAGCCCTGCTGTAGTGAAGAAGCTAGCTGTGCTGCGGATCCCGATAGAGATCAATGAGCTCCTACCTAGCTTTGCTGCCTTAATATATAGTTTGAACATTGAAGTACCTAACTAGCTAGCTAGGGACTAGGCAAATTTTAAGGCTGTCTACTTCATATCATATACATAGTTCATATGCCGACTGGGTCAAAGTCAAACTGGGTAGGCTCAACGGACGTCCTCCCTTCCGCAATTTACCACCTATCATTTATCATTGATTAATAATTATCATTATGGGGTCAACATATTAATCCACGTTGTGATTAGGTAATCTTCTTCGCTCGCCGTGCATGTTTCAAGTTCTCATGCATGCAGCCAACATTACTCTGCCAAACCAAATCAAAAGGATATGCAGCATGCCTTGCCGAGGCCCTTGATGATCTGATTTAGTGATCTATCATCGGCTTGCAAATGATTACAGGCAAGTCCAGTGCAACCAGCCAGCCAGCCAGCTCGCTAGCTCAAATTTATTTGGGGGATGAGATGAGATTAGATGAATGAGTACCACTAGCACGGCAGTCTAGTGGTTATGCATCAAGTGCTCCACTTGAATATCACGAGTTTGAACATCACCGAGGATGTAGAGCTCGCCACTATGTGGGTGTATTATGGAATGGCGGTGGCCGGTCCATAATACTTGATTCAATGGACTTTGGATTTAATTCACTAGTGTTTAGTGGAACTGCGGTGATCAAGTTGGGCTAAAGTCTCAGCGAGCTATGATGAAATGAACATTCTGTGGCGGTTAAGTTCCCTTAGTTGGGGCAGTCACAGCGGGCTAATAACCCGACATAGCCTTTTATTCAGTAAAAAAAAAAAAAGAGATTAGATGAATGAGCATTTTTAGTACACGATTGAATGAAGCGGTCAATTCTTGGTTGCAGTGATACCTAGTAATAATGTTCCAGTCCATGCAATTTATACTTTTCCAGGCCCAACTATTATTAGGCATTGGGCCCAAATTTTAGGCCCAAATAATACAAAGCCTGTGCCCCAATACTAGTACAATTCAGCAAGCAACTACGGCGGAGAAAGAAAGGCATATATGTTATATCTGAAAAAATAACCTTCTTTACCGACATGGATTGGCTCAAGCGACTCGACACTTGTTTCACTTAAGTAAAATCTCGGATTCGAGTCATTGTAAATGCAGAAAATTCATGCTGGGAGATTTTACCCCTCAGTGAGTTCACTCAGCTAGACTGAATTAGTCGGGGCCCAATTAGATTTCCATATACCAGAGTTCACAAGGCGTCATTTCCAAATTAGTTTTTTCTTCCTAAGACAGTAAGCCGAGGAAGCTCATGGTCATGGATATGAATATGATCATCGACAAATTAGCGGCAAGTGATGGGCTGCCCTCGTTGTCCTTAGGAGGAGGAGGAGGAGTCGCGGAGGCTCTTGTCGGAGGTGACGTGGATGGGAAGGGAGATATTGGACTCGAGGGGACAGTGATTGCTAGTTTCTGACCGGAGAGGCAGTGGGACGCTCCGCTACCTTTTGTGCAGATGAAATAGTAGTTGCCTAAGACATCGAGGGAGTATGCGGTAGGCCCGGTGCTGTAGAGATCGACGGGAGCTGCGGTGCTGCAGGCATCGTAGTCTTGCTGTGTGACCACAGCTACATCATGTGAGCCTGTCACGAAGTCGAACACTGCAGAGGAAATGAAAAGACCCTCACACATACATATACGAATTGGACATCAGTTTTATGCTGTATACATATACACGCGTACTGCAAATAAATAGATCACCAGCACTGCAGAGTCAAAGCTTAATTAAATTCGTTTGGAAATCTCGAGTATCGTGGAAATTAACAGTTAATGCTTTGTATATTACCCGTGTACTTTGTTCTTCACCGATATAGATGAATTCTTATATTATCTATAAAAGAAAAAAAATAAAATAACAGTTAATGCTTCTTAACTGATATGACAATTTAATTATGAAGAAGAATGCATCTTCTGCACTGCAACGGACTACAATGGCGTATCAGTTATAATTAGAGAGTTGGCAGGCAATATTGAATACGCTTACACGCACGCACCAAAAACATCGCCTATTTGGAAGGAGATATTGCTGGCCCAGTCGGAGTAGGTGGATGCGGCGCCATTCGGAGGTATCCTCCACCCTGCGGCTTCTCCCACTGTATAATTCGTTGCTTCCACCCTCTGGATTGACAGGAGGACCGCCACAACCATCAGTGCTGCAACAACATTAACGATGTTGAAGACTCTCATCATCGTCATCATCCTCATCATCATGTTCAACACTATAACAATATAGAGATCAGATATAGCTTTGGAGGTGTGTGTGTGAGCGAACAAGTAGTGGCCTCTCCTGGTGGTGGGTTATATATATGTATATATATATGTCGATGGAATTCAATGAATATACATGACGACCGATCGATCGATCGAGGAGGTGTCTACTCGGAAATTGCCATCTTTTTTCTCGCTTTGCTTTGGTTTGACCTTGGCCCAAATTATAATAGAAAATATAAATATATTTTAATGTTTTATGTATTAATTCTGCCTGTTCCCACTTTCAAATCACTTAAGAAAATTATTAAGGTTAATTAAATGGTGACAGGCCAGGAGGTGGGATCAAAATATAAAACAAAAGTAAACGGTCTGATGAATCGAGAAGCTCTCGTTTATACCATATGCATCAATTCTAAAATAATAATAATAATAATGAACATGCATGAAGGGGTTGGTTACAAAATATTTGTTTGTTGTCCCCACTAAAAATTATATATATAACTTAATCTAGGTATTAGATTTCACCTAAAAATTAATATCTACATTTATTTGTTAAATAATTTTTAAATTATATTTCTTCGAAAGAGCTGGCTCTTATATCAAATAGTGTATTTTATAATATATAGAGATATAGATGTATTGATACTGTAAAAATGTATTCTTAAAATAATATAAGTACTCTCAAATTATATTTGATAAACAACAATCAAATATAGGCTAAAAGAATAGCAGCATATAATCTTCTTTCTTTTTCTTTTCAATTTTTTATAAGAACATAATAAATTTTTAAAAATAAATAACTGATGAATGAAATAAATTAATCATTATATCCTTATTAAATATATGCGATGCGGGCTCATAAGAGTCGGAGGTAATGCTTTTGGAAGGCAATTTTACTCTCTCTATATATAGATCCTCCAAAGTAATTTATTGCATGTCATCGAGTCGAGAGAGTAATTAAATAATACTAATAGGCGTCCAATTGGAAGTAGTTATCAAGCTTATATATGGATAGATTAATATTCTGCACTAGTATTCTTGTAGTGATTTTATGTGTTCACGTCAATATTAATATTCGTGTGTATCAGCTGTTTCCATAGATAATTAGAACTAATAATTAAGTTTGGGTTTATTGATTTTAAAAAGCATGGGCACATGGGTGTGTGTGTGTATGCTCGCGATAGACCACATACGAGCTAGCTGGGAGATAGGATGACTTATGGCATTATATCTTAATTAGCCACTTCAATATTATTCGTGACATATATTAATATATTTTATAATTTAATTTAATTTCTTTAAAATATATAATATTTCACTCTAATTAATATTTAAGTTACTTATGAATAAAAAATATTAAATTCACGAGTTATCGCTACCAAAATACTTATTTTTTGTTTACTAGAATACTTTATCGATATGAAAGTAGTTAAACTTAATCTACCGAAAAAAGTAGTTAAACTTATATCTTGTACGTACGAATAAGAATAGAAAATAAAGCAAGCAAATCTATTTTAGCCAAAATTAACATAATTAATTTGATTTTTTATGATTTCTAAAATAATGTAATTTTCAATATTAAAATTATAAAAGACGCTATGACACTTTGAGTTCACTATATATATCTTCTAGACATAATAAAACGCTCCTATTGTAAAAGTTTCAATTTAAACTAACATAAATATACTTATCATTTTTATCAAATTTATTTATTCTCATAATTCATGCATGGATTATAGAATTTTTATTAAGTGCTTCGTTTTGGAAACTTACATTTTTTTTTTCTAATTCTGCCAAAAAAAATTTAGATTTTTAATGTAATTTATTAGCATTGTTATTTTATTTTTATATTCAAGAAAAAAATATTTTCATTGATGTTGAAGACCGAGTATGAATGACCTATTTTTGACTATATCATGGACGTGGATTAGTCAAAGTGCACACAACCTAGCACTGACACGAAATGATCACATATAAAAAAAATTAGATTATCCATATGTTATTGTAGAATATGATTTTATTTTACATACAGTTTATGTGTTATGGAATATATTTTGTGTTCCATAAAAATGAATGAATTGATTGATAAATCAAATTTAAAGATTATTCCATATACATAGTCATCGTTGTATTGATGAACATAATCTTTGCTTAATTTATATTTCAATTTTACATAATCTTTATTACATTGATTAAAATAATCTGTATTTTCAATTATTAACCATTAATATTATATGTTTTAAATAAGGAATTATTTTATTATATATATTTTAATAAAATATATATCAAATTAATTTAATATGAGAAGTTAAAGAAGAGGAGGAGGAGGATGCTAGATAATTTGACAACTAATAATCATGTGTTATATTATATATACTCATTACTTTACTTGTAGCTCATCATCAACCAATAAAAAGGTAAATCATATTTGTAAAACTAGAGTTCAATGAGAACAAAGTCATGGAGTTGCAGAAATAAATTCAATTATCGACCGAAAATATATATACATTGCATGCATGGAGGCAAAAGAGATTCATGTTCCCTATATATATATGTGTGTGTGTGTGTGTGTGTATTTATTGCACTGAACATGGAAAGAGACTGGAGCCTAAACGGACATTGCTCTCCGGTCCCTTATTCATAAAGTAATCCCAATAATGATGTTTGGCTTTTCCATTTTCGTTTTTTTTTTCCAGAGCCTTCACGATGCAAGAAGCTTTAATTATTTTTTGTCCTCATCAATGCCTCGATAGACTGTAACAGGCCGGTTAAATATATATAAATATATGTATATGTATATACACTAGATGAATGCCCGCGCTAGCTTTATTAAATCCCATAATGGATTGCAATATTCTTTTCTTTTTTTATTTCTTCCATACACTATAAAATCCGCATGACACTTAATTAAAAAAATTTTAAAAATTATAATTAATCATGATATATAGTTAATAATAAAATGTTGTTTTTCTTTTGGGTAAAAAAGGTGCCGTATATTGGTTATTTTGGGAGGGAGTGGAAGAGAGAGACAAGTGAGAGGGAGAGAAAAAATTGGGAAGCGGTTGGCAGGTATTTTTTGAAATTACAACCATATCACTGATGCATCTTATAAATTGAAACATTTGGTGTAAGGGCATTTCGGAAAGATGAAAGTTAGACGAATGAAGACTTCTGGTTTTATAATGGTATAAATATGTATTTGAAAATATTAATATCCATGTAAAAAATTTTATTATAAAGGAGACTTATAAGTTTAGAACAATAAAAAAGAAATCACACAATAAATAATAAATGAGCATGAATAGTTTCATTATAATAGTCGAACCTGGAACCTCATGGTCATCATGTGAGTACGTGCATCATTACGCTAGATCATCTTTCTCTCATGCTGTAAATTTTGTAAGGAAGATATCTCAGGTTTACATATATATATATATATATATATATATATCTATTATTACTATACTAGAGAAGGGGTAACTTTTGAGTTCCCAGAAATACCCTTATTACATATTTTCCGACACCATCACCTAAATGGAAGGACCAAATAAAAAATGAATTAACCTGAAATAAAAATTTGAATTAAAAATAATTGTTTGGCCCTAATTAGCAAAAAGCACATAATCAATATCCGGCAACGGCACCAAAAACTTGTTGCAATAAATATAATCAATTTACGCAAGTGCACGTATTAAACTAGTAATAAAGAGCGAGTAGAGTATTATTCCCACGAGAATTGATCTAGACCTTCACTAAGTACTAGGATTAGAACAGTCAGCTTTTATTCAGATGATCGTTTTTCCAATGATTTGACTCACAAAGTTTAAGCAAGAAAATAAAAATGATAATCCAATGGTGATAAGATACCTAGAGCATACAACTTTCCCTAGAGTTATTTCTAATCCGATCACTTACTTCTCTTTCTCAACCATAAGCTTGATTTTCTATCTCGTCTCCACTACTCAAGCTGATATACAAACATAAATTAGAAGGACTTTAATGTGGTTTTAATGTGGATAGGTATCTTAATTAACTATTTGGTTGATATATAAGGGTAAAGAAAATGGTTGAAACCCACATAAACTAGATGAAAACCCGCACATTATGTAGGCTCTCTTATTGATTAAATATATAATTCTTTTTATTTTTTATTTTAAAATATTGTTTACGTGAATATTGAATTAATTATGTCTATATATGGATTCATATGATTTGTCCTTCGTCAATATCAGTTATTGTTACTTTGGTTGTCACTCTTCTCTCCTAGAAAAAGTGATTTTGTTGAATTTAAAGATTTATAAATGTTACATATCATATATGAGATTAGTTATTTTCTTACCTATCTAATTTCTTTAGACTCCGTTAATGTTTTTCTATTGAATAATATGAGTAAAAATTGATACTGAAGAAGAAAAATTAAAAATTGGCTATAAATAAAATTTCTAAAATATAAATGATAGCATGCAAAATATTATCTCAATAATGAAAAATATATAATTTCGGCAAAGAAATCTAAGATATATAAGAACAATATTTAAGAGTTTAAGAAATCAAAGATAGATAAGAATATATATATACATCCAAACAAAATGTCATGATCTGTAATGTGAGAGAAACTAATAAGGAATGTGAATTAAGTAGAAGATATCTCCCTTTAAATAAATATGTATTTGTTATACATAAGTATTGTTTTATTATTAGGCAACTTATTTAGAATATTATCTATTAGAAGAAAATCTTCTAATATATCTTATGAACATATTATTTGAAAGTACATAATTAAGGAAAAGAAATCATAGAATATGCAAGAAGTGATACTATAAGATGCAATATGATATAGTCCTAATATAAATCCATCGCCTTGGAATTTTTCAAGTTATTTAGCCAATATATATATATATATATATGTCTAATGGACATATTACGTGGGAGGTATCATATATAGGGCATACTAATATTTTGATACTATTACTAATTACACCATCCAATTGAAAGAAAATAATTAATGAAAATAAATCGAAGAATAATTAGAGAACAAATCCTCAATGAAAAAAATTATTTGTTTCTTATATAATACATTAAATTTCCAATAGTTGTTCAGTTTTTGGAATTTGTAGATTCGTGTACACTTTGGTGACCGTATATTGTCTTTGATTAAGTTCCTGTGATTTTAATCAGATTAAACATTAATTATAGATACCGAAAGAAATAGAAAAGTATAAGGATAGTGGCTATAGTTATATGGATACGCCGGGGTAACTTCTTTTTTTTTTTTTTTTTTCCCTTTTTGTATATATACTGTCGTGATCTTGAATTGTGTGTGTGGAGAGAGAGAGAGGGAGAGAGAGAGAGAGAGGTATAAATGTAGGAAGAGTTAAAAAGGAAACCGCCCCCCTCGTCCGCTGAAGGAAGGCAGTTTCAGGTCGCTGGGGAGGAACCGAGTTGACAGCTACCTATAGCTTAGCCACATTATTAATTCAATTTACATTGACCTAATCCATTCATATCCATCCATCCATATACATATAAATTTATATATATAAAAAATAAAATTGATTCTACTTTGTATTAAATAGGATCACATTTAGTATGTTAAAATGGTCGAAATATAAATTTTAACAATGAAAAATGTAATTGGATATTATTATATATAAATGAGATAAAATTGATTTAACTTTACATTAAATAGTATCATAGTTAGTAGGATTAAAATGATCAAATATAAATTTTAACAATGAAAAATTTAATTGGATATTATTATATCTTATATTAAAAACAATTAGTTGATCATATCTAGGACTAAGTTATAAACTATTGACATGTGAAAGAAATTAAAATATGTGAAATTGAGTATAAAAATGTATAAATCAAATTTGTAAGAGAAATTAAAAAAATAATGAATAAGTTAATTAGTCCAATTTCATCGAAGGTTATTATTCAAAGATTATTGTGTGAAATTTTAAACTATTGTCGATGTTTTTAAGATTCTTAAGAAGAAAATTATTTTAAAAAATATTTTGAAAGGATGAATCCGTGTAAAATACAAAGATTGAACACTAAAAGAGTAATTAATTTCTTACATAAAAGTTTCTCAAAAAAATAATAACAAATCACTAATTTTATGAATTTATAGTCATATAACTAAAATTGATTCCTATATTAATAAATGATCTCTCATTAGTGAGCAAAATCTTAAAAAATTAAGAGAGTTGATTTAATAATGTGAATATTAATTATTGAATTGGATGCTAACCTAGTTTCTATTATGAGATTAAAATTGTTATTATTATTATTTATGAACTTATGATAATATAAAAAATTAAGCAAAGATGTCACGGAATTTTCATATTTGAAAAATGGATAATGAAGTAAATATATATGAGCTTATCAGAAGGACGTAATTTACAAATCCCTCTAATATACTTACTATTAAATAAATATACAATATAATGCACACTAATTCAAAACTGTTTGTTGCAAAATATATATTGAACCATGCAAAATTCGTCTAATTTTATTATTTAATTATCTTATGAAACTTGAAATTAATTATTAAAAATATTTTATTGTGTGAAGAAGCCAATATATTTTTCAAAATTCAGGATGGTTGTTATAAAAAATGATATAAATATATTTTAAATTCATAAATAAAAATATAATTTTCAAAACAAATTATGATCTTATAAATGAAACATATTATGATATAGCGCTATGAGCTTAAAGTCATAAATAAAATAAAAAATAAAATTTTAAAAATGAGAATCTCATAAATATTGTTAAGAAAACTAGTGAAATGAAGTTGTATTATAATTACTAAACTTAATATAAGTTGATTTATATTGATAATCAACAAAAATATGATGATGCATATCAATTGATATAAAAAACTTCAAAATATTGTTATAATAATTAACTTACCAAGCGGCAAAAGATAATTAACTTACTCTATTTTTAACAAATAATGTTTAGATAAATATTTGAAATTATAATTAATAATAATTTTTTTTTATTTTTAATTAGAAAATTCGTGTTTCAAAATATAAATAATTGCAATAAGAAATGTTACCGGAAGATATGAAAACGAACCCGTGCAACACACAAGATAAGAAACTAATTAGATTCTAAAATTTAATTAATTATTATATAGAGCAAATGCATACATATATATAGATGTATAGAAAAAAACAAAATTTGGCGAAATTGAATTAGTCGTATCATATGGGTATGAATATGTTAGTGGACATGTCCATGTTGTTAAATTAACACACACACACATACATATATATATATATATACATATATATATATATGAAAGCAAGATAAATGTAGCCTTGGTTAGATAGATTCAGAACACCCTGTTTTCAAATAAAATTTTCTCGAATTTTTGTGAGTTTTTTTCAACTTTTAAATTTTTAATGAATTATTATAAATTCAAAATATTTTTATATGTGATATCTTATAAAATATCTTTGTTTCTACTGAATTATTATAAATTAAAAATATTTATATCTATGATATCTTCTAAAATATCTTTTGTCTTTTCCCTTGTCCACCCATGAGATGGCTAGACATAGATATGACATAATATATAATATATGTATATATCCAAGTAATTGAGAATTAATTATATCAATTTAACTTTGTATTAATCTGGTAATAAATTTCAATGTCTTTCAAGATAGAGATTTGACTCAATTAGACGCAACGCTTGCATATGGGTAGGATGTTAGCATAGATTTGGTGCAGCATCTGAGAGAAAATGTATGAAAATATAATACACATACAGTGAATTAATATTATGATATTTGAATTACTGTTATACAAGTCAACCTTTGTAGTTAAATAAATATTTGTTTTTTAAAAAATAGATCACATCATATATCTTATAGATATATGATCATATTTAATTTTTTAAAAATAAATCAGATTATGTTTTTTTTAGATTCTGTATAATATAAACATCACCTATATAACAGTGGCTATTTAATTCTTAAAGATTATGTTCACTACTAGATGCGAGCTCTCAAAAATATGTCTACCATTACACGTAATGTGAGTTTAGTTATTGTTGTTGTTGTTGTTATTTGCATAGTATTGTTTCACTTCAAATTCTCGATCTCAAGAATATAAAAACCGTGATAAACCAATTTCAACGTTTTTTTTTTATCTTTTCTGTATGCCTACCTATATTCTTATGAAAAAATTATTTTTCATTAAATTTTATTCTTTATCCTATTTACGTTGCATATTGTGCTTTTGAAACCTTTTCTTTCTCTTTTATTGAATTTTTTTTCAATATTTTTATTTTATTTTTTTTGCTTTTTTCTTTATTTTTTTTTCAGTTTGGTTATCCGAGTTTTTGACTTAGGGATATGATTTCTTCAGTTTCTTGAACAAGCGAGCTTTTCAATTTTTTGCCTATTTTATAACGTATGTAATAAACGTAGTAATTTGTCAAAACATGCATGTACTGTATAATAAAACTATTAAAGAAAATTACATTCTATCCTATAGAACGTATGGGCTATATAACTAATATATATATAGCTTGCTAGTGACATGCTTTTGGATTTGTGACGGTAATTTTATACATTATGCATATAATGTATGATCTTACCAAGCTAGCTATAGCAACGTTTTTGCTAATTAAAACCTTAAAACCCTGTATATCCAAGCTAGCTATAGCAATATTTTTGCTAATTAATAGCCTCCTATATATACCTACCAATCGACTTTCTTTTCCCACTGTCGCCTCTTTCAATGGACTCATCGATATATATACGTAATTCCTTGCTTGTACAGTGCTGGCATAGCCACAGCTAAATCCAGCTAACTTTTTCTTAAAAATCCTAATTAATATTGGCTAGCCAGGCTAGCTAGCTTTTTTTTTAATAAGTAAAAAAAAACCTAGCTAGCTAGCTAATGGTACGCGACTTCTTATGTCATTTGTTTAATTTTTTTTCGGTGTGCATTTTGATATCCGGAAGTTCGAAGGGCCCCAGCTAATTCAGTTGAGCCATCTGTTTAATTTTCTCTTTGATTAGTGATTGCTAGCTTCAATTGCATGGTCCATACTAAATAAATTAATTAACTAGTTGCATGGGATTATCATTCTTAACAAAAATTAGTATATGTTGTTATTTACTTAAATTTGGTCTTAAAAATGCGTAATTTGTTTATCATTTTAGATTTTACTCTTAGTCATTCTATAAGTTACCGCCTAATGTATTAAATTCATGAATTATTCCTACTAAATTACTTTTTCATACCAAGTAAATTACGTATTTTATATATATGAATGTAACACTGAAGTTATACATTTTATGAATAAGAATAATAAAATCAAGTCAAGATTAACGTAATTAGTTTTATTCTTTATGGTTTCCCAGAGAACTTTTAATTTTTGATATACAAATTAAAGAAAACTCCCATATTTTAAGTTCACCTTATATCTATAAGACCTAATAAAACACATCTAACTAGAGATTAAAATTTCGATTTAAACTGATAAAAATTTACTAATTATTATTATTATTATTATTAAATTTACGTAGTCTATTATTGTATGCATGCATTGTACAATCAGGATAATTTAAAGTGCTTTGACTTAAAATAACCTGTATTTACGTAATTAGTAAGTGTTTCTGCCCGTTCATTGGACGAGGTTAATTTAAAGACTCCTAAAAAAACCTTAATTTTTAAATTTTAGTTAATATCTAATTTCATTTCATGGTCCATATTTTATCTGAACGAAATTGACTTAAGTAATATTTATATGACATAACGTATTCAAGAGCTCATTATTTAGGGCTGATTTTAAATAGATCGCCCAATTTTGTAAAAGCAAAACAAACTCATATTATCAATATAATAGCCAATATATCATCAATTTAAATCTATCTAAAATTATTTAATTTATTTTACTAACGGAGAATTATTGTAAACTCTCAAGTCTAAAAGGCTTCTAGTTACTTTTTTTCAGTAAATAAAATTGTGGGAAATATTGCTCCCGCAATTCTAAGAGATCGAGCGTTAAATGTTATTCTCCCTCCAAATAAGTATACTTTCTGGGAGGCTTCATGTTACTTTTTGAATAAGCATATGCCAACTAATAACTGAGAAGAGGATTATAAGAATAATGCAATGCTATTCTATCTTTGTTTCATATAATTAATATCTTTCTCTATTACCATAAGCATCTCAATACTGAGATTTTAAATCATCAGAATTTTAGTAGGCCATTCATCAAGGAGTATCACAGTATGAAGATATTGGAAGGAAAAAATATAATAAAAACTCAAAATTGACAAACATAAGGATGTATACCTTATAAATCATCTTGAAGATTATGACCAATGGTGCACGAACTATTGTATTCTTCTCATTTTCCATGACTCCGTTCGCATCTCTTTACTTTAAAGAATAGGATTAAAAATCAGAAAGTTTCTGAAATTGGAGAAATTTTTAGGAATTTTACTAGGTCATTCATCACAAAAATTACATAACGAAAATATTTGAAGGAAAAGTCTTTTCAAAATACAAAATTATCAGACCAAGGAAGTATCTTATAAATCATCTAGAAGATTGTGGTGCCTGATACTCTATGCTTGTTATCTTCCATGACTTTATTTGCATCTTTTTTTTAACTAAAACAACAAGATTAAAAGATCGAAAATTCCCGAAATTGGAATAATATTAGAATAAGAATTTTAGGAGGCCACTCATAACAAAAAAAAACATAATGAAAATATTGGAAGCAAGAATCTTTTAACAGCACGAATTTATCAAGTATAAGAATGTACCTTATAAATCATCTTGAAAATTATGATTTATGGTCCGCAGAAATATTGTATGTCATTTTTCATGACTCCTTTCCATTTCATCACAAAAAGTTACATAATGAAAAAATCGGAAGGAATAATCTTATACATAGCTTATTAAGTAATAATTATATTGAACCACACCTACATTAAATCATATTATCTATTAATTAATATTATATTATATTATTTTTTGAGAAATTTCATGGTTTAATTGATGTCATGAGCTAACAAATATTAAACCAATAAGGAGAAGAGCATTTAAGCTTTTGACAAATTAATTTCGAGTAATGACATTAATTCACTCCTTTTTGTATATTTTTTCAAATTTTAAAATAATATAAGAAATGTTTACAAAAATTATTAATAGATAAAGCAAATTGACAATTCTAACCCAATTAACTATAACCCTATTAAATATTTATGGGAGTCAATTTTACTTTTATATATATATATATATATATATATATGGATTAATTTGGTTCTCTTGATCCATGTAACAATGGATATATAATTTTCTTTTTCTAGAAGGACATATAATGTATTAGTTAGCTAGCTATGTTTTACTGCCAATGTAGATATATATATATATATATACACGTAGAGAGGGAACGAAAGTAGTTTGAGGAATACAGCGTACCTCTTCAAAAGTGCAAAGCTTTTATTCTTCTAGATAGTGGAGTAGACTGGACTGCGGGGTAGGGGAGACAGAGAGAGAGAGAGAGAGAGAGAGAGAGAGAGAGAGAGAGAGGAAAAGCTGTGTGTGTGTTTTGTGTGGGGTTTGCCATCAACTTGCAAACAAGTTAGATTAGCTAGCAGTAGCATAGCAGGCCTGTCACAGATAGCCTCCCGACCCCCACTCTCTCTTCTTCTCCTTTATTTTTCCAGCTCTCTCCTATATATTCATCGTCTCCTCTCTTCTTCTACCTTATTATTATAAATTGATCTCCCCTCCCCCCCCGGGTCCCTGTCTTTCTTACTCATCAGCATTTATTTAGTTTCATATACATAAATATATAGACATCCTTCTTGTTGCGCCTGGTTATTTGCTCATCATCAGCTTGTCAGATTTGATCGTTCACAGTCATCGTCGATCGATCACGGTTCACAAATTAAGGAGACATGTCAAGCTGCGTGGACATCGCCGCAACCCCTGACCAGCTGTGCTACATCCCTTGCAACTTTTGCCATATAGTGCTTGCGGTATGAACAGACACCCCAACTCCCCATATATAGATACAGCGATATATATATATATATATATATTAATTGCATCTCTCGTTTTCCTTTTTCTTCCTTTTTTTTTTTAAAAAAATTAAATACTGCGATCTGCTCTACTTTTTCCAGTTCTTTTTTTTTTCTGCAATAATTAGAACAAAGCAGCGGCAGCTGCATGCTGCGGGGCTGCTGCTCTGATCACATACGTATAATTTCGTTTAATTGATCGTTTGCTGTGTGTCTCTCTCCTCCTCGAAGCCTCAATTAGTTGTTGCACAGGACATAAAAACTTTTCTTTATTTTTTTTTCTAGGGCTTGGAGGAAAAAGCTGATGAGTGCCCTAATTTCACTTAAATTAACTTCTTCTATCTCAATTACTATAATTTATTGTAATTATTTATTTATTTTTACTTCCTCTAGGAATTTTCTGGCTTCCTGAAATTAGAAGAGAAGAGACGAGACATGTCTCCATCGTCAGATTTTCTTCTTCTTTTCATTTTCAGTGAAATTAGAAATTAAAAGTCGCAATAGCACCTGATGAAGAGCTGTTGATAGACCCCTTAGCTATAGGCTTTGGGCTACTAAATATATATAGCATTCTCGATCTAGCCCTATCAATGTATGTGTGGCTCTTTCCCTCTCTCTCTTCTCTCTTCTCTCTCTTTCTCTCTCTCTTACAAAAGGAAGACCGATCTCTCAGGGTCAGAAATGGTTTTTGTCTATTAGGAGTTTGATATTTTAGTAATTAAAAAAGTTGAATGCTAGAAAATAGAAAATGGAGAAAAGAAAATGTAGGAAGCCCTATAAGCTTATCTACAGAAATACATATGTGGGCATGTACATGCAGCTGCTGCTAAGAGCGAGGACTATGTGGATGTGCATATATATATATGTGTGTGTGTGTGTGTGTGTGTGGAGCACACTCACACTTTAGGTTTCCATTCGTTGACCCGGCCTTCTTAATTTGTCTTGACAAACCTAAGACGTATGTATTTCCTCAATCGAAATTTTATATATAATTTGGATCAAGCTAATTGGGCCCCGAATGGGTTGTCCCTTCCATCAATCTCTGAACGGGGTTAATATCTTGAACTGTAGGAAAAAAAAAAAATGGGAGGATCACATATGCAGATCTGACCCCAGCACATTGGGAAAAAAATATCACAAATCTTTTGTTTTGTTTTTGTTTTTTTCTTTCCCCGTCTTGTGTGTTATATATTGTATTATATTATAGTATATTGTAAGATGATTGTTTTTTGGTCCCCTCTCAATCCTGCAACATCTAAGAGTTAAGATTATTAATTAATTAATTATAATTGGGATTGCAAAACTACACAGGTGAGTGTCCCATGCAGCAGCTTGCTTGACGTAGTCACTATAAGATGCGGGCACTGTGCTAACCTGTGGTCTGTAAACATGGCCGCCGCCTACCACTCTTCTTCTTCTTCTTCGTCTTCTTCTTCCTGGCCCGATCTGCATCATCACCAGGTACAATACAAGGTCCTCCCTACAATCATCTAGCTATATGTATATATATCTGAGCTCTGACCTCTCTAATTGATTCCCTTAATTTTTTTTTCTCCTTAATTGGTTGACTTTCTGTTCTTATGTACTGTCTTTTTTTTGTATGTTTTGGGTGGTGGGAGCTACATTCTTATTATTAATTTCTTAACGAAATAAGGGTTAATTTCAAGAAAAAGCATGTACTTCACTCTCTTTCCTAAATCTAGTAAAAAATAATAGGTGTTAGAAATTTAAGTACGTACTTTGAGAATTGTTTTGTCTATGGCCAATTTTTAACTTTTGTTATCATTCCGTCAGAAATTTACATTTTTAATTAAAACAAGAAAGTAATTTTAGAAAATACAAAATTAAGAAAAAAAAAAAAAAAAGATGCAGAGGAAGAGAGGGATCTAAGGACTTCTCGGCAACGAGGAGTCTGAAGCCTTTCGTTTTCAGAAAGGGAGAAGGGAAGAAATTCCCGGTGGCAAGAGGTTTGAAGCCGGTTTTTCTTATCCAAGCGAGGTTGCCGGTGCTCTCTAAGGTTGCGGCATGTGACCTCTTCTGAGCAGTGTTAGCTGGCCCCGAACCCCCAACTATTGAGAATTTCCATTTTTTCTTCGTGAGAAAGGAGAGATAGAGGAGGCAATTTTTTGTGGTGGGAGGCTCGACGATGGCACTGACGTACTCGCCTTGGCAGCGGTGGTCGGCCTGTGCACCTAAAACTTAGTCATAAACAAAACAATTGTTAAAATATAAGCCCAAACTTATGACATCCTTCGTTTTTTAGTATATTTAAAAAGAGATTGAAATATTTATATATATTAATTAATTAATCCATGAAATAATAATGATAGGTTTGTAACGTGGTATGGTAGCCCTTAAAAGGCTAAGGATAGGTGGGGTATAATATTTTAGGGCGAACCGCATCTTTCGAGGAAAGCCAAGTGTACATATGTAGATGTATGTATCAAGCTATATAGAAATTGTTAAGGAAAAAAGAGAGAGAGACTATGTAGAAATTAAATAAATAAATGACGATTCTTATTATTGTTGTAATTTTATTTGAAATAAATTTATTTTGGGGGCATATCCCCAAACCCAATTCAGTCGATACTAGACAGAAGTAGTTAAATTGGAATAGAGGCCCCCCTGAGACAGCCGCCGCTAAACCTCAGCCAGCTATTGGTCTAGCTAGGCCGTGCTTATACAATACAATATGATATATACTTTTATCCAAAACTTATATATTATATACAATATATAGTTGGTAAAAAGTGCATATATATGTATATGATGATCAGATGTTGTCTTTGTCTCGGCTAGAGTTGAGACCCCATCAACACAAATTAATGGTTTTTCCTAATTCTCTTTATCCTTTGATTTGATTTGACTGAAATCATGCATTGAGATCTTTACGGAGGGCCTGAGCTATATGGTACACATACACACATATATATATATGGTTTAGTTTCTTTTCGGGCAGCTGCGCCTGCTTCTCTATCCTCTGTCCTGTACCTTTTTTTTTTTTGGTTGAACTGTCCTCTATCTTGAAAACGCATCTGAGAGTGAGAGAGAGAGAGAGAGGGGAACATATATTTGTGGGGGTAGACGAGACGAGACGAGACGAGGGATGATCAGAGAGGGGGAGGGAGAGGGACAGAAGAAGAGAGGGCGGATGGAAATGAAATGAAGATCCCAAAGAAAGGAACAAAGGAACAAAACAAGGAGGGGGCTGACTGTGTGGGGTGGGGGGGTTGGCTGTACAGTGTACTGTTTGTGGGCAGGAAAGGAAACAAAACAGCAACTGTCCAATCATCTATCTCTCTGGGTTTTATGTTATGGAGTGCGCCATCCATCTATAGATAATATATTATAAAATCACCGCACCCGGCCCAAATCAATAGTTTTCTTCTGAGATGAGGATGATGATGATGGTGAGATGATTTCTTGCCCCGTGACAGCCACCATTCCATGACTGCTCTCTGCTCTGCTCTGCTCTCTGTTATGCTTCCCCTCCCCTCCCCCGGCTAGCTCATATCACTTCAATGCCAGCTTCTTCTCTCTCTCTCTCTCTCTCTCTCATACACACCCAGAGGTGCAATAAAAATAAAACTTACATATAATAATATATATTGAGACTAACACATACATTCATATATATATATATATATATATTAGCAATGTCTAGGTCTGGCAGGTAGCAAAAGAAGAAAAAGGAAATTCTGACGAAGGCAAGAACGTTTGTTAGCTGATCGGTATCAGCTATATGTGTGTGTGTGTCTTTGTGTTGTCTGTTGGCTTTGTCTCAACTGAACTGAATGTTAATAATGTACTCTCTCTTGATGCTCTCTTAATTAATTAATTTCCTAATATTGCAATAATTAATCGATCATGTTGTTTCAGAATAGTTATTTATGAGTTACGTACACATTTTCCGTAACAAAAATTGTTGATTTCTCTACTGCTCATCATGATCTAGATTCCCAAACAAGATTACAGGATTGACAGTGCTTCCTCATCGAAAAGCAAGAACAAGGTTGCAGCAGTCCGAGCACCACCACCAAAACTTAATGAGGAGAGGGTTGTCAATCGACGTACGTGAGGCTCATTGTATATTCTATATTTATTACTTCGTTTTAATTAACTTGAAACATTATATAATATCTCCTCTTTCTGTTTTAGTCAAGACAAAAAAATTATTATTTAGTGTGACTATTGAAATATATATATTCATATTTTCATCCTATTAACAGCACTATTTATTTATAATAACATATGGCGTTAAATTATTTAGCTTCCACGAATGTGGGGCCAATAATATTAATTAATCTGCACGCATGCATGCAATTAATTGTGGATATTAACCAACGAGATTATATTGTATTGTAATATATATATATATATATATATATATTGGGCTATTTAATTAGATCAGATCATTCAATTAGTAATATATCATCTATATATCTAGCTATCTATATATATGGATCATTTTAATTTTGTCATGAAGTGAATGATTATTATAAATAATTTTGATTGATTATATAAGTCAAATGCTTGTCGATGTAGTAATATATGCATGAGCATTATTGTTAATTAATATATTTGGTCAGTATTATTATATAAATTATAATGATGACGAGTTGTTACTTTCGTGAATGCAGCTCCCGAGAAGAGGCAGCGAGTGCCTTCAGCTTATAACCAGTTCATAAAGTAATTGAGACTGACACAGTCGTCGTAACCCTTCCTTCTTCTCACGCTATCACTATATATCACTGCCTATGCTTATTAGCTTAGCTAAGGCTGCGCTGCTCAATAAACTGCATATGCATTGCATTGCGCCCTTTCTTTAATTACCTCTCTCGTTTTCTTCTCTTAGAAAATGTTATTTAAAGGAAAAAAAGAAAAAAAATATTATTAGGCTTTTCAATTTATATATAAATTTATATTCTAGTCATCAATTATTAATTAAATAAATATGTATGTTTTCGCTGCCTGCGTCCCATGCACAGGGAGGAGATTCAGAGGATAAAGGCCAATAACCCAGACATAAGTCACCGGGAAGCGTTTAGTACAGCTGCCAAAAATGTGAGTCTATATATATAATACATATAATATACTTGTATATATATATATATATATATGAAATATAATATATATGTATTTATATGCGTGTGAAAGTTGATTTTTTTTCAGCTGTATATAGAGTACTACACGACTGGATTAATTACTCCACCTATATATATATATATATATATATATATATTTCAATTTTCTACTTTAATTTGTACCGCTGGCCCATAATCGATCTAGTGATTTATCTATTACCATTACTTTGACAGTGGGCGCACTTTCCTCACATCCATTTCGGCCTGATGCTACAGACCAACAATCAGCCTCAGCTGGAATCTGTAAGTTATAATCCATATATATAAAATATTCACCAATAAATCAATGACCTCGATATATTTTACTTATGGCAATTGGCATATGCATGTATGCATATATGGTTTACCCCTCGCGATTATATATTGATCTTTGTAATACATGTATAATACATCATATATAATTTCTAATATGTTTAAAATGTATATTATATATATATATATATATATATATATATATATATACAAAACATGCACCCTGAAATTTTATGTTATAAATCGAATATGCGGGAGCATTGAATGGGTGTGCATCTTTGATGTAAATTTCCTTTTTGCCGTATTTTACAATGTTAGTAAATTATATGGATTTTAAATGAGTTTAACTTAAACATTTAGTAAAATATTTTAAGTGCAATATGCCAGCGATTTTGATGATTACACCATAGGATTTCTCAATTTGGGAGGTTAATTTGGTTTTTCTAATTTAATCAATCTAAAAATCCTTCTAATTCAAAGTCTTACTGATCATGGCATGAATTATAATTTACGCAATATTTAAGGACTATTTAATAAATGCGAGTGTTAAGTGGATTAGTAGTGTCATGGCATGAATTATAATTTACGCAATATTTAAGGACTATTTAATAAATGCGAGTGTTAAGTGGATTAGTAGTGTCATGGCATGAATTATAATTTACATAATATTTGAGGGCTATTTAATAAATGCATGTGTCAAGCGGATCATTAGACACTACTTAGGAGAGTTTAGCATTTTTTATTTCTTCTTATATATTGTCAATTAACATTCATGCGTTTTGTTTATGTGAATTTCCTCCAAGTTTCTAATAATATAATTTTACATAACTTTGGTTGCAGAGCGCTGAGAAGCATGTGATGATGCCGAGGGCTGCATTGCATAAATGAGAGCCAATTAATTTCTTAATTTGGGACAAACCAAGCTTTGTCATTCATCGAGATATGTGTGAAGATAATTATAATTATTCCCACCATACCATACATATCAGTTATACAATTCCTATATATTCTATGTGTTGTGTCCCGCCTTGGAAGCGTTTTCTACGATTCTTAAGCTCTAGTTATTTTGTGTCTCAAGTTGTCATTATTGTAATTAATCAATCTTTGGGTCATGCTTCTTTCTCTAGTTATTTTTTTTCGGTTACAATAGGAGGCTCATGGCCTACTACAAGGAAATTGAAAGGAAATCTAAATAAATGGGCATGGGTAGTCACACTGATGAGAATCAAACCCGAAACTTTTAGATTATCAGGTGAGGGTATTAGCCACTGCATTACACCCCCTTTCTCTTTCTCTAGCTATTCTATATCTAGCTAATTTAGTGTAAGCCTACTTTTTTAAGTGATGACGAATGTATATGTATCCTTAAGTGGTTTCTGTTCTTATTCAAATTGTTCTCTCTCTTTATTCCCCTTAATTAATAAGTATTTCATAATTATTTCTTTTGTAATTTATATTATCATGAATATATATATATATATATGAACGGTATCGATCAATGAACAGAAGAAGGAACCAACCATATATAATAGCAATTGCTCCTAAAGAGACAGTAGTATATATATACTAGAGTTCGTACCCATGCTAGGCGGGGTAATACACGCACTTACATTTACACGTACTTCTAGAATTTTAGTTTTTTTTTCCCCAAAGTTAATGACATAAAAAAATTACTTGAGAAATATTCATTTTAAATAAGTGCTTGTACTACACGTGATATTAATCATATTCAATTTTTATCAACGTGATACAATTTTTTTCGGTGTGAACCCCGGTATTCGGAAGCCCAATTGAGCCTCTATTAATCTAGTTAAGCCTGGCCGGCCCACTAAGGGATAAAGTTCTCACAGCGTGGATTTTTTGCATTCACAATGACTCAAACTCGAGATATTTCTTAAGAGAATAAGCTCCGAATCGCTTAAACCAACACACGTTAGTGATATAATTTTCAATATTTTTTAAGCTTCAACTAATCCAACAAAAGGAAAGGAAAGAAAATGCAAAAGAAAAGAAGTAATGTGGAGGGGAGTGAATAAATAAATAGAGAAATAAATAGATGGGGAGAAAATAAGAAAGCGGGAAAGAGGTAGTTGGTATTTATTGTTTGAATTTATTTTTCTAACCTTAATTTAATGATCCTTAATTATTAATTAAATAATAAACAAAAAGGACATTTTGGTGAGGAATAGGTCTTGATGCAGGGCATAAAGCGCCAACTTGGAACGAAGAGGTTCCGGGTTCAATTGTCACCTGTTGAGCTAATTATGTGCCTATTTATCTTTCTTTATTTCATATATCTTTGTATTAAATCTATTAGTCTCTCATATAACTGAAAAAAAAGAAAATATTTTGACGAATAAAAGTGAAACAAACTAATTTTATCTTCCTTTATAATAGTAGAGAAATAGACAAGGAAAGAGATAGAAATGACCCGAAGTCGCCCAACTCAGTATAATGAGAAAACTAGCTGAGCATATATGTGTGTGTGTGTGTGTGTCTGTGTGTGAGTGTATACACAATCTAATTAAGAGAAGCCACTCTTCGCATGCATGCATGTGCAAATCAGTATAATGAGAAAACTAGCCAAGCATATATATATGTGTGTGTGTATGTATACACAATCTAATTAAGAGAAGCCACTCTTCGCATGCATGCGTGCATGCATTTTCTCTCATTTTTTTAAGAGAGAGAGAGAGAGAGAGAGAGAGAGAGAGAGAGAGAATCCTAATTGAGATGAGAGAATAACGACAACTAGCCAGCTGATGATGAGCTCTCCATGAAGTTTTCTGATATCTAATCTATGAATTAACTAATATGGAGTAAACTTTTCTCGGCTGACGTTTGTGTGTGTGTGTGTGTGTGTATAGCACTAGGTTTTTAAGTAATTGAAATTTAAACAAGCACGGTGGTCAACATTTTTTTTTATGGTATTAAATAAAGAGTTTGGTGATTTGCAACTGATGATATTCATCAACAGTTAGCTAGTTAATTTGAATGACGTATAAATAGAGTATTATGACGACATGAGATATCATAGAGATGTGCAGATGAGTTGCTGGTCGGTCAGTCATCGAACATATATTTATGGTTGGCTATATCTTCCTTGGTGTTCATGTGCTCTTATTGCCAAGTAGCGCTAGCTTTTTTTTTTTTTTTACATATTCCCATATATATCTAGCTAGTGAATCTTTGACAGCGAAAAACATCTGTAGAGCGCTATACTAGTCTATGTCTTGCGTGATTTATGAGCAAACCACAGCCCGACAAGATTCGTCCCCAATTCTTGGGAATCAAAATACTGCATGGAATGTAGCTTTGTCTGCAGAAGCATCAATTGAATTAGATATTTATCGACTGAAACTGATCATAGATATTAATTAAAAGTCCTTTCGTTTGTTTGATTATCGACGTTGAAGAAGCATATATTGCTGCATATAGAGAGGACGACAAGATTCTTTTTTAGTACAAGCCCAGTATCGTCATGTCGTCCGAACTGAATAGGGTTCCCTGCCTCCCTCCCTTTTGAAGGTTTTCCATTATTCAACTTCCTTTATTCTTGTTGTCCTCACGAAAGCATCTTCTTCATATTTATTTATGATCATCAGTTTGCTATTTTCTTTTTTTTTTTTTTGCGGCCCCCCTCCCCCTGTGAGCAATACGACCAAATTTCAAGTGGCTCCAATAATCTTTTGTTTGTTCCTCGTTCTTCTTTTCTTTTCTTTTCTTTTCTTTTCTTTTACTTAATCAATGTTTTGTAATTTAAGTCTCATGCTCACAAATTTCACAAGAGAACTTAGAAATATAGAATTAAATATATTAATTACCCTAGGTTTAGGTTACTCTGCCCCCTCTTTCTATCCTCTATATATGTATACATATAAATTGTAGTATTCAAAAACAGCAAATCTGACTTCTCTGAAGTTGATACAATCGTTAAAAAGTTGCTCCCTTGTCACTTCCTTAAGAAGGATATGAACATTGATCTATTTTTTATTTATTTTTTTAAATAATTTTATTCTGGGTGGGCTGGTATGTGAAAGAGGAATCGAGTAGGATCTGTCTCTATCCAATCATATATAGGCAGCACTTTTGCTAAACAATGGCCTTTTTTTTTTTTTTTGGGAATGCTTTAAGAAAAAAAAAAAGTAAATATGGACCACGCGACATTTGTTATGCCTGGCCAGCAAAGCAAGCATCCAACCTCAGTATACATCAAAAGATCCTCCAGAGGAAGGAAGGGGTTTGAAAGCACCAGTATTGATTATATTGATAAAAGGGAAAGGTCGATTAATTTATTCATCAAGTCCAATGCATTAATTCAAAATTAATGTCGAGTATTGTGAATGGAGAAAATCTTAATTGATTGGGAGAGTTTTACTCTTTATTGGGTCGACCCAACTCAATTGTGGACCATGCATGCATATCAGACTCTCTACGTATAAATATATACGCAAGAAATTAAGAAGAGAGATGTGGACAGCTTTGGAGTTGGACTAATGCTTCTGGATTGGGTGTACAATAAATAGAGTAGAAGATGCATGTATGGTATTTGCAAGTGAATTATTTGTATTATATTATCGGAGAAATTACTTAACATCATGTAATTTACTTAATTGCATTTTATACGTAATTAATTGAGTTATAAATAAATCATTTAAAATTATGTATATATATATATATAGTAGGTGCATTTTAAGTACATATATATATATATATATATGCATTGTAGAATAATCAAATGCTTATGCTTTTGCTGCTTATGCTTCTGACAAAAAGGAATCTAAAATGTCAAATTCATTCGATGTTTGTTAAAATTAATGCATGCATTTCATTTCTCTGTCTCTCTGTCTCTCTCTCTTTCTATAGGGAGGGGAGAGGAAGTAGGAATGTTATGATGCTGCTTCCAGTCTAGTCTGGTTCTGGTTTTTTTTTTGATAGGTCTGGTTACTTTACAATTTCACACGCACCATTTCCCCTTAGAACCGGACCGGACCCCATCAGAGAGAAAGAGAGAGATCCAATCGACGGAATGGGTCTCTAGCTATGCTATGCGGGACCTTTAGGACACATGGGCCCCAGGGTGGGTGTGCACATGTATTTATGTACGAGTCCCAACAAGAACGGACGGTATCATTGATTAGCCCTTTGGTTGGTTTAATATATACATATATATATATATATATATATGTAAACATGTATGTACATCTGATATCTAATATCATGTCATGTTCTTTCTGGCTGGTTGTCCACATGCAAATGCATTCTAACCGGTCAGATTTATTATTGGGCGCATGATATTTATTGCTATTGACTTTCCAAAGAGTAAATTCTGCAGCATTTTCTTATTTTGTAACAGCCAAGAGGGATCCGAGCACGACACATTCCGATCCCTCTAACCCCACGGAAATCTCTATAACGTCTCCTCTCGGTCTCGAGTCTCTTCTCCCTAGGGAGAGAAAAAAAAAAAAAAGACATTATAGACCTAACCCTGTGAAGAATTGCAGCCTTTCTACAAGAAATATGTGAGTTCTATCCTCTCTCTATTGTGAAAGAAAAACTCAGCATTAGCAGCAGACACCATCTCTCGCTATTGATGCAAATGACATCCTCCTCTCCCCTGACCCAAAGGAGAATTTTAGATCCGCTGCATCCACAGGAACTGAACTGCTGCTTGTAGAAGGGAACGAAAACACGAGAGCTGGAGAGGACCTATTTGACGAGCCGAAAGTATAGGAGGGAATGGATTCTTCTTCTTTTTGCAGGGGGTGGCTGTTGGTCAAACGAGGAGGCAGTGTGAGGGATGGAGTCGGTGGCTCAGGAAATTGGGCTGGAGATGCAGAGACTGGGAACTCAAATCCAGAGCTGCTTCCCGAAGAGAAAGCGGCCCTGACAGGATTCTCAATGGAGATTGCTGGCAATCCCGCTTTTGCTGCAGATAGTGGAGGCTGCTTCACTGCATCTCGAAGTTGAGACTCTATAGCAGTGGGAGCAGCTAACTCCGAGACCTGCCAAACATGACAGAAAGAAGAGCAGAATTAATTCAAACTACTAGTTCAACCACAAAATAAAAAATAAAAATAATGATAATAATAATAATAATAATAATATAATTATTTTAAAAAAAAAGGAAAGGGGGGGGGGGGGGGGGGGGGGGGGGGGGGGGGGGGGCGCATCGTCTACCAGATTGAGTAATCGTTGCCAGCTTATTGGTATAGACAATAGGGCCCATATCAGTGGCAGTAAAATTTGGACCACGAGAGTATAATGAACTGCATCTAGTTTAAAGTAAAAGATTGCTCCAAGTGGCACAGACAACTTGTGATGAGTAACAAATAGGAAAACTTAAATGAATTAATTTCAATGGCTAAAAAGAAAAAAGAAAGACTCTGGAATCTCAGATACCAACAGTAAAGTCATAATGGCAGCGTGAACTCAAACATTTAAAGCTAGAAAACATAGTAAAAGTTATCCCAGACTCGCACAAATCCAGATAGATGTCAAGAGTGCAGGGTAATAAAAAGTATAGTATGTAAATGTAGAATACAACAAAAGTACCTCATTTGCACTCTCTGCATTGGCGCCATTTGCCGGACTAGAACTACGTAGATTTGCATCAAAAACAGAAGTCTTTCTTCCCACAGCATCAGCTATTCTGATGGTGCTCCTTTCAGGTGGTAATTTGAATGATGTTCCTCTAGATTCATGTAGATGAGCAGCATCAGCACCTGCCCATTTCTCCACCTTCTCATGAGATATTGCGGCATCCCCCACCAAAATGGCATCAGAGAAGATTGTTTTCTTCCAAGAATTGGCCAGCTTCAACTCAGCAGACTTCTCTTTGGGAGTAGGAAAGTTTCTGTCAAGATGCTCAAGTATCTTCCTAGCCATCTGACTAGAATGTCTTGGAACAGTTGGTACTCCAATCTCAAGACTTTGTGGTCTATCATCTGCCCATTGAGGTTTTGCAGAGCTACTTGATCCTCCAACATACACCATTTTCTTTCTGTAGGCAGGCAAAGGGTCCAAAGGTGAGTTGCTGTCTTCCCTCTGAGAGGGACTGGCTAAAGGAGGTAAGTTGACAAACTTTTGAGGAGTGCCTAAGGTTAACTTGTGTCTGGGCCGACGAATGGGTCCCACAGATCCATAGCCAACATCTACTATATTGCTTCTTGATCTTGCCTGCATCTCATTCACACCTCAAATGATTACACAAATTCCAACTTCAACGTGGAAGAGCATTACGAAATCCTAGTACATTTATGGAGCTAAGAATTTTTCTTGTTCTTTTATTTGGGACAGAGATAAAAGTTATTTATATATCTAAAATAAAGGGAATATACATTAATCAGCACCTGTCGATTTAACGCTGTCTGCGATTGCTTTAGCAAAGGTGACTCGGTTTCGAGAGAGTTACTGCCATCATCACCAATATGAATCGGCTGAAAACATTCAAACAGTGAAAAATCATCCCATTTGCCTGACGCATGAAGATATTACTAAATAAATTCCAGCCGTAAAAAATGATTATGTTTCTCACATACCTTAGACTTGGACATTGAATGTACAGTTCTAGAATAGGGGGTTCTGCGGAAATCATGAAGCCCGTATCTGCTTCTTTGAGTCTGTGGGGTCATATATCTATCAGGCACTGTGGCACCAGGCCAGCGGATGGATGAGTTATGTGAGGGTAATGCAATAAAAGGCTTTGATGAGTGTCCATCCAAATCAACCAATGCTCTATCATCTCCGGTTGCTGTAGCCACTGCACTAGATCCAATTTCTGACATTCGATTACCCATGTATGCTCTAGCGATATCAACTGGTGATGCACCAATTTCATTTCGCACCTGCAGATTATGAAAATATTTTCAGTGAAAGCAGTGGTAACAATGCCCGATTCTCAATTATGAGAAGTTTACTACTATTAACAGTGGCAAAATATCTGCACTCATTATTATGTAAGACCTTCCAGCAAAGTGAGCAGTCTGTCTCAATCAAATATAATTTCACAGCTAGAAGCATCGGTATGGCTGCAAAACTTCTAACTCTCTCTCTCTCTCGGGTGGGGGGCTCCCAAAAAAAAAAGCGTTCTTACTACTCTTTCTACTTTAAGTATCCACCTTCCCCAATTTAAGGGCGTCACAGTAACTAACAAAGGCCAACCGTAGAAGTGTTACTTATTAGACTATGAAAATTTAAATGAGAGCAGGGTAGTCATAAAATTTCAAAAGTTTAGGGTAGCTCACTGCAGAAATGGAAGGGGCTGATAAAAGGAACAGGCAGATATTCAGAAAGGAACCCCAAGTGTAGGAGTGAAAAGGCAAAATTATTAGTAGAATTGGCTCAGCTTACATTTGCCTTGGAAAGTGGGGTCAGAATTTCCCCAGATACTCTGTTCCAAGCCTCTTGCTTTTCCCCTTTCAATCCGCTTGCAAATTCTGGTGCTGTTGCATGCCCTTGAACTTTTCCTCTAATATCTGTAGCTGGTTGTTTATCTCTTCCCTCATCTGTACGTCGATCGACAGTCTTGGAATGCAGGATTTCCAAGAGACGATCAACTTCATCGCTATAATTCAAAGAAAACACCGCTCTAACAGTGACATTAAAGACAAATCTAGATGCTTTCAGATTCCATATTCAAGCACAAGAGTGACTATTCAGAAAAGGGAATAACGAACAGTAGGTAACATGTGCAATTAAACCAAAAACTAAGAAAAGGTGAAAAACACGAGACCAAACTTTTATGCATAAAGCAACAAAACCTGCACAGACAATAAACCACGTACTCTATGCACATAAGCTTCCAAATAGATCAAAGGAACATCATTCGTGGTAAAAAGCCAGACGTTGAAAGTGGTTCACATTACCTTGAAAACATTTTCCCTTTGATCAGCTGCTCAATTTCCGAAAGCCCACCAGTGTTTGGCAGGGCTATGTTTTTGCCTTCCCCTTTGGCATCAAGGAGGCCACCACTTCTGGGTCCATCTTCAACACTTTCAGCATTTGCTGATTGAGTTACTTTGGTTAAGGCCAGCTACAAGAAATAAGAAACAAAATTAACTCCAACAGTGGATGCAAATAAAAAATACACAATGACAAAAGCACAAACAGAATCCTTCTTTCAAATGCTTAATACCACATACATAACTATCAAAGATACTCTTTTTTTTTTTTTTTGGCTGTGGTAAACTGGATTGAACTGTTAAGGTGATTTTGTTCATTTTAAATAACCTAAAGTTATGCTTGAATTCTTGGGCCATTTTTTAGTTATCAGACAACCAAAAAGTCACAGCGAGCACCAATCACAAAATACTTACAGAGGTTGATAGTTCACACACTGGAAAGAAAGTATCTATAAAGAATACTCAACTAAATCAAATGCGTTTGTGGCTAATCTATCATTTCTGAAACTCAGAAACCCTAAAACTCAACATGATCGTCAAGACCTTACATCTGAATTCCCTTTGTCGATTCCGTCTTCATCTTCATGCTCAGCCTCACCCTGCAGCTCGTCTATTGTAGAATGACATATTAGATGCAGCCCACGAAAATCGAATAGCTCAACTCAGTTGTTAAGCATATCAGGGTAACGGCTCCTCTGCAGTTTGCCCCTGTACACTGACAATATCACAAGCGGAGCGCAGAAAGACAAACTGCAGAGGAGGTTTTCTCTACATAACTTCAGATTTCAAAAGAAACCAAAAGAAAAGGATAGAGTAAAAATAAAGAGCTTTCACAGACATAGATAGTTATATGATCTACGGCCAAATTCAGAAAATTGAAATTGGCAAGCAGTTCCTTTTTTTCTTATAGTAGGTGCCAATAGATGAGTGAGGTATTTAACAACACTGACAAAATTCAAATTCAAATTCAAAACCTGCTAATGACAAAACCCGAAGGTCCTGACAGTACAAGGGCAAACCCTTCACATCCTACTAGTATGACTTGAACCCCAAAAACAATTCTTTGTCTCTATATACTTTCAATTATCTAAGAAGAAATCAGCAATTTCACTGCTTTCAGAATAGAACCTAACAAACAGGAGACCTGCAGGACCCCAACTTCAATTAAAGATCACGCAAGAAAGATTCAGTAATAATGCATAGCAAAAAGCGCTTTTTTGTTTTTGTTTTTTTCTCTTTTCCTTGCTGAGAAGGAGTCGATGCTCGAGTCAATCAACTAAGGCAAGCTCCAAGGATCAGTCGAAGAAGATATAATTGAATTCTCAGGATTCAACGGTGAAATTTTCCATATAAGATTACTAAAGTAGCTCTGAATTAGTATACTTCCACCATGAACTTGCTAGAAGGATGGAACTTTAAAACCCTAACCAGCAAATACAGAGAAAAGTGAAAGCTTTCGGACATTCGCGCACGATTTTGGACACGTATAAACTCGCGTGCAGCTACTCATGAGTAGAGACAAGAGAGGGAGAGATAGGACTGACCATGACCTTCGTCGGAGGAGGAAGAAGCAGGGGATTTAATTGTGGGTGATCTGGAGAAGAGAGAAGGGAGAAGACGGGTGGCGCCGGCGCCAATCAGGCGGCAGGCCGGATCCACGAGCTTGGAAAGCCAGCCTCCGCCACCCCGGACGGCGAGGGGAGTCTGGTGGGACTGGTTAAGTGGCGGGCGGGCGTAGGGAGTAGTCCGAGGCTTCCCGTTGGGGTGCTTCCTTATCTTTCCTCCGGCGCCTCTGCTGGACTCCGGTTGCTCCGGCGGCGCCGTTTCTCCATTGCCATTGTCCATCTCCCTCTACAAACTTCTCTTCGACAGCGGCAGATACGGAGATAGAGAGAGCTGCTTTGGGGCCGTTCGCGTCTCCCTCTGTGGGACCGAGCGCTTCCCAGAACGATCCTGCGTCTGCTATCTGCTAATTAATTAATTTGGTTTTCGTTTTCCCCTAATTATTATTTAATAATTTTTTTTACAAAACTAAATCTAGGTATAGTTTTGTCTATTTATATCGATCTAATATTATTATCTATATACTTCTAAACTATCTAAACTATCAATATATTTTATATCTTATCTTACACTTCTTATACTATTATTGAAGCGATAATTAAATTTAATAACTACCTCCTAATTTATAAGATGGTTAAAGAGTCCAAAATATCTTTTATTATATATAAAATATAAAAGTCGAGACACAAAATGTGAGAGCTCCATTTAATAATCCTTAGATCATGATAAAATTTTCTTAATTGCTCAAATCGCTCTATTTAATAATTATTAACTCCACGTGGATTGATATTTCATTTTTAGTTAAATGAACTTATACAATATACATAAATTGTTTTTTATGACATAGAATTAGGAAAGCAACATATAAAAATACAATTGGTTTTGATTGATAAAAAACATAACAAAGGCTATATATTCTATTAAATAGACACTTAAAATATTACAAACTATGAGCAAGAGTCGAAGAAGAGAAAATCATGTTAAAAAGCAAATATTTCTTTAATATTATAAAAATGCAAATAACAGGTATGCTAAAAGATAATAGTCATGGAGTATATATTTTTATATATATGCGAAGAGTGATAGATGTTGAGTAAGGATTAAGGTGTTGGAAAAGCTATATTGAATTGAAAATAATGCGTAAGATGAATTTTCAAATCTTTTATTTATAGGATGCTGGAACATTGAATCTGGAAAAGATCACATATCTCGAAGGGTTATAATCAAGAAAACTTCTCGATATTCTATATACATTGAATGCAAAAAATGTCTTCTCAGTATTCTACACACATAGATTAGAGACAATGTACTTATGAAATATTAATGTAAAAATGGACAAAATGCCACAAATCTTTGATTTATAATAAAATTCTTCGAGTAGTCAAAAGAACGACCAGTCATGAACTGACGGTTTCCTAATAGAGCTCTCACAACATCGATGCTCAACTTTAGGAGGTTGAAACATTGAATTTGAAAAAAAATCACATATTTCAAATGGTTTTATTCACTAATTGAGAAAAATTATCGATATCCTACATACATTGAATGCAGAAAATGGCTTCTTGGTATTCTACATACGTAAATTATAGACAATGTACTTATGAAAATATTAATGTAAAGAATGAACGAATACCACGAATCTTTGATTTATATTAAATTATTTGAGTAGCCAAAAGGACGATCAACCATGAGCTTAGAGTTTACTAATGGAGCTCTCACAACATCGATGCTCAGGTTTTATATATTATAATAGACTTTATTGATGTTATATTTGAATGTTAAAAATTTATCTAGATTATTTGCATACAATAATATATAAAATAAATTATTTTTTAAAAAATAAAAGTTTCATCGATAATTGAAAAGACTTAATTGAAATATGCTTCATATTCAATGTGTTAAATTCTCTATAAGTACCCGATAAATTCATTTTATCCATCGTTTTTTTATTCGCTATGGTTTTTTCCTAAGCACTTATACATATGACAAGATTACAGTTTCTCTATAAGCATATTGCTCACTTTATATGTCAAGAGTACGTGTTTGTTTATTGTGATCATAGTTTTACTTATGCGATTGTCTTTTTTATATATATACTAGAATCCAACCAGCGCGATCTAGCGAGTCGAGAAAAATATTTTTGTCAATTTCTTAATTAACATAGTAATTTGTGTAATAATCAATATAGAGTATAACTAAAACTAATTATGAAACTATAAAACTATTTATGCGTAAATATTATGAGCAATCAATTGATAGATAATGATCTAGTTTGTCTATACAAGGTTGTACTAATTAATACTTTATCCAGTATAAAAGCTAATATTTCTTCGTAATTTAAATTTTCAATATTTCTAATTTATAAAACTATGATCACAATATAATAAGTCTTAAGTTGCCACCAATTTTAAGTGGATGAAAATTATTTGCAGCATAGGGGTTCGAAAATTAATTGAAAGTATCTCACAGTCACAATCAAATTATTGCTCGAGTGAAAATTACTCTCAATCAATAGGCTAGCGTAACCTTGCATTTAAGCGAAATAATTTGGACATCTTTAATGTCAAAGAAGAAAAGAAACAACTTAAATTGGTTATTCATTAGAATAGGCGTTTTACCAACGTGGGTTGGTTTTGATAATTTGACGTTTATTCTCCTTAAGCAAGTCGGGTTCGAGTCTTACGAGTGGAGAAAATCCACGATTGAGAGGGTTAGATCCCTTAATAAACCAATCTTACTCAAACTTAGATTAGTTGGATTCGTTGAACTCCGGATACCAAATGGTGAACACCACAAAGAAAAAGAAAAAGCATTACATAACTAATAAGTAAAAATTAAAAAATTAAAAAAATATAATTTTTCAAAATTATAAATAAAACAAAGGAGTAGGATGGGAAAAGCCACCTTACTCATCGCCCCATTGCATTATGGGACCAGTAATCACTAAAAAGGCATAATGCTTCGACCTAACGATTAGATTGTTTAGCATAACACTTTGACCAAATTACATGGAATCTTATTGGGGTCAAATTTGAAATCATTAAGAGGACGTAAAGCGTCGACCTAATGATCGGATTTTTTCTAACTCATTAACGGATTACGTAGAACTTTATTTGTGTTGGCTTTTGGAAACACTAAAAGAGCATCATGTATCGACCCAACGATCAGATTACGTGGTACCAATAACGTGCCGATCGAATTACTTGATATCGATAACGTGTCGACCAAATTACATTGCACTTTATTCGAATTGTATTTGAAAACACTAAAACTGGAGAAAATTTAAAAAATAAAATTACAAGAAAACAGAATTTAAAAAAAAAAAAGAGGCAAGTGGGGACCCCCGCTGGCGACGGACCAACTTTCATTTCTTTATGTAATCTTCTTTATTTTCATTTATAAGTCACATGTGTTGATTATTTATTTTATAAAAAATAAAAAATTACCACGCAACGAGCGAGAATCAACTAGTTATTAAATAAAAGAGAGAGGACTTGATTTCCAGCCTCACCTTCACCTTCCCAAATTGTCTTATGTAATATGCTTTGATAAGATAAGAGCCATTAATTTTAAATTAAAATGATAAATTCATCAAAAAATTGCGCACTACATTTCCCACTCATTTTATTTTCCCTCATTTTCCCATTTCCTCCTATTTTTCCTCTGTCTTTTCTTTTGGCTTCGCAACTCCATTTTTTTTATTTTCTTTTCAAGAACATAATAAAAAGAAAAAATTTTGATATAGTTCATAAATGCAATCCTAATTCTCGGAGAATCTATTTCAATTTTTTTTGTGAAATTTTTTTTATTAATTTAACTAGTGATTTTCGTACATATCATAAATGTACATTTATTTACATAATAATTTTTACAATCTTATCAAGTATATCTAAAAAGAAAAAAACCATAGCACACATAAAAAGGGTCACATATACAATAAAGACTAATCTATATTCATTTATAAGTCACATGTGTTAATTATCTATTTTGTAAAAAAAAAGATAAAAAAGTTACCACGTAATACATGAAGATCACCTAGTTAATATATATATATATATAAGAGGACTTGACTTCTATTGCGATGAATCTAATAATGATAGCACACAAGTATACGTATCTCAAGTAATATAGAATAAGTACGAGTATCGTTCACACAAGGATTGATCCAAGCTACCACTAGGTACTAAGATTAAAATAGTCGGCTTCTATTCAGATAATCGATTTTCGAGAGATTTAACTAAAACTAAATTAAAGCATGAATTAATAAAAATGATAAATATAATGGTGATAAGTACCTAGAGCATTCAACATCCCCTAGGGTTAAACCTAATTCGATAACTTACTTCACTTGCTATTGACTAATTGATCCTATTGTTGACCGAGGATTTTCTATCTTCTTGCACGTCTTCCGATAGCTACGAGAACGTATCTCCATGTATCAAATCGACTACACTATTCTTAGACAAAATCGACTAGTGAGGACCCATTAAGATCGAACCCTAGTTGGCTACCTAAGGTTATTCCTAATACTCTCGCAAATTAATCTCGTTTTTCAACTTGAGTTAATCTTAGGTTATTCTACCCCGAGCCTAAACTTAGAGTTCGTTTTCCAAGTTCATCTAAGTTGCTAGAACAATCTAATTGGTGGCTAAACAATCAAATAGCATTAAGAAAGGAAAAGAATAAACATGATCAATCAATTAACAACAAGAAAGCAAGATCACAAATTAAGAATAAACCCTAGGTTCCATTGAAGCACTAGGAAATGAAAGTAGCTCATAGTAATGGAGTTCAACAACCAAGAAATTAAAGAAGACATGTTAAAACAAAGATAAAACAAAAGAAAAGTTGAAGACAAATGGATGGTCTTTGGTTCAGGTCGTCTCCAGTCTTCAAGTTTGTCTCTCATCGTTCTTCCACGTTCTCCTTCTTCTCCCTCAATGTCGACTCACTTCTTACATTCAGTCAAGTTCTAAATAAATAGGAGAGGGCTCCTAAAAATCCTCTAGAAGTCTAAGATTCTACTTACCGAAAAATAAGAGTTCAACTTTTTAATTTGAATCAAAAGAAACTGCAATAAAATATCTTCTTCAAATGTTGATTCTCAATCTCTTCCTATCCTATCTTCCCTCAATGTCGACTCATTTCTTACATTCAACCAAGTTCTAAATAAATAGGAGAGACCTCCTAAAAATCCTCTAGAAGTCTAAGATTCTGCTACCCAAAAATAAGAGTTCGACTTCCTAATTTGAATCAAAATAGACTGCAACAAAATATCTTCTTCAAATGTTGACTCTCAATCTCTTCCATCCTATCTTCCATTCTATCTTCCATTCTAAGAAAGTCTTCAGCTCGTTAAATTGCCCAAAACAGCCCAAAGAAGCACAATATTCACTGAGTAGCTTGATTAACAAAGTGTGATGCAACACAGTCATAGTATGCTTAGGCAAAATTGTATAGAGTTAAATTGATCAAATTAGATCTTCTGTGCTAATGTACGATTGAAAGCGTGCTTAGGCACCATCCAACTGAAGCTAAATCTCATCTTACATGATTATTCCAAAGCCCCCATCACGATCATTGGACCTCTCCATGCTTCCAAAGTTATCCCCAAAAAAAATATACTCGAGATCAATAGAGAGAAATAATGGAAAACTCAGAAAACCAACTCAAAATGATTCAAAAGTAAATAAACCTGTCAAGGCCGAACTCAAACTAAAACTAAACAAAAACTACCTAAAACAAGACAAACTCTAAATCCTAGCAACCCATTCTAAATCAAAATGTGATCTTTAAAATCTATTTTCACCAAATTAACTTCCAATCTCACTTTCGCCTTCTCAAATTTTCTTATGAAATATGCTTTAATAAGGGTCATTAACTTTAAATTAAAATGATAAATTTATCTAAAATTGTACACTACATTTTCCACTCATTTTATTTTCTCTCATTTGCCCACTTTCTCCTATTTTTCCTATCTCTTCTCTTTTGGCCGCTCGACTCCATTTTCTTATTTTATTTTCTTTTCTTGAACATAATAAAATGAAAAATTTTGATATAGTTCGTAAATACAACCCTAAGGTTCGGAGAATCAATTTCAATTTTTTTTGCAATATAATTTCAATTAATTTAACTAGTGATTTCCGTGCATCACGTACATGTACATTTATTTATATAATAATTTTTACCATCTTAGCAAGTATATACCTAAAAAGAAAAGAAAAATCATACTGCACATAAAGAGGGTCACATATACAATTTACACTAATTTATGTTGCATTAAATAATAAATTAGTATCTTAGAAGTATTAACCAAGAAAGAAGTGATTACGGTCCCGTATTGGATCTATGGGGAGAGTTGAAAACTTTTTCTTACTCTCAGGTGATTATTTTCCATTAATCATATACATATCCATTTTTAACTTTTCTTATATTACATATTTTCTTTTTTCATTTTCATAACAAGGAGTCTTTGGGGGGTGTCATCTGAATTTTTCCACGTTCTGTGAAATCATGCCTAACAAGCCCGTGGGATAGGTATGTCAGGTGACACAAGCTGTGTAGATTGCCAAATAGAGTTGTATTCTTCTATATGATTTTAGGAAGTGCTCTATACATATTTTTCTTTTTTTGCTTGGCATTCTATACATATTTTTCGTCATTACCTTTATACTATTCGTATATTTTTTATTATTTATTTAAGAATTATCTTTTCATTTCGTTTGTATAATTAACTAGAGGAGAATGCACCCACACTACGTGCAGAAACATAAAAAGTAATACATTAATATATTAAAATAATAGTATAATTTACAAATTTCCTATAACACTTTTCTTTGTATAACAATTCCCAACATACCATAATAGTTTTCTTTTTATTGAAGACATCAAATAAATATTTCAATATTCTAACAAATATCAGTTGACCAAAGTGACTTAATGAAATAAAAAAGGTCTTTCTAATTATTAAATATAAAATTTCAACAAGGCATAAAGAGAGATATAAATATTAGCTTTTATATAATGCATTTTATATTAATTAATGTACCTTGTAAGAAATCTAAAATCTTATTAACAATTAAGAGGTCATTATGATTGTAATTCTAAATTACTATATAGAGGTTACATATTATATTGAGCATTAGATAAGTTACGATTTCAATAATATTGGACCGAAAAGTTTCAGTCCCTCGGCACAGCGTGGGCACTTTGCCTAGTATATATCAAAAGACGGACAATTATATATACAATGAAATATCATATTTTAGCTTGAGTTATAATTTTATAAATCGACATTATTTTTTAAACTGTACGTAGTGCGGGATTACCTCTAATACCATTCTTTATAAGCTTGTTAATCATAATCATGAAAACCTCTGAAATTATATTTTCAAATTGGATATATATATATATATATATATATATTCCTGGATAAAATGGTGAGTAGCAAACCAACGTTGATTGGTTCAAGCGATTTATAGATTGTTCCACTTAAATAAAGGTCTTAAGTTCGAGTCTTGTGAATAGAAAAAATTCACGCTGGGAGAACTTAACCGCTTAGTGGGCCAACCCAGCTCAATTGAATTAGTCGGGGTTTAATTGAGCTTCCGAATACCAAGGTTTACAAAAAAAAACGTGTAGCAGCAATAATGACCTTGCCGCCCCTTTTACGCAATATTCAAACTCTCGTGTTCAATCGCGAAGTACTGAACAACTAGCACAAGCACTAGTTCCATCAATGTAGAACCACCAAAGACCTAGTATAATTTACAGAAGTTGATATCCTCAAAGTTCAAGCAAAAAAGTACATTTTTAGTAAATATTTTGACACAAATGTATAGAGGGAATTTGAACTTAAAACTTTAATATTACCAATCACTTGGGAGTAAGTTTAGAATACTAGACCACCCCTTTGGTTGTAAATCCAAAGTTAATGTTTTTTTTCGCTGAATAAAATAATTTATTAATAAGCGGTAGTGTTTACATCGATTCTTAGACTAATGTCAGGATATCCCTGAAAAGTGCACAGAGAGAAAAAATTTGACATCAAGCCGAAATGACCCAAGTCATGAGATAGGGAGTTATCCGTCTTAGGAATCCATGAACATAATCAATCCGAAAAGAGTTTAAGAGAATTACATATATCCGAAACTAAGCTCCTAATCTCCCACGGAGAGTTTTGTGGCTGCAAAATAGCGTCAATTAGTAGCAAGGGTCACAGCGAAGCCATATATTCTTTAATCCTCTTTCAGCAACTATGTTTATAGCAAGGAGTATTGCTCCAGCTTCTGCTTGGAAGGGTTTGTCCTCATGCGACACTTGGAACCATGATAGTTCTGGTGGGCTATTTGGGTGGTGTAGTACTCCCGAAAGGCATGATCTGCTACTATTCCAAGATGCATCAGTACTGATGACGTTATAGTCTTGTCCTGTTGGCTCTCTCGTTGCTTCGAGTTGCAGTGACCGCTTGCGAGAGATTCCCTAATGTTGAGAATTGTTGCGTTCCCTCATGTTGTGTTCTCTGAAGGACCTTTGGATACTTTTGATAGTCTCGTGTAGGTTAGCTGATTTTCCTGCAAACAAAACATCATTACGTGAGTTTCACAGTTGGTAAAGAGTAATAGCCGCATATAATTCAAAGTTAATGTTAATATTTCAATGAAGATAGACAACTTTTAGAAGCTCTCTATTGATGATGATATGTAGCTTATAGTGGGGGCCCCTATGATCTGAAGCTATGCCTGATGGCATGTGATAGAGCCAGTCCAATGAGACTTGAGTTGACTTTTAGCCATCTTGGTTTAGAAGGTTTGGGGGGGTCCAAATCGAAGCAGTAGAACTAGCTAGCTCGTGTAGTTTTACGTTAATTTAAACTTATACAACACAAGCTCGATATCCACGCTACATACATATTGCGCTTCAAGTATAATAATTTTTTTCAATACGCGAATTTGGAAGAGTAAGAAAAAATTAAGGGTAAGAAAAACACAAAGTGAGAATTGGAGATAAATTTTGAAAAAAAATAGTGTGATAGAATATGGGATTATGAAAATGAGAGGATAGCAAAATAAAGAAAAACTGACACATGAGAGGATAGAGAGGTGAATAATTTTTAGTGGATAATATTGTTATTCAACTCCTCTCTCTTATTTTAATTTGAGTAATTAAATTAACCTAACTTAACTTAACTTTATTTTTCCCTCAATTTAATAATACAATCATTATTTTTTTATCTTTTACTTCAAATTCTTTCTCATACTTTCTCTTATTTATTATTATAATTAATTTTTTAATATTAAAAATTTTCAACTATTCAACACTTTTTTCTCAATTCAATAACACAAGAATTACTTTTTTATCTTCTTTTTTAAATTCTCTTGCATACTTTTTCCAATTACTTTTGTTTTCATCTCCTTAAATCAAACTAAATCAAACTTGATTCCGTTACTAAACACAACATTAGATTTTTAACCACATCATTTAAATATAGTAATTCTAAAATCGGTTTTCATTTAAGTAATAGTATTATATAAAATGTCTATGAATTTTTATATAAAAGGTTATAAAAGATATTATTGATCTAAAAAATTAAGTTGAAAAAGTTAAGGGCGAGGTTCAAATGAGGAAAGGCTTACGGTGGATATAGAAGGGTCAGGTCAGAAGGCCAGTTGATTTCCATTCTCTTGCTTGGGTGCGGGAGAAATTGATGATGAAAAGGAAAAAGGAAATTGTAAAAGACAGGGCAGAGAAAAAGAGACAACGGTTGAAGAAGTGTCAATGGGTGGTTAAAAGTAATATTCATGACATGCTTCTCCAAAATATATATATATAAAGTTATATCCATGCAATTAATAGAGTTAGAGGGGTAAATGTTTAATGGTATAGGGTTAGAAATGTCAAAATCTATGTAATAAATAGGGTTAGAAAGACAAATGTTTATTGAAATAGGGTTACAAGTGTCAATATTTATTTCCATATCTAATTTATATTAAATTTAATTTTAAAATAATAAAATAAAAAAGAAAGTTTATTTGAATTAATTTATGTAGGTATTTTTGTCCTCATTTTGGAAAATTTAAATTGAAAATAAATATTTTTTCAATTGCTAGGTTAACTATACAATCTATAAACAAACTAAAATTTATAAGTACAAAATTCAATATATTATTAGACTATTGCACTACAAATCTCAAATTATTGGAAAATCTATTATAACATAACATAACAAATCAAATTTATATTATATATAACAAATTTATTATTTTATGTGCGTAAAGTTACAATTATGTGTACTTTGGATCATGCAAAAACTTTACTTGAATTAATTTATATAGGTATTTTTTCCCTTAATCTGCAAAATTTTATTTGTAAAATGTTAATTTTCAAGTAATATGATAACCGTGTTGGGAAATGGGTGGAGACGATCGATCCGAAGGCGATGTGGGGTTAACACGATAGGATTCGAGGCGCGAATGATGCTTTCCAAAGAGAACTATTTGCCCCCACACAAAGTTGCTAGAGGGTTAAGACAAAGGTCCTCCCGGGATACAACGAAACCTTATGAATTCCTTCAACTAGCAAAATCGATGAATTCCCTAACTTTCACTATGATTTATGGAATTTTTCTTAATTATTCATTTGAGCATTATAGCGTCTCTATTTATATGCACTCAATGAACACTATCGAAGAGTCAGAACCTTTCGTATTGAACGTAACTCTTAGATGGAACATCACTTATGGATAAGCAATTAATGATCTTATATGAACACTTAGTTAATGTAGACACTTCCATATACATTACTTGTCTTGCACTCAAATGTATCCATTGAATGAATGAACCTTCACTTCGTAACCCGAATTCGTCCAAGTACTCATGAATCGCACTAAGTGACCCATTAATAAAATCCAATGAATTTGCAATCTATAATTTCCAACAATCCCCCACTAGATTGCTAATTCCAAAACACAAGTACATAACGATCATGCATAAAGAAGTGGTGTCCACAGATTGAACCCTTCGTTAGTGCAAACTCTCAAAGTATCAACAAAGTGATTGGTGGCTAGTCGCTTGAACCATCACTCTTAAAGTCAATACCGGAAAAGTCGCACACATAATCGTAAAGTATTCGAGTAAGCGTTTATTTGCTTTAGTACCGTTATGGCCATGTGCTCATCCCGTTTCATGAACATGTACAAGAGAAAAAACCATAAAGAAAACTCTCGTTGAAGCGGCACCACTTCATGTCCATATAGGTGGATTTCATGACAACTAATGTCCATCCATTAAAAGTAAATCTCATCCTCCTAAAACTCAAGCATTAAATCCTAATTCTTAGTGCACGGTGTCATTCGATAACTTGTTATTACCCTTTGAACCTCAAAACTAACTTTTGGCTAGAATGAGGTAGGGTTCCAATTATCAATGACGCGATTAGAATGGTTTTAAACCCATCTTAGCGGTGGTATTCTTAACCAAATCCTTTGACAAACCTTTCGTCAATGGGTCCGCTAAATTGTCAATTGACCTAACATAGGTAACAGTTATCACATCGTCCCTAATCAATCGTCTCACATATTCATGTCTCAAATTTATATGTCTAGACTTTCCATTATACACCTTATTGTACGCTCGAGACAAGGTGGATTCACTATCACAATATACGGAAATGGCAAACCTACGTTGTGGCCACAACTTTATATCTAGCAAGAGATTTTTTAGCCATTCCGCTTCCTTGCCGGCAGTCGCCAAGGCTATAAATTCAGCCTCCATGGTTGAATGTGAGATACAAGTTTGTTTCTTGGAGGCCCAACTAATGGCTCCACCTCCAATCGTAAAAATCCATCTCGATGTGGACTTATTGTCACTTAGACTCGTAATCCAACTTGCATCTGAGTAACCTTCTAATACCGCGGGATAATCACTATAGAATAATCCCAAATTTTTGGTCTTACTAAGATAACCAAGAATCCTACAAATTCCTTTCCAATGATCGGTACTAGGACAACTTGTAAATCTCGCCAATTTGCACAAAGCAAATGCGATATCGGGTCTGGTGCAATGCATTGCATACATTAGATTTCTAATTGCGTTTGCGTACTCTAATTGCGCTATAGCCCTACCATTATTCTCACTTAACTTGAAGTTCGGATCGAATGGAGTGTTTGAATCATTGATATTCAAATGTTTGAACTTCTCTAATACTTTTTGGATGTAGTGAGATTGACTTAGTGCAAAGCCCCTTTCATGCTTTTGCACCTTTATACCTAGGATTGTATTTACCTCGTTGAGATCTTTCATCTTAAAATTCGAGGCTAGATACTCTTTGGTCTTACGAACACCTTCTAAATCTGTCCCAAAGATCAACAAATCGTTCACATAGAGACAAATAATTATACCGTACCTATTGGTGTATTTAGTGTAAATACACTTATCCGCACAATTATGCGAAAAACCATATGACAAAATAACCGAGTCAAATTTCTCATGCCACTGTTTAGGCGCTTGTTTCAAACCATATAATGAACTTGATCAATTTACACACCTTATGTTCATTCCCAGGAAGCACAAAGCCTTCCGGTTGCTCCATGTAGACTTCCTCTTCTAGATCACCATTCAAAAAGCCGTCTTAACATCCATTTGATGCACATGTAACTTATGGATAGATGCAAGTGCCATAAGGACTCGAATGGAAGTCATCCTAGCCATCGGTGCATAGGTGTCAAAATAATCTAGGCCTTTATTTTGCCTAAATCCTTTTGCCACCAATCTAACATTAAAAGTCGGAGAACCCCCGGTTGGGTTATTCTTCCTTTTAAACACTCATTTACACCCGATAAGCTTCGATCCTTGAGGAAGATCAATTAGGACCCAAGTATTGTTGAACAATATTTAATCCATTTCATCATTAATCGTCTCTTTCCAAAATGCCGCATCCCTAGAAGTCATGGCTCACCATAGGTTTGTGGATCACCTTCCACATTAAGCATTTTGGGGATCTTCCTAATTACGGATTCTCTATCTCCCTCAACGAGATACGCTAGATATTGCGAGGAAATGAAATCGGGACCAAAGTCCTTTTCTTTTCTCACACTTTGACTTTTCCTCGGCTCCGTATCCTTATTGTCACAAAGACGTCTCTTGTTTTGATCACTTGAGATCATTGGTTCATATTCTTGTTCCGAATCCACTGAATCGTCGGAAAACTTGCTTTCAATGAATACAACATCTCTCGTTTCAATTATCGTATTTGACACCAAGTCAAGAACACGATAAGCCTTAGAATGTTTGGTATATCCAACAAATACACCTTTAATGGCTCTTGGTAATTTTTGATTGAACACAAATTTCACATTTATCCACAAGTTTATCATCACTTAGATTGATGTAACCATTCTTTTGCATATATTGTAAAGTTTTAAAATTAAAATGTGCTAAACGCACATGACACAAAGGATAAGATTTAACAATATAAGCAGAAGAATTAGCTTAATTCATAACAATGCTCAACTTGAACATGCCCTCGCTACAATATCCCTTTCCCAAATACATATCACCCTTAAACAAGACTAACTTATCGGATTCTAATATAAACTTGAAACCCTTGTTGCACAAAAGACTTGCGGATAGTAAATTTTTTCTTACATCGGGAACATGCAACACATTGATTAAGGTCAATTTCTTCCCGGATGTAAAGTTGAGTTCCACCGTCCCTTGACCGAGCACCTTGACTGATTGATGGTTGCCATAAGCACCTCACGGTTTGCCACTGATTCATAGCTCTTGAATTGTTGCCGGTCGTTACACACATGAACAGTAACTCCGGAGTCGAGCCACCAATTATAGAACTTATCGATCATGGCTATGTTGAGTTCGGTAATCATACCAATCTCCAAGCTCTCGATTCCTCCTGTAACCATGGCCACTAAGTCCATGTCCTCAATCATATTAGCTTTGGAAGTTGTGGCATCTTTATCCTTTTTGGGAAGTTTACAATCCTTAATGTAGTGCCATTTCTTATTGCAATGATAGCAATTGCGAGACTTTCTCTTCTTGTCTTGTGTGTTCTCGATCTCGGACGTAGCCTTTCGCTTGCCTTTCCGAGAGTTCTTGGACTCACTTACATGGTTCACTTTAGAACCTTGGGGAAGATACACCGCATCGCGCTTTCGAGTTTCCTCTTCAATACGCAAATGTCTAAGTATTTTCTCCACAGTGAAGTCCTCCGCTATATGCAGGAGTTTCTTCCGGTAATCGTTCCAAGACGAGGGTAACTTTGAGATGATAGCCCCGACTTGTAGTGATTCCGGAATAATAACTTTCAGGTCACGAAGCCTGCTTACAAGGATTTGTAGTTCATGAACTTGATCCATGATAGGGACACTATCAAGTATTTTGAATTCGAAATACTTCATCATTAAAAATTTATCGGTAGCTTGCCGCTCGGTGTTGCATTTCTCCTCAAGAGCTTTCCATATCTCCATCGGGGACTGCATCGACATGTAGAGATCATACAGTCGATTGGACAAAGTGTTGAGGATGTGTCCACGACATGTGAATTTTTCTTCCTCGTGCTTCTTCTTGAGTTCGGCCACCTTTGCGATTTCTTCGGGGGTTGCATCAGGGGCGGGATCCTCCAAGGGTCGCAGGTTCAGGTCCAGAACGTATGCCACATTTAAGACGGTAAGGACGAACAACATCTTGTCATTCTAGCGGTTGAAGTTTGTGCCGTCAAATCGATCGAGTTTCACGAACTCTTGGTTCATCACTTTGAACGCGGTAGTAGCCTCCGTCGCCATCTCAAAATAGTTCTCTTTGATTGTTGGGGAAATGGGTGGAGACGATCGATCCGGAGGCGATATGGGGTTAACACGATAGAATTCGAAGCGCGAATGACGCTTTCCAAAAAGAACTATTTGCCTCCACACAAAGTTGCTAGAGGGTTAAGGCAAAGATCCTCCCGGGATACAGCGAAGCCTTATGAATTCTTTCAACTAGCAAAATCGAGGAATTCCCTAACTCTCACTTTGATTTCTGGAATTTTTCTTAATTATTCATTTGAGCACTATAGCGTCTCTATTTATATGCACTCAATGGACACTATCGAAGAGTCAAAACCCTTCGTATTGAACGTAACTCTTAGATGGAACATCACCCATAGATAAACAATTAATGATCATACACAAACACTTAATTAATGTAGACACTTTCATATACATTACTTGTCTTGCACTCAAATGTATCCATTGAATTAATGAACCTTCACTTCGTAACCCGAATTCGTCTAAGCACTCATGAATCACACTAAGTGACCCATTAATAAAATCTAATGAATTTGCAATCTATAATTTCCAACAAACTGTACATTCTATAAAAGAACTAAAACTTATTATTAAAAGTTTCAATATATGATTAGAATATTGCAATGCAAATCTCCTATCATTTAAAATTTATGTTCGAAAATTTATTGTTGCAAATAAAACATATATTATATATAACAAATTAATTAGGTTATGCACATACGACTACAATATAATTATATGAACTTTGGATCTGCCTAGTTTATGGAAACTACTTTAGTCAAAGTGAAACTCTAATTGAATTTGAAAAACATAAAAATTCTCCATGGGAAAAATATAAGGGGTATTTACCTAAAATAGCCCATGGTTTGCCCGTTTTGTCAAATCTATCATATGCTTTTTTTTGTCAAATCTATCTCATGGTTTATTTTTTGTATCAAATCTATCCCGGCGTTATCTTTTCCGTCAACATCTAACGGTGTGCTGACGTGGCGCCTACGTGGCAAGTGTGGCCCACTATCTCTCCATGTGCCACGTCAGCACGGCCGTTAGATGTTGAAGGAAAAGATAACGCTGGGATAGATTTGATGCAAAAAGTAAACCATGGGATAAATTTGACAAAAAAAAGCATATGATAGATTTGACAAAACGGACAAACCATGGGCCATTTTAGGTAAAAACCCCAAAATATAATTATGATCACATCTAAAATAAAAAAATTCAACAGATCTCTATAAAAAAAATTATCTGTGCAAGCACGAGTGAAAGAATACTAGTATAGTATTAATAGATATATACTGTATTTATAGGTGTTATAATGCATGCATATATATATATATATATATATTGGTGAATTGGGAGGCGAAGCCCAATTTTATTAAAGAATAAATCAAATAGTACAAAGTCAAGATATAATAGCCCCTATAATATCTCCGAATAACAAGAGATCAAGCCCATGAGGGCAGAAAATGAATCCCGTCCGGAAGTGAGAATGCATAATTTGCTAACCAATCTGCATATCGGTTGACTTCACAGAGAACATGTTCCACCACTACTGTCCACTCTCATTGGAGTAGCGCTCGAACATCTCAAATGACAGCTTCATTACAAGCCGCCTGGTCTCGAAATCCTTGAATTAGCTGAACAACAATATCTAAATTAATAGTCTCGAGAATCAACTTCATCATTCTGAGATCCCATGCTATAGCAAGGCTCGTCTTGATTGCCAGAGTTCTGCAGTTACAGAATAACGCATGCATAGTTAGACATTATATTAAAATCCATGTTTCGTTAGCGGAAAAAGTGACAATAGAATTAAAGTGGAAAAACGTGAAAGATTGAGAATAAAAATGACAAAAAGAAAAGATTTAGGATAAAAGTGCTAAAAAATTCGAAGGTTGAGGGCTAAAGTAATTTGTTCGCAAAAGTTTAGAGGTGTAAGCTTGTACAAATATTGTCCCATATCTACAGAATTAATAAGTCTGTTAGTAGACAAAAAAAAGTCTTAGTTGACAAGTCTGGCAAGATCTCAGAACTCAGAGCATGCAGCATGGAGCTAGCTAGTTGACTTAAATAGGTGCAAACTTATATATATATTTACGATTGTAATTACAATCCGTTCATGGACATATAACTTGATCGCTCGCTCGCTCTTGGTAAATATTACGAGACACACTTAATCCAAAAAAAAGATAAGATATGAATATTGTAAAAATTCATTGGACTTATAAATGATAAGTCTATTTTCAATCTAAAAGTTAGAGTTTTTGGATTGAAGATGAGCCCAATCGTTTATAGATCAAGTGAAAATTTTATATGATATCAAAGTAAATTATGCTTCCGCACGTCCGTTTGTGCTTACACCACGTCAAGTCTAATATTTCTTTGTCGAGTGCAAGCCAAAATGTGCCAGTGTTGGCCTGAATTTGGAACTCGTTGTCCCTTTGAATCCGTATACTAAGAGAAAGCCCGCCTCTTAGTCAATTGTCTCTCCTCTTGCTTGAGTGTAAAAGAAGAATGCTTATCTCGTGATTAAGTCTCGAGCATGGAAGTCGAGTTCAGGCTCATAGTCAATATTTGAGGGCGGATTGTTCTAGTCCACGTGACACGTGTAGGTAAAGCATCAAAATCACATATTGACACATGAGAGTGGGTTTTGAAAGATATTAGTCTCATATGGAAAAATTCAAGAGAAAATCACAAATATGATATATTGAGTATCACAATATATCAGTTCGAATTTTTGGATTGGAAATAAGCCAAATCACTTATAGGCCTGTAAAATTTTACAAGTATTACATTTCAAATATAATCATGCTGGTATACCTTCGAGGTGTCCCCTTATGTGTTCATCACGAAACTCTGAAATGGCTTTAGTATTCGAAACATGTATACTTGAAGAACTGTTGATTTGGCAGGAATAAATCGAAAGATAGAGAAGGATAATTAAAGGAAACCTACCTAAGAACCTGATCATCCACCCATCGACAGCTTTGATCACTTTTTATTAGCTTGCTATCTCTGATTTGATGTAAAGTCAGCAACTCACTCACTGATGCTTTATGTCATGAATGATGCCTATTCCTGCATGTGCAACTTATCCCCATCATCAATCTCAAAATTGCTGTCCAGTCCCCATTTCATTCCCTCGGTTCCAGTACAGCACCAAATAATTCGTGTTATGCATCAAAATTCAAGTGAGCTGCAAATAGAAATAAAAATGGTGGTCAAGTATTATAAGACAAAGTGAATAAAAAATGGTGGTCCAGAAATAAAACCCACTAGTTAAATAAAGAGGCTTAGGCCCGCAGATACAAAAAAAATAAAAGGGCTCATCTGGTCTTTGGGTTATGAATAGGGATAAAGGTGGGATGGATGAGATTTTTTTTTTATATGTCCTTGGTATCCAAAAGTTCAACGAAACTTGACTAATCCAGTTTAAGCCGGGCCGGCCCACTAAAGGGATAAAACTCTTTCAGTATGAATTTTCACCACAAAACTTAAATCCGATACCTTATTTAAGGGGAATAAGTACCGAACTATTTGAATCAACCAATGTTGATGAATGTGATGAGATTTTAAATTCCCATGAATTTATAATATCCTAATCAAGTATTTGGAAAATGCTTAGATTTTGGACTTGGATACTAAAGTGAAATGATCACCATATTCCTTGAAATAATTATTTTTAACTTGAAAAAAATAAAAATAAACCTTGACATTAAATTTTAATTAGAAATCAAAGAAAAAAGGAAGCATGAATAGGGGGAGCAACGGTGCCAACTCCATGTCGGCCACCACCTCACTAATGAGGTCGCTGGTGGCCTCAAAGGTCGTGGCAAGCCATCACTGCTCCTTTCTCCCTCCCCCTCTTTCTCTTCAACAAGAGGAAGGAGAGGGAGAATCGTGGCAGTGGAAGCCCTACGCCGAGGTGAGAATACGCCGAGGTCTCTCACCTCACTCTTTTAGCTAAGGTTGCTTTTTCTTCAATATATATATATATTTAATTAGTTCTTCATATTTTATTATGTTTGATTAAAAAAAGCTCACCAAAAATATTATACGCTTTTTATTTAATTGATGAATTGATAGTTTAATTCGACATTAAAATAAATCAATCACAGTTAAAATTATAAAATTTTATATATTAACTCAAATTAATAAAAAAAATTATTAATTATCAAGAAAAATATATAAAAAATTATTAATTAAATAATTCCGCCCATAGTGTAGATATACATCTAATATATGGAGGAGTGACCGCTAGTGATAGCTGAGGTTGACCGATGTAAGTAAGGTGGCTATGAATAATTGGCATTGAATATATGAATTGAGATGAAAGCTCGAAAGTGTTAATTCACGCATGCCATGCCATGATGTATTGCAAATCAACTGATGGAGACAAGCAGGAATGTCATGGGGGCGGGCTCGCTAGCCCCATATCTCTATATTCAATCGATTGTTTTACATAGTACTGTTAAATATATATATATATATATATATAGATAAATGCATGCATGGTATATATATGATAACGGACGACGTTAGACTTAATTTGAAAATTTAAGCAATGAATAAAATTATATATATGCGAGCTGGCTAGTCGCATGGTACGTCCTCATGAGCCAATGGCTAATTAAATAACCGGAAAGAAATGGACAGATGTGAAGGGACCTCTCTCAATCAACAATCTTTAGACGACAAAGTAGAATTTATAAGTATGTATCCCTTAATTTAATTAGCGTCTCCCCTTCAATCAATTTGCCCCCTTCTACACACCCATGCAAATTGCATTCATTCATTCCCGACCCGACATGTCTTGAGAAAATTGCGGGGCTCTCTTCTTCTTCTTCTTCTTATATATTCTTTTAAGGGATGATAATCGATGATTGTTCTTTTTAAGGGAAATTAGCAGTACCCGTAGACTTATTAGAGATATATAAAAATGTTCCTATTTATATATATATATATATATGTTAGGCTAGCAAGCTTCAATTATTGGTGGACAAAACTTCCACAAAAGATCAAGAGGTATAGCTAGGATGGAGTAGTCAATGATATTTACAGATCTATAATACATGTATGGTAAAATATAATTATAAACATATATATATATATATGACGCTGTAATTAAAGATCAAGTATATATCTTCAATGTCATTTCAAACATAAGATCATCAGAAGAGTGTCGTCCATGTTACAAGACAATAAATTGTTTCAGAGTATCCCCTAAAGGCAAGAGGGCTCTGTCGACATGCTCAATGGTAAAAACTTGACAAGGAATATGTGCAGTGATTCGACCTTAGCTCAATACAGACACACAGATATATGGATATGTGCCTTGTAAAGTTGTAATATAAATGACTGGCAGTAGTTGCACGTACAGAGGGATCAAAAAGTTTAGGACTTCTAATACCATCCATTCAATTGGTGTCCCCACATTGGCCCAACATTTTTCTACCTCGCACGAGCTAGGAGGCTGGCAGCTTGCATTTGATTCCAAGACCCCAACCCCATCAATCAAATCAATTCGACTTATTGTCAAGTTTCTTTGTTTTCTTCACACACTTCGATCTTCATCGTTGAAATTGATCAATCATACTTTAAAGTACTTGAAATTTAACTAATGTGCTTGAAAATGTGTATTTTCTTCTCCCCCCCCCCCCCAAAAAAAAGTTTTAATCTCCAGTTAATATATTTATATCTGCATGTTATAGATGGACCCTAGCTGAAAGTATATAATTACTTGAATGAAACCAAAAAGTACGTCGACTTGCCAATGGTTCCATAAAGTTTTCCGCATCAGTACTGGGACTCGATCTTTACAATATGCCCCCGTGATCGAAGTGTAGTATCAACAATAATTCAATCCTATAGCTAGCTCGTAGCTCTTCTATACTATTGTGTGTGTGTGTATATATATATACAGACACACATCCTTTATATATCTATCATCGTCTGGTCCTTCTATAATAAGTGAATACGCACCTTTAGAATGTCCAAGGCTTAGAAAATGGAAGCCCTCAAGGTTCCAGGAAGAGAGCAGGAACAGTTGGTCCCAATTAGGGACACTTACAAGATTGCATACATAATCCACTTCTTGCTCGGGGCCGGGAATTTGCTCCCATGGAATGCTTTCATCACGGCCATTGATTACTTCGGTTATCTCTATCCTGGAAATCACATCGAGAGAGTCTTCTCTGTGGCTTATATGAGCTCTTCAGTGCTCATCCTGGTTATAGTGGTGGGCTTCGGAGGGTGGAGCCGGAGGCTGAGCTTCAGGACCCGCATGAACTTTGGGTTCTTCATGTTTGTTGCCTCTCTTATGGTTGCTCCAGTCATGGATTGGACCTGGAGTGGAGGCTCTAGGACGGGCAAGAATCAAGATGAAGCATATCCTGTTACGGTCTTGGTGGTCGTGGTATGTGGACTGGCAGACGGGTTGATTGGGGGAAGTTTGATCGGATCTGCCGGAAAACTGCCTAAGCAGTATATGCAGGCTGTGTTTGCCGGAACTGCTTCTTCAGGTACGTACTGCATGTCCATTGAGCTCCTGATGATCTATATATAATTATTTTTTTCAGCTTTGAGTTTTTCTTCCATGATGATCCTCCCTAGGACAGGCATACGTATAGTTTCAGATTACTCTTTCTGTAATTTTCTGGTTTTCCGTGAAACAAATCAATCATATATAGACTTCTCTCTGCTTAAAGGACAAAAGAGATCTCCACTTTTCCGGAACAATCACTTTAACCTCAAATTTGCCAACAGAAATTTCCAAGCAAATTAATTAATGCCAATCCAGGATTTCACCGATACATGTTGTTGGACACGTGAAATATATTAATTTTAAGTAATTAGCTCGGTCGTTCGTATGACTAGTGTTTACCCAAACTTCTTGCCTCGACTGATCACCTGACGGCTAGCTAGTAAGACGCTGTTTGCTGGTTGACAGGTGTTTTAGTGTCCGTCCTAAGAATCATCACAAAGGCATCTCTCCGGCAAAATCCTCAGGGTCTCCGAACTAGTGCTCACTTCTATTTCATTGTCAGCACTTTCATTCTGGTTGCCTGCACAGTCTGCTGCAATCTGCTGTACAAGCTGCCAGTCATGAGACAACACTATATGACCCTTCACGGCGACCCACCATCTCCAAGGCCGAGATTCCTAGAAGTGGCAGAGAAGATTCGATTCCCAGGCCTCGGCATAGTTTTGATATACATTGTGACCTTATCTATATTTCCGGGATTCCTAGCGGAAAATGTCCGATCAGATCTCCTCAGGGACTGGTACCCGGTTCTGTTGATCACGACGTACAACGTGGCTGATCTGATGGGGAAGTCCTTGACTGCAGTCTATGTCATGCCGAGCATTAAGAGGGCTACATGGCTTTCCACAGGGAGGTTGATGTTCTATCCATCGTTCATGGCTTGCCTCCATGGACCCCAGTGGCTCAAGAGCGAGGTTCCAGTGGCGATTCTGACATTCTTGCTCGGGTTGACCAATGGCTACTTAACAAGCGTCCTCATGATACTGGCCCCTAAGTCGGTGCCAGCCACGGAGGCGGAACTGTCCGCGATTATCATGGTCGTGTTCCTAGGAGTTGGGTTAGTTAGCGGTTCAGTCATTGGTTGGTTTTGGATCATTTAATAATTAGCTTTTTAGGTTAAGGGCCGGCCGGAATGCCAATGGGTATTGATACTATTCCCTGCGTGTCATTTTAATTTGCAATTGCTAGCTAGCTAGCTAGCTAGAAAGTTTCGTGCCATGGCTGGATTTGGTCTCTTGACAATGTAATAGTACTCGATAATATATCAGAGTAAAACTAGCTAGCTAGTCGTTGGTCTCTTCCAAACAATATATGAGAGACTACTCCATATTAAACTTTTACTTAATTGCTCAAATTTTGATCGTTTTGATTTTAGGTTTAGTTGTTGCTTGATGTTCGAATACACGCGCATTAATTGAATCCGCAGATGAGTCTGTGTACTTCTTCTAATCAGGAAGGAGCTAGCTTGTAGAGCTGCCGGGGAAACCCAACATGGACGGAGATGCTAGCCAGCTCTTTGAACACGCGACGGTAATTGTAACTAGCCAAGTCTCTGCGACTAGTCTCCAGCTAGCTAGCAAATAAGGTGGAGTTTGATTCCGCTAAACCATGCAAGTAATGGCCAAATTCTTTTATACCAAGAGGCATTTCCAGCCATATTTCTATATTGAAATTAGAAAGACAAGTCCAAAATTCTCAGGATCGAACGGGGAAGCGTTTTCGATCAATTAGATGGATGAAAAAGACCTTTGTGGGGGCATGCAGTGCACTAGTTATTACTTATCAACAACCGGAGCCGGAGGGAGGTGCTGTGGGCCGGGGAAGGAAGAGGGGGCTGATCGATCACTCTTACGTACGCTCCCATTATTATTATTATATAAAGAGAGTGTTGGGAAACATGACCCCAAATGCTAATAACCCGAAATAATTAACCGAGATAAAATTCGAGTTACCTCTATGTGCTTTTATCAGGTTCCTAGGAATTCGTCTCGTGGAGTTGATCACGTAGCGATTCAGCCGCAAGAACGAACAAAAAAAAAAAAGCTACAGTGATGAATCCCCACTACGTAACTTAGTGGGAATCAATCTCGATTCACAGCACAAGAACCTTTCTCCGACGTTGTCTAATGGGAGCACGAACACCCGCACCACAAAGCCCTCTCTATTCTCTTTCTCAGTGCCAGCCCCTGCATGTCCACATACGTGCATATCCTCATCTAACTCTCTGCCTCTCTCACGCACATATGCATGCCACTGCTATGCTGAGTCAAAAATTTATCCCTATATGCAGTCTCATGTAGCATATATGTTTGACCATGTGCTGCCAATTAATCTCCATCAATTGTTGATTAATGACGTGGAATAAATCCGAGAGTTACATGCGATAATTACTTGTAACCGAATGCACATTATTCTCCCTCATCATTAGGAGAATAACATCGATCATCATAACCAATATACGAGAGATATTTGGGTTCCAAACTCGGGTCGGGTTCCTCATGGGGAGCAAATGTCCTTCATATAGAGCTCTATGTTATATGCATATTTAGGCTCTTAATTAATCTACGTATTTAGGCAGGCATCGACAAATCAGAATATAACTTCTTCCGGTCAACACTTCAATTAAGCGCAATGGGAGTACCTCTTCGATCACCTCAACTGTCTTCAGCCCTCTCCATTTCATTCATTAATTCTCTTTAATCAGCGCGCGAGTACTTCAAAAGCACAGGGCCCCATTTCTTAGAGACTTTGTGAGCTCTTAATTAATTAATGCCCCGTTGTAATACGCTTTCCTGCTAATAATAAGTCCTGTATAACAGGAATAACGACCCAGTTAGCTCGATCTCTCTCTCCCGGCGGCCCAGCTAGCTTAATTGGTCATATATATTTGCAACTTCTCATTTTCGTCCGACCCTGTGTCTTGGCTTATACTGAAAGCCATGATTAATATATTATTACATTGTTCAGTCCATGGACTTTCATCTACACCCGTCATTAAGCAGGGTTCAGAAACAAAAATATTAATTTGTAAGAACCAGCAAGATGATACATATAAATGCATGGTTCAGGGATCGAACCCACCCTTTCACGTACGAGAGCCTTCTACATTCACCACCACCTGCACCGTCCACAGAATGGATCACACTCACAGGAGGGGAATGGGAGGGCCACAGCAGTACACATTAGTTAGGATTGAGGATGTTGCCAGTGCCAGTGCCAGTGCCACCCGCCAGGGTCCAGGGACGGGGAGGGAAAGGAAATAATAGATAGTGGGGTCAAATTGGGACAAAAGTGAAAACTTCAGGGGGCTGAATCAGATGTGTATTTTTAATTAAATTTAACGTGACTTTTTAGCCCATTGAAATAGAATTGATTTGAGGGGATTAGAATTAACAAAGAATGGAATTTAAGAGAAATAAAACTGAAATTTTGATTCTAAACCTTTGTTTGGTTGAGTCTTGAAATTAGTACGGAATGGGATTGGATAAATTATGAAAAGACTGAAATATCCTCTATGTTTTAAAAAATCAATTAAAGATTAAATTTAAAAAATCAATTTCACTGTTCAGCTTCTTCGCTAGAAAGAAGATGAACAGTGCAGGGTTCTATCATCTCGCGGAACCTCATGGCTTCGGGAGCCACAAGGCTCGAGTGGGTGCACCGAGCACTCGCGAACCCGGACCAAGGGTCCAAGCCACAGGTGTAGGCCTCGATGGAGGCAGGAGGTGGACCGGAGGGAGGAGCAGCACGGTTGGGTCCACCACTGCTCGAAAGTTGCAGGTCTCGAAGAGCCTCGTTTGTGGGCTGAGAGACCTCGTCCCGTGGTCGCCGGTGCTCGTCAACCCTCGGCGAAGGTTGTAATTGGCTCTGGTGACCCTGGGACCTGCTCGCTCAAAGCCCGCGACCAGCCTCATGGGTTCAAGGATACGACTCCCGTGAGCTGCTTGCGAGCCTAGGTTCTGGTGGGGCAGAGACGAGCGAACCTCGAAGAGCCTAGGTTGGATTCACCACTGCTCGCTCTAATTCACGGTGGGGCAGCGACGACGGCGGGGCAGTGGCGGCGGTTTCGGTGAATTAGGGTTGTGGGTGGTGACAGTTTTTGAAAATTAAATGAATAGTGGGAGGGTATATTTCCGCGATTGATTTGATAATAACATTTTTTAAATGAGATTTTAATTTTGCAAATGACAAAATAAGGTGATGGTATTACGAATTTATTATAATAAAATTATATTATAATGAAAAAGTATAAATATTTATATATAGAGTCTATTTATTTAATTTTTAATGAATTATTTTGTTTAATTATAAATAAAATTAAGTTAAGTTATGATTTTTAAATTACATTCATAGATCAAATGAGTTCGGCCTGATTGGTTTCTCAATATTATTTTAGAATTATAATTCTAACTTAACTTTATCCACTACAAAACAAAATAATTCATACAAAGTTAAAGAGTGGGCCTCATTTATACCACTTTTTTCCACAACAAAACAACATAACTCATACATAGTCAAAGTGTGAGTCTCATTTATACCGCTCAAAATCAAAATCAAAATCTGATTTTAAAATTCTATTATGAAACCAAATGCAATCCTAGGTGTTTCAATTAAAATCAATTCTGATCCAGACAGAATTGCAAAACCGACCATTTTGGGGGGGGGGGGGGGGGGGGGGGGGGGGGCAAATCTTCATCCGTACGGAATCGGAGCGGAATTAGAATTGTAATTCAGAGCCCAAAGTGCAACCAAACGTGGGCACTTTAATTCCGGGCGGATTTGGGCCGGAGCCGAATCTGGACTCCGCCCAACCAAACAGCCCATTAAGAGTGATTAATTGATGCAAATGGGCTTTGCTTGACCGGCGAATAAGTTCCTCCACGGACCAAACCACCATTCGCCACCGCACATCTCGAGGGCCCACCATGACCAACGCAAAGCTGTCTGTATCTGCAACTGCATCTGCGTCTTGGAATTGAAATTGAGCAAATATATTTTATGAGTATTACTCAATTATGTGTGTTTGGATTGAGAGTTGAGTTGAGTTGAATTTTGATTTTAATTGGTTTGTAATGATTGTATTGTTGAATTATGAGAAAAAGTGTAAAAAAGTAATAAATAATTGAGAGAAAATAATGATTAAGTAATGATTGTGTTGTTGAATTGTGAAAAAGTAATAAATAGTTAAGAGAATTTAATATTAAAAATTGAATTGAATGGTTAAAAATATTTAAAAAATAAAAAATGTAATGATTGTGATGTTGAATTGAAGATAAGTGGAGTTGAGTTGAGTTGAAAATTGTTGCGAATCCAAACACACTCTAACTGTTCGTGTAATATTTAATTACAACATTTAAAAATAAAAAATTAATCTTACAGTAAATTCATATATTATTAAGTATTTTAATTGGTTGCTGTTTGGGTGAAATATGATGAATATTTTCTCATCTTTGGTGACGACACGATGAGATGAGACGATCGAACATGGGGAAGGGAAATATCTCAAGCTTAGACTGATAGAGAGAGAGAGAGAGAGAGAGAGAGATCGGAGTAGAGCAGAGAAGCGAGAGAGAGAGAGAGAGATGGGAGTGGTGATAATCGACGGATCGACGGTGAAGGCGTTCGTGAAAGACGAGGAGCAATTCAAGAAGAGCGTGGAGGAGAGATTTGCAGCCCTGGACATCAACAACGACGGCGTCCTCTCCCGCTCTGAGCTCCGTAAGGCCTTCGAGTCTATGCGGCTGCTGGAGGCCCACTTCGGCGTCGATGTGGTCACCCCGCCGGAGCAGCTCACCAAGCTATACGACTCCATCTTCGACAAGTTCGACTGCGACAGCAGCGGCAGCGTCGACCTCGACGAGTTCCGCACCCAAATGAAGGAGATCATGCTCGCCATCGCCGACGGCCTCGGATCCTGCCCCATCCAGATGGTCCTCGAGGACGACGACCCCAGCTTCCTCAAGCAGGCTGCTGAGCTCGAGGACTCTAAGCTCCACAAAGACAATCCCTCTTCTTCTTAAACAAACAAATTCAATGATGACTCCGGCTCCGCAATAGATAAGCTCCGTCCATCCACTCACTCTGTGTTTCCATTCCATGATTGTGCGGTGTTGAGATGCCTCTGTTCTGTTCTGTTCTGTTGCTTGTGGTTCAAAAGCTTTGAAGTTTTCTGTTAATTTTTAAGCTGTGCGAGCTGAGCTCTGTCGATTTGCCACCCAATGAATAATAAATAAGACTTGGCTTGTGTGCGCTGGCAATGGATTTATTACAGTCATGTCAGTTTCCATCGTCTAGTTCACTTAATTGCATCAGCGTCACTGCAAAGCAAAGATTGATACTTGAATGCTTAATTAATCACAAATTGAAAGACAATTCCTGGGAAAAAGATTGAGACTTTGTCCGTAGGATCTATCATCAAACTTAAAATTGAAAAAAAAAAAGGCATTTTCACCGTATTGGAACTTTGGAATTGAATGTAACCCAGAAGTTTGATTTTTGGGGGAATTTCCAATCCTAGTCAGGAGTCATGTAAGGTTCAATCTTGATATAGTTAGTAATATAGCCTCAGTCCTTAAATTTTTCCCTGGAAACGCCCTACAACAGTATCCGTGGACTGGAAATGTTATAAACGTAAGATGTAGTAATAAACTCGGGAACTTGAGTTGAGTTCATTTGGGAAGTTGAGTTGAGTTGAGTTGAGTTCATGGAAGAAGAGGGAGGGAGGGAGGGAGGGAAGGAGGCAGCCAGGAAGAGCTGGACGGACCACACCAGCTTGCAATTCCTATAGCAGCAACCAAATTAATTAAAGATTTATGAGGACAGACTATATCCCCAAAAATATTCTTTTGGTTCTTTTATTTTCTTTGAATTCAGTCTTCCTCCTACAGGAATGAATCGTGGAGATCAAATCAGGGAGTACTTAATTATAGGCTCATCTCAAGATCAGGGAACTGGGAAGTTGCTCAAAAATCTCTAGAAAAACAAAAAAACAAAAAAAGAGGATATATACTTGCAGGGAGACCCCAATGGGGTGCGGTACCTAACCTATTCTTTTATGTTACAATTTTGCCTAAAGTAATTATCATGTTACAAGCTAGCCGTAGAGAGAAGGGCCTATATATATATATATATATATGAGCCTAAGAAGCTGCAGCTAAAGGAGGAGGAGGTGGTGGTGGAGGAGTTTGGTAGAAGCTTAGCGTCGGTGTCTTGGCCGTGTAGTCTTCAGCCACCTCCTCATCGCCATCTTCTTCAGCATCCCACAGAAATCGGGCATAAGATGCCTTGACATAGCTGCATGATCGTAATCAAAAAACCTCTCAGTAAAATAATACACCGTGCCCGAGGAATAATATGCAGGAGCTCAGTCAGTCCTTACCAATCATCAGGGGCAACCTTCAAAGCTTGGTCAAAGTAAGCCTCAGCTCGTTCGGCATCTCTCTCACTCCCCCATACTAAATCAGCGAACATTGACAGAACATTCCCGTCATTAGGGTCTGCTAGGATTGATCTCCCACAATACTCCTTAGCTTTGGCATAGTCTCCTCGAACCTGTTTCAGTCTTACTAATGAGATCAGCATATATAATACATATACATATACATAATAGACACACAGCTGGAGAATTCGGCTAAATACATATAAATAAATCATCGAGCCTATTTCTTCCCTATTCTTAATTCTAACAGGGGCAGGAATAATTGATGAGCTCCCAAAATTCGAAATCAAATCAGTAGATTTAGTACCTCTTTCAAGAACCTCCCATAATTGCTAAGGATGAGAGGATTTCTAGGATTTGCATCGATCATCCTCCGATAATACGCTTCTGTATGATCACTCCCGTGACTAGAATCGTCATCACCAGATCCCCCCTCATCTGACCCTCCTCCACCTCCACCGCTTCCACCTCCGCAAATTCCCCCTCCACGGCCAAGCCCCCCACCCAAAACGCCCACTTCACACTCCTGGGATGATGCTGTCGTCCTTGTTCCCACACCTCTATCTTCCTCCAAGTGTATCGCCTGAGGGAAAGGTCGTCTCCTCGGGGTCACCGACAAGTCCCGGAGAGCAGGATCTGAGAGGGCTCTGCTCAACTTGGCGGAAGAAGGAGAAGTTGTCAGTTTGAGGGATCGAGTCCTCGCCATTGATTGGTGCCGTATTTCGGGTTCGGGAGATGAATCTGTAGCATGAGGGGGGAACCACGAATCGAAAATCGGAATTGATGAACTGCGTAGCAACATATTATTGCTTTGCCAGAGAGTAATGGGACGAGATCAAAGATGAGAGCTTTTGGCAATCTAACTGGGCTAAATATTATTTCCACTTTCCACTTTTAGTTTTGGAGGTTGATGTATTTATAGTAGGGGAGGGGAGGGGAGGGGAAGGGAGGGATGGTGGGTTGGAGATGCAATCTGAGCCGCTGATTCTTCTTGAGAACACGGTTGAAAATAAAAGCTATGGACGCACCGCCCGTGGTATGGTATGCATTTGATAATTTGTTCTACGACCCAGACCGGACTGGTTTTCTCCTCTCTCCTCTTCTTCTCCTCCTCCTCTCTTCTCTAATCTAAGGCGCCGTACTGTACATACATACACGCATACTTGCATGCATATGATTAATTATAATGCCAGAACCAGAAGAGAAGATCCATCAATGTTATACATATGTATCATCATATATCAAACACACACGCACGCACACAACGCAAACACGGCCCAACTTCCCCAATCTGGGGAATCCGTGCAGGTGCGGGGACAAAAGCACAGGTGCGTATCGATGTTCCTCTTAGTCTTAGTTGGGCGGCACTCGCACGTAGTCACGTGACTTTGGGACCCATCGTGACCTATCCGATCCGATCCCATGATCCCCCAGGACAGGAGCTTCAACGGTCCAGGCTCATTTACCCGCACGTCAGGGCCCCCCGGCGGCCCCCAAGTCTCAACAAAACTGTTGGCCAGAGATTGAAATTGACACCATTTATATATATATATATATATATGGAAAATTATTTTACATGTTATATATGTATATATATGCATACATCCTCCCTAACTGCCCTCAATCTTTGCCAACATTATCCATTTTGCCACTGAGCTCATTGAGTGGCCGTCCTTCACCTTAGCGAGCCCGGGTGGCACATGATATAATAGGGAGGGACGAATCAATTACGAAATGATAAGACGAATTAATAATAGTCAGGCAAAAGAGAGAAGAAAAGATAGTTCTCTTGTAAACCCCATTCAAACCGGTGAGAAAATCAGACGATCCAATTAAACACAACAACTTTTTCTTCTTTTCCTGACCTGAAGAGTGAAGACCACCACACCTCTTCCCCTCGAGCTATCAATCGATGAAACCGTACGAAAGTGATGGGAAATTTTCTTTCTCCTTTCGTGCCTCATGATTCTTTCTCATTAATCCTAACGATCCTATTAATATTTCCTGGAGCTAGAACAAAGCTGCCTCCATCAACTGGCAGCCTCTTAATCAGAGGACGATCTGAAGAAGCAAATCGGGCCGGGCCTTCAATTAAAGAATCGGCAACCTCCGCCGCTTGACTTTGAAGAGACGACCTATTTATGAGTTCTTGCTCTGTATTTTTTTTGTTCCTTTCGTGTGGAAGTGAAAGAATAATAGCATATTGACCTACCTTCAAATTGCAATGGAAAGCTACGTTACTCCATTCTCTCTATCAATCCCACCTTCTCCTCCCATTCATCCATCCTTATCATCTTCACCAAAACCAGCAATGCCTCTCTAGAGATGAAGAGCCCATTCAACAAACCAAAAAAACTCAATTTTGTCAAGAAAAACAGAGGTAGAGAGCTCTTGGAGGCGTAGAAGAAACATAAAGACCGAAAAGGAGTTGGTTAGGGTCGAAAATTTTTACTGAAATGTTGTTGTATTTGGCCATCCAGCAGTTTTGAAATCCCAAGTTACGATATTAGGCCTTCATCTTCCTTTTTTATGGGCTGGACTTCAATGCAATTTCTCATATTTTATACAATTGTAGAGGTGACTCATATATTACATAAATTATTTAATTACTTTTCCTACAAAACCCAGTTCGACCCATTAAACTCCGGTTAAACCCACACAATCGGGGACCCATCTTTTGACCGATTCAATGTCTGGTCCGATTTTAAAAACTATTACTCACCCGCTTTTTTTTTATAAAATGTGATTCACAGTCCAATTAACATGAATCGGATCGGAGCCCAGTGGATCCAAGGGGGGCTGAATCTGTCATTTTCTTGCCTGTGACTGTACATCTATATGCATACAATCCTTACTCAGGAGATACAATTCTTGTTTGAATATGCTCAGATAGCTTGGTTTTTCTATGTGGTTTTAATTCTTGTTATCCATGTTATGGTAGGAGCTGCAATTCTCTGTCGAACCTCTTTTTAATCTTTCTGATTACCTAAAGTAACATTCGTGCAGTTGAACCTTCATTATTGTGGATGATTTGCACTTTGCAGGAGGAATATGTACAGTTGGAAAAATAAAAAATAAAAAAAAAAAAAAAAAAAAGTAAGGGGGGGGGGGGGGGGGGGGGGGGGGGGGGGGGGGGGGGGGGGGGCTTTAATAATGAATGCATTTGAGATGGTTACTTTACCTCAAGGTTTGAACCTATCCGCACTTTTTGACAGGCGACAGGTGAGAATTTAATATTCATTACATTTTGGCCTGAAATCACTGATGAATTTCATTTTGTGAGAATCCAAGAACGTTACCGCTGTGTAATTGATACCATGATCCTCAAATTTGGTGTTGCTTTTAATTGACATACTATTTTCTTTTTAACTGCATATCTGGGTCATCAATTATGCATATCTGGGTCATCAAAGTAGTCATGGAGAGATTAGCCCACTATATGCAATGCTGGATTAGATTTTAAGTAAGCCAATCTAGAGAGATTTCGCTGAATGTGACTTCCATTTGCTCAAATATGGCATTAAACATTTCGTTTAGCGAGAATCAGAATTCTGAGAGCATACTTTTGGCTGTTAGCATTGCAAAGCATCGTGAATCCTCCATTTCCTCTCTCTTATGGTGTTTTTTGAATCTTGCAGGATTTTATCAGCAGGCAAACTCATTTTGTTTCCCGGAAACCGGCAAAAGTCGTAATTTCATCCATAGACTGTCACAGAATCGATGTGTCTAAAGGTCCACACACGTAATTTTACAAGGTATACATATGTTGCATCATTGTAAAGTTGTGATCGTCGAGGTTTTCCAGAGAGAATGCTTAGATTTCAATCTGGTGTTAGGTGCCAGATGCATAAAGCTGTAGGCATGCACTATGACGTCTCTCTCTCTCTCTTACTGTTCGGTTTTTGAGTATTCCCACACGGTAACCTTTTTGAATGTGTTATCTCTTACAATAGACAAGACTTTGAAGGAGTATTGGCGAACTAGGCTGGTCCATTTGCTGTTGTCTTGGAGGTAACTGCCAAGATTGCTCGACAACTTCTCTCCATCAAGTCTATATGATTAAATAGACTGGGGTGCAGCTGCTGCATCTTAAGTACTTTCTCTGTTTTTTTCTCTAGGTCTATGAAGTTGCATCCTGTCTCTTCATGGTTGATGTTCGAAAGACTGGTGGAGATACTCTCAAGTATCACAAGGTGTGCTTGATATTCCACAATATCGGCAGTAACAAGTTAGCCATCGACAATGGCCATGATCTGAAATTCTATGTGCTTGCATGGACATTGGTAGAAAGGATCGGCTGACAGACTGGTAAACAGAACTTTTAACTTACGGGGGAGGTTCCAGTCATATGTATGGATTTAAAAGCAATCTGCAGTTGGCTGACTCACATTTGCCACTTGCAGCTCAAATTGCATCTATTATATTGGAAAAGATAATGAGTTGTGGATAGGCTCTATGGCTTCACAGCGACTGAATTTAATAGATGCAACTCGTAGAAGGAAATTCCAAGTTCGTTGTCGTGGATCCATTCTCAGCAGTTGCTACAATGCATTGTTCAAACATTTCAACTCCAACAAGAGAGATTAGAAATTCGTGTTTCATGCAGTTCTGCAAGAGTTTTTGCCGAAGACTGGAGCATATCATCTGGAAACCAGCAGAGGAGAATCCCGCTCTGCTTCGAAGGACGACTTGTTGATTGCAGATCCTGCCTGCACAATGCACGTCTTCTGCATTGGGTCTAGGGAGAGCAGTATATTCTTGAGAATGGGAGAGGGTTTTTTTTCTGTTATGCTTGTCTTCCCCTCTCCCCCCCGTTGATAGATGAATATATAATATAATTGGGGAGTAGTAGTAGATACGATTTATCTTTCGGCTTCCAAATGTCCAAATGCTAAGAATTGGTGGTGTGATCATTTTCATTTAGATATCCGACGGATTGCATTGGCTTAAATTGCAAGAAGCAAGAAAAGTGCAGGTTCTCTTTTACTACTATCATTATTAATATTATTATTATTATTATTATAATCATCATTCTCAGTCTTACCTGCCAAATAATCTCATTTTCTCACACGATTCCTCTCAAACAGAGTCTTCAAAAGAGTGTCTGTTATTCTATTCTACGAAGGTTGAAGAAGACGAGATTCAGAGTGAATTAAAACAAATATCCTGCAGGCAACGTCAAAGAACCTTTCCTGCATTATTAACAAACAAAGATATCACACAAACTCAAAAAGGGTGATGACCTTATTTATCATTATTTCTTATTTCTATCACCTCCTGAGTTGCGACTAGGTAGGAAGGACAAACCAGAGATTCATCCTACACTCATTACACGATGAATGAAAGACAGCAAAGTCAAGGGGAGGGGAAAAAAAAAAAAACTCAGTGATGAAATGAAAACCATCACAGCAGCACAAACAAGGGGGACCTATCTCCTTTCCTATCCTCGAGTAGCAATCAGGACACCGATGACTGAATTCTCAGGTGAACCATTGGCCATGAAAAGGGGCAGCGTTCCCACGGACGAGAAGCCAAAAGGTTAGTGAAGGATTAACCTTAACAAGCTTTTCTAAAAGCTTGCTAAAAAACGAGAGGGTGAGCGGTAGCTAGCCAAAGTTCCCTGGAAACACAACCGGGTCGCTGATCTTCCTTCTTCTATCAGGCAAGACGAGCCTTCTTGGAGAGAGGGAAAAAAAAAAAAAAAAACCAGACTGTATAATCTACTTCTTACTCCCATCTATATTCATCAACTCGAATCAAGAGCGATCCGATTCCACGATCCAGTTCATCATGTTCGTATAAACGATCAGTAGAGAATGTCACACCTCCACAAGCTCTCTGCCAGAAGCTCCACAGAGGCGCTACTGATGGAACAGCAGTGTTGGAGGTTCAAGCCCACCAAGCTTCCTCCCAGCCGTTTCAGGAAGGGCACGCTCTTGTTCGTCACCTGGGAACAACCCGACAAAGAAAGCACTCGAAGGTTGATCTGCTCAGCTGAAGACAGCACCGAGATTCCTGCATCGGTGACGGCGCATTTCGAGAGATCAAGATCATTGATTAACAGGCAGTTGTCTGCAATGGCCTCCAAGCTCGCATCAGTCACTTTCCTGCAGCCGTCAATATTTAGCATTTGGAGTGTCCCACCATGGATCATAACCAAGGCTGAGATTGCTTCATCAGTAACATTCGGGCAGTCGCTGAGATTGACTTTTACGAGCCCGTCCTCACAGCTTTCCAGAAGGGGGAGAAGCGCAGCATCTTTTATTCCCCAAAGGCCCGTAAACTCAAGATGATGCAAGTTAGGGCACAATTTTCCCACGAGTGCCACGCCAGCATTCCCAAATCCTGGGCAGTTCTGAATGGACAGGCATCGAAGTGATTGGCAAGAAGAAAGGTCGGGTACTGCCACAGGAAAGTCCTTAACTCCCATACACTCCGAGAGAGCCAGAGTCTTCAACCTCGCTCCACAGTTGGAGAGCACACCAATAACCCCAACTTGAGAAACCCGGTTCAATTCCATGAGTTGCAGACTCTCCAGGGAACCAGCTGCTCTGACAAAATCTAACAAACCGTTGTCTGAGATGAAGTAGCACCTCTGGAGGCACACCTGCTTTAAGTTTGGGCAACCATTCCCCAGAACCTCTAGGCCCACATCAGTGAGACCACAGGAAATGATTGTCAAGCTCGCGAGTCTCTTCAGGCCCTGGGCGTTCCCCATGACCCAGAAGCCCTTCTCAGTCACGTTCTTGAGCCCACTAAGGACGAGACTTGTGACAGCCTGACCATAGTGCCCAATTACAGCGAGGGAGAAGTCCGTGATATTTAGCCCCTGTAGCCTGATCTTGCTGAGGACTGAAGGTGCGGAGGACACCAAACTTACGGCCCCACGATCCCCAACAAGGGGGCAGTCCTTGATAGAGACGGACTGCAACCGAGGACAAAACCTCCCTATGGCTTCCAAGCCCTCGTTCCCGATCATTGAACAAGACTCGATGCTTAAAGCTGTCAAGTTAGGGCAGTGCTTCGCGATGGCAATCAAACCCTTGCTGGAAAGGCAAGGGCAGCGGCAGAGATCGAGCTTCTCCAGGGATCGGCACTCTCTAGCTACTTCAAACAGGCCCTCATCACTGATAGATGAGATGCTCCACAAAGAAAGAGCCTTAAGAGAAGGGCAAGCTCGGGCTATGCAGGATAATCCTCGATCGGTGACTCCGCGGTACGAGTTGTTTCCTCTGATAGAGAGCTTTGCCAAGCCTCCACGAGTGCTAGTTCCAACAGCCACAGCAGCGAGCCTCACATCAGTGGCCTTCTTATCTTGGAGGCACCTCGTAAGGTAGCCGTCTTCTTCATCATCGGTAGAGACTGAAGAGATCTTCATCTCATCCTCTGGCTGCTCGACGTGGTCTGCAGCTAGGGCTTTTTTTCCATTGAAGGTCTCGGCTTTACGCAGGCTAGCGAGGAGAAAAAGCCAGTGCTTGGAGACGGAGGCAGTGGAGCTCCGATCTCTGCCAGCTGGGATGCGTCTGAAGATCTCGAAGAGGCATTCATCGGGAAGAGCCTCGATGGATGGCCTCTGGCTTGAGCCGTGGTCGTGCTTGATGCAGGCATCATATTCATATGGAGAAGAGAGAAGACGGGCCCGCTTCTGAGGTGGATAGTATACGTCGACAGAACAAAAGCGAGCCAAGTCCAATGGATTTGGGCAAAAAGAAGCCCCAGAGTAGAATTCATCACCACCACCTGGAAATTTGCAATTTTGCAACCAATCAGGAAGGAACTCGATAAGTAAAACATGGAAATCGTTGACTCCCTTCCCTTAAAGTTGATTGATGTCATTCATAAATCATAAATTACTTGATTGGGGGGCAAAATTCTAAGCGAAGTATTCAAGCCAAGGGAAAGGGGGGGGGGGGGGGGGGCATCCGCATGCATCCATCCATCCACGCTTTTAAGTGGAATCATACATTACATACATGAGAGAAGATAAAGATAGTAACAGGACAGAGGAAAAAAAAGATGAAAAACTTACCGCCACCATAATTGACAAGAGTAGGCATGGCTGCTCCAAAAACAACAAGTGTCCTCTGCAAGCAGCAAGAAGAAGGAAAAAACACAAGAAGACTAAGATCGAGAAACCGAAGGTGGGAGATGGTAGGGATTCAGGGCTGCATGAATGCATTTACAAAAGGATGAGGTGCTGCTGTTATTCTGATATGAAAACCCTAAGCTAAGTAGGGCAAAAAGGTAGAGGAGAGGAGAGGAGAGGAGAGGAGCAAGTCGTTCGGTGGGTTCTATGAATGTGTGTCGAAGCAAGAGAGAGGAGATCTATTAATATATATATATATGTGTGTGTGTGTGTACGTTCGTATGTGTATGCATGTATTGGGTGAAAGGAAGGATGAACCGAAAGAGGAAAAGAACCGAACAGAAGAGAAACAGAGCAGAGGGGTCAAAGTCAGAGAGAGAGAGAGAGAGAGAGAGAGAGAGAGAGAGAGAGCCAATTGGATGGAAAAAGTTAAATGGCAAATTGCAGGGGAGGGAGGGAGGAAGTGCAATGCATACTCCCTGAAAACCGGGCATAGACTTTTGTCCCAACCGACCACCTCAACACCGGACACCACACCAATATTATGCTGGTCATCATATTAATTAATTAATTAATTATGCCAATAAAAGTAAAAACAAGAAATGTCGCTCAGAAAAGAAAGGAGTCCGAACAAAAAAAACCATATTATTAATTTTTGTGAAAAATAAAAACTCACAACGTACAGTTTATTAGTAATATAATAAAATATAATTACGATCGTCATTATTAGAAATTTTCAAATTGCGAGTTCCTTTTTCTTTTAATAAAAAGTTAGATATATTGACTAACTATTCTTAAGTACAATTGGAAAAGACAATAACGTTTTTGCTCAACTTTTATCAGGGGAATCATATAAATCAAATGTTGTAACCAATTAATTATTTACAGAAAATTGCAATTTAATTAAATCCTAGATGTAATATTAAGAAAAAAAAATTATATGAATATTTTAAGTATTTTAGAAAAAGTATAATTTTATTTAAGAAAATCTTTCAGAATTGAATATTACATTTAATATGAAAATGAAAAAAAAATTAATATGTTGCAACTTGCTAATCCGTGCGACGCACCGATTGGTGATTGAAAAACTAGTCACTTGCGAATTTCTTCCTTGCTATCTGCAGTACATGTACCAATTAAAATTATACACCTGGAGTGGGCTTGCCCTTTGTGGATCTGTTGCCCCTTGCATTGCTTTAAGCACCCAATTGAGATTAATTTATTTACTAAAAATTAGGACACAATCTAAACTCTTCAAAATTGTGAGCGCTCTTAATAACGTGGTCGTCGTAAACCCGGGAGTATGTGATAGTGAGAAGAGATCAATTAATGGAATCTGAATTCATAATTAATTAATTGATTAATTAATAGAAACTGGCCTGAGGATTGAGGGGAGAAAGGAGGAAGAAGAAGAAGAAGAAAGGTAAATGGTAAAATAATATATCTGAATTAATACACGTCACAAGATATATATCAAATGGGAAAAAATAAAGGACAAGGAAAAAGCAAAGGAAAAGGACAATTTCAAGGGGTAGATTTAGGGATAAGAGCTTGATTAGTTGAATGTATTGGCACATATAATATGACTATGATGATGACCAAGGTTCTTGAACTAATTAATTAAACATTTTAAAAAACTAAATTGCATATACATTTTAGGCTGGCTGGCTGGCTAAAGAACGAGCCATAAATTAGTATTAGTATTTCGTATAAATAAATAGTATAGATATAGATAGATAGTAAAGATAGGGACAGAGGTCACAGAGCATTGGTAGGGCTTACTTGGGATATGGGAATTACAACTGTGATTAATTACCCAACCCCATTAATTATTTCTTCTTAACTTAGTAATAATATCAATATATCCAACCTTTAATTTTAATTCCTCATGAAACCAAAACCAATAGCTCAACTACTAATATACTTCTCCGTTTGTGATGGTCAGCCACTCAATACGCCTTATAATCTTAATTTCTGCCTTTCAATATTACATTTAATTAATGTCCAAATGAATTCTCTCTTCAAACCTTTTTCTTAGAAGAATGTTGGACTACACGGGATAGACGTACCTGTTGGTGATTTCCTTGAAGAGAGGCCTTTTAATTATTGCTCTTATTATTCATTCACTGCTAAACAGCATTTATTTTTATTTTTTTTTTCTCTTGTATAAATATATGTGTGTATATTATATGGATGAAATATGGCTATAAACAATAATATATAGCTAATAATTATAAAATAAAATAAATCTACACGTACATGTTGTGTCGACCCGGTAAATAACACAGCTGGATTTGAAGGGATTATGGGCGGGAGACTTTGGAATTTGGAGTCGTCCGTCCATTGTTTTAATTAATTAGAATAAATAAAATTCCATTTTTTATTTTGTCCTCTTTAAGGGAAATGCCATTTCCTCCGCCACCGTAAATAAAAGTCAACCTGGGCGACCTCCGAATAAATAACTAAATAAATAATATAAACAAATATAAATAGAAAAATGCGGTGTAGTGCAGTGGCCAACACCCTCACCTGATAATTTAGAGGTTCTGAGTTCGATTCTCATAGGTAGAATTATTCATGCCCCTTTATTTAGATTTCTTTTATATTTTCTTATAGTAGGTCATGAGTCTCTTATTGTAATCGATAAAAACAACAGCAACAACAACATTCAGCAAATATATATATATATATATATGTATATATAAACAACGGTCAAACTTTTACTACAGAAAGAAAAGAAATCAGACAAAAGAGACTAATAAGACAGAGAGTTAGCCCTTTGCTGAATATGAGAAGGAAAATTCTAGAAAACCGCGCTAAATAATGTCCCACGGTGAAACTTTTTTTTAATTACATATAAGTCCTTTGAGCATTACAAATATATTTTAACTTGTAAATGTTTCAATTATATCACGAATTAATCGTGTTGCATTCGAAACTCATGAAATTTTCCGAATTGATGGTGTGTCTTCATGAAAAGTAACTACGTGTCCAAAAAGCTGGTTCGATTTAATAGTGAACTGGCAAGAAGATTAAAAAAAGCCAAAAAAAAAAACGATTGACAAGGGAACAAAGAAGATGGGGGGAGAGGGGTGGTGAGCTAGTGGCTCCCAGCGTTGGCCACCACCGCCTAGACGAGGTTAGCGGCGCCTTCACGGTAGTTCTGTAGCTTTCTCTCCTTTTTTTCCTTTTTTTTAAAGTTTCAGTTTTATTTTATAAAAGAATTATTTTGTAATAAATATCTATTCAAAAATATTTATATTACAAGAATTTATATAAAATAATTAATTTTCAGCAAAATTTTACTGTTACATATTTTTTTACAATATTTTATAATATTTATTTCCCATAAATTGCTAAACTGGTTTTACTATTACTTTATTTTCATGATTATGTATTTAAAATTATTTTTGAAATTATTTTACTGTATTTATAAAGTTATTTTATTTCAAAATATTTTATAATTTGTCAATTAATTTTAACTTTTTAGATTTACAATTATCATTTCTATAATTATTTTATTTACAATTACTTTATTAAGTACAATTACAGTTAATTTTCTTCTTGCAATTATTGTATTTGTGAAATGATAACTTGTAATGATTTGATTTTATAAATATATAATTTTCAAAGTTTAAATTGACATATTAAGGTTATATTATCCAAAATTAGTGTGAGCGGCCCATGAGGGTTGACGAGGGCAATTGCAACACCAACTTATGAACTTGAGGAAAACTGATGAGCAAAGTTGATTGGCTGGCACCAACGCTATTATTGGCTCGGGGAAAATAATAACACTATCATAAGTAATTTATGAGAAACATTGTCACCTCTATTTTACTCACAATGGTCTGGAACACACACTGGCCTAATTTTTATCAAATAATGCACATGTTTGACTATACTACATAAAAAAAAAAATATAATAGTGCAATGTGGATTAAATAGTTGTGGATGTATATAGTATATACATGTAAGCCCGAGCCAATTATTATAAACACAGGGACCAATTAATAGAATATGATGAGTTTTATTTTTTCCACCATAATAAATCAAAACTTGTCATTACTAACAATTTGATTAGCTCGGGCCTATGTAAAAAAATAATAATCTTATTATTAGTAGACGAGTTTTAAAAATCATAGTTTTATTGTATGTTCTTACTAGCTGCTTGAACAATAGGGACCATTAAACAAGAAGGCACCATGTCTATTAAGACATGTTTGAGCTTTGAAAGTAGCACATCCCTTGCTTCACTGTTTTTCTCATATAGATCAAGGAGCGAATTTAATATCAGAATGGAGAAAGGTGGTAGAATATCTCAGTGTACACATAACTGCATTATTGATGGTTATTGATGGTCATTGATGGATGAAGGAGACATGGAATGGCTTGGGCGGGAATGAAAATGAGAGGAATACATGAGGGGTTAGTCGCTATTGTTTCGAAATTGAGGATTGTATCTCTTTGGGGTTTTATTAGGTTGCCGTGATCAAATGACGTGATTATCCTTGATAATTGATTGATATCTCTAAGCACATTAATTGGAGCAAAATAAATAACTAGGTCAAGCAAATTTGGAAAAATGTCTAGCATAGCTAATTCGTTTGGGCTTAAATAAGTATCAAGTCGTGTCAAGTAATTTATGAGGAAAATTGTCTTGGGCCAACTTATTTGTTGGTCCCCACCAAACAGAAAACTCTATTATTATTCATCTATGAAGAATATGTGTTTATATGGACGACATGAACTGTCCGAGCTAATTGGAAAACAACTAAAGTATATGCGTGACCCTATCGAGATGTTTTGATAATTATTTAAATACTAATTTACAATGTTCATGTTATATAATAATTACCAACCTCCCCCGACATTCAGTCCAATCCACAAATCATCGTTTATTGTATGAATCATGGTGCATAATTGTATAGTTTTGCATGAACAATTTATATTTGTATTTCGCCCAATTGAATGTTGGTTCTCTTTAGCATTTTTATATTAAAGTGTATTATGATCTAACATAATATATGAAAATGTTGGAATACTTCTTATACGATCTACTAGAGCGAAATGATCATCTAGAGCGAATCCAAAATATGCTTGCTATAACAGTTAGTCGGAATGAATTGGACTATTTAGTTTTTTTATTGAATAATGCATTAAACTATTTGTTGACATCAATTTCTTGTTAGGAAACTAATCCTACCCATTTTATTTATTATTTTACTTTTTTTATAAGAGCAATATGACATGATAATATTATTTTTTTGGACTATTATGCCGATATATACACGTCATAATTATTCAAACAGAACCAGTAATAATCAATGTACTGTGATTATGCATTTATTTGATGTTGCAGTTCACATTGTTATGATTATTACCAAATAAACTCTTACGCTTTGAAATTGGTTGCATCCAAAACTATTATTTGCTCGAACTAACATATTAGAAAAATAACATATCGTAACATGTTCTATATAACTTAATACGATTGTATTAACATCATTTGTTTCTTTATGTAATTGATTTTTATCAAATAACCCGTAATTAGAAATAACTATCTAAAATGAAGTAATTATTAATAAAGTTGAAAATAAAAAATTGTAAATTATAAAATAAAATAAAGTTGAATATAAATTTGGTTTTTTAAAATAAAATAAATATATAAAGTAAAAGATATCTAAAATAAAATTATTTTTGTAAAATAAAATGTAAAATGAAATTGTAAAGTTGATTATTTTATAATTATAAAATAAAAATAAAAATTTAGATAATTGTTAAAGAAATATTGTAAGATAATATTTCTTGTGTAAAATAAATCTTTGTAAAATAAATATTTAGTTTATAATTATAATTCTTGTAAAATAACTGTAAAGTTTAAATTAAGTAAAATAAAATTTAAAAAAAAAAACTAAACCAACATTAGTGAGGAAGAAGGGAAGAGCGGGAGGGGTGGCTGTTCGGGGGACCGGCGCCAACAGCCACCGCCTCCCCTTCTACCCTTCTTCTTTGTAGAGACCCCTCCTCTCTCCTTTTTTTTTTGTTCACAAAATTAACTAGTTTAATTTGATTTATAGACCAGTTTATTAAACTGGTTAGTTAATGATGACATGACACATTATGATTGGTCCATGTGGTAAAACGAATCGGTTGACTCGATAATATTGTAAGCGAAATTTGCAAAAATAAGATATAAATGACTATATTATAAGGAGCAAAATATGTAAATTATAAATGGTTAAGATTAAACGTTGAAATATTTAATGGATGAAATTAGTGTATCATCACGAAACATTATTTAGTATTCCGTGCTAGAAGCACTTCTATGAGAAATACGAAAACGACTGAGAAATCATTAATTAATGGATAAGTAGTTTCAATTTATTAAAAAATGCAAACTCAAATTTTAAAAATTGTAATTATTGAGAGGAAAAATAATTTCAAAATTACGAGAATAATATCTCGCTCAATTTACTTAAAAAAAAAAGATCAAAACAGGATGATGGGACCCCACCGGCACCTGCCCTGGTCTCATTTCTCTCACATTCATTTAATTAATTACATATATTATATATCTGTTTTTTAATAACAAAAAAACAAAAAAAGAGTCAATTGATAAAATCTTGGTTTATTGTGTGGTTGTGGCGCGGCGTGGGTTCTCTTGTCACAGACACCTTATCAAAGTAGAGAAGAGACTCATTATGCAATGAATTTAGGAAAAGTGATACATACATATATATACATATCTATATGTCAGAAAAAGGATTAACACGATGAGAAAAATGATTTATTATAATGCAATAATATATATATATATATATATGGCCGCAATTGGATTGGACTGCATATATGCATGAATCGTCTGCCTCTGCAATCTCGAGAAATTGGGCCGGGGAAGATTTAGGATTGATTTGATTTTCATCATTTAAATATATAGCTACTTGCTAGTTTCTTCATCATTTTCGTTATTTTTCTTTATTATTATTATGTTATCAATTTACCAATTTTTTTCTGTACAATTAGATAATGTAGTGCATTTGCCCATCATCGTGCATCTTAATTCCTCCCTCTCCCTTCTTTTTCACTCCGAAGCTTTTTTTTTTTTTTCAATGACAATGGAGGTCAATACGTTTAATACAATTTTCACGCCCCAAGTCTTTAAGTAGCATATATAGCTGGGACTCACTCTCATATCTCATCACAACTAGATTCGTCATCAGAAATCTATACACATCAAATCACCATAATACAAAGATGACATTCGTTCATTCTTTCGGTTGCTCATTGATTAGTTCATTCATTACCACGTCAAGTCTCCTCCATATAATCAATATAATATATAAAAGCTGAAAAGTGAGAAGCAAACCTATATCATTATGAGTGCATTTTCAGTTTCATATAACAAATTTTATCATATTTTACAGTTGAATCAAGCTCAACTAATGGTTTTTATCAGCCCACATTATTGATATAAATTTAAATTAATTAATTATTAAGTTTTTTATTAGAAAAATGATAGATTTACTTGATGATAATTGTAAGGTGCATTTTGAGCTATGAAAAAGTTTTTTATATAATTCAGTTGATACATACTAAAATTCCTGTAATGTAACTATCATTTACAAGTTGAGCACAATAAAATTAATTATTTTACCAATCACCTTTTTTCCTAGAAAATTCTCCATCATTCTCGCTACAATCTAACCTGCTCTTTTCTCTCAATGTGTCACCCTCAATGTGTATATGAACATAGAACTATATGTATGTACATATATATATATATAATGTTTACGGGTATTATATATTATTTATATATGTGCTATTAGATGGAATGGAATTATTTATATCTTATTAAGTGGATAACTATATGATAAATGCAATCATATTTTTTAATCTATATATTTAATATATTAATTAAGTACCGTATATTTTAAAATCAATACCTTTTTTTAATTAAATCTATTAATTATAATGTAAAATAATATTATCTTTATACTTTTAATCTTATTATTAATATTCTTATAATTTTTAAAATACAAATACTAAATTTATATTCATACTAAGTTTCGCATGCAATGCATAGATTATTACCTAGAGTTAATACCAATCGAAGAGTATAATTGCATTAAGGGAGAAAAATAAAATAAGACTTATATACATACACATACTCGGAGCTACAGCTGCTTTCCCCGTTAATAGTTGATATTCATGCATGCACATTATGGATCGCCGATATACATACATACATACACACACACACACACACACACACACATATATATATATATATCAATCTGACTCTCTGCGATGTGTGTGTATTTACATACATAAATTAATTCACCTGTCAAACAAACGAAATATATATAGTAGATGGATGATGAAAATGGCAGTAATTATTTTACCATTAAAACAGAAAATATAAACGAGGGCTTTGCCTTTATGAATCAAGTTCTACTTTTCTAGTTAACTTTTATAAATGAAGATGACATGCACGTGGTTCAATCAGCTGTGATCAGAACAACTTGCATGCAACATATTTATATAATGTGTGTGAGGATATTACCTTGGAAAAAATACAAGGGTGAAATTATTGCACCATATATAGAATTTTCTGGAAAATGAGAAAGGGCATTTTCTTTACCCCCTTAATTTATGGGAGGAAATTAAAAAGGGTAGCGAAAACAAAAGAGGAACGATTCAACCCCAACATCTAATTCCCAAAAAGCTACTGCTGCTGCTGCTGCTTAAAAACTCTCGTATACCGAAATGCTAATGCATTCAGGCATTTGGCTCCATTTTTATTTAATTTGCTAATTTAAGCCGACGTCCTTTGCATAATAAAAATATTCAAAGCACACACATACATACACTCTGAATGAATGAATGAATGAATGAATATGCTTCCTTCTCTTCTTTAAAATAAATATCGAACCGAATCTGACGTTGAGGGACGTCATTTTCTGAAGATCGGGTCGAGCGAGAGCAATATGATGATCGATCAAACACCCCAAGAAACGGCTTTTCTATGAGGTCCCCACTATGGGCGGCTTTAATTAGATTAACTGTCTAATGTGCATATGCAGGATATACAATGTTCATTGAATTATTGTACGCTCTCTCAATATGTTTGGGAAGAGAACATTAACGTCGAAATCATGTAATGTGAAAATACCGCTTCAAAATATTAATCAATTCAATCTTGCCATTATTGACGAAACCCATAACAATATAATCAAATTCTAAATATATAGGAAAACTTTGCTAGCTGCATTCATTTGCTGATATTCCCTATGATAAATCATACATCTAGACAAAATTTGAGATGTATGTATGTATGTCCAAAAAACATAAAATATCTAAATGCTAAATCTAATATAATTATACTTAAACCTTAATATAGAATCTTTGGTAATTACCTTAGTAAATGTGAAGTAAGGCGTCATATATGTATGCATGACTAAAAAACTGATGATATTGCATATATTAAGCCTAGTATGATCTTGTACAAAACAAATCATGAATACACATGACTCGATACAATTGCATATGTGATATCAATCAATCAAGACACATCATATAATTAAATTAGGTGCACGCATCCACTAATCGACTGAGCATGCAAGTGATGGTACATGATTTTGGGTCTCTGCGGAAAACAACAAAATTTGCTTTTCCGAGAAATGTTGGACCGCAAGATGGTTAAGGTATTTAATCTTCTTGTAATTAATAAAGGGGAAAAGAGATTGTGACCTTCACCTCATTTTGCTATGCATATATACACATACATATCCATGTGCTGACACAAATACGCATATATTTCATTGATAGGCTTTTTTTTTCAATATAAATCCTTATTTCCGGAAGTTCAATAAGTCCCGATTAATCTAATTCAAGTAAAAATGATCCATTACAAAGGCAAAACTCTCTAAATATAGATTTTTTTTATTTATAAGACCCAAATCCGGGATTTGATTTAAGAGGAATAAATATCGAACAACTTGAATCAATTCATATATTGGTTGATCAAAAGGGTTTAATAATTAGGTTTGACTACCATAAATGATCCGTTCATACATGTGAAATTATTGAAGTTGGCAAATCGATGGTACACATGGGATCAATATATATTGTAATGCATGGTTGTTATATATGCGCATATACATTCAATATTAGGCTGTAGTAATTAATTTGGCGGGGGCCAATTTCTTATTGGGTACGTCATGGGCGGCAAGCAATTTGGTACTATAGCTATACGTCCTGTCTGACAGTCTATATAATTGGAATATATATGTATCTATCTATATTATATATATATAAGGCCATCCCACAACTTGGACTCTCCATGCCTCAACTTGTTACTAATTTGAAATGATCCTTCCATCTATACATATTATACATATGGTATGTATATAGTGGATCGATATATGTATTCTGGCAATTCCTTCGCGCTACGTATGGTACAAGTACTATTTCAAACTGTCTTCTTGTAGACGTATATGATCGAATGAATCTTTATGTAAGTACGTATAGCTAGTGTAAACAATTAGTTATGCTAAATATTTTTAAATCGAATGTTTATCAGTAAAGTAATACATATGACCCTTTATATATGTTGAACCAAGGCGGGACTATATTTTCATCACAGAAGGAGCCAGCTTAGACTAATAATTCGACCTGCATATCCCAATTATGCTCTCTGCCATATATCAATTATCCCAAAACTGACTGCTTATTTAGAGTCGGTTTTATTTTATAATGTTGGGCAAATTACACAAAAAAAACTTAAATTTTGTAAAACGTCTCAGTTTTATCATAAATTTTTTTTTGTAACAAAAAAAATCCGCATATTTTAAGAATTGTCTCAGATTTGATATCCCCTTACCATTCTGTTAAGTTTGCCGTCTATTTGCCAACTTGAACTTCACGAGACTCACAAAATTTACACATCATCTTATCATCCTCTCTTTTTTATATAAAAATAATCTAAATTTTCAGAAAAGTCTCGATTTTGTTTTAAATTTTGATTTGTAATTTACAAAATTCATATTTTAAAAAATTCTCAGAAATAATTCATGAGAGGAGATGCTAACCGGGGCCGACTTTAGAAGCAAAAACATATGGTTTTTTCATTATAAACCAAATTTATGTTGAAATTGAGACTTTTTTAAAAATTTGAATTTTTTTATTTAACTTATCTCATTTGTTTATTGATTTATGTCTGAAGTTAGCAGTTCACGTATGCAAAATTGATGGAATTTATAACGGATGTCATTTTTGAGACAATTTAGAAAACTTATGGTTTATTTTGTTACAAAACAAAATTTTGGACAAAACTCAAACGTTTTATAAAACTTAAATTTATTTGTATAATTTGCCTTATAATGTATAATAGTCTAGCTGGGATCTGACTAGAGAAAGGTAACATCGATCCCAATAGGGGGAAAAAAATAAAAAAAAAGAAAGGTAACATCCCGATAGATTATGTTTGCACATTTGTGTGTACATAAATCTTATTTTATTTTATATAAGTATAATTTAAGAGAAAGTTCGATTTTATAGTAATAATCTCATTTATAGAATGTGGTTGAAAATAAAAAGGATAAATTATACTGGTGGTCCAAAAAAGTTTTACAAATATTTTAATATGGTACAAAAAGTTTTTTTTGCTATTTGATAGTATAAAATGTTTTAAAGTTTTTTCAGTATAGTACAAACCATCATCTCGCCATTGACGCCGTCAAGCCGTCCTTTACGAGATCTGTAAATTTTGTACCATCATATAACTTATGTAAAACATTTTATACTATTAAGTTACAACTTCAAAACATTTTGCACCATCATGTAACATCCCACAAAAATCGATTTTGCACTATCAGCGTTGGCTTGACAGCGTCAATGGCGAGATGAGAATTTGTATTATACTGAAATAACTTTGAAACATTTTATACCATCAAGTAGAAAAAAAACATTTTGTACCATATTGAAACATTTGTAAAACTTTTTGGACCACCAATGCAATTTATTCAAATAAAAAGGAGCAATTAAACCAACGTGGGTTGGTTCAATCGGCTCGACGTTTGTTTTGCTTACACAAGATCTCGGGTTCGAGTTCTTGTGAATGCAGAAAATCCACGTTGGGAGAGCTTTCCCCTTATGGGCGGACCCGATTCGACTGAATTAGTCGATGCCAAATTAAACTTTCGGATATCAGGGTTTACACTGAAAAATATTATTATTCCCACTCTCTTTCTTGGCACGTGTAAATCTTTCCTAATTTTTTTTTTCTCTCCTTGCAACCTCTCAATCTCACATTTTATCACATTATTTTTATTTTTTAATTCTTACTTTTTATTTTTCTTACCCTTAATTTATTTTTTTTCCTTTTTGAAATTGAACCATCCATGAGCGTATTGAAAAAAAGTCATTATAGTTGGAATGCAGTACACACGAGTTAGGTCATGCTATGTACGGATAAATATCTAGTTATATATATATATATATATGACTACTATTCCAAAAGGATCTCTCTCAATTACTTGTATTTCTTTGGGGTACCTCAAAAAAAAAATGAAATAGATTTCCGAACTCCTTGTGCATTTGTTTCTGAAAATGTCCTAAGTTTCTCTTTACTCTTCATTAGGATTGTATTAACTATATATGAACGACTTAAATTTGTCTAAAATTAAGTACTATATTGTTTGTACACACATATTTACATATATATAAAGTACAAACCCTCTATCGTGACTTTTGCTCGCATACGGCGGACTTCATGTCTATTTATTTGACTTTTACTTTGCACACTTTCAGCTTTCTCCACTCATTGCTCGACGTCATCATTTGCTGCCTCATAGGTTCCATTAGAAATCGTCTCATTAATCAAGTTAGGCCTTCAGTGCCAGTACCATCTCTTTTATTTTGCATACCAATTTAAGTGTTTAACATTTATATTACCTCATATGTTCAATATGGTGTTTCTATTTAGCTAAAGTTTCATCGATCATTTTTAATATTTACTACCTCACCGGTTCAATCATTCTTTGCCTTAACTGAGTTAAGCCTTCTGTTAATAAACATATATTTTTCTAACAACCCAGTGCAACTCATTCCTTTTGCTCGAACAATTTTGATTTCGTCTATTTATATGACTTTTACTTCTACACTTCATCTCTATTCATCGCTCATTTTCGCAATTTATTACATCACAAGTTCTATTAGATATAGTCTCGATTAAGTTAGTCCTCCAGTGCAGGTAGATCTCCATAATTTTTTTTTAACATTCATTGACTCATATATTTGAAAAAGTGCTTCTACCAAGGTAGGTTTTTATCGCTCATTTTTTAACAATAATTGCCTCACCGGTTCAATCAGTCTTTGTCTAAATTGAATTAAGACTTTCGTTCAGGTATATCTCCTATATTTTTCCCCAGAACGATTTTTGTTTTCGTGCTTCCTCTATATCATCCCTTAAACAGCACACATCCTTCTCCCTTTAGTCATCCTGGTTAACTATGTAAAGAAGAAAATATTAAAAATATTACTCATATATCCCTGGGTATATTTTTCTTCTCGGTTCTCAGAGGTGGTGGTCACGGGTCTCTCCGCAGCTTGAGTGATATTGCCAGGATATTTGTGAAAAAAAATCATCAACTTTGTTTCCGAAATAAAAGATATTTGCATTCTTTCAATTATACATTATTCACTCTATTATTTATTAAATATATACTCTTAATTTTACAACGAGAAACGTTCTGAAATTCGTCCAAAAGGAGATAAACTTTTAAAAGTAAGGTTTGAATGGAATTTTTGATGGAACTCTTGTCGAACTCCGCTGATAATCCCATCTAAACTATTTGTGATAAAGATATGTCAGACAGGCGTTTGCTCATCCAAATTTCGTTAGAAAACACGCTTTGTTATGGAATATTTTGTCGAAAACAACCATATGATTTTGTTCTCAAATGCTTAAACTATTTGCTGAAATTGCTCATTTGATCTAGATTTATGAGTTGATCTTATGCTCAATTGGTTCAAAGCATTGCTCAATCCGTCAGAACATATAAGTTTGTACATGTAGTTTTAATATAATGTCTAATCTCCAACGATATATGTTGTTTAGCAAAATTTCTTTGCCTTTTTTATTTATCATATAGCATTACCCATATGCATAAAAAAGATGTATAATCATTTTTTTTTATCTTAACCTAGATATATTTAGGTGTTATATTTTCTTGATAGTGCTTGCACTTATATGTCAAAGAAGAGAATCGAATTATCAAAGAAAAAAAGGGAAGAAAATCATGCTTAGATTAAGGGAACAATATTCTAACTTTTCCTTCAAGAAATTTAGAAAATAGATTATGAAGTATTTTGATAGCTTGGCGATATTTTCTGTGAAAACATTTTCATATTTATATAAATTGTTAAAGTTATAAATTTAAGTTACTTACACCGTTCTTGGTGTAAGTAAAATAGTTGAAAATGCTCGACAAAATAGTTGTGTCATTACTTTTTCTGTCCATTTCTTCCTTTTGCATTTTTGCTTAATTCTAGTCGTAGTTATGTTGGCCCTTGTAAATTTCAGATTTTGTCTCTTCATATTGCTATATATACTGTGAAATTTTTACATGAGAGTGCCAGTCGCATTTAATCGATGGAATATATGTTCTTCCTTCCCTTCCTTTTAATTTATTATTTTTTTCTAATTATAATAGATAAAAAAAATCAACTACACGGTAGTCCCAGATTTTCCCACAATCTATACTCCGATAATTGATCTATTTATGTTTCAGTTATAACGACAAGTTTTTGTTCAAAACTATTATATACCGGAATCGGCCAAATTGAAACATCTTTAAAAAATGCTCTTAAGGTTGAATTTTACTCTCTTTTTTTCGATAGGGTGAATTTTACTCTTTTACTATTTTTATGTTGTAATTGCATTACCCTTATTGCTACATTTTTTATATAATTTTCCTAGATGGATAGGATGTGTTTCTAACAATTGTATATATAGTATGAATAAAATTACAGTAACTTGGCCAAAAAAATGAATAGAGAAAATCTATCGTTGTATTATTGCTATAACTTGTGAAAAGTATTCTTTCAGGTGTTGTAATACTACCCAGGAAAAAAAAAGGTGTTGTTATACTTTTTTTTAAAAGAAAAAACTAATATAGCTATTCAATCTCTTATATTCTGTGTCGTAATTGCATTCCTTCCCTTCATTCTCATTCTTCAAGTTGAGGACTTGATTATTGATTATACCATAAATAGGCATGAAAAAACTATTGTAGCTAGCAGATTAATTTTTTTATTAAGTCTTCCCACCGATTTACGAGGGTCCGCTGATCACTGTAAAAGCTAGCTAGCTAGCTGTGAAGATATATATGTGTGTGTGTGTCATAGAATTTAAAATGATAAAACTCAATCTTATTCAATGTCTGAATTACAAATATATAGGTTGCAGCTCCTAATGTAAAAATTAGGATATATGTAATATTTTTTAAAAAATTTATTTTACGAGTGTGAAACCTTTTCTTCTCATTTTTTTTTCTTCTTTTGAACAATATTTTTAATCTTGGCCGGATAAAGTAGTGGTGTCAAATGACCAATCATTATGATTGACGAATTATTCCTTAAAAAATATAATATCATGTTTTATGCCCATATAGTACAAGCTTTTCTCGTTTTTTCTCGATCACTGTAAGATTTGATACCATGTATTTTACTCTATTCTATCTATCCATTTTACATTTTTATGAAGAGTTATACAAGTACCATCCACTTCTTTTTATTTATAAATATTCATTTATAGACACAGATTTTCTCTGTATATGTTGCATCTTTTTTAAGAAATTATGCTAATTAAACACATACTTTTTCTATTGGAAGTAGTACTTGTTCTTCCTTTATCCATATGGAAAGAGCCAACAATGAAAATTAATTTCGTTATTAATTTAGTTTCATAAATTTATAAAATGTAAACATTTTTATTTTCTTAAAGTTCATTATATCTTCCTTTACTTAATATTATTTTCAAATTTTATTCGTAACTCTTTTTTTATGAGCAAAACTATCAGTTTTACGTTAAAAAATTGAAACCCATGTGATACATTCAAAACAAAATTCAAATAAAAAGAAAAATGATATCATAGATGATGACATCTTTAGAAAAAAAAATATTATTTACTATTGAGAGTTCATAATTTTAGAAATAAATAGTTTTATTATTAGTTTTAGTTATGCACTATATTAATTATTACACAAATCATTATGATGAATCAAAAATTAAAAAAAAAAAAAATTCAACCCACGTCAACATGCGGGGTCACCCTAGTATAGATATATAACACTGGTCTCCAAAAACAAATACAACTTGGCCTCGTACATATTTTTGTATTCTGATGAAGGGGATAATGCATTGCATATGCCTCCCCAACCCACCCCCCCCCCCCCCCCCCCCCCCCCCCCCCCCCCCCCCCCCTCTCTCTCTCCCTCCGTCCCCATTATAATTCCATGGGAATATTCATTGTATGGTGGTTTTAGTTTCGGAATCAAAGGAGTTGGTGGGTTCACATTCACATATATATTTATAATACGTATATTATAATAATTAACTTAATTTGCTTCTTTGGAGAGGGATTATAATTATAATAATGACAATAGCTACTGATGTTGTCGATCGGGTCCATCTCCTCTCGTTATAAGATTACAACACATCACTTTATAACCGGAGAGATGATTAGCCTGTTTTTAACCTTTATTTTGAAAGAAATGCCAAATTGACAACAGACCAATTTTTAATTATTAACTAATTGATTCTTGCGCATTTCAAGGCAATATTTTGCCAATTTGTTTAATTGCCAAATGTAGATAATTTTCAATACATTTGATGCAAGTAAATATAAATAGGAAAGAGGGAAAATAGTACCCAAAAAAAAAGATGAATTTTGTCTATTTTTCCAAATTTAATATGAACTATTTTTTATCTCACAAATATACATCAATTTTCAATTTCTTTCCAAATCCAACATCCATCAGTTTTTCCATTCATTTTTTTATGATGAGACAAACAAAATGCTGACATGGGATTAAAAAATTCAAAATTCAAAATTCAAAATTTCAAAATTTAAAAATTCCAACAAATTCAGAATAAATAAATAAAATTATAAAATTGATAGAAAATAATAGATCTATTTAAGGATATTTAGTGCAATGAATTTGAAATAATAAATCGACAGGAAGGTTTGGCACCTCGATGTCAGCTCTTTGCCCTCGAGGAGTTTTAGTAAATTATCGAGAAAATTTTATATTTCTCAAAAAGACACAAAATTATATATCAATATTCAAACAAATTATATGGATGTATATCCAGAGTTAGTTGAATAAGACAAAAATAAAATACAATTAAAGTTCGTTTAATTGGATTTGAAAGTTCAATTAACATGTAACTAGAGGTTTTACGATTTGACTTATATAATGCAGGCATGTTCCGCGTCGACTTAACTTTTATACGATATAATTGATTTATAATTGATTAGAAGAAGAAATCACTATATATATATATAGGGTAAGCAATTAATGATCTGAATCTAGCTAAAAGATATTTGATCAATCGAAGCAAAAAGAGATAAGACGGCTGGGATGCTTGCATGCCTGTCCCAGCCTCCATTAATTAATTAGATGCATGCGTATGGAATTAGAAGCTGAGGTACAGCTGAAAAGATGAATTAGCTAGCTAGTAAGGGGTGAATGCTAATGCGCAACCCCACCCCCACCAAAACTGATTAAAATTTTACGAATCACAATCTATAATAATTAAAGTTGAGTTCATTGAATCAGAGATTATCATTCTGATGCTTTTCTACATAATAAATATATGTGGATAGCTTAGAATAGAACAATCACCAATTAGACACACGACATATAATTAAACTAAACAAGTACAAATTAAATGATATCAATAAACGGATATAAGATGTTGACTGATGGATACACAGTATTCTTTTCTTTTCTTTCTTTCTTTGATGATGCATGCATGCATGGTACCTCTTATGGATTTGGCACGCCTAATCAACATTAAATCTAATTTGATGTTGAAATTGATCAACACGTACGGCATATATACACAATATACATCCGCCACAAAAAGAAGGGGGATCTTTGTGAAGAGGATGAGAATTAAGCAATTTTACTTTCGTGTACCATTGGAAAAATTTACTTGGCAAACTCACACGCACACAAACACGTACATAGTTTTGTAATACTCTTCCAATGATTGAAACAAATCGAAGATACAAATTAAAAGCTTCTTGAATGGTGCAACTCTCTCTTGGTCTCTCGATTGGAAATTCTTGATCCATCGATCGATCATTAATTGCCTTGCACGAACGGGTGTCTCCTTTCTTGTTTCTCGGAACAGAAGCAATATATTCTAGATGAGCTCTTCATCTCATCTTGAATATAACAGCCCATTGCAAGCAAAGCCCAATTGGTACTTTGTATATATCCCAATATTAGAGAATGAATGAATGAATAGTATTAATTTCAGGCCATCAGAATCGGTAATTATGTTTAAGACCAGCCCACGCGATGGTCTTGGGTCTTGGAGGTGGAGCTCTGGATACCAAAGCAGATCCCGACAGAGCCAACAACTCAATTAAACTGAGCCCAACTCACTCTTTCTTCTTGATAATCTATCTATTTATTTATCCGTATATTATATATTTATGTATATAGTAAAATTGACTCCACTTTGCATAAAATAGAGTCATAATTAGTATGATCAAAATGGTCAATTTATAATTATATCTAAGGTTATTGTTAAAAGATTATTGTGTAAAATTTTAAACTATTTTTTTATATTTTATTGATTCTTCATAAGCAAATTATTTTTAAAAAATTTATTCTGAAAAGATAAATCCGCATATAATACAAAGATAGAACATTAAAAAATAATTAATGTTTCCCATAAAATTAAACTTTCCCAAAAAGATGATAACAAATCAATAATTCTATGAACTTCTATAAATTGATTCCAACATTAGTAAATGATCTTTCATTAGTGAATTTTTTTTCAAAAAACTTAAGAGAGTTGATTGAATGATGCGAATTTCATTTATTTAATTTGATGTTAACCCTATTACTATTATAAGATTAAAATTGTTATGATTTATGAACTTATGATAATATAAAAAATTAAACAAGGATGTCACAAAATTTGTACATTTAGAAAATAGTTAATGAAGTAAATATATATGAACTTATCATAATGATGTTATTTACAACATATCTCTCTAATATACTTACTATTACATAAATATATGATATAATGCTTACTAATTGAAACTATTTGTTGCAAAATATATATTGAACCATGCAAAATTAGTCTAATTTTATTATTTGATTATCGTATGAAACTTGAAGTTAATTATTAAAATATCTTTTATTGTGTCAAGAGGCCAATATATTTTCCAAAAAATTAGAATAATGTTATAAAAATCTGTTGTTATTATTATTATTACTTTTATAAAAGTACAGAGATAAACAGAGTATTTCTCGATTTTTCTTAATTTCAATTTTACCCTTCAATGAATATAATCACTTTTTTCACGGTCAATGAATTTAGACAAAATTTAATGAATAAAGTGTTTCTCGATTTTTCTTAATTTCAATTTTACCCTTTCAATGAATCTACCAACTTTTTCACGGTCAATGAATTTAGACAAAATTTAGTTCCTTCTACATTTAGCCACATAGAGACACGCATCTTCACTTCACTTCATTTAGAGTAACTAAATGTGCTCCTTCATACATTACACACCTCTTGGCTTCATTTATGCAAAAACTAGAATGACTAAGGATATGTGCTTTCATACATAAGGCCACGCCCTTCACTTCATCTAATCTAACATTCTTGATATGATATAATTCTCTTTTTATAATGCATTTCAACTCATCTATCCCTATTATAAAAATAAAAATTAAAAAGAATATGGCGAGTTCGTTTTAGTGTCTTCGCACTTAAGGAGGGTACCATTGACACACTTTCTCTTCCAAATCGCTATTTTCCGTTCGTAACTGCTCTCAACACTACCCTTTCATAATTTTCGCCACTTCCATAATCTTCACCCTCTCCACATATTACAATCAAGAGGACGCTTCCTCCAAAACACGAACGTCCATCTGCGAAATACTGCTTCTGGAAAGGGTGTTCGATAATTTGACTGTAAATTGTTCCCCCCCCCCCCCCATCCTCTCTGCCTCTGGGTATATCATTACTCATCTACTCTCCATTCTCTGCACTGCTACATTGATGCTTGAATTGTTCTCAAACCATTGATCACTGCTTTATGCCCACCAAGTGGTCGACAAATTGCCCCCTTCCAATCTGATGCATTCTCAATGTTGCCTGGCAATCGGGCACAAATGCAAGAACGTGTGTTCCTATCATATATTCAGTTTCCTTATTGACCTCCGCTCACATAATAAAAGATTATTGCCCATGTTTGCCTACCTCTTAGGTGAATCGGCTCATATTGGAGAATGGGCAAATGCCGCGAATCCAACTTCTATTGGGTAATAATCTAAATGAGGCTAAGCTGAGCTCAAAACCGAGGTATATTTCATGTACAAAATTTTCAGTTTCAGCACTTTCTTCTTTTCCTGATGAGTCTTTGGCAATATTCTTATTTGTTGGAGGATAATCTAATCAAGCTTCTGCTGAAGTTGGAAAATGGGCTAATCCAACTCTGCACTCTAATTATTATCCATCACTGAACGGATATATATATATTTTTTTTCTGTTACTTGCATTATGTAATATATTATATTTTGCATCTTCCAGCCTCTAAAAGATGAGCATATATGGATGCCGCTCATTGGAGAATTCAAGGCTGAAATTTTGAAATGACTACAGAGACCCCACCTTCAATAGCTAGGAAGACAATGCAATCTAACTCTGTTACATTTATATCTTATTAACCGAGGAGGTGAGCTGAGAACATTTCCCCATCGCAATTTTACGCCGTGTGAAGAGTGTGTCATTCTTGCTTTATATCAAAAAGGGGTAGTTGTCAGTTTTTCGCACTACACTAGAACACGTGTTTACTGCCCATCACTTTATAAAACTTATATATTATTATAAAATATCATCTACTAGGTTCTGAATTTTATGTTAACGCACTGATATCATTATGTTTCATTTTTGTTCATTTAACAGTCGCATTGTCTATGTTAAATAAGCCTGAGTTGCTAAGCAAATTAATTATGTTTTACATTGTCTCACCACTGAATTGCTCAATCATACTTATGGTTTTCTTGGATAATACTATTCGTGGAAACAAAATTCTTAGTGATTGTCACTCGAATCAAGACAGCTTGATACACAGTTTAGGGCACTAAGGGGCCGTTTGGATTCAGAGTTAAAGTTATTTTGATTTTGATTTTAATTTTGATTGTAGAAAATGACAAATGAGATGTGATTATAAATTTGACTTGGAAAACATGTGTTTTTGTTGTGTAGTGTGTTGAGTTAAAGTTAAAGTTAAAATTTTTGAATTGGAAAATGTGTATTTTTGTTGTATAGTGTGTTGAGTTAAAGTTAAAGTTAAAGTTAAAATCAGATAACTCTTAATCCAAACGGGACCTAATTGTTTTATAGGGAAATAGCTTGAAAAATCAAATGAAATTTCTCGATCTACTAATTTTTTAAATTTTGGTCTGAAAAATCACAACATTTACTTCCGTTTTCTTGATTTATCGATCCATTAATTGGGCCGTCGAAACCGCTGAAATGGCCGTTAACAACACGGATGTGGCAAACGGTTGTCTATGTGGATGGTATGCTACAAACTTTTTAAAATAAAAGATCACATAATTTTCTTTTTTTTTTCTTTCATCTACCAAAATATTAATAACTTTTCCTTCATATACCAAAAGATCAATAACTTTAAAAAATCACATAGTTTGCTTATGTTCCCCCGTCTACCAAATTATGGCTTCTTTCAAAAATTACATCTACCAAAATATGACTTCTTTGAATGATTATAAGTTTGAATTAGGGACTTATATATATGTATGTTGATTTGAATGTTGAAAGAATTTTTAACATAAAAGAAGCGTTATAAAAGTTACAAGTTTGTCATTTGCAAATAAAAAAAATATCCATATATGTTATCACATTAAGTAATATAGGAATTTAGACATATTATACTGTAAAGGCAATAACCATACCAAAATAACAATTTCAACAAAACTTGTGCACGCCAACATCTATAAAATTTTAGCATGGTTGAACTTGTTGGACACAAATTCTGATGGAAACTGAAAATTTATGCCATGCCATCCACGTAAGAAACCATCTGCCACATCAGCGTCGTTAACGGCCATGTTAATGGTTTTGACGGCCCAATTAATGGATTGGTAGATCAGGAAAACGGAGGTAAATGTTGTGATTTTTCATGTCAAAATTTAAAAAATTAATAGATCGATGAATTTAAGGAAAGCAATTGATTTTTTAGGCTATTTTCCGTTGTTTTATAAGTTTCTTTCCATGACGTTGCAGGTGGTTTGACTAAACTTTATCTTAAGCACTTGCAATATTAAGGCCGTGGAGTTACGCCGATTCATTGCAGCATAGTTTTCGAAAGGAGATAATTGATGACCTCGAAACATGCACACTTATTTTAATAGAGTCTTAATATGTGCAGTGTTAAGGTATCAATCCATACAGCAGGTTCAGAGATTATCTTATGTATATCATGGTGGACTGTGGACGTGGCCACGAAGCAGGGATAAGCGAGCTCTTGTCATTCAACAATCTATATCTCAGCATGTAACCTATGCAGAGGGGGATTTATTCTTATGGAACTCGAAACCAAGATTCTCCCTTGCAGAAGTTTGGAAGGATATCAGGCCTACTCGACAAAAAGTGACATGGCAAAATCTCGTTTAGTTTTCAGGTCACATACCTCACGCATCCTTCTTTGGGTGGCTTTGTAATCTTGACAGGTTGTCCACTAGAGAAAGGCGGCACAAATGGGGCCAATGTATTTTCTGCAGTGAGGATACAGAGAGCCGCAACCATTTGTTTTTCAGTTGCCCCTTTTCTAGAGAAGTGTGGGAAGGCATGAAGGATTTGATACTTATTAAGTCCTACTGTGGGTGACTGGAGTTCAGAATTTGCAGAAGCCGTAGAATGGAAGGGGAAGAGTTTGGAGCACACTATTCGAAGAATGGCTTGGACCTGCACAAGCGGATCTTCTAGGGAAAGAAGACTAAAGCAGGGTGTTTAAGAAAGCAGATCATAGAAATGGTTTGGGGTAGACTTAGTTCCTTACCGAGGCTTAGTATTAAAATTAGAAATTGTCCTTTGTTTCACTCTTTTCTTTTGTTTGAGTTGATGTAAGTTCCTGAAGTCTCTATATATGAGTTTTGGCGGAATAAAATTCAATTATCGGAAAAAATATATATATAAACATGCACTGCAATTTTATTTTATTTTGTGTGTGTGTGTGTGTGTTGGGGGGGGGGGGGGGGGGGGGGGGGGGGGGGGGGGGGGGGTTTAAGACAATACATTTGTATTCATTTGTGGAAACATTGCTCTCGCAACCTTCATGTTAAAATCTTCATTATTCTTGTATAGGCAATTGAATTTGGACTATAATCGATTCCAGTTCATCATATTGTAATTTATGTGCATGAGGTTATGGAGATCTGTTGAAGTAAACAAGTCAATTTGTATTGTTGTTTGATAATATATTCAAAATTTTCGATTAGCATCAATAGTGTTCCAAAATGTTGATAAAAGAGCGAGTCCATTGACTGTTTCATAAGTTTAGTTGAGTGTGGGGTTGGAGATGGTCATTGTGAACATGACTTTGTTTGCTTTGCATTTTGTTTTTGTACCTTGTGGAATGTTTGAATACATGTTGCATTACGGTTTGGCGACAAGGATTATTGATAGTCAAGACAAGTCTTAATAAAGGCCCTCCAATAAAAAACCGAAACTAAAATAGTTAGTAAAAATTCATGACGACACACACGGCACACCACATGCAATGCACGTGGCTTTCCAACTAGTGATATATAAATAGTTTAAGCTCATGAATAAAAATAGAATTTTCAAAAGAATTATGGTCTTATAAAAAGAAAAAAGTATTATAATATAGCGGTATGAGCTTAAACTCACAAATAAAATAAAATAAAAATGCAACTTTAAAAATAAGAATCTCATAAATATTGTTTAAAAGAACGAGTAAAATGAAGTTTTATTCTAATTACTAAACTTAATATATGTCAATCTATATTGATAATTAACAAAAATATGATGATGCATATCAATGGAAATAAATAGTTTCAAAATATTATTATAATAATTAACTTGCTATGTGGCAAACAAATAATTAAATTACTCTAATTTTTAATAAAAATATTGACAAATATTTGAAATTATATTAATAATTGAAATTTTATATTATTTTAATCAGAAAATTTGTGTTTTAAAATGTAAATAATTACAATAAAAATTGGTATAGGAATATATAAAAACGAACCCCTGCAACACACAGGATAGAAAACTAATTATATATAAACTTGAACACAAATGCATTAAATAGTGGCCTAATTATAATATATACTATTAATTCACATTAATAAAATATTTATCAAATAAATAAATACATATGTTCTGAAAATATATAAATATGAAAATCTATTTTGGTAATTGTTTTAAATAATTATCAGTAGACAAATGATAGTATATTTGTTTAGATATACAAAAAGTCTATAATTGTTAGTTTATTTGAATTTTTTTATATTACTGAGATATAATGTGATTTTTTTCTTCAAATAGCTCTATATACGTAAAAAGTAAATATGATTTATTAATATTATGAAAATGTGAAAATAGTGAAGAATCTTAAATAAATTAAGTATTTTCATATTATAATTAAGTTTATATAGTACAAAAAAATTTGTATGTTTTATAGATTTGTAACTATAAAATCTACATTAACAAATATTACTAAATTCAATTTCTTATATCATTATAAATAAATGGAATTTTCTATAATAAATTTTTTTTATTGAATCCGTGCAATGCATAGGTAAAACCTACTGAAAAAGTAAAATTGACTTTTATATAATAAATGCTTTCTCATTAACTAAACAATATTATTAAAATAATCTATTGAAAAGATCAAAAGACATTATTTAAATAAATTCATATATCTTAACTCTTGTGATAATATATGAACTTATTGTAGTGCAAAAAATAAAAATAATATATTTAACATAAGGATGTCATATACCTTCATATTTAGAAAAGGTGTAATTAAATTTGTGTGCTATCTATTAAAAATATGTGATATACCATGATTAAATAAATATACAATTCGCAGTATTTGAAACCATTAGTTGTAAATATTTACCTAACCAGTCCGAATTAGTCTAATTTTATTATTTGATTATCTTATAAAATACAAAATTCATATTGAAAAATATGTTACTGTGTTAAGAAGTAAATATATTTTTCAAAAATCAGAATAATTTTTATAAGAAATGATACATATATGTGTGTGTGCTGAAAGGAACATATATCTACAATGCAAGTGAAATATATGCTAAAAAATACCATACTACAGAAATTACCTTAACGGGGTTTGGAATAAATTTTAATGTAAAATATCATACCTTTCGCAAATCCTACAAAGTTTTGACAAAACATATCCCTAAATCCTTCCTGTGATTCAATAGGTAAAATCCTTTTAACTGCTTGTTAGGGTCTGGGACACGTAAAACCTCTGGTCACAGGAACCCGGTGTACATCCCCACGTTGTTCCTGGGCAGCTGCTGAAGCCTCAATCTGAAGCGAAGCTGTGCCCTCCGACAATTGGGCCTGAGAAGATCACAAATTGAGCCCAATTCACACTTCCACTCGAGCCCAAAGTCACAATTGGCCGATAACCGGGCAATAATGGAACATTCTTCGCTCAAGAGAGAGGGCTGTGAGCACAAAAGCACAAATTTTACTTCTCATCATCGGAACGGGATAGTGATGTCCCCAATTCTGATGAGAGGAAGAGCCTAGATAGAGGGTGAACCTTAGAGAGAGAGAGAGAGTCCAAATGAGAAAATGAGTTAGTTAACAAACTTTGAACCTTATTGTTAACCCGGACCTCATTCAAAGGTGGCCGAGCAACAAACTTTGGGCCTTATTGTCGGGCCGGGCCTTACTAAGCTTTAAAGCCCAAAAAATCCTACTTCTGATGAAAGGTTAATTTGGTCTCTTAGCATAATATACTCTATTTTGCAAATTTTATTTTGCTCAACTATTTGTAACTTATTAATTTTTAACTAGAGCTCTGCCCCCGTGCTAAGTCTGGCGTACTATAAAATTCTAGTTGGAATCAAAATAAAGACATTATAAAATTAATGAAAAGTTTTATTATCCATAATGAATGAAAAGTTATATCATCGATACTTGTAGAACTTTCTATAAGTATAAATAGTGAAATTAAAAATAAAAGAAAGGTTAAAAGAGCAAGAAAATATGAGAACTTATTATAAAGGAAAAGCGGCCCAAGGGGAGAAGAACGGAAACAGATAGAGGGAGTTTAAGGGAGTGTGGGACACGTGGAGTGATGTGAGGAGCGAGAAGAGAAATTTGGAAAGCATAGGAGTGGTGATTTTAAAATTTTATTAATATTTTAATATATATGATTTTTTTCCCTCCTACGCTACGATTAAAGTTAACGAGGGTAATTTTGTAAAATTACAACAAAAAAATATTAGGGACCCCATATTCTCCCTGCAGATTAAAGTTATATCATAGCAGTATAATAAATATAATTACTAAAATAGTGTAAGTTTCTGGAACATACTTACTGTCACGGATGTTCCAGCATCTAACTTTATCAAGAGGCACATCACCGGTCGTCATTAATTACCCATGCACTATTTAATTAACGACCCTAATCCTCATCTTGAATTTACTCGATCGGTGTTTCACTGATCATTATTGGTCATTATAAATTCAAACCTTACAACGCGGGCAGGGCTAGCTAAGCTTAACTGTTACGGGGAAAGACATCACCATCCACTAAGCCAACTAGCACCTTCTTCCCACAATCCCTAGCTAACGAGGTCACTTTTCACTTACTACATATATATTTGATACTCTCTCTTTAAGTCGTACCAGAGGGCCTATTCAACATCATCTAGCATAGATTGATGAAAGGCGTTATGATTTGATTGGTCTGTACTGATGAGTCGTCATGGGAGTTTGTTTAATGGGAGGTTTACATTTGTCTAAGACAGAGATGAGGTAAGATTCGACTGATGAGTAAAATAAGAAAACAAGTGTTGCTGTCAGGTGATTTGAATAGTATGAAATGATTTTGACTTTTTGTACATGCATAGAAGTATATATTGTCATTTCTAAGTACGTGTATCAGATAAAACTCAAACTTGGTGTAGCATGAATATATATATACATAGCTAGGCACAAGAATTATATACAAGTACTACTAAAATAAGTATGCTTATTTCGCAAGTAAATCTACTCTTCATTTGGTTTATGATGACAAATTGATATATCTTATCACCATATTACATAGTCTGCAGGGAGTTAAACTTCACGCACACGTACATATGAGCAAAAAGCATTGCCTCTATTAAACATATATATAGTCTGCAGGGAATCATCATGCTGCTATTGTTCGGGAGATTCGAGAGCTATTGAGTCGGCACCGAGTAGTTATGGTTGAATATGCGTTTCAAGAGGATTACGTTAATATGTGCGCCGACTGGTTATCGAACTATGCACTTTCGCTTCCCGATAGGCTTCTTACTTGCTCTCATGGGCTTGATTTCTTACTTTTCTGAGGTATTATAGGGGCTATCATATCTCGCATTCGTAATGTTTAATTTATCTTTTTTATACAATTGGGCTTTGAACCCAAATTCACTCGGAAAAAAAAAAAAGCATAGCCTCTTTTATTGACTAAAATCAATGGAAAGGCATAGGTAAATGATTATGATCATGGACCACTACAATCATGCTGCGGGTTACGAGCTAATTTATTAATAAAAAGAGTAGCTTTTTCTTAATCTCGCGCTAAATTTATCGATGTAAAATATGTATGTATATTAAAGTGGATGAGGTCATATATTTTAATATGAAGAGAAAAATTAAAGGGGATTCGGGAACAGCTAACCATAAGATACACACACATCATCACCTACCCCAAGTTATTCATGTGCACTTCCAAGATAATTAAGTTGAAAAAACTTGATTTGTGATGAGCGCATTCTCCACTAAACTTATAATTTCCTGCAGGTTTCTGGTTAGACAAAACAATATTTATTTTTTCCCTCGGCAAACGATATACATAGTTCTCTGAATATGAACAATAGTATATGGGCAAATTAAAAGAAATTAAATGGAGAAAATCATGCAAAATTTTCCAGTTGTATATAAAGTTAACTTTTATAGATAATTTTGTATAATAATTCATCAACTCATTTTTATCATTTCTAGTTTAATTAGCAACCCGTTTTTTTTAAAATCGATGATGAGACTTGATATGAACCAAACTAAACTGTGTAATATGTACAGAAGCATTATACTGATTGGCAAGGATCAATATCGTTAAGAGTCGACTCATATCTCATGACTCTATATACATAGCTCTCATTGATTGTCAATGTTATGCATATATATGTCATGATCATCAATAAACTTTTGTAGTTTCTGGACGTCGTCTTGTAGATATGGTTTTTGAATCTGTATGCATATATATGAATACATATATATATATATATATATATATATACACACACATATGATATGCGGTCCAGTTAATCGATCGGATGCAACTCCATACACTGCACAAGTCTTATCCAATCTGAAGTTAATCGAAGAGGCGGGCGGTTTGGGCGCCTCTTGGGATTGGGGTCGAAGGAGGATATATAGGGGGCGTTTGGTTTCAGAGTTAAAGTAATTTTGATTTTGATTTTGATTTTGATTGTGGAAAAAGACAAATGAGATGGTATTATAAATTTGACTTGGGAAACGTGTGTTTTTATTGTGTAGTGGGTAGAGTTAAAATCAAAATCATGATTTTAAAATAATTTTATCAAACCAAACAGGCCCATAACATTCTTATATTTTATAAGCCAAAGGGTACAAAACGCCAATCTTTTCCAGCTCCTTCCTTTTTCCCATTGGTTAGAGTGATTGGTAAAACACTCCAAAGACCTTTTAATCTCTTTCTTCTGATTCTCTTTATTTCTTTCTTTTTCCCCTTAAAGAAAAGAAAGAGAGAAGAAACTTGTGATTGTGAACACCCAACCATTTTGGAAATTCAGAACCTGCAGACCTGTATGCACATTACTAGAGACATATAAATAGAGACAACCAAAAATAAATAAATAAATAAAGTATATAAAATAACAGGCAAAAAATTGGTGGCCAACGAGGGAGCTAATTAATACTTATAGATTGAACCCCACAAGCAACAAATTCATTTATTTATATACACACATGTACCTATATTATATATACGAGCATATATGTATATATATATTTAACGTGATGTGTTCAACAATATTTATATAGGACAAAGGAAGTGATGTGTATAGATTCTGCTGCTGAATCAATATATATATATATATATATATATACACTGCAATTTCCCCGGCCAGCAATTAATTTTGTGTTCAGTTGCCCATACCATATACAACTCTTGTGCGTTCTTGTGAGTGAGGGTGCCATAATTCTTTCATACATGCCCCCCCCTCCCCCCAGCAGTTCTAGATTGCCCATGGTCCAATTTAACGCACCCCCTAAAAAATGTTTTCAACAGAAAAAAAAAAAGAAGAAAGAAAGTAATGTGTTTATCTCCCAGATCCATGATTAATTATAAGGCCTTAATCAAAAAATTAAATGGGCATACACATATAATTCAACAATTAATTATTAAAGCCTTAAGGCATGTAACTAAAAGGACTTTATCGTACTTTCTTTCGTCAAGCAACTAATTCATTGGTTAATAATATTTTCTTTTGGGTGCAACATTGGTTGATAATATACCGGCCACAATAATAATATATACTAATATAGACGATATCAAAAGTAAAATATTTAAATGATATATATATATATAGGGTTATATATAATATGATTCTTCTTGATACTCCTCTTATATTTCCTTTGGAAATTTAGGAAGTCCTATGCCAAGATATGATGTTATTTGTTGTTGTTGTTTGTTTGGCTTCTTTTTTTTTTTTTCGGTGGAGTGTTTGTTTGGCTTCTTAACTATATACATATACACACACATATATGTCTTTCGGTGGATGTGGCTACTATGGAAATCTGTTTTGGCACGACAACATCTAATCGTAGTAATCACATATATTAAGTAAGCCTTAGATGTATAGTAAATTGCAACTCATGCTATTGTGAATAGATTTTTGAATTAAGAAAACTTTTAGTTGGTTATTTAGAAGATATAGCAAAGTCGGGATCTATTTCCACCTCCAATTTGGCTAATACACCCCTTTAGTTATTTGAAGTACCATATTACCCTTAGTCCCATATTTATGACTGTAGTATGGTTAGACCCATAATCACTCTACCAAGTCTCCTTACCATTTTTTTTCGGTCAATTGGTAATTAACTACATTTATAATTGTAAATATAACAGCCCTTATTACTCCCAATTTATTTTTCTTGTGTGATAATCCATTCTTTACCATTTGAGTAAAACGTCCAAACAAAAGAATATGTAAAAATGTGTAAACAAATTTTATGTGCAAAAATAAACTTATTATGGATGTATTAATACATCATTTTTTCATATAATTTTACTAATTTCATTTGCACCCATTATAGGGATTAGAAATTCATGAGTATTGTTTAGAAATATAATTTCATAAATTAAAAAATTATGAAAGCAAATGAAAAATTAAAAGAAAAAAATTAAATTGGAAGAATGACCACAGGAGACAGATTTGGAAATTAACGAAGCTAATCTCAACTATGAAATTATTTTAAAATTTTAAAATAAAAAAACCATGAACTCAAATATTCATAATAATAAAAAAAGAGAATAGAAAATGCTGCAAAAAAATTTTTTTTTTTAGGTAGTCCTCACCATAAATTTTGTATCACTGTCCACGAACTCTCATATTATTGTCACAAGTTTCAAACTATTTTATTTGGTTATAAGAATAATATAAAAATATAATTCTATGAGTAATAAATCTTAAAGATATACATATCCTTCTTGTATAATTTTGAATAAACTGTCAAATTGGTCCCATAAACTTTGATGCAGGCAACAAATTGGTCCACCAATTTTAAAAGCCAACAAATTAGTCCATAAACATCAATTCCGTTATACAAGTTAGTCCAAGCGTCAACCCTTCGTGACGACCATCTGATGTGGATGCTGAGCCGGATTAACGCCGTCCATTTAATAGTGAAACGACATCGTCTGTGATATTTCAGTCCCTCCCCATGAGGCAAACAACATCGTTCCAGTCGTCGAATCCTTTCCCGCCTCAAATGAAAAGGAAACGATATATTTAATATATTTGCTGCAAATCTATCTATATACATATAGTGCAAGAGAATTAATCAAGAGAGAGTACAGTATAGCAGTGCACTTCTCGTCCGGTGACTAAGAGATCCTAGGTTCGATACCCGATAGGACTACTCGTTCTCCTTTATTAGGTATTTAGGATTTCTATTTCAATACACTAGGTCCATGTGCCTCCCTTGTAACAAAAAAAAAACGGAATTAGTATATTTATTACGCATTAAATATTTTAGTGTAACTAATTAATCAATTTTAATTTTTTAAAGAAAATGTTTCAAATAAAAGATCTTATAACATTTCTACCATGATAATAACTAAAAGATATTTTAGATAAATTTTGTAAATAAACTTTTTGCTATTATATTATAATTGCAGCAATTAAGTATATATATAACATCGATAATATAATAATGAAGAAGAATTGTGTATTATATTTTAATATTTTGATTTTTATGATTAAAAAATCTATTTTCATATTTTTATACAATATGAAACTCATTAATATGAGATTTATAAAAAGATACCGTTTACTATGAAAACGTATTTGAAGCAAATTGAAAATAAAAATATTCATAAAAGAAATCACTTGATAAAAGAATTAATTATATTTTTCTCATAGTTGTATATTTCATTCATTATTTAAGTTCCCAAAATACGACTATATTATAACATAAAATATTTCAATTAGAATTTGTTAATTTTGATAGTATTTTAACACAAATTTGGGTAAAATAAACACCATCAAACATCGAATGGAAGAAGATTAGTATACATAAGTAAAGCAGAATTGGTACATTTAATAATGTGAATTAATAGAGACAATAAAATTGTAAATTAATTTGAATATATGGATAAACATATATAATATATAATTCATTATACAATTTCAAAAATACATAATAAAGAACTATTATACTTAGAAGTTGTATAGATATTATAATTAGTATCGGTGATGCAAAGAGTAATAATTAACAATTCTCAAAGTGTATAACTTATACAAAGTTTTATTTTTTTTATCCAAATACAACACTTTACTAAATAAAAATTCAAAAATTTGTGAACCAACTTACTTAAAAAATTACTACCATATAATGAAACATACATTGTAAAAATAAAATAATATTTTTGTTGGGATTGAAGTATTAGATATTCTTATAATTATTTTTAAATACATTTATGTTGTATACATATAAAAGTTAATAGGATAATGGAAAAAATAAAAATACGATAGATCAAAATGATTAAGTTAAGATATTACTTTAAAAATATTGTTAAATTTAGTACTCAAAAATACAATCAGTGTATCACATGAGCATTCAACTAGTAGACAAAAGGAGTGTATTGGTCAAATAAGAGGTAGAAATAGCCTAACGTATACCCAAACTCATGATTATCCTTCAAGTAGTCTCAATTATTGAGCCGTCCCCGAGTAATAAAAGGGAATTTCAACATCGTTTGGCGTACCAATTGGATTCTTACTTCTCCTGGATCCAGTATTATCCATCTACTATATATACTAACCTAATTTTGAAGTACTTAGCAAAAAAAAAAAGTCAATAGCCGAGTCTTTACTCAAATGTATATATATTTAAATGATTCGGGTGGCTGAATTTGAAAGAGCATATAATATAATATTATAAATATTATATATAATGATTTGGGTGACTGAATTTGAAAGAGAGTTGGGAGGAGCTTTCCAAGAACATGACCTTGCTCACACCACACGGTACTCAACTCAATATGGGATGTTACTTCTCTTGATCTTGACAAGTTGCAGTATGGAGGCGCGCATGCTAGATGATAATACATGACTGACCAGCTGAAAACTATATATTAACTGTACCTCCATGAAATAGCACGAAATAACTATATATTTTAAAAACAGATGGGTCGTATCATAATATTAATTGGCAATGTGTTTCAGGTCCACCTAAAGTTCAGACTAGGCACATGCTACACACGGTATCAGGAACAACTTTGACTGGTGTAAAAAGATTATCCAATAGAAAGGGAATGTAGTGTAATGACACACTCCGCTTAAAAATCAAGAGATTATAAATTCAATTCTCGTAAGTGAGACTCAATATTTACCCATTTATTTAGCTTTCACCATCCTACAACAAATAGATATATCTTACTAATAGCTAGTTTACATGCGATAATACATGGTATATATAAAATTATTTATTTTCAGAGAATAAATAAATAAATATATATATATATATCTGTGTGTGTGACTCCCTCTCCCTCTCTCTCTCTCTCTCTCTCTCTCTCTCTCTCTCTCTCTCTCTCTCTCTCTCTCCATCACTCTAGTTATTTAAGGGAGAGCAAGCAACATGTGTAGATGAGAATCACTTTCATTATAAGTCGCAGGGTAAAGTTACATCCAATAATTGAGCTAGCTGATGAGGCATCTCCCTGCAGCGGGAAAGATCAATCGATTAGTAATAGAAAAGGAAAAATATAATTACAAAAATATGTTTGAAATGTCATAATCTGATTACATTGATTGTTTTGCTTTCATTTCCTTTCCTTTCCTTTCCTTTCCTTTCCTTTGATATTTACAAAACCAGAATATATAGAGCTACGTTACAGTACAGTTCCAATTCCTCCCTTTCTTCCACAGAGAGAACACTCAGTAATCCAACAAGAGGGAAATTTAAATAATAATAAATAAATGAAAGCTTCAATCAAAGAAAAACCAAAAGCTAATGTCATTCACTAAACTTTAGGCATAGAGCAAGTCATGGAAAATGACGGCTTCAACAGGGCACGCACCCGATCAGATAATAACAAGCACCATCTAGAGAGACCAGATATATATGGTTTTGGGACATTTCGCTATCATTACCATTGCTTCTAGAAAGCAAAGGGTGTTTAAATAAATAAAATGTGTTCTCAGTTCCAGGCCAACATCCGTGATCTCCATCATGTTTAAATTGAATTCCTCGATCCACAACATGGTCGATGTTTCCTCCTCGTATTTTCTTTTTGTCGGCAGTCAGGTGGTGTTAGAATTGCACGCACCTCGACTAGTCTAGTCTACCACCCCAGACGAGCTCGTAACACGTAGGCCATCCACGCGTCGCCTAATCTTAATTATATGTCACGCATACACAGACGACCTTCCTTACAGTACGAGATTTGTGTGGGTGTGTGTGTGTGGGGTGTGAATATTGAATGCTAGTGTAGCGAATCGAATTGAATGAGCTAATTAAATTAAATAATAAATATATGGTGTTGGTCGGGCCCATGCACGCTTAAAGTTCTGATACTCCCTTTTTTTTTCTCTCTTTTTCAAGCCTTTAACTTCTGAATTTTTTTGGGAGAAGGTCAAATTTGATCCTCAACTGTTAGTTCTTTTTCAATCTTAATCCTAAATTTTTTCTTTGACTGTATTTCATTCTCAATCTTTTTCGTGCAGTATAACCTCAATCATTTCATCCAAAATCCCATCAATTTTCCCTGACATGTATATTCGTCAAATGAGAGTGCGCCACATGCGCGACAGATCAGTGCTATTTTAAATCGGTTGTTATTGAGCAAATTCGACTCTTTTTTTAATCAGACTCGTAAACCGGACTAAGATATTTCCGATTCATTTAGGATTCCAGCTTCCAGCCATCGCTTCTCTTTTATCGTCTCACGCACCGACAGATGACTGGAATAAAGAACCGAAAATATCTTAGTTCGGTTTACGGGTCTGATTAAAAAAAGAATCGAAATTGCTCTATAACAATCGATTTAGAGTAGCAGTGATCTGTCGCGCACGTGGCGCACTCTCATTTGACGAATATACATGTCAAGGAAAATGGACGGGATTTTGAACAGAAGGAATGAACTCATACCGTGCGGAAAAGATTGAGGGCGAAATCCAACCAAATAAAAGATTTAGGACTAAGATAGAAAAAGAGTTAAAAGTTGAGGACCAAATTTTACCTTTTCCCAATCTTTTTCGACGGGGTGGTGTGGTGAGGTGCGGTGTGGTTTGGTGCAATAAAAGCAAAGACAAGAACAATAATATTGTTATATCATATAATATAATATTATAATTTGGAAATACATAAAGAAAACAAAATAGAAATGACGGACGAATATTTACAAGAATATACTAACTAACCAACAAATTGCAAACAGGATTTTTCTTTTTCTACATATATAACAACCAAGAAAAGAAATAAATTTTTTTTTCTTTTTTCTTTTTCTCCTTTCCATCTGCACAGAAAAAGAGCAAACTAAGAAGAGAAAGAAATGAAGGGAAGAGGAAAGATCAGTGATCAATAGGAGCAGGCCAATCTATGGACGACCCGATCTCTGAGGATTCCATTGTAGAGGGCTATCCTGTTTGCAGGCATTTCCGGTACGACTTTGCCACCGACTTTCTTGATGAACTTTGGGGAAGAAGTTGATGATGATGATGAGGTTGAGGGGGAGGGATTGTAGCAGTAGTCAGTGCTGTGGTAATTGTTATTATATGTACGGTTGGTGATTATGATCCCATGTTGTCTCCTGAATTCCTCACTGTAACCAATTGGATCCACAACATCCTCTGCAAAGTGCACCCTCTTCTTCTTCTTCTTCTTCTTCTCTGATCTCTTCTTCCCATCTGAGCAAAAGGCAGCACAGTTTCCACACATACCCAATCGACACGGAGTTTAATCAGCTCACTTCAGTAAATTAAGGGCATCTTTTAGACCAACAGAACATGGAAAAACATATATACCAGCAGTAGCAGATATACAAGAACGAAGGGCTGCAGCTTGCCGTGAAGACTGAGCAGCAGCCGGATCAATTTGCCCAACTACTGGGAATTGATGATGAGCGGAAGTGGGCAGAGACTTCTGAAGGCGGAGGGCAAGGAGGATTACAGTTCCGGAGACAGCCATGGCTGTGGCCAAGACCACCCCTTGCGAGCTCAAGATCGAGGCCATGCGGCAGCAGCTGATAGCTAGATAGCTAGCTAGCTAGATAGCAGTTGAAAATTTTCAAAAGAAAAAAGAAATTGGAGGGAACTAATTGACAGAAGGATTAATCATAGAATGAGAGGGAATAATATTACGACTGTTTCCGGCAGGGGGAAGGTTTGGTTTTAAAGTTCGGTTTATTGTATGTGAATGAATGCGAAACTAACTGCGACCCCTCCTTTTTTCTTTCTGACGTTGTGGAATAATCAGCTTGGAATTGTTTATTGAGTATAGATAATATGTATAAAGGTGAGTTGGATTGGTCATGGGTTTGATTTCCTTATGATTTCTTAATTCTTTACATTTAACTTAATTTATAACCACAACAAATTAGAAAAAGAATGTGAAAGGTAGGGAAATACAGAAATTAGTGAATGAAAAAGTGTATAGAAACCAGAAAGTAATGGGAAAGGGTGCCGGATCGCATATGGGGAATGACCAATCAAAATGCAACAAACTTATATATGCAGTGTTAATTACATGGGCAATTGCCATTGCTTTTAGATGACATGGTCCGGAAGCCTGATTAACTTGTCCTATAACGTGATTATGTCATATAATATATAAATGCATAATGGAATGAAAGTCGAACGTATATTCGAAAAATTAAGTGATTGTACCGTATAATAATTCAACAATGAGATGGAAATCAGGAAGTATGTCATGAAAAAATAATTGTATTATACAATAATTCGCCATAAAAGTTGGAGGGAAGATTAAGAAGAAAGAAGATGATCTCGAAGCTAGTTAGCTAGAGATTTGCTTTGTTTTTTTCTCTATTTCTTTTTTTTTCCGTAAACAAAAAAGGTTTGGCAATAGGCAGGACATGGGGTTGTGATGATGTCAGTTATTTCTTGTCAAGGTAGAAGACGTTGCTTGGTGGCTGCGCATGCTTCTTCAATTATTTTGATATACTCAGTATATGAATGAGTAGGACCAGCCTAACTTATAATAAATTCACACACACATCTCCCCTCGATCCTATATGTATATATCATGGAATATTGCGGGAAGCACTCTATGCCATATCCGAGCTCATAGATGGCAAAATTAGTTGGCTGATTAACTTACTTGAAAATTATATCTTCTGTCAATCCAAGTTATTAAACAGGAAGTGCTTGCCATTCCTGGTTTGTTAGGGCCAAGAATTTGGGAGTTTCGTAATGCATATAATTTTTATCTTCATCTTATCATTATTCTTTTATTTTTAAAAAACTAAACCAGGTCCATCCTTCCCACATGACGAGTACGAAGCATTTTTACTTTCAATTTTTTATTTAATTTTTAACATTTTTTTATTCTTATCTATTTTTCTTTTTCTTTTCTTTTCTTTTTTTGTAATAAAGGTGTTCGAGATTATTTTCCATAACTCTCATGAACATCCTACAAAGTTCATGACGGGAATGTTCGAGTTTTAACCGACTATTTCCCATGACTCTCATGAACTCCCTACAGAGTTCATGACGGGACAAATTATAATTCGAGTACAAGCCTTTTCTTTTACATAATGAAGGGTGTTTGAGTTTCAACTGACTATTCATCGCCACTCTCATGAATACCGCACAAGTTCATGGGACATGTTATAATTCGGCCATACATGTCAAACTTAGATTTTTTTTTTATTTTAAAAAAGAAAACATAGGATATTACTTGGTTAAACGAGTTCTGTAACATAGAAGAAGAAAAAACAAGCCGCGGCATTGCCGTAGGCTTTTTACTAAGTATAGAACTAAAGAAGAAAACAAGAAAAAGAAGACAACCACGTTATTATGTATAAAATACAGATATGCTTATGCCTTTTTTATGTGTAAGAAAGAACATGATGTATTTTCAATTAATTAGTGGATGATTAATTTAATTAATAGTCTTTTTTTTAATGTTGCCAAGTGACGTTGTTAGGTATCAAAAGAACTTGCGGTTGCGCGGAAGGTGCCCTCGTTTTTCTCAGCCCTGAAAAAGAAAATATTAAAACAACAATTATTAATTCTAATGATTAAAGAGAAAAAAAAATGTCCATAAGAAGAAGGTTAATTTTAAAACTTTCTTATTTATCAAAAGAAGGTGCAAGACAATAGTATACACATTCGTCTGGTAATCAAGATGTTTCAGGTTCGATACAAGTGGGGCTATACGTGTCTTATTTATTAATTATTATAATTTATATTTTATTCTAATAGACCCATGAGCTTCCCTATAATAATAATAATAAATAAATAAATAAAGTTTCTTGCTGAATGGAACTGTCTCAACGAACAATGACCATGGAGTAGCTAATAATGAGTGGCACATTTTATTAATCACCTTTAATGTCTGAATAAAGATGCTTGCGAAATATAAAAACATATATTGATAATGTGTTTATTTCGGGGGGTAGCTAGCCATTAGCGTTCAGATCGTCCCCTATTTTATAGAGAGAAGGGGAGGTGATGATAACTGCCTCGTGATGGGCTCTCGGGCTTGTCTGCAAAGAGCCTCTCGGCTTATGTTTTATTGGGCTTTATTTAGGTCGTTACTGTAATTACTCTTTTGGGGGCCCTTACTTTGAGGGAGCCCCTCCGATACATAACGATAAGACAATCCTTAAGACTAACACAGGGGAGAGCACCTCCGATATATAAGGATGAGACAATCCTTAAGACCAGTCCAATAAATACCTTATGTTTAAAAAAATAAAAATTTCATCTTCTAGAGAAGCTCGAAACCCGAGAAATAAATTATCCGTCCAAAAAATATATATATATATATCTTTTAAAGATTTTTAAAATAAAATTTTAGAAATTCTTTTTTCTAAAGAAAGCTAAAAAAAATTTAAAAAATAACGAATTGCCTCACAAACCTATATCTATATAAATAAAAAAAATTACAATTATTTTTTATTTTAAAAATTCAAAAGATCAAGCAAATTTCTTCCAGCGTTACGCAGGTAGAAAACTTAAGAGTTTAACACTGATAACAAATATATGGTACTAATATATAGTCCCTTAAATGTATGATATCATAGTGAAGATTAACAAAAAAGGAAAAAAAAAAACTCATCAAAAGGCATATCTAGCCAAACCTTTAAAGAAACAACAAACCTTGGATAATACGGTGGTTATCTTGAAGCCGAGATGATCCAATAATATAAACTATATGCAATAAAATTATAGATTAGATCATCTTAAGATATTTAAATCACCATAATCAATATGAAAAAAAGAATGTGAGTTAAAAAAAATCAAAAATTCAAGAACAATGATTCTTTTCAGAAATTAGTTTATATTTATAAAGTTCTTCAGCATCGTAAAGATAAAGATAAATTTCACTAATCAATTTCCTAATTAGTAACCCAAAAAAAATCGTCTGATTACTAGACCCACATGAAAAGAATGATGCAGCGAATTCTCAAATCCTCGGCCGCTTGCTCGTTCCTTAGTTGAAAAGAGTTTCATAAATCCATAGGAATGAAAGAAGAAAAGAAATTCAAAGCACAACATTTATCTGTATAAATTTAATTGCATACATCAAAGAATTTCAAGTGAAACAATAACAGATGAACAACTCACCATTAGTGGTAAATGCACTTTTTCAGAGCACATGGTTGGTAATGATATTCTTTAAGAACTAAATAAGCATTGTTTATTTATGTGGTTAATATTCTTATTTATAATATATCATACAAATCTAAAAATTATATTCTGAGTTGTATTATGAGAGTTTGTATATATTCTTATTCACTTATATTAGGCAGCTGTTGGAGGTTTTCTTCATTCGTCGGATTCTTCCTAATTCTTCCCGTGATTATCCTTAGGCTTCGTCCTATTTATGTACACATATCCTCATCAATGAAGTTAACGAATTATTCCACAAAAGCTAATTATTTATTTTAAAAATCAAGAAAATAATGAACGATCCCACAAAATATATATTTAAATATTTTAAAAATACTTTTATTAAAAAACTTAAAAAATTGAGAAAATTCCATTGAGAAACGAAGCATTCTGAGGCCTTCCAGCGGGGTCCAACTCGTACCTTGATTTCATATATATATAAATTGAGCGAACATCAAGACTTCCATGAGACATAAATCCCATACCAAGGATGGCACTAGGGAAGATTTGGGATGGCTATATCCATCTTATACCCATACATGTTAAGAAAAGTCAATCATAAACCCCTCCCAAACCCGTTAAGGTTTTAAAGGAAAATTTCCAAATCCATCCCACTAATTTAACGAAAACTCATTGGAAACCAATTTTTTTTCGTTAATAAGTTTGCGAGAAAATTTTGTATGAACTTATCATAACATCTGATTTATAGAAAATGATTTGATATTACAAAAAGTATTCAAATACAAAATATAAATTTCAGACAAATAATTATATGAAAAAAATAAATCACAACACTTATAAGTTCATAACATGTTCGAGAAAAAACGAACTACAACACTTATAAGTTCATAATATGTTCAAAAATAATAAATCACAACACTTTTAAGTTCATAAAACTAAACCAGTATTATAAATACTAGAAATTGGAATTATAAATAAAGGAAAATAAAAGAAAATAATAAATGTTATTTTGTAAATGTGAGTAATCTATAGGGCAACTTAGTAAATTTACATTTAACGGATTTGAGACGGGTTTAAAGGTAAAATTCTAAACCCTTCCCAAATCCTATAGGGTTTTGATTTTCTCTAAACCTTTCCCATGACCAAACGGGTTAAACCCCTTAAGCACTTATCAGGGCTTGGGACTGGTAAAATATCCGTTTGCATAAACTCATTGCCATCGCTACCCCGAACTTAACTAATCAACTGGGAACATATAGGGTCGGCCATTAAAAGGAGACACAAACGCTCAATAGCCAGACGAAACTTACGGAAAACTTGGGTGGTTCTACGCCTTCCAACGGACCCCTAAAAGAGGAGTGCATTCCATGGATTAGGTAACTGTTCCATTTACACCTCCAAAATATATTATTTATTTATTTTGCTGAATCCTCCAAAATAAAATACACTTGCAAGCAAGTTACCATTTTATGAAAGCTCCGGCAAATTGCTCGAGCCAACTAGAAGGAAAACGTGGACAATAAGGGCATGAAATGAGAAATTATTGGGTGATCATACATCGCCATTTGGTATGAGGAAGTACCAATTAAATTGCATGAAACTAAGAATTTTGTACTAATTACTCAGATAATTACGATAATTATTTTTCATTAAAAAATTCTTATTGATTCTTTTTCACCACGTCGATAGGATTATCTAAAATTTTCTCGTACGGCATATGGGAAGACACATTTCCTTTGAAAAACAGCCCGATCTAACTAACTACTCTGGGATCCAAACTTCTGGATCCAGAGTGGGGGGCAGATGATGGGCCTCAAAGTAAGGGCCCCCAAAGAGTAATTATAGTAACTCCCTAAATAAGGCCCAATAAAACATAAGCCGAAAGGCTCTTTTGATGGAGGCCCGTGAGCCCATCATGAGGCAGTTATCACCACCCCCCTTCTCTCCATAAAATGGGGGACCATCTGCCCGAAAAGAAAAACTTTGGCCTGAAACCGCTAATGGTTAGGTACCCCCCGAAATAAACACAATATCATATATATATATTACACATGAAATTAAAATGTTTGAGAAGCAATGCAAAGCAAATGGCATTTCCTTTGAAAGCTTTGCCTCCTGTCCTGTCAGAGGAAGCTGATAGCTAGCATATATAGATTCTTAGAAGTGGACGTACACTTTTGTAATTATGTTCACTGTCTGTTGTAACACTAACAATTCCCTCGCTGTTGTATTCAAGATTCAGTGTTCTGTTAGCTCAACGGAGGCCACGACTTACCTCCGATATATGATAGTCCGAATCATCAATAGTCTTCGTGGTGTTCAGCATCTTCTGAACTCTTTGATTGAACCCCGAGGACTACCTATGATGGAATTTAGTCAACCGTTTACACTAGGCAAAAGGTTTCAGTTAGATTACGTCGAGAGGAGAAGCTGGAAATCTCCGTTCTGTTCGCCCTTGCAGATCCGGTAAAGCCAGAAGGACAAGCACTTTACAAGAAATGAAGAACAGAAAAACTCGAATGCTTAAAGTTACATGTAGATTTACAGGGACAAGCGGAAGGAAGACGTGTCGGGACTCAGTTCAGTGGCTACATTGAGGAGGTGGTCGAGATTGATGTCTGTGGGGTAGTGCTGTAAAAGCTTCAGGTTGGCTATAAAATCGCCGCTCAGTAGCCGTCCCTTCAGGCACAGCAGCATCGCACAGCAGACTCGTAAAAGCATGTCCTGTAAAACGTTAAGTATAATGCATGCGCACTAATTAAAAAGAAATTGATGGACTTATATTTGCCCAACCTACTAGCTGAATGCTAAGAATATATATCGGGAGAAGGTTGTAAAAAATGAACCAAACCTGAACTCCGAAAGGGTTGCTTAGAAGTGAATCCCATATTCTCAAGATGGACTGGAAGCTGAATTCTTGAGTTAGCAGCAGTGTGATCCATCTAAACGCATAGAATTGGGGCTGAACCTGCTCGTAAGTAATAGAAGTCTTGATGCGGAGAACAATTCTGCAATGTATACAGGAAGGAAGGTGCGGTTCAAATCAACACCCTGGGGTGAGTTAACTAGCGACTACCTTCGTGGTGTACTCGAGATGCCGCCACAGTTCCTCATCATTTTCTTTCAAGAGCTCCGACAAGCGCGAAAGGGTGGAAAGAATTCCGCCTGCACTGTTGTCCAGCTGTTGGCAAAAATGGTCCACCGAGTCGCTCAACAGCCTAACAAAGCATGAGAAGCTATCTGCCTCTGCATTTGCCTGATCCGACGCATTCAACGTTACTCTGTTATTCATGATAGTCCATTTGAAAACTGACTTTTACGGTTGAAAATTCGAGCTGAGAAAATGATCTTACAGCATTTTGCTCATTTGGATCAGTGCTAAATACGTAGTATATCGGTGCCAGGACCTCGTTCATGCCTTGAACATATCGAATGGCAGGATTGAGCTTGGCGAAGAGGATAAGTATGTTTCTCATTGCTTCCTGTCGACAATTACATGAAATTAATTTGGACCTCAGCTGTAATAAAATTGTACTGCTAAGGCTATGCAATCGAAAAAGGCCAAAGATACAGTTCTTTAGTGATAATTAGTACCCGGTGTTTTCGACTGTTTTCGGTCTCTCCTGAAAAGAATTTCATGTCTGGGTGTGTTCGCTGCAAATCCCGGTCTATCTGTTCCACAATCTCTGCGTACTAGAAAGTAGATACTTATGGACCCACGGGATACAAATTAAGCTAAAGCATGAGAGAACGAACACAAACAGAGATGGAGTAGAATAGGCATTCGCAATATTCACCTGGAAAAACTGACTCCAAGCACTGGCTTTGCCGACACTGAGAGGGTGATCTTCTGGAGAAATTTTGCGCCGTTGAAGTGGCCCATCAGTAGTATCAGTCTCGACTTCCTCAGCAGGAGTTGTATTTTCGCCTCGACTCTGTGCAAAGTCCGACTATCTAGAGTCAAGATTTTAGTTAGTGAACCTTTTCTCTTCTTTGTAAGGATGCTACTGCTAGTAGGACTACAACTCATAGAACGACTGCAATTCATAGGACGAAATCACAACTGATAAAGTTCTGCTTTTAAAAAGGCTGTTGAGGATGGGCACTGAAGGGATGGGCTTACAGGACTTGAGAGGAGCTCTTCTTTCAGCTTGGCATACTTGGATCGGTTCTCAGTTAAGTCTTTCTCCCACAAATCACGACTTGGGGGAAGGTAGCCCAGCAGCAGCTGGGTGAAAGAACATTCAACAACAACATCTCTCTTAATGAGAAATTGCAAACGTGATTTTCCTTAGAAATCGATATTTGCATAACCATTGGCATGAGGCTTTTTTTACTAACCTTCCAAGTCGTCGCACGCAAACCTCCTCCATCAGGAAGCCCTTTATTGGCAATTCTCTGCAGTTTCTCCAAATTTATTTCTTGCTGGGATAGCTACATGAAGAAAAGAGAAATCACATAAGCAAAAACAGACCTGAGACCAAATGCAAGAGAAGAATGTTATATTAAACATGCTTATAGCGTAATGCTGCACCAGTATTTCTAAGGAATGGTACTCAACGAACCGTCCTTTTGCTGAGGACAATGCGTGGCAGAAATTAATGGAGGATTATTAGTACTCGACAACATTAAATGAATGAAACAGGGTTTCCCGCTGACAGCATATATCTTATGTGGAAGGGTACTCCTCAAAATCATGCTGACTGTCAGCACCCCGTACACTGACATCCCAAAAAAAAAAAAACAAAGAAAAGAAACAGAAGCGAATATGAAGATGAGTTCTGCAATGTACAACGATGAGACATTTCACCTAGAACATAACAGTAGACGAAGTACACATAATCGAAATAATACTCTACCCATACCATATGTCCCAATGCTTTGTGATATATTAGGCTACCTGGGTTTCTAAAAGAAATATAAAGCAAAGATGATTACTGGGTTGATATTCGATAGCTCACCTCATGCTCAAGATCGGACCTCTTCTCATCAGCCGCTATGACCTCCATTGCAGAGACGGAGCCATGCCCATCCTTAGCGGGCCTTACGAGAAGGCTCCTAAAATCCAAATCCACGCCCCTCGGTTTCTCATCATCGAAATCGCAGGCCGTCACTGGCTCCACGGAGCCGAGGCCATTGGGCTCGAATGCCTTGAGCTCTTCACCCGGTTCCAGGACTGAATACCAGCCATTCTCAGGTTCCTTGAGATCGAAACCAGCGACTAAGCTTCCGAGCCTGTCGGGGAAGACCTTGCGGGGCTTGTCAGGGATCTTAAGCTTGCCCTTGAGCATTGGGGGATCAAAGTAGCACTCAATTTCAGTGCGACTGTAATTGCATTGGAGCTGTGCAGGCTTAATCTAGACCAAAAATGAATGGATCTTCTTGATTTTTGTCCACTCCGATTCTCTCTACTTTTTTTTTTCCCCTGTCTGGGTAAAAATTCTTTCATTTTTCTTTTCCTCTTTTAATTGGGTTTCTATACTTGGAAATGAATTGAGGCGGAGAATATGGGTTGAGGGGACTGGTAGTTTTAACGGTTGAATGGTAGTTGATCCCATGTACTTGCTTGTCGTTTGTGCTTTGTCCGACACGTTAACGCTATGTCAGATGAAATTCAAGAGGCCATGTCCAGTGGGCCTTGGGAAAATAAGGAGATTATTTCTGGGCCGACCTCTTCCCAAAGTTCAAACTTCAAAGAGTAATAAATAAAGGGCTTCTACTAGATTGGGCCTCCAGTGGCCATTATCTGAACCATTCTTTCCTCTTCTCTTCCCCTTGTTGGGCCTTAAAACTAATTCCCTTTCGGCCTTTAACAAACACATCATGGAAAAGACGATAAGCAGAAAATCGGAGAGAAAATTGGGACATCTATATATATATATATATATATATATATATATATGAAAGTTGTGCTATTTCGTTCAATATCGGGGAGAGTATGATTCGAAATCGTACTCTCGAGACTATAATTCGTTCTCGTTTATTTTTATTATATTTTGATATCTTTATTCTACTTATTCTATTTGACTTTTGACGAATAGAAAATAAATGCGTTCACATTACTATTTCGTTTTGTTATACAAATTAAATATTTATTTTTAGTATAGGAAATTATAAATTCTCTTCTAATTTTTTATATAAAATAGTAAAATAATTTATATATTACTTAATGATGAAGTAAATATTAATAATAATAATATTAATAAGTGAATTTTTATTATATTTTAAAAAATTTTATTTACTTATAATATATTCTATTCAACTTTCAATAAATAAAAATATGAAAGCAATAAGTGCGTCCATATTATTGCTATTTCATTTTATCAATATTTTATATTTAGTATATAAAATTATAAATTTTCCTATAAATTTTTATATATAAATAATGCAATAATATATACATTACTTAACGATAAAGTAAATAATAATATTATAAAATAATACAATAATATATATGTTTACTTAACTATGATGTAAATAATATGTGCCAGTAGGACAAAGTATTTCATTGAGACTCCCCGTTTCTGCTCGAACTTTCGGTAGGTTTCCCGCTTCTCCATCTACCGTGGCGAGTCATAAATCATCGGAAACTACTCCAAATCTTCATGTAAATCCCATATCGAGCTCAATTTCGGGTGACAAGGTAGGCAATGGAACTAAAAGCTGGAGAAATCTATTTGGATCCGAATGCAATCAATTTTGGGTTTTTCATTCTCTTGTTGAAGTTAGTGGAAGGAAGATAGCTAAGCCTCCAAGGGAAGTGATCGAAAGGGGGAAGAATCAATGGCAAAACTGCTTGATTGGCTGGTTCGTTGGCTCTGCTCCGATTTTAAGCAAGTTACCTCCGCCATTAATATGCCTTGGGGAAAGAAGAAAGTTGTGCATGTATCTACAAAAGGCCAGCTCTGTATTTTTAAATTCTCTGATGAAGAAACCCTTTAATTTGGCTATAATACGGTAAGTACCTCATAAATCCTGTGCAACCACAAATTGGATTTTGATGGAGAGGCGCATTATGTATGTACTATGTCATGCGAAGGATCTTCGTTGTCGATGAGCACGTAGCGTTTAAGGAAACCTGAAGTTTTTATGGGAATTTAACGTGCAAAATCATTTTATCTTAGACGAATATTATATGACTACGTGGTTCAATTTCGCATCTTATTTTTCGATGAGTATACAAGAGAAATTTCATGCATCAACGGGGAGTAGGGGAAAATAGAAAGTTTCTTTACAAGTTCTAGAATTTTTTCGAACCGCAATGTGAGAGCTAATTCCAGTTTTCTTGCAAGTTTTGGCATATTATATTTGTATAATATCATAGACCAGTCCTCTAGGTTGATCGACTGGCTCGCTTTCTGAGCCGAGCCCAGCCGTAAGCGATAGCGGCGCAGTCACCTGTCAGTAAGTATCTAATTAAAATTATGTTTAAAGAAGCAGACAGAAAGTGTACGACAAGTCAACACCGACGAATCTCTGAAAATCTGACTCCGGTCGTTGAATATGTAATCGCAAAAATTGACTGATGTGGTTGATACTAATAAATTATAAGAAATAGTTTGAGACCTCGTTAGTTCATACTTTCACTTACACAAATACATGAGCATGTAGCGTAGCGCAGGGCACTTGACCTGGGAAACGGATGTATTCATTCATGGGGTCCCGAGTGACCAGTGGAGGCGTGGGCCGGGAAGTGGAGGGCATCACGGCAGAGCCAGCAGAGGACGCGCCGGAAGTGGTGGCGGAGGAAGAGAACATGGAGGAGGAGGAGTTGGTGGTGACTAGTGAGTGACTGAATTGGAGTTGAGGTCGGGGGAGCTAGTGGACAGACAAGGTGAGAGAGAGAAAGAGAGCGAGAATATGCCCGTGGCATATCCGGGGGGATATCATTATCCCGTCGATAGAATATTCCTCCCCGGCCCGGCCTACCGTCTACGCTGTCCAGCAAATACGAGACGAATATTCTCTTCTCAAACCACTGATGCGTAAATTCCGGTTTTGTCCTTTCTTTGACTTTGATAACATCTCTTCCCCTTCCTCTTTTCCATTTGTCCCGTCGTGTTGCGTAAATGTAATACAATCCAAAAAACAAAAGAAAAAAGATTAGATTGTTTTTCTATTTTTTTAGATTAATTAATTAATTCGTTTATTTTTTTTCTTGGTAAAAGCCGTGGATCTATGGATATGCTCATGAGGTTCCCTTCGGATTATACGCCACTGGATAGTGGCAAATGTGGTTGGCTCGGCTTCTAAACGGCTCAGCCGAGCTCCCCATTTTTGTGCCCAAAAAATTAAAAGAAAGAAAATTACAATTTCCCCCTGCAATTGGAATTCTTTTTTGGGCAACTCTTTTTGCTTTCTTTTTTTTTTCCCCCTAAATAAACTCGGACATATATCATTATCATTAATTAATAAAAAGTAAAAACTGTCCATTGTTAACGAACGAGCGTTTGATATAAAAACCCCGACTATTATTTTGGTTTGGGCAGTTTACTACATAATGCATGCTAGACTATATATATATATCATATGCTGTGTAAAGTATATTATATATGTATAAAGGTTTAAACTTGTGGAAATCGAATTAATTCTAATCGGTAAATGATGATAAAATCCGTCCGATTTCTTCCTTAATTTGAAACAGAGGATCAAGGTGAAAGGGGCCTCATTAATTGGCCTGGCTCATTATTAGCCCACTAACAAAACTAATTTTCTTACCACATAAATGAAATAACATAATGAAATATCTCTCCCAAAATCAAATCAAATCCAAATCCAAATCCATACAGAAAAGCACCTTTCAATGTAGGGCCGGCCGTCTCCTCCGGAAGATAGATAGAGATAGACTACCCAACTGATCATGCATCAGAGCTCTTTGGATCATCACGGAAAAGGAGCCACCTGACCCGCCACTTGGCCAATCCCCGAGGCATCCAAAAATTAAATAAAAGCTTAAAATTACGGAACAATTAATAAACCGTATTTTATACCAATGAACTTTAATTGTAATTGTATTAATCACTTATAAATACCTTCTTGTCAGTATTGGTTTTTGCTTCGAGTGTAACCGAAAAGAAAGAAAAGCAAAAATTCCACGCCACCCAATCTAGAAAGAATAACTTTTGAAAAAAGAGAAAATTTATATAATTTACGAAATTAACTAATTATTATTTATTTATGTAACCAAAAAAAAAAAAAACAAAACAAATCAAAACAGAGAGGTATTCTTATATTCTCTCCAGCACACAGAAAACAATTAAAAAGAAAATGAGAATAAAAAATTGATTGCATATTCGAAGCACCAACAGACGAATATTCCCGCCCCGTTCTGTTTTCCGTTAAATACTCCTCGCCTTTCCCTTTACTGTCCCTCCACCCTCTCCTCTCCTTTCCCGGCGAGCACCTCTTCCCCCCTCACCCCGCGGCCGGAAAAGTTAAAAAAGAGAAGGGTTTTCCTCTCTGCAATTTCCGACTCCGAGCAGCACCCATGAAGTTCGGCAAGAGCCTCAGCAACCAGATCGAGGAGACGTTGCCCGAGTGGCGCGACAAGTTCCTGTCCTACAAGGACCTCAAGAAGAAGCTCAAGTCCATCGACCCTAGGGCCGCCGCCGAGAGGCCAGCCAAGCGCCCCAGGAGCGACCCCGACCGTGCGGACGCCGGGAACAGGGACGGGATAACCGAGGAGGAGATTCAGTTCATCAGGCTGTTGGAGGACGAGATGGAGAAGTTCAACTCTTTCTTCGTCGAGAAGGAGGAGGAGTACATCATCCGAATGAAGGTATTTATTTTAATTCAATTCAATTCCCCTCTTTCATACCTCTGGAATCGCAATCTTCTTGCTGAATCATCATTGTTTAAATGCTCTTTCGACATGCAAGCATATATATATATATATATATATGATTTCGCTTCTTCTGAGATTAACAGAATTGCTGGAAATTGAACGAATTATGATCTCCAAATATCATGCGGCGTTCTAGGAATGGAATTTTTTATTTTTTTTCAATATCTTAAGCTATGATCTTTGAATTGACCAATTCTGAGCAAATTTAGCTCCCCGGCGATGAGGAGGACCTGATCTTATTTATTTATTTATTTATTTTTCCGAGTCCGTAGTTTAGCAGCTAGTGCAGGCAGGCAGGTAGCACGAAAGATGGCAGATTTGCACATCTTTTTAGTTTATAATTGATGAGTCAAGGTTTAGGGGCAAAATTCAATTTTTTTGATGAGATTGTATAAAGGTGTGGGCTTTTATCTGTATCTGCAATAGTGTGTGGGAGACACTTTCATGTTCAGAGATGAAGAAAGCGGGAGAAAACGATACGATGTGGAGTGTTTGTACTTTGAGGTTGCCCCTTCAAGGAAACCTGTGATTCTAGGAGGACAATGTATTGTTTTTTTGTGCATGAGAGGTGAATTCCCATCTGATGGCTATGGTCTCCAGCATGCAATATACGACATTTCATACATGCCACTGGATCTACCATACCGTACTGTTGGATGAATTTGCCAATGCAACGAAAAAGTCAAAAAGGCCAGATCCTCGGTTTCCTCTGTCTCCTGCCGAAATCCTTGTTAGCTTGGCTTAAATATTAGCAAGGACAGATAGAGCTGTTGAGAGGATCTTGAGTAGTGGGGTCAGTTGAATGACATGTGCCCTTCTCCTTGCTGTTGGTGCACTGCAGATATTACAAGATGGGATTGCGAAGGCAAAAGATTCCAATGAAGAGATGCTGAAGATTAAGAAAGAGATTGTGGACTTTCACGGAGAGATGGTCTTGTTGGAGAACTATAGTGCCCTCAACTATACAGGTACTTCCACCTCAGCTTTAACCTGTACTCCTTTTTTCTTTTATCAGTACCCGACATGACCGAATCTGATCACTAGTGAAACTAAATTGTAATTTTAATAGATGCACCATTTTGTGGTTAATTAGTTATGAAACTTTGTAAAGCCAGCAATGTGAATGAGACACGGCAAGCATAGTTTGCCCACTTTGTTTTATAGAGATGTTGCATTAATTCATCCAGCGACTTGAATTGTTGCAACAGGGCTTGTTAAAATTCTCAAGAAGTACGATAAAAGGACTGGAGCTCTGATCCGCTTGCCCTTCATACAGAGGGTGTTACAGCAGCCCTTCTTCACCACCGACCTGCTCTACAAGCTTGTGAAGGGGTGCGAGGTGTTGCTAGATGGACTCTTCCCCAAGCACGAGCCCAAAGAGGACCCATCTTTTTTGGACCAGACAAAAGCAGATTGTCCTCACAATGTGGAGGATGAGGGTTCGCAGCCTAGTACTTCCACCACCACCACCACCACCACCTCCTCCTCCTCTTCTAAAGATTCATCTGTTCCCCTCAGAGCGCCCAATGAACTTGCAGAGATAGAGCACATGGAGAGCTTATATATGAAGAGCACAATCTCGGCACTTAGAGCTCTGAAGGAGATTAGGAGTGGCAGCTCAACTGTTAGCGTGTTCTCGCTGCCCCCGCTTCATACAAGCGGGTTGGAAGAGACGTGGAAGAAGATCCCGATTCTGGAGCAAGCAGCAAAGTAGCATCTTTCTTGTTTTAGTTAGTTTTCCCTACTTGTGGGGTTATCGTATTTCATGATTAATGTATGTGATATATATAATACATGCCCCTATGTATGTAAAGCGAGAGATTATTTGCAATCCTCCTCACAAGACCAGTTAGAATGCCAGATTATAAAGCCTGCCCACTTTGCATTACTTATATATGTATGAATAATGCAGACTATCTGTCAGTAATCAGTATAGGAGAAGATCACTGATCTTTCTCGAAATCTTTCTGATCTAAATTATAATGAGATGTTTTCAAACTGAAGTGTACGTTAACGCACCAGTTTCGGGTCCTAACTCTCATGTAATTCTGCATCACAAACATCATTTTCGAAACATGCCCACAAGTGTACGAGCTGGTGTAAGCTGAAAATGCACGTGAAAGTAATACGCTTGCCCACTGGACTGGACTGCCTACTCGAGACAGCCAGCCCTGACTTGGAGGAGATGATAAGAAGATGATGCAGCACCAACCAATATGTGAATCTGTGGTGATTATGGTGCGTGCTGAACTGAAGGTATATCTCCAGCTGGTGCTCGGAGTTACGTTAGTATCCTTGAAGGAGGAAACATATTTGTTGAATCAAATCATGCTAGGTCGTTATTATCATCGTTCCATTCGTGTGACTCTCTAATCACTGCAATTGTTTGTCAGAATGCTAGTGCTCTCTCTGTATAGTCTGCATTTTCCTTTTTTATGTGTTAATTCCAGTTTGCAGATGGTTCGCGTTCAGCAACTCCTCTTTTTAAGTTTTGATATGCACAGCACGAACAAGTCAAATTCACTAAATGCATCTATTGTGAATTAAGCTGTTTCTTTATCCAGCTGGAATACAAATGTATTTGTGAAAGAGACCGACCCGGCTTATGATACCACGAGATGAACGAATTATGAGTACTCTATGACTGTTCTCCACAAAAACAAAGAGATCAATTGAACTGATCAAATGCCATCTTTTTGTGCAGGCTATCACTGGTACATATTCATCTATCTTATCGTGTTCTTTAGAATTTCCATTCATGCAGATGCAGGCACAAGCTGCAGCTAATGTGAATGTGAAACCAGAGAGAATGAAATGCTTCCCCATTAGCTTTTGCACAGAAGATACGACATATTAAAGAGAAGAAGAAAAGATAGCTCGAGAGGAGAGACTGATATAGAAATAAAGGGAGTTAAAAGTAGAGATCAGAAACAGGTCGAGTTAACATGCATATATTAGAAAGTAGCACAGAGAATAAATTTGGCTCAATCAATCAATATGTATATGTTAAAAAGAAAGGAAAACGCGTTGTCCCAAGATTAAAGCAAAACTTCAATTATCAAACGGACTAGCCACAGGCTCTCAATAATAACTTCATTCATCAGTAGCTTGTTAACCGTTATTTGATTGGAAGAACTGGATGTATATTGTTCTGCTTTCGATATCTGCTGCTGCTTCTACGCCCGTCTGGTTAAGCACAATGTGCATAATTGCAATACCGTGTTGGAAGCAAATGAAGGGAGTGGAGTGGATACTCCATCTCCAATATAAAAACTATATATATGGACTGCATTATACAATACATGTGGATTAGATGTGTTCATACCATCAAGGAGGGGATAAACAGTACTATATATATATATGTCATCCATAACAGATCAGAAACCCAGCAATAGTGGCTCATATCTTTCCCTTCCTGTTAATGATGGAAGCTAAAGGGTTGGTTTTTCTTGTGATTCTGGCGTGTACCTATGGAGTCAAAGGCCAAGAAGGATTGAAGAATGGGTTCTATTCATCCTAGTGCCCAAAAGCGGAGGCCATAGTGAGATCGACTGTCAATCATACTTCAACAAAGATCCCGCCATTGCCCCTGGCCTCTCGAGACTTCACTTCCATGACTGTTTCATTCAGGTATATAATCTCCAGTTTACTTGCTTGCAGCCCAAGGAAGACGGCATGTCGGCACAAGCTTGTGGAAACAGAATGGAATTATCAGATGATGCTGACTCCGTTCTGAGATCTTTCCATTAATTATATATATATACGTATGTGGGGAGATAGTGTTTTTATCTTGCACTTTGCGGACTGACAAGCTTAGAACTCTACAGGGTTGCGATGGGTCGGTGCTGATTTCTGGGTCCTCAGCTGAGAGAAGTGCTGGGTCCAACTTCGGACTGAGAGGATTCGAAGTGATTGATGATGCAAAGTCCCCGTTAGAAGCAGCATGTCCTGGCGTCGTCTCTTGTGCTGATATTCTTGCCTTGGCTGCTCGTGATGCTGTGGACTTGGTTTAGCATGTCCTGGTGTCGTCTCTTGTGCTGATATTCTTGCCTTGGCTGCTCGTGATGCTGTGGACTTGGTTTACATACTAAACCCTCTCTCACACATATACACGAGTTTCCTATGAGATAAACAGAAACTTAAGGCGCTATTATGTGTTGCGACCATCTAACTTAAGTTTTGGTTTCATTTTCTGATAGACTGATGACCCAAGTTGGTCAGTTCCACTGGAAGAAGAGACGGAAGGATTTCTGTGGCATCGCAGACATCGAGTTTACTGACTTTCTTCGACTCAGTAGATCAACAGAGGCTGAAGTTTGCTGCTAAGGGCCTTGATGAGCACGATCTCCTTGCTCTTGTTGGTAAGTAATTTTTAACCCTTTACTAAGAATCACGCAAGATCACTAGAAACGCGAAACAGAACTTCTATAACTGATTGCGCATTCTTTAGTTACCGGCTGTACAACTTCATGAAAACTGGAAATCCAGACCCCACAATAAGCCAAGCATCACTCGTGCAGCTACTGACACAGTGCCCCAATGGGGACGACGGCTCCAAGAGGGTCGCGCTGGACAGGAACAGTCAGACAAAGTTTGATGTCGGCTTCTTTAAGAACATAAGGGATAGGAACGCAGTGCTGGAGTCGGACCAGAGGCTGTGGGGAGACCCTGCAACACGAAGCATAGTGCAGAACTATGCAGGGAGTATCAGAGGCTTGCTGGGTCTGAGGTTCGATATTGAGTTCCCGAAGGCCATGATCAAGATGAGCAGCATTGAGGTGAAAACTGGTGCAGATGGGGAGATAACGAAGGTCTGCTCCAAGTTCAATTGAGCAGTACTCATGTGATCGAGCGGAGGAAAATAACTAGGCGTATGAAAGTGTTTATAAATTATTGAATGAATTTTTCACGGGTTGTTGATATGGATGAAAAAAAATAAAGTAAAAATGACTGCAGAGTACGTGCATGTATGAATATGTACATATACAAAAAGCAAAGTAAATCGTCGCCTGAGAGATTCGAACTCTCGCGGGGAGACCCCATGTACTTAGCAGGCACACGCCTTAACCACTCGGCCAAAGCGACAGTTGATGCCATCATATCAATTGTCTTTTTTAACTCGTTGCACCTAAAAGCAGTACAATTTATTTATACTACTTCAAAAAGGAGAAGCAACTTATTAATCTAACATTCAGTTTACGGGAATATCTTTCATCCGATTCAATTAAAAAATAAGATCCCTTAAATCTAAGGTTAATTGATAAATTTAACTTTCACTTTCAACTCACTTTTTCCTCGGAAAGTTATCCAACTATCTCTCTCTTCCTCAACCCATGTTTCTCTCTTCCCCTTCTTTCTCGCCCTCTCTCTCCAATAAGACTTTATCCACCCCCATCTTATATTTACCCACAAAAAAAAAAAATTATCTTAGGTTAAATGAACTTTGCCTCCAATTTCTTAGGTGAGTTTGAGTTTGCCCCTCTAAATTTAAAATTTTTGCATGGTACAACTGATCTTAATGGAAAATAAACAAGGTGTCACATCAAACAAATTCCAATCAAAATTTCGGTCAAGAAAGAGCATATGTAACTCACATATAGGCAAAATTGTCCTCCATCTTACCATCTTCCCTTCCTTGCCCGCCATAAGCATCCTCTGGCTCATTATCTTCCCTTCCTATTGTAGATTGTTCAATTTGAAATTCCAATGATGCTGTCAGTTTTTGATACATAGTCCACGTACTCTGAATTTCAGTTCAAATTACAAAAACGTAAGCAGATCTATAATATAGAACATTCCCTTATGGACGTTCTTGAAATCAATACCCCGCCCTACTCCAAATTTCAGAGTCTAATTTAGCCTTTGAATGCTTGCGAGACTTTTTTCCGCTCAGAATGATTCTCCCGACTGGCTTTCTTCTTTTCTCTTATTTCATTGTCATTAGTGGCAGTCAAATTATCAAAAAGTCCAACGTTGAATTCCTCTAGCTTATGAAGATTATGCATGCAATTCCATCCCTTTTGTCTTTCATCTTCCCCAATCATTCGAGCCAATATATTCTGGAGGTGGGATCTGCAGTTCTCATTTAGTCAGAGATAATAGCATGGATAAAACATTCTCTGTTTTTGGTCAGAAATTTAGGGTTCACTTCAAATATCTTGGCTGGAATTTTGGCCGAATTTTTATTGGGAGGGCACCTTGCTTATTTTCTACTAAAGTTAAAGTCGGGGAGTACTTTGCAAAAATTTGAAGGTGAGAGGGTAAATCCAAACTCATCAAATAGGTCGGGGGTCAAAGTGCATGTAACTCTTTATCTTACAATGCATTTGGTTTTAGAGTTAAATTATGATTTCGTTTAATTTTAAATTTTTAAAAACTAAAAAATAACCCATAAATTTTTTATTTTTTTTTAAATGCCCCAAGCTCTCTCTCTCTCTCCATACTCAACTCTCTCTCCTGCTCTTCCCATGTCCTTCCTCCCTCGAGATCTTCCGCTCTAAACGGAGGAGAAAAGACCTCCCTGTTCCAAGATTCCAGTAGTTGAGCCCCGAGGTTGATCATTCAGGGTAGTATTCTTCCGTTCTTTGTCTATCTCACTTTCCGGTCGCGGAGGACCAGATCCAGCAGTTGAGGATCGGTGAAGCTGGACGAGGACAAGATCGCGGAGCTCCGCAAGATTTTACGCTCCTTCGACAAGAACAGAGACGGCAGCCTCACCCAGCTCGAGCTCGGCTCGCTCCTCCAGTCGGTCGGGCTCAAGCCTAGCCCCAAGCAGCTCAAGGCACTCACCCAGAGGGCCGACAACCAACAACAGCCTCGTGGAGTTCTCCAAGTTCGTGGCCCTCGTGGCACCCGAGCTCCTCCCCATCCCCTACAAGTCTCTTTACTCGGAGGAGCAGCTGAGGCGGATCTTCAAGCTGTTCGATCGGGATCAGGAAAGGACGATGAACAATGTGGCTTGAGGAGGAAGACGATGAATAGTGTTTTGGAGGGGAGAGAAAGGGTGGGGCAAAATTGAGAAATTTTAAAAAGTGAGGATCGTTTTGAAATTTAAAAAAATTTAGAATTGAGTTGAAATAGGATTTTAAAATCACATTGTCAATCCAAACATAGCACTAATATTTTACACGCATGACGTTATTTTTATCTTAAAATTCCGTGCGTTATACGAGTTTACACCTAATTACTACATATTGCATATAATTTTCAAAAATATTAGCAATTCTTGTAAAAATGCAATATATATGTATATATATATATATATATTTTTTCTTCGAATGATAGCGGATTCTTTCACACCTTTCAAATTTGTTCGAATTTTAAAGTATTTCTCCATTAGCTTTTTATACTCAGTGGACTTATAATTCGTATAGAATAGCAATGAGAACGTATATGAAGCAAAGACTTGATAACGGTTTAACATGACAAGAAGTCACATTTGGTACTTATAGTAGTTTCACTATTCGTGATTAGTACAAATATTTATAACTTTTAATGTTCATATATATATATACACATTAAATAATTTTACTTTTGAAAATTAAAATTAATTAATAACATTGATTGCAAAAACGTAGTCAATTTTTGTACGATTCTGTTTTCATATACACGTTATTATTACTTACAGAAATTATTCATATATATTTGTGAAACACAAATTTTCTTACTAAGAAAAATGGTGAGAGTTTTTAATAATGAATTTCAAGTTAAAAATAATTTTGTAATAAAATTAAGTATATACTTGTCTTATTTAATAGGTACCATATGTTTATTTAATATAATTGGATTGTAAAATTTACCACATCCTAATGAGAAAAAAAACAGGTTGCCCCCAACCTTTAAGGCTAAGTGAGTTCTAAACCCCGACTTCTAAAAAGTTGCACTTTACCCCCGACCTCTATAGAAAATAGGCGCTTTGTCCCCTCCAGTCAAGTGTCGTCCAAATTTATTTACGATAATAAAAAATATAATAATAATAATATTAAAATTTTCTTTTAAAAGGGAAAAGAAAAGAGAGACAAACTTCCGATCGGGAGGGGAGCCTCGGTTGGCCACCCCACCCCCCAATTGACATCGCCGGCAAGCTCGGAACCCACCGACGACATCGACTAGAGGGGTGGGGTGGCCGGTGGGGGCTCCCCCGCTAGCCATCCCACCCCTCGATTAGCGTCGCCGGCGAGCTCATAACCCCACATCGACCTCAACCTGAGAGTTGGGGTGGTCGAAAGGGGCTCTCCCACCCCCAATTTTGGGGATCTTGGTCGGGATCCCCGAAAATTGGAGGGTGGGGGAACCCTACTCTACCCTTTCAGTCGAGTTCACCATTGGGTTTTGAGCTTGCTGACGACGTCAATCGAGGGTGGGGTGGCCAGTCAGGGCTCCCCCACTCCCGATCGAAAGTTTGATGGTTTTTTTTTCTTTTTTTTAAGAATGGCAAAGTGCCTATTTTTTTTTTTATAGAGGTTGGGGGGTTAAGTGCAACATTTTAAAGGTAAGGGAAGGCAATGGTTGTTCACCCTCTAAGGTTGGGGGCCAAAATGCTTTCTCCTCCATTCTAATTTATTTTGCACACTCATTTTGAAAGGAATCTTTCAAATGTTAAATGTCTGTTTTTTATATGATTATAGGTTTACAAAATTAATAATATGTCTTTTTTTTTGGAAATCTTATATACTAAAATCTAATTATATTGTTATTACTACATATCCCTGGTATTATATGGAATCATATTTCCATTCATTTATATCAGTCTTATAACAATTACTCATATCTTCTATAAAAATATTTACTTTAAAAAAATCAAAATATTTCAATAATTAGTTTCGAATTTCAAACAGTAATCTTTATACGAAAAATATATTTTTGGGAAAATTACACTCTCATATCTTGAAGTTTTGCTTAATGACACTCAACCCCATTATTGACAAAATTGACACTCCACCCCATTGACCATGCTGACTTAATAAGAAAATTATTATTTTTGTTGTTTGATTATCCTTAATATTACATGATATGTCCACTTTGGTTTATGTTTAAATTTTCAAGCATGCAATATTTTAAGTATTATATATCCTTTAAAAATTAAAAAATAATTCATAGACAATTACTAATGCTTTTATGATATCTTAAACTGCTACTTTAATTTTGTAATCTCAAGATAAGTCCATAAACGTGCAATATTTTTGTAAAATAAAAACCTTTTGTAATAAAAATACAATAAATGCAAAATTTTTGTCCAAAATCGACAATACAACTATTTACTAGGGCCATTGGTGATCTGTATAAGAAACTAGTGACCAGCGAGTGTTGGTACCCTTCATAGTCCCGTTTCAAATAATCATTGGCAATTAATGTTTTCCTACTACTTTGTCGAGGGGGTGGCATGTACCATCTCCTTTTCTGGTCTTAGTTATCATTCTATTTTTTAAAATTTAATTGTCAACTTTTGAAATATTATTCAGGAAAAATTCCATATTAGCAAATTATATAGGACACTTTAGGTTCCAAGTAGCTGCCATCACCTTGGGGAAGTTGCATCCAATACTTTGGCAAATACTAACCTCAAGAAGAGTGGCGGTGTGGCTACAATCAAGATCCCTATCCTCAAGAAATATTTTAGAGGTTCTACTTTTGGATATTGATGTTAAGGTAGGGGCCTCTCGAAGCTATATCCTGTCCCAAATAACTAAAGGGCTCAATAGTCGTTATTGACCTTGTTCGGAGTACCTCAAATTGTTCTCTTATTTTTAGTATTCTTAACCTTTAAAAATGATAATTTTTGCGCTTTTAGATTTAACACACACTCAAATACAATGACCAAAGTAGACTAACAATGACACATTAAGGACAATACTAAACAAAAGAATGAAATGGGATGAAATTGGGAAAAGGAATAAAGATCGAGGACCGAAAGAACCTTTTTCTATTAAATCAAGATGGTCCGTAGAGTGGAGTGTCAATTTCTTGCTAAAAATGGGGTGAAGTGTCATTTTATGTTAAAAGCACGGTGAAGTGTCGTTTAGCAATAACTCAAGGGAGGGGAGTGTAATATATCCTTTATAAAGGGTAATTTACCTCTTCACTTTAGTATATGCATTTAGAGTAGTGTTCTTTCAACTAATTCTTTAATTTCAAAACTGAAAAAAAAGCAAAAAAAATTAAATTCGTTGTTTTGTCTAACTTATTATTTAATTTTTATACTTTAATATTTACATAATTAATTAATCTGATTCATTTATTACTATCTAATCCTATTAATATACCCCTATTAATTATTAAATGTGAAATATAATTTGTTTTGCGATATATGGATATATAGAGAGAGAAAATATAGATGGGTAAATGAACTAATTCTACAATTTTTGGGCATAAAGTATTTGTCAATTATGTGATCGGAAAAGTTTTGGGGACCTCCAGCAAAGGATACTCGGCCGGCCCTGCAGTGGACTCAAGCCACAGAAACCGGAGGCTGCCGTATTTACCATTTTGCCCGCCCTTTCAGAACCTCGAGGACGTAATATGAACAACAACAACAACAATAATAATAATAAATTAATAGGATTACCATCTTCAACCTCATCGCTCTGTTCTTCTGACTGCTCGTCTCTCTGCTCTGCCATGCTCGCTCGGTTCTCTCTCTTTACCGAACCCAAAGTAAATCTTAGCACTACTAGCAGCAGGCTCGCCCCTTTTTTGTTTTTGAACTCGAAAGACCCGTTCACCGTACTTCCGTAAACTTCTTCATCCTCCTCAACCAAAGCATCTACATTTTATTTTAATTTTCATGCCTGAATTGGAATGGAAATATAATAAATAATAATATTTATCAAAAAAACCGAAACTTTGACGTCGGTTTCATTCATCTTGAAGATTTGCTTGCGGGGAAACTATTATTTAACTTGCCTTGACCCATACGGACTTGTTGGCTACCGCCTCCCTCCTCTCTCAGTCGCTTCTGTTGTCACCCAGAGAGGAGAGAAAACCTTCATCATCTTTTTTATGTCCTCCTCCTTAATGGCTTCTCTGACGCCTGTTTCCCAATCAAAATTACTTTTTTGCAACACCCCTTTGAAAACATCTCCTCCCCGGATGTCCTCTTCCCTCCCTAGCCCTAATTTCGGGTTCAATTCTGGGCGAAAGCTGAGGCTTGAAGCTCCCAGCAGCAGGATTTCCCGGATGCACATGAGGGCTTTTGTGGTCTCCGCCACCACTGCTGAGAAGCCCAGGAAGAAGTACCCCGGTGAGGCTAAGGGGTTTGTTGAGGAGATGAGGTTTGTGGCCATGAAATTGCACACCCGAGATCAGGCAAAAGAGGGAGAAAAGGAAGTTAAAGAGCCTCAGGAGAGGCCAGTTGCCAAATGGGAGCCCACGGTTGAAGGATACTTGAAGTTTCTGGTGGACAGCAAGTTGGTATATGACACACTTGAGAGGATCGTCCACAAGGCCTCCGTTCCTTACTGTGAGTCATCAGTCCACATGTATACTGATTGCCTTCCCCGCTCTTTTTTTTTTTTTTTTTTTTAATTTCTTTTCTTTTATTTTCCTTTGAAGTTTTTGCTTTTTGTTGAATCTGCACGTTGCTTTGGGGATAGGAGTTGCACAGATTCAATCGCTTTATCTGATTAATATTTGTGGCGCTCAGTTCAAGCCTAAAATAAGACCGTCTCACGGGGCAGAGCTTTACGTTTTCTTCGAGAGCCTTGCCATGTACTTAGCTGTATTTGCTTGGACAACTAGTGGAATATGCATTTGCATTCTTGGTTTCTTTGACGAAATTGTCGTTTATTTAGTTATATCTGATTGAAAAACTGATTGTATATGCAATATATGAAGCAGTGGTTGCCGCCACTCATCTCCCCAAAGAGAAAACAATATGGTAGAGCTTTGGTTTGTTTTTGTATCTGCTTTCAGGGAATCAATACTGCATAAATTTATCTTGTAATTTTCCGAAACGTTATGTTTTCAATTACCAATGTCTTTTTCGTTATTTGGGTCACTCTTGATACTGGACCATTAAGAGCTCTTACTTTTCTGATCCTAGATGCTGAGTTCAGAAATACTGGCTTGGAGAGGTCGGAAAGATTGACGAAAGATCTGGAGTGGTTCAAAGAGCAGGGTTACACTATCCCAGAACCCTCGGAACCTGGTCTCACCTATGCTCGTTGTCTCGAGGAGTTATCTGAGAAGGATCCTCAAGCTTTTATTTGTCATTTTTACAACGTATACTTCGCCCATAGTGCTGGTGGTCGAATGATTGGCAGGAAGGTAACTAACATAATTGCATTTTGGCAGTTCCCGGGTTTTGTCTCATCTTTGATAATTGCAAGCTGTCCTAAGTTTGAGATGTCTCATCATCTTTTCTGTTACTGTAAAATGCCATCTGCTTTATCATTATTGTTTCTTTTGTTAGACCTGGATATAACATGTAATTTCCCTTTGCGCTTCTGGTACAATTTTAGTGCATGAGAAATGAGGAGTCCTTTGTTACTTTGATCGTCTGCCATATATTGCCCTAATAGGACTCTTTCTATTAATGGCAGAGACTATTGATCTATCCAACCGAAAGCAGCTTGTTAGGATCTTTCGTCCTGTAAGGGGGACATTACTCGTAAAATGCATAGTTTGTGAGAGTTATTCTCTATTTCTGATTAAGTGGCAATCTAATAAATGACAGGGCCTCCATATTCTTTCTCGTTTTTGAGGATTAGTACCTAACAAGAAGGATTGATCTTTGAAAGCTCTTCTGAACTGACTTCCCTCTAAAGTTGGAAACTTGGTTTGATAGAAACTATTTAATAAGCTGCAGTAGATTCAGTGTGAAGCTTCTCTAAAATATATCTGCTATTCGTGGCCTTAGGTGGCTGAAATGTTACTTGACAAGAAGGAGTTGGAGTTCTATAAGTGGGATGGTGATCTTTCCCAACTTCTACAGAATGTGAGGGAGAAGCTGAATAAAGTTGCTGAAGTAACTTCTCTCACTGTTCTTTTGTGGTTTCGTATTATTATCTTATATGTCTGGCCAAGTTATATTAGCCTATGTAGTGGATAGCTTTAGATAACTCTGAGTTTACATTTGGTTTGGTTGATCAGGGCTGGACCAGAGAAGAAAAGAACCATTGCTTGGAGGAAACCGAGAAGTCGTTCAAATATTCAGGGGACATCCTTCGTTTGATATTGTCATGAGAATTACATCAGATGCCTTTCTGATATGTTGTAATTAATGATTCAAGCCTTACAAAGCTGTTTCTATATGAACGTGTAACTTTCTCCGCAACTTCAAGTTCTAATAAAGAATGATTTTTTTTGCTTGAGTTTAGCCTGAACATGTTTCTTTACTTGCACAATACCGTTTTCCTGCTTCAAACCAGTTCATAGAGAAAATATATGGCCTGCAACTCGAGAATACTGGACATTCTATAACTTTAATCAGGTGGGCTGATGGCCTCATTTCATAAATGCCATTAAAAGTGCTTACAGAAAAAAAGAGGGAACAAGGTGGGCCATTGAAGCATCATGTGCTGGTACAATGGTACTTGAGGATCAATATCATGCTCCTATGATATCGAGGAGCATAGCAGTTCTTTCACTGTCATATTGCTGCTGTGTGTTGTAAAGTCGAGCTATTTGTTATCAGATGTCAAAGGTACAGCTTTCTGTAGAATAGGAAAGTCATGGTGGAGTTGTTGTTCTTGATTTTTCTGAGTCTTTTAGAAAGTGCATCCCTGTATTAGGAGTATAGTGCCGGTAGCTTCATTGTTATAAGTCATTGTCAAGCTGAAATCCGCTGTGGAATCTGCTAATTCGTTAAAAGTTTGGTGTATTGTTGACATTACTCTTTGCTCCCTTGATGTGGAACGTGGGGATGATTTTGTTACTGATGCCGCAGCCATCCTAAGGACCCACCTTTCTTGTGATTTATTTATTGAACAAGATGCAGACTTTATTTTGAAGGTTCGGTTGCTGTCAGGCCTGTGATTTAAGCTTTGGTTTTGGTCTAGTTGATAATATATATGCGCTAGCTGTTGATTTTGTCCACTTTTTATTAAAGAGTTTAAAGGCCTGTGCAGTCAACTTGTAATTGTTTTAGAATCCTCTTTTGAAGACGTGACGATCTTCTTCTTGTAAAGGAGTGTTGAGGTTCCAATTCCAATTACTTGCATCGACGTGAGTAATATATCGAATAGACTAATTGAAACAAATTAAAATGATTCCCGTAAGCTCAACATGGACCGCAGTAAGAGTAAGCTTTTGTAGGAAATCAGGATATGGCGGGGTCTCTGTCGATGATACGTTTGACGACTTGAGGCAGTGCATTCTCTTCAGTGATGATCAAGTTCACATGTATGTGAAAAACGATGTTGCTCATTGATTTTCTGGTTATATATTGCTGTTGGCGGGTTCATGTCTCTGTTGTCTTCTTGCTGATATGTTTCTGTTCGCTCAACTTGGTTTTTGGTTCACTTAGAAGCAAATCAAGAGCAGACACTTTGTCGTGGGAATATTCGCATGAACCGAATATGCGTGTTTATGTACCTTCTTGTTGCTTTAATACGTACTTGAAAATGAGCATAACTTTTTACGTTCTCATCATAGTATTTCGCGAACTTGGGAGTTTCCCCAATTTTTAATTCAGAATCTCGACAGTTTAAGAACTATCCGGAGGGATGTTGTTGTTTCTCCAACTCAAGAGGAAGTAGTTATCTTGCAGATGAACGAACAACAAGCGCCTGTAGCTCAGTGGATAGAGCGTCTGTTTCCTAAGCAGAAAGTCGTAGGTTCGATCCCTACCTGGCGCGATATCTATTTTTCATTTTTATTCTCTCTACCCCTTACAAAACATTTTCTCACCCTTATCAATCCTATATATATAATCTTCCGAAACATTTATTTCTTTAACAAATTAAGTGCTTAATTTTAAAACACTTAATTTATTAAACACCACCCTCCTTTTGGCCCCCCTCAAGCCTTCTATTATTTATTTTTATTTTGTTGCATTGCAGCACTGCCGAAGTCAGCCCTCAAATTTAATCAGCACTACTAGTCTTGGCCCTCTTGGACGCAAACAGCACAATGACAGAACCGACTGAATCCGAGGTTGGTGCAATGAGAAGTGCTTCGTTTCGGTGCATAAACGTGTGAGTTAATCATTCTATCATCAATAACACTATTGATCGTAAGTCCTCTCAGCACTCTGCACCAGTTTTCCCTTGAGGGAAACCATAGAGATGACCAGGAAATCCTGATTCTAAAATACGGAGAAATCTCATCTTAGTGCTGCATAATGAGGTCAACAAGTGGTCTCAACTGCACATGCTATAGAACTCAAGAGTATATTCACATTGAATGTTATTTTACCTCTCTTGCCATCATACCGCTCTAATACCATAGATTTCAATTGACATTAAGATAAGAAACAGCTTTTATAGGCATTCATGTCAAGAGCTGAACTGTTTTGACAAAAAACTGAACAAAAGCCACCGAAACAGATAATATTTTTCCTTTAGGAGTCTGACAGAACTCTCAGTGAGCATTCTACAACAACAGATCTCATTCAATCAAGAAAATCGTTATGTAAAAGATAGGAATTGCAGTTGAGGCTCGATTGGACAAGAGAACGACTTTAATCATCAAGTGAGCTCATGAATCCACCCATAAAGCCGGCTCCATTGCAGTTCCCGCACAATATTTCCCTTTTCCCTCTGCAAGGGAAAATAAACTACAATTTAATGAAATAAAGTTCAAGACGCATATATTTCCTCTATTGCAGACTTTATCAAGACAGAAGAGATTCAGGGATCAAACATGAGAATCTATGCAGACTACGGATCAAAAAGAGATGGACAAGAACCTGCAGAGCCAACATATTCCACCAGCCTTAAATTGTCCATTGAAGTGGTCGACGGAGTTTACTCCAGTACCTTTGCACTGGGTACACTGCTTGGCACCTGATCCCCACATCAAAGACAGGGTCGATAAAAGGGGTTTTAGCAGTACCGTAAGAGCTATAGAGTAAATTCTAAAAAAGATCTGCAAGAATTTGCAGGAAAATTCAACAACCCAAAAATAAAATTCAGTATCAAGAAAATGACAGAAGGTGGACACCAACTGTTTACACAGAAACCTCTGGACCATAGAACACAGACAATAATCAGCAACCTGCCGAGCGTGAATTTGTGAATTTACCTCGACATTTATCTATTGCTTACTGGGAAATCAACTTTTTAATTGCTCCAGGAAAAAAACTCTCTTTTCACATTGGATGAATGAAGGCCGGTAGATAGTGGCGGGGTTGGATGGGAAAGGTCCATTTTTTACTTTCAGTAAAGACTACTAAGCCCACTTCACTAGCATTACTTCAGAGAGTATTTCCATGATGCTGAGAGGACAAGGAGACCATCTGACAAAGTGGAGGGGAAAGTACTGAAGTACAGAGAAACATTCATACCATTTCCCTCACAGTCGGCGCAAACAATGCTGTTTATCTTGGCACTTTGACCCTTCTCTGTAGCCTATCAAAAACAGATGAGCATGATCTTCAAGTGACAGCAATTCCATGGAAAATCGCACTTTTCGCATTAAATTAGGAGCTCTCAACTTCATTAAAAAATGCTTCCTCATTCCGTGCTTTCGAAGTTGTTTGCACTACAAAGAGCTTGCACTTAAGAGCACATTCAATTCCCACCATATTCTGATATGCTCATCCCATAAATGACTGATAAACATATTTAGTAAATAAGCTTTTCTTTATTAATGGTAAATGAACAAATCAGAACACTGATGAAATGAGATTCTAAATCTTATTATCTTGTCACTGTATTTTGCTCTTCTTCTCTACTACAATCTAATTGAATCATCAGAACTGATAATGAACTCTAAATCATCTTATTAATTTGGAATGTACAGAACATTGTTCATATGTCAACTAATGAGATGGGCTCAAAAGTCAAAACTATCCAAAGTATCAAAAGCTGAACTTAACCGAAGAAACACACAACAGAACAGAAGGGTCTGTCAACTCCGAAATATGCACTAACAAAGGAAGACAAGAAACGGTCTGATGAATCCAAATGCTTACCTTCACTTCCAGAGACTGAAATCTTGCATTTTTACTGTTCCCAAAGACCTCATTTATCCTAAGAATCCTTCCGGCAGCCGAATTGCCAGCGACTATCCCTGGAGAAACCTCACCATAATAAGTCAGTAAGCTAACTCTAAAGACGCAAATTTTGCACTGAGAAAAGGGAATGAAAGAACCTGGTTTAGCTGCAGGTTTAAGAGCACAAGTGGGAGCATAACACAGAGAATTAGCCATTGAAGGATAATCAAGATTCTTCCTCTTCTTCTACTCAGATGGAATGAATGAATGAGTGCAGGAAAAGCAGAGAAGAGGAGCTTCTTCAGTGAAGGAGTGGTCTTCCTGTTATGTTATGGCCACAAGTGAAGAAGAAGAAGAAACCCGCAGAAGATAGATATGGCTCTCTCTCTCCCTTCCTCTGTTTTTTTTTTTTCTACCATTTGTGGGGGGGGGGGGGGGGGGGAGTGGACGGCTGTCCGTTTGCTGACTAATCTGCCCTTGGCGCTTTCCCAAGAGAGTCCTCTCATTCTTGCATCTCGGAGGGGTGTAAAGGTAAAATTAGACACTGGCCTCAGAGACAGACAGTGACCTCTCCGGCTCTCCCTCCTCCGCCAGCACTCGCACGGCCCAAGCCGACCCAACTGGACTGGACTGGAAAGGAGTGAAGAAGAAGAAGAAGAAGAGGAGGAGAGAATAGGAGAAAAATGGCGAGCGCTCTACTGTCGGCCTCTCTCTTCCACCCTTCAAAAAGTGAGCAACTTTCCTGATTCATTCCCTCATTTTTTTTTCAGTTCTCTACCTCAATGAGCCGTATTTCGTTCTACTCGTTTTGCCATTGTTGATGTACATGTACTCTCCCTCATCCGATGATGAGGGCAGCTGGAAGGTAGGGTGGGGTGCCGTGCTGTGCTGTGACATTTCAAGATGTGCTTCTAAACTTGAAAAATATGATTTTTGGGACAGACGGAGATGGTGGGCTTTGCATGAGGAACTTCAGGAGCTCAGTCTATGGCAAAGTGCCCTCCAATCCTTCTTCTATAAGAAAGGAAGCTGCTCATTTAGGAGGCCGCCTTGTGATTAACTCAGCGGTCTAATATTCTTCACTTTTTAATAGATTAGATGCTTGCTTACTATTTCTCTTATCAGTATCTTGATTACAGAGTTTACAATTGAGCTGAATTCTCAACAGTTTTATCTTATATATATATTTATGTGGCATCTGCAATCTCAGTGCTCGTTTGTTGGCAGAAAATGTGTATTTTGGTTAACTGAGAACTGGACGTGTGCCCTAAATTCTTGACAGCTAGCTTCTTCATATTCTTGATGTGGAACTCTATTTGCAATATCAGTACTGCATTTAGAGTCTATTCTATCTTGGTGCATTTTTTGGACAATCACTTAGCAATGAGCATGTTTAGCAGCTCGGAAGAAGGGCCACCAAGAGAGAGACTGTCATTCCAGACCCGGATTATCGAATCCCCATAGTCTTACTCGGTACTTTCTCTTGTGATTTTATTTCCAGTTGAATTCCTCATGGGCATAGAGGAAAATCGAGTTTCAAGTGTGCTCATATTAAAAATTTCTATGCACATTTGAGGGTCTTAGGTACAATTTGTTCCTCATAGAGGTGGTTTTCTCTTATTACTTCCCATGGCCTTAAGAACGGACAAATTTATATGTTGATTGAAACAGGTTTAGCTGGTGGGTTAGCTTATACAAATAATCTGTTGCCTGCTGCACCGGCTGGCCTTCTTGGACTGCTATTATTGTTTCAGGTAATAATCTTAGTCAAAGATAGCATAGCTGCACATTGATCTTCTTGTCATTCGTACAAAAAGATGGCTCTCTCATCAGATACCACTAACCTTCCCTTTAATGGAAATCAATATGTAATGTTGATGTGGTTGCTCATATAGATCAAGTTTGTCTCAAAGAAAACGTTCATCTAATTGAGTGAAAGAGAAAACATTCATCTAAATGTTACCATATATTCTGTTAATTTCTCTCTGCGATATGATTATGTGCTGGAATGAGCATCGATTGCATTCTTCCCTTTAAGTGGAACTGACTGTTTTTCTTTTATTTGCACCAGACAACAAGGGTGCGATTTGTCTTTGATGATGAAGCTCTGGTAAGCTTATCCATCTCAATATGAGCTATTCGATGAACTTCAGTGATAATGAGTCAGAGATTTCTGAGTGGCATCTCTACGTATAGTTTTATACTATAATTATAAGATGAATTGGGAAATGCACATGTTTTCTGTATAATTTTCTGCATGGAATCATGGTTCTAGAACTTTGGTCAGCGTCGTCTTTCTTGGTGCTTGCTAAACTATTTTACCTGCTTTCTAGCATGATTTACTCTCAGTATATTTTCTGGTTCAGTATTTATTCACTTCATGCTTTCATGATTGACATGTTCTTTACTTAGGTTTACCAGCTGTCATACGAGTAAATCCCTGATGATAAATTTTGACATTTGATGTTCATGATTAGGAAGTAAAAATTGGAGAGCAGCTCCAGGAATCAGGTGAAAATGTCTTTGTAGGAGGTAAAAACCGCTGGAAGTAAGTATAGCACTTTCTCAGGAACATCTCTGACAGTAATACTTCCAAGAAGTTTAGACAAAAGAATCTATGTCGAATGCCAGGTATTCAACGTTCGTGAACTGGGAGCTCTGGTGGCCAAATTTTCCTATTCTGGTTTACTTCAAGGAGACACAAACGAAGCCTGAAGGACAAGTTCATTTCTTCCCAGTGATTTTTGTAAGGACTTCAATTAAGCCATATTGCAACATTATGTATTTGGTACTACTTTAAGGGATTGGATTTCTTAGGTGTTAGAATCTTCTCCTTTAAATACTTATGCTACTTCTGGAAATTTGCTTTGGACAAGCAGAATGGGAAACAGCTTTATGATGTGATGGTAGAGAGAGCAGGCCCTTCAAAAACTAGCGGTCCAAAACAGTCTTAAAAGGTATCATCTTAAGATCTTGTTGTTTATTTAGGATAATGTCTTTCTTTCCATTTGCTGCTTCTGCTTGGTCAGATAAGAATGATGATCTCACTCTCACACATATGCTCATGCTTTATTTTCTTGAAGGTATGAGATTGGTCAGTAAATTAGTTTGAAGCTTTCACTGGCGTTTCTCCACTATAGACCTAAAATTTGTATACATGTATGTACTCACCAATATGTATTTTCAGACCTCCAGCATGGCAATGGAATGATCAGTTTTATGTACATAAACTCTTACCATGTTATATGTATATGCATACATATGTGTGTACAGGTATTAACTAAGTAATGATGTTATATTGGATGTTCTTTGGGTCCTGTTCATAGAAGTACCAAACTTTGATGATAGATTTTGAATAACAGCATGTTTCATAATTCCTGCAAAGCAGCTCGAGGGATTTAAAAAAAAAAAAAAAAACTTGAGTTGTCTCATAAATGAATCAATTCTTGACAATATACAGATAATTCGAGGCCCAAGCTATCCAGCAAACTCATTATTCCATTACCTCAAAAAATCTGAACAATATGTCTATTGCATATAAACTGAGTTACAAGACGAATTGCCTCATATCCGAAGAGGTAAAAGAATTGCACTGAAAAAACTCCCCAACTAAAACCAAACAGGTGACATAAACAAAATCCCGCTCTGCATACATCTTCTTGCAGTCCATAGCTACAATCAATTCCGTGTTAGTAGGCTATCACATGTTCCTCTAAATGCCTTCCACAAACTGAGTTGGAGCCTGCTACTTTCTGGGTATGCCGATTCACATGCCTCATCTTCCTGAAGGATATTCTGATCTATCACCATCACCATTTGGGAGACCAAATCCACTCTCTCGTGTAAACAAATGCTCATAAGTATGAAGACGTATTATCAGTTCTTGGTACAGTGAGCATCGGTGCCATGCTGAGTGCAATTGTGATATCCTACACTGTGAAGAAAATCTCGAATCTCTTTGGAACTGCTATTACTTGCTTGGAGCAGGCGCTCATCCTCTTCATAGATCAAGTATGGAGCTTCGCTCGCCTTTCTCGAGAGAATCCTTGAGGCTCCCTTTAGAACATGAAGTTCCCAGCCCTGAACATCAATTTTGATGACTACAACCTTCTCTGACTCTGGGATCACTTCATCCAGAGGAATCGTTCTCACTTGGAGTTCGATTTCTTCATTAGACTTGAATGCCAGCTTTGCACCGACAGCTGAGACTGCACTATTGTCAAGGCGACCGACCAACTGAAAGAGTTGAAATCCCATCAATATCATGTTGATTTCATGTAATGACGAAACAATGAACTTCGCTATATTTTTAGGGTCTTTCATCCTAGAAGGCAGATATAGATATAGCTGAAAATTTCAGAAAGTCCGTTGACACCGAATTATCAGCTATTTTAGCAATATAGGGCACAAGGAAGTAACAAAGTACAAGAACTTTTTATTTGGCATTATAAGGTGCTCATTGGCCTTATATATCTAATCTCTGAAGTTCACACCACCGACTTCAACCGGAGAATAGCCTCTTCGGCAGTTCATACGTCTCCACACCACTCGACTTGTTTATTAAGAGGTCTTTAAAGGTTGCATCTCCAATAAAAGGTGATTAAACCGACCTCGAGGCTTAACATGAAAGCTCTAGTAGACAAACATCCGAGATCCCAGCCTAAAAGCACCCTAATAAACAATGGAAACCATTTGGTAGGAGACATCTTCGTAGAATGTACAGAGAGCTCACCGAAACACATCTTCGAGCGAAGACAGTTGCCATTTCCTTCATGGCTACTCAGTACTATTTACTATTCGAACTACCATAGCTGTTCCACTAGTTTCTATGAGAACTCCTATTCAAGAAACTGCTTACTCATTTCCGTGGATTTTGTTGGTCAGACAATTCAGTGGACAAACCTTTCGACATCAATTAACTCCATTTACGAAGAGCAGCACAGACAAGCCAACAGATAATCATGGGTCGAATATGGACGAAGCCAGGAGCATAATAGAACAATTCTAACCTTGTGAAAGGTAATGTTCCCGAGCTCATCTGATGCCGCAGCCTCAAACACCGTCACGAATTCGTCCACTCGATTCAGCCAAATCCCATCACAAATCCTCTGCAAATTCTCATACACAGGCTCAAAAGCCAGAACCCTGAACCCCATAACTGCCGCAGCGAAGCTAGCCATGCCCACATTGGCCCCTACATCCACAACAAGCCCTTCCTTCCCTCCGCCCCGCAACCTCTCCAAAACCTCCTGCATCGTCACCGAGATGTCGGGCTTCCTGAAGAGCTTACCTTTGAGCATCCTGACAATGTTCTTGTGGGGCTTGTCGGGCCATGTCCCGAAATCCGACAGCGAGTAGAGGAAGGGGTGCTTGAGGCCTTCGACGAGGTTGGCAATCACGGGGTGGGCTTGGGGTGATTTGTAGCAATCGAAAGGAGGGATCTTACTGAGGGGGAAGCGGTTCTGGACCCTGATGGCCGTCGAATCAGAGATGGGAGTAGGGGTTGATGGGCGAGAGAGGAGGAAAAAGAGGGTGAGGAGAAGAAGAGAGGTGGTGCAGAGTATGAGGAGGGACCTTGCCGAGAAGAGTTTCGGCGATTTGTCTCTCTTCCACGCATTTGCCATGAAAAATTTTCGATTTTTTTTGCTTCTTCTCCGGGAAGAAGTGAAGATCTACTTTTTCTTTTCTTTTTTTCCCCAGGTAAAACTCAAATCGGATCTGCGGGGAGGGAGGAGGGGAAGAGATGAACGCAATGCGCAGAGTGGATCAGTTGAGCTGAGTGGGAGCTTTGCTCTTCAGCCATGGAGGAAGTAAACTTAAAAGCAGAGCTGAGCTTTTCCTACCGAGGAACCACCAACAAAAAAAAAAAAAAAAAAAAGGAACCACAGCTGAGATTTTGATTAGCGGACTACCAAAAAAAAATAATTACAATAATTTATTCATTATCATGGGTTGGGCCTGTAATGGGCCCATTTTATCCAATTGGGCTCGATATTGGCCTAAATTAGTCGCGTCGATATAAGATGTCAGTGCCAAGCCTAAGAATTCTCTCTATAATAATAGTAGTAGTAATAATAATAATAAAGTGGAGTTGTGGACCCTTTCAAATAGTCTCAGAAAGCCCGATTCTTGGATTTTAAGTTCTTTTATTAATTTTTACTATTTTTTGAGTTTTTTAGGGATCAATTCTTATATAGTTGTATTTTATAAGATTTTGATTGGTTTATGAACCAATATACTTGATTTTTGTATTTGAAAAGATTTTGATTGGAGGTAATTATTCACTTGACTTGGTGGAGTTTCAATTTGGATCTTTTTCGAATATATGTATAATATTCTATATGAGACATTATAATAAGGAAGTACCACATAAATTATGATCGTTCTAGTTCTAAAAAATGTTGTTGTCACTAAACATGAGTTATCCAACTCTTAAAAAATACGATTAGACATGAAGATGAATTCTTCAAATTTTTTTTTTACTTATGTATTAATTTGTATCTCCAATATAGTGTTTTTCTTATCATATTCATCAAATTAAATTACCATTAATCATATCTTTAATAATTCATTTTCTTTAATTGTAAATTTACTATTTTTAACAATTAAAAAAAACCTAAATTATATTATTTTTTTTCCTGTGCAAGTGATAAATAAAACACAATATTTCATTCTTCCCGCGTCACCTTTGGTCCAACCTCGATTAACCTTGTGCTCAATCTGGTTTCAGCTCTGTTACCCTCCTTGAATCATGTATTCGATGTCTCTAAAGGAGAACAGGGAACAGAAAATCATTTGTATGGAATCACATGGAACTCATAAGAGTTCAACCTTCATGAACAATTGAACATGAGGAATGAGGCTTCAAAGAAGACGTTGAACGCGAGAAAAGGAATCTGTCGAGTTATACAGAAGTAAAGGCCAACACCAAAAAGAAAGAAAAGTAGAAGGACAAGAGGAACCTCTGATACCTCGAAATCCATAACCTGCAAACAATTTTGAGACCACAAACAGGACATCAGCATATAAACAACGGACAAGCTGCCTTCCGAGAAATGTCTGAAAGGTCATGTGAGCTGAGTGAGGGAAGAAGTTACTCAGAAAGAGACTGTCACTTGTCATAGTTTGCCTTGTTCACGGGTCTTCCTTTGGGACTCTGTTCCTATGGCCTTCTTGCTTCCCCCGCTCTCTGTGTCTTTCAACCACCCACCATGTACATGCATATATATATATGTGTGTGTGTGTGTGTGTGTGTGTGTGTGTCTCATCAAAACTCTGCCGTTAAGGTTTATATGTATCTGTGAAGAATTTCATGGAAGCCCGGCACCCTCCTGAGAAGCTGTGGAGCTGTAAGATTTGGTGTATTATTAGCAGAGTAGAGTCAATGCTTCTGCATGCTGCTGCTGCAACATCCTTGCTCTACCTGTATCTGTGACTTAACTAGTTCATGCAACTTGCTGTGATGCTCATTCTTTTTTTTTTTTAGCGTGATCACGAGGTTCCTTCAAGTCGATCTATTCTGGCCACGAGATGCTTCCATTGGTTTTTTATATGAAGGTAAGTTCACCAACTCCTCCATGATTCGTGGTCCTTGAGCCTCGGTTTCTGTTGATATATATCTAAGATGAGTAAAACCTTTCTCTGAGCGAGCAGTTTCTCTCCCTTCCATTATTAAGCTACTCTTAGTACAATAACTCCACCAATTAAGAACGCATCAGTTTCCCTTGCTTTCTATGCCATTTCGGGTATTATAAATTCGAGATATGAGATTTTTAACTCGTGACCAGAATATAATTTGAAATCATAGAGCTCATTTTATCAAGCTTATCTCTCTTAATTCTATTTATGGTTCGTATATTTGCCTTTGCCCCTATTCCCTCGTGTTGTTTCTTGTTTTGCATGTTACCTCGAGCCTTGAAGTGAAAGATGAAAATTGGAGAGACAAAAACATAGTAGGCCGATGCCGGTGGGGCTTGAAGACGATGTGGAGACTTACCTAGGCTTAGGTTGAGTCCCGACTTGAAGGCCGCCTCGGTCCACGGCAGTTAGGGATCTTCCGAGCTAGCTCATCATAAGAATCTCTTATAAATCTCCACCTTTATATGCGAGTTTTATTGCTCGTTTTTTTTTCTTTGCTGTGGAATATGTATTTTTTAAGGTCATATGCACCCATGGATTGCATCAGGTCGAAACTGCAGAGTTATTTAGATAGTACGTAAGGCCATGAAACCGGCTGAAAGAAAATTGGACTGGCGTGCATTTGAGGATAGAAAGCATTGGGCCAAAATCATTCATCTGGTTGTTATGCACTAGATACTGACGGAACACACCCTATGTAGCTCTATTGCTCTAGAAGAAACTATGTATGGAAGGTCTCGATAAACGTGCAATCGATAGGGTATTCAGGAAGAATTGATGGAAAGTGTGGGGGATTTACATAAGGCAAAACCTGGGTATTGCAGATTTTTTTTTTTTTTTCGGTGATAAGGGTATCGCAGATTTAATCCTACCCTCGGAAGATCCGGGTTATCTGCACATCCCCACTGCGAGAAATCCAACAGCTAAACACACTATTGATGTTTTGAACCAGTTGTGATGATAGAAATCGGCTCATTGGCGGTTCTTGTCACCAGGGAAAGGTTCCGGAGATGACTCTTCGACTCTTTGGTTACTGCAAATAGGAGATTAGGCAGCCCTGTCAAGCTACACAAAGCAGGAAGTACCGAGAAGATTTGCTTCATTTTCCATGAATGGGTCATATCTCACGTAAAGTTCATCCGCTAGAGTCGGACCGGCTGTACCTGAGCTCTTCGCAAGATTGAGCAGTGAAAGTGAAGCCAACACTCTCTCCTCCGGTGCTCTATCATAGTTTATCGATTCGAGCATTTGAGGGACGAATATTGAGCATGCTGTAGACTTTAAATCCTTATCTTCCATGCAGGGGAGGAAACCGCTCAACCACGACAGCGTGACTAAGCTTAGCCCGAGCAAGTACTGGAATTCCATTGTCTATAGAAGAAGAGAGGGCAGTCAAAAACCTCTTGTGACCACTTCTGAGCAGCCCGGTTGCCGTCCTTCCGAGCCATCTTTTGCTTTCCTCCTCTTTCCCTTCACTGTGAATACCACATTGTGAAACCTAAGCTACGAGCATAATAAAGAATAACTGAGGCAGATGCTACCAGTTTTCTGCGTTCTTGGCTACACTAAGTGGCCTTACCAAGTGGGTGCCTTTTCATGGACCGAGTCTTTTCTATGAAATGCGTCCCCTGAATACTCGCGGAAACCCGACTGTTGGAGAAGCCATTGCTCAGCAGATGCTTCTCCTTTACTCGTGAAATGGCCTGCCAATACCTTCTTCTTATGTGGAGCTCCTTGACTGTAATTGGCAAGCGGAGATTCACCATACTTAAAGAGAGGGTAATACATGCACAGATTCATAGGCAGGAGAGCTCTATCGTTTCCTTTAGGTTTTTATATCTACATATAGGTTATTAAGATAGACTTCCCAGGTAACGAGAAACCTCCGTTCGTGCGATGATAGCATTCCACGTAGGATTCTCAACCATTTTCTTACCTCATAGTTTATCATCTCTTCACATGCCCTACTTTAATGTGATGCATGAATAATAAACGATAAATTTTATCTTTGCATGGAAAATCATGAATTTAGTATTTTCTAAATTTTATCCTTCCAAAGCAAGACACATAATTCAACATTGCCCTAAAATTTAGATTGAAACGAACGTTTTCTTCTTCTTATTAATATTCTTAGCATTCATTTTATTTGAGAATAAAATTTGTAATTTCTTATGGATTTATCTTTATGCAAGTAATACAGTATAGCTGGCTGTAGATCAAGTTAAGGTGACTCACTAATCTCAAATTGACCTACGAATTTCAACTTTACAACGTCAGTAGATTAAAAGTTTTATATGAGTTTATCACATATTAGTTGAGCTTTTATGATTCTTGAAGTTTTGAAATAAGGAAACAATGCCCGACAAAGCACCTAGAGATTTCAATTGTATTTATTAAATTTGCATACCATAAATCTTCACAAATTTATATTACAAAATTTTAAACACAAATAGAAAAAGTAAATGTCCACACGACGTGGGAGATATAAGAGTAATCTGTTACGTTATTCCTAACGGCCTAGGTCATTAATTATTAGGAGATATTATATGAGTTTCCACCCCACATTTCTGCATTGTTTAATTTTAATCTAATGGCTTCGGCTTCTAGTTCACCAAAAAATAACAAATTAATAACTACAAAGTATATATCAAATGGTAAAAAAATATTTATGCAATATAACACTGCGCGCACTTAGGTCAAGTATAATTTCTACAAATCGATATTACTTTTAATGCACGAGACACCCTTTAGTATAATGTGGTTGTATTTTTAAATTTAGGTCTCCTTAAATATTAAAACATTAACGGTAAAGCTCGTGTATAGCACGGATAGAACGTTATCTTTCTGCTTTTTGCTGATTTTCTTATATAAATATGTGCCATAAATTATTGAAAGTAGTAATTTAAAATCAATAAACGTAATACGATTAGATAAATAAGACTAATGGTAAATTAATTTTAAGAATAAAATGAGGAAAAAAATCCGTATGTCGGGGAGTTGGTTCACAATCTTGCGTTACAGTTCATCGAACCATGGAGATTGAATCCCTGCGTGAACCAAAAACCGCGAGATCTTGGATTTACTTGTGTCTGGGCAAGCATTAGACCGATTCGATTAATTCGACTCTCGGACCGTTCGCTCACCGACTGGAATTCTTACAGAATGAATGTACAAAATAAAAATCCTTACAATACTCTCGAAAATAATAAATACAAATTACAAATGGCCGAATTCCAGTCGACTCGCGTTCGGTTATTATTCCACTCTAACTCACCGTGAGTTTAGGGAAAAGACCGAAGAACTGAAATTCAATGGACGCTCTCACTGAATAGGGCGTTGGACCCTGTGAGTGTTGATTAGGGCGTTGGACCCTGTGATCGATGATTAGGGTGTTGAACCCTAATATTATTCGGCCTAGGGATCAGGCTCGAGCCGCATGGCAAACATGTGCGGAAAGATAACACGCAACATGTTAATAACAGACAAGGTGTTTGTTATTGTTGAGTGTACGTGTTTTAATAAGTTTATTGATCCGGGGTATTTTGGCATGCAAATCCTACCCTAGACAAACAAGCACGTGCCAATGTTTTAGCATTCGGCTTTGGTTTGAGAACCTGACATGTCGGGTGTCCGTAGTCAAGTTTCGAGTGTGTGGATTGTTTTTACAGTGATTCGGTGTTGTGACACTGAATTACCACTGAATTAGCCCAACTCGTGTTTTGACTCTAGATTTGGAACCTAGAGTTCCACCTAACCATTTTCTAGCATTTGGTTAAGTCGAGTGAAATGATTAGTCAGTTAATTGTAATTTTGATATAGAGTACCCAACTGACACCTTAAACTGAGCTAGGATGTCGGCAAATCACAAAATGATGTTCTTGCCCTTGATTTGAAAATTTGTTTTCAGAAAAGGAGAACAACACAATATGGATTTGAAAGTATGAGGGTTTTGAAAAGGGCATTAACACCGTTTTGTAATTCGTCAACGCGAGTTACAAATTAATGTCTAATTCATGCAAAGTTGTTTAAATTGAATGAATTAACCGTGTGAACGTCCCGATTAACCCGTTCGTGGAATTAATGCTTAAGGTTATCGCCGAATGCATTAATTGTGAAAACGATTCGTGATTCGACAACCAAGACGGTTCCGTAAGGATCGAGGATATTTGGTCCAATGACCGAAACTACTCTTGTAACCGAATGGACCCGAATCCGTCATTGATACCCAAATCCATGCATGCTTTGTTTTGAAAAGACATTTTCATGCGATATTGCGACAATAATGTAAATTGCAAATTACATGAAAGCCGAGAACGGACTCAGAACGGGAAGAGGAATCCTCATGCCACCCGTACGAGTCTAAGAGGCTCTCGGTTACTTCTCCTTGGAGATAGCCGAGAGGTCTCATGGCCCGAATGGGATTCCACGAGGTTTCCCTGTCTCGTTTCGAATCATTTCTCGCATGCTTAAACGATAAACATGATAAATGACACGATTAAACGAAAGTCGGTATTGCCATAACTTGACTAACGCATTCGAACATGCAAACATGCACAAACAAGTTATTTAAGGAATCGATAAAACAATATCGACTTCATGCACGTAAGAAAACACGAGAAAACTCGGGAATCAAGCTTGGATTGGGCTAAGAAGGCCGATCTTAACCCGAGGAAAGCAAGCCAAGCCTCGGTCACCTCTTCTTGAGGCAAACCCGAGAGCTCTTTTGCTTATTTCGGGTTGGGAAGGTCTTCCGAGGGTCGATCCAAACGTTTCCCGACATGCTAACATGTTATATGATGATGAACATGCATAATATAACAAGAAAGTGTATAAAAATTAAGTCTTGCAAGTTAAACATGCATAAAACGCCATATTACTCCATAACCATGCAAATAATGTAAAAAGCCCTAACTTCTCTAAGTCAAGAGTGATTTACCTAGCCTCGGGATACGAGGAAAGAGTCGGGGAAGTGTTCGAGAGTCGGGTGACTCGGTTGAACGCTTGGAAGAGTGCTCGGGTGCAAGGGCATGCACGTTCGGGGAGCTAGGTGCACGGGGCGTGCGGCTGGAGTGCACGGGAGGCGCGCTGCTGTGCGCCCGTGTGCGCGACTGGACGCGCGAGCGTGCGGCTACGGGTGCACTGTTCACCCGAGAGCACGATCTTCGCCCGAAATGAGGAAATCAACCTGAAATGATGAGCAAATGACTTCAAACCAAAAATCTAAGTCCATGAATGAACTCCTTGGGTCCAAAACATGTGGTCCATGGAGTTTGAGAAGTTTTGAACTTAAGTCGGGATGATGAACATCGGCTTCCGACTTAAGAAACTCAAAGCTTTCTTCGGGTTTGCTTCGGTTTTTCTCTCTTGATTTTGAAGTGTTGAAGCTTGCTAGTTTTGGCTATGGAATTGAGAGCTTTTCTTGAGGGAGAAAGCTTGGAGAGAGTGTGCAAGAGAATAAGTCATTATCTTAATCACTTTTGGGCCATTTATAGACAAAGCTAATGACACAATTAGCAAAAGCAAGTGCTCTTAACCCCCATGCTTAGCAAATTTCGGTTTGATTAAGAAAATATCAAGCCTCATCCTCTTCCATTGCATTAATGAAGAAGAGATTGGAGCATTGATGAAGATGGAGTGTTGTCTTCAAATTGTAGGCTTGATATTTTCCTAAGAGAATTGCAAGTTGCATGGAGAAGATGACAAGGGGATGAGGATGAATGTGGACCATGCAATCTTGATGAAGAAGAGCCAAGAAGCTTTGATGAGCATTGATGAAAGCTTGAGTGTTGACTTGGAAGACTTAGAGATATTTTCATGCAAGTGTGCAAGAGAAGCTTGGGGTGGATGGCTTGGCAAGGGAAAAGTTGCCCTTGGGCAATTCGTGGGTCCCATAGCCGAAGAGGAGAAACCGGGAAAAAGCTCGAGTCTCAATTGATTGCGCATTTGAAGCTCGTGATTCGAATTGAACGTCGAATTATCGATATACGCGAGGAAACGGATTTAATTAGTCCGAGATTGACATTTTCCATGAGAAATTGCCAAATGTCTGTATGAGGCTCGGAAGCCGGTTTTGCTCCTTTTATGCATTCAGAGCGAGGTTACCCACTTCTGACAGCATATCTTGTATCTGCATCCCACGTCGGTCATTTTGACATAAATTGTCAAATTACGTGGGCACTTGACCCTTAAGCCGGTAATGCTAACGTGGGGCCGGAGACGTCCTAGGAGGCCGAAACTGGATTTCTCAGAATAATTTCTGAGTTGCTTGGGCACTCCGGAGATTACTGTAATCTCTGTTTGTCGAGATCAGACCTCCAAGGACTTGAAAAGTGTATATGAGACCTCTAAAGCACTGCTCGGGAGGTTTAGATGAGTCGTGTGATTTATTCCGACGATTCCACATTGAGCCCTGAGAAGGCTAGCATGGTGTAGGATAGACACCCGGCGTCAAGTTTCCGTAAAAAGGACCTCCGGATATGCATTTCCACTGAAAATGACCATTTCCGCTCCTCGGAGGTTACTTGGGAAACTGATAAGGGTTTTGCTGTCTGTTTTGCCCAATTGTGAATGTCTGCTAGAGTTTTCAGGGCAATGCGGTATGAACTTCGTTTGCGGTAATTCCATCAGATTAGTCTCCGGCTATGCTCTTCCGAAGAGGGGTATGCTTGTTTTGCCGCTCGGAAGTCATTTGAAGTGTCTGTGTGACTTCTAAGAGACAATCCGAAGCACTGCTCATGCTCTGTATGCTTGTGGGGCATGGCCGCGTCTGATAATTGGAATTAACTTTTCTCTGAGAAACCGGCATTTTTGGACTTCCACTGAAAAGTTGTCTGTATACAGAAAGTTGTTCTGTATAGAGCAGATGATTTCCAAAATGCCTTTGGGGACACTTTTCATCTGTTTGGCATTGATGTGAATTTTTGAAGTCCAATATTGGCTATCTTCCGACGGTCGAGCGAACTATCGGAAAATAGGCATGTTCGTGGACATTGTTGAGCTCTCTAGTCACTCTGTTGCTCCTTGATGACCCCTGGAGTCCTTCTGTCATGTGTACATATCATCTGCTTGATTTTGCCGACTTGAGGATGAATAGTGATTTCCTGCTCTGTTGAGCCGTTTTTATGTATTCTGCTCAAGTCATGGCTTGGATCATTGCTAATATGCATTGTATGAACCGGTGAGCCAAAATGGGGTGCTGACAGCAAGATCTTTCCTGCCAAACGCCCCGATGAAGGCGGCATGCTTGTTGTTAGACCCATTAGGCTTGTCGTGAATCATTTCCTGATTCAAGTCAACCCTCAGAATACGATCCTTCACTATGATGTTAGTATCATACAAGAGTTGCCCTCGGAGGACAGTCGGTCCGCGGCTCGAATATCAAAATCGAATCATTCCATGATCAGGGAGAAACTCTTTATGGAGAATCCAAAGGAATTTCCCCTCTCGATGACGGCCTATGATGGTGAGAAGAACATCTTCAGTGCAGTTCCACTGCCCACCGGGCTGTTCACGGCGAAGCTAATGGGAGGGGAAGGAGAGAAGGAGAGGTCGTATGTAGTCAGTATAACGTGTGTGAAAGAACTCAAGCTGGCTAAGTTGAAGGACTACTTAGCGGGGAAGCTGTTGCAAATTCCTCGAGAGATAATGCAGGGGATGGATATAGTGATGAGGGAAAACCCTGCTAGGCGGATGATCTCCTTTGGCGGGAATTTTTATCCCTTAGAGTCTCGGAGAGAGGATGATCTCGGTTGTGGGATTGCTGCATTTAGAGGGTTTCAACACAGCCTTAAGCCCACCTCTCAAGGCGTGGCCTTGTCACTAGATTGCTCTGTCTTGGCTTTTCGGAAAAAGATGGCAGTTTTGGATTTTCTGAGAGAACATGTCCGCGGTTTTAATGTAAGTGACTTTGGGAAGCTTAGATATGAAGCTGAGAAGGCGTTAACGGGTTTAAAGGTCACAGTAACTCACCGGCGGACAGAGCAGAAGTATATAGTTGCGAAGCTGACAGATAAGAACACGCGGGATTTATATTTCCCCGATGAAGGGTTGGAGCATCGGGGTCCAACAAGGGAAATCTACCTCGTTAATTTCTTTCGGAGGAAGTATGGCAAAGAGATTACGTATCTGGATATTCCATGCTTGGATCTGGGCCAGGGCAATAAGAAGAATTATGTCCCGATGGAGTTCTGCGTATTGGTCGAGGCTCAGAAGTATCCCAAGGAGCAGTTGGACAGGGAAGCGGGACGCACGCTGAAACAAATGTCCTTGCTTAGGCCTAGAGATCGGCAGATGCGAATACACGACGTGGTTTGTGCAGGTGGTGGACCGTTCGGGTATGTAAAATCTAATGATGGCTCGTTTTCCCGTTATGAATGTCATGATGTAAGATGTTGTCGGGAACTCGATTCTAGACTCTTAAAAACTTACGATTTTACATTTTTACTTTTCATGGTGCTGAAATTTGACAGACTAGTGTATTATTCAGTAAAATCGGTAGAAACTCGAGCCTACCGAGTCAAAGTTCAATTAATTTCTTATCATTTTCATCCCTGTTTAAGGATATTGACTAGTGTTTTAGCTTGCAGCTCAAAAAAATGGAGAACTAAGCAAAATCAACTTTGAGAAATTATTAATAAGAAGAAAATGTTTGACTTGTTTTGTAGGATATTAGTAGAAATATAAGTCGATCCTCAGTTTTACCTAAAATGAGGTTATTATTCAAAAAAACATGTATACAATTGTTTCTGAACACACTCCATGCATCCTTCATAGAAACTTACGACTCTACGTTTCGATCTCAGACTCGAATTTGACTGCATTAGATATGACATAAATGTCTTCGAGTAGTCATAAGAAGATAATATGTTGATATGCAAGTGTGTTTATAACTATATTCCCTGGGACATATTGTGATATAACAAGCATTAGAACTTAATGTTGTGATGGCAAGAATGCTCGAATGTGATTTTGATTAAGCGGAATAGTCTTAATTTTCTTATGTAGCTTATTCTCTAAGTTCGTCCTTACTTACTGTGGCAGTGGAGAAGTCAGCAAAAATTTCGGGATCGAAATTGACCCGACTCTTCAATCATTGTTGTGTCTTTAGCTTACAAAAGCCAGCATCCTTGCTGATAAAAATATTGCAATTGAGGAGCTATCGATTTGAAGTACTATTGAGTTGATTATCGATGTGATGGGCCTCCCAACTACCTCCTCATATATATGTTAAAAGGGACACGAAAATCTCGACGAGCAACAATTGCGCTCAGTCAAAGCCTTGAGGGAGGTTTTGACTCCGGGCAGTTGTTGCTCGTAGAGATCTTCGTGTCCCTTTTAACATTTATATGAGGAGGGAATTAGGAGGCCCACCACACGATAATCAACTCACTATTACTTCATATCGATAGCTTCTCAATTGCATCCTGCATTTCAAAGACGAAAATTTTTCACAATGACAGCCATACTATGCACATTCACAGCAGAGCAAGCAGCGAAAGGCATGGCAATAACGTCACCTTGAGTTGCTGTATTTGGGATTTCAATTGGCTCCGCCTCGTTTGTTGTCACAGAGCAAGCAATGACAGATCGTGTGACTCCACATGCTCGTCCAAGTGCTTGCTTTGAAGGCACAAAGACATATGGCACATTCTAAAATTTGGGAAACCAAAGAGAGGCTAAAGTTAAGAAACTTTTGGAAAGAAGGAGGTAATACGAAGAAACAATAGGCAGCAAAAATCTGACAGAAATTACCAAAAGAGACAATCTGTGAGATCTGAACTAATGCAGGGTAACCGTGAAGCAACATTGCCAACCAAAATTGTACCCAAGTATCCCTTTGTCAAGACTAAAATACAATCATAATGCCAAAGTTTGTAAAATCAGTGCTTTCTGCCATCTCAGCCCTCGTGATTCCATTACATATCTTCCTGCTAGCTCTCTCTACTTCCACAATTGAAGCGTGATGTTCAGTAAAGCTCATTCATTAAAATTAGGCCCTTTGCTTAATTAAAGTAATCCTACTTACAATCATCATATTAGCAACCTAAGCCACAATACTTCAAAATTTCAGTCACCCTAAGGCTCCATAACAAAGATAACTGTGTGTCTAAGAACGAAAGGCAACATCTTCCTGTCCTAATTCATTCCCCAAAAACCCGAACAAGAGCATGCGATGAGGGCTTCTGGCACCCCAATGTAGGAAGTTCTAATACTGAACAGGGGTATCTCGGAGTTCATTGTGATGGTTGCTGACACCGAGCCTCTCGAGATTCTGCTTCATCTGCCTTTACTGGCTGAAGACAAGGTATTTGTTAAAGAGATTTTTTTTCCCCCAATCCGATGCTTGTTCAGCATTAGAACTTCCTTCATTGGGGTGCCAGAAGCCCTCATCGCATGCTTTTGTTCGGGATTTTGGGGAATGAATTTGGACAGGAAAATGTTGCCTTTCTTTCTTAGACACAAACTTATCTTTGTTATAGAGCCTTAGGGTGACTGGAATTTTGAAGTGTTGTGGCTTAGGTTGCTAATATGATGATTGCATGTAGGAGCACTTTAATTAAGCAAAGGGCCAAATTTTAATGAATGAGCTTTACTAAACATCGTGCTTCAATTGTGGAAGTAGAGAGAGAGAGCTAGCAGGAAGATATGTAATGGAATCACGAGGGCTGAGATGGCGGAAATCACCGATTTTACAAAATTTGGCATTATGAATGTATTTTAGTCTTGACAAAGGGATACTTGGGTACAATTTTGGTTGGCAATGTTGCTTCGCGATTACCCTTTATTAGTTCAGATCTCACAGATTGTCTCTTTTGGTAATTTCTGTCAGATATTTGCTGCCTATTGTTTCTTCGTATTATCTCGTTCTTTCCAAAAGTTTTTTTAACTTTAGCCTCTCTTTGGTTTCCCAAATTTTAGAATGTGCTATATGTCTTTGTGCGTTCAAAGCAAGCACTTGGACGAGCATGCGGAGTCACAAGACCTGTCATCGCTTGCTCGGTGACAACAAACGAGGCGAGCCAATTGAAATCCCAAATACAGCAACTCAAGGTAATGTTATTGCCTTGCCTTGCGATGTTGCTCTGCTGTGAATGCGCATAGTATGGCTGTCATTGTGAAATCTTTTGTCTTTGAAATGCAGGATGCTATTGAGAAGCTGTCGATTTGAGGTACTTGGGTTGATTATCGGTGTGATGGGCCTTGACTGAAGGCTTCTTTTTACTTTTTAAATTTTATTTTCGTTTTTATAGAATAGAAGACATACTGCTGAGGGTTTTTTTTATTCTTTTTTATTTTTTATTTTTTTTCCTTTTTATCGGTGTGATGTGCCTATCAACTCTCGAGTATTGTGGAAGTAATATTTTTATTTTATATGTCGATTGTGGAAGCAATGTACAACAATGATTGAATGATTGAAGAGTTGAACTAGTGTGACATTGCGCATTTGTCATTCCGTCCTTGTTCTATCATTTTTATTTTTATTTTTTTTTGTTTCCTGGTTAGACATTCATCTGATGAAACTCAGACCTGGTTTGGCAAATTCTGCTCAAATTGGATGTTGTTATCGGCATGTTTAACCTTGAATTGTTGCGAAACTTTACCGCTGTAGAATATCGCTTCTTACAATGATGAATTCTGCATGTAAGATAGACTGCATCAAAGAGCTGTGAGCTGCTGAGACACGACAGAGGTGCCATTACAGCCATCGCACTTAAGGGGCTGGACTCTGCCCGGTCCAAAAGATTCTGTAATGAAATTGCTAGCTAAGGACTAAATACGAGGTAATAGTTAATCGTATCAGAGATGGATGATTCATCTTGAAAAGATTCTGTAATGTCGGATCCAATCTCAATAAATCCCTCCAAACATTGTGATGTCCACCTGTTATTGGGCCGCTTGGGTGGATGCCATGCCCATTTTAATAATGATGGAGCCAGCCCAGCCCTGCCCCAGCAAGAAGGATGTACTTACTAACTCAGTCCTTGCTTTACCTCCAAGTCCAAATCGAAGCTCTTTCCTTTGATTTCACTCCTCTTTCTTTGCTCGCTCAACTCCACCAAAACAACCGCCCATTGATATTAAGAACTTCCACTCGAGCAAACTTGCGAACCAATTGTTCGACCGAAGCTTTCCCTCTAACGTCCTGTCCGTTAACCGTTCCATGCTCGAGCACATCCACAAGAACCGCCCAAGTCGAGCTCTCGACATCTTCAGGGGGCAGCTCCAGCTGGGTTTCTCCGGCAACGTTGATGAAGCCACCGCCGCGGTCGCCCTCAAGGCGTGCAATGGGACAGTGAATCTGCTTTTGCTGTTGCTCTTGCAATGAACCGTAAAGGCGTTTCCTTTGATGCACGAAGCTGCTTTCCTTTTGTTTGTATCTTGAAGGGTTCCTTTTTGGGTTGCAGCTGCACTGCCTTGCAATGAAATGTGGATTAGATTGTGTAAGTGTTCGGGGCGAACGCACTCATAACTTTCTACTCGAGGCAGGGATTGCTAGTTGATGCCAGGAAAGTGTTCGATGAAATGCCGACTCAGTATTTAGTTTCCTGGGGCGCAATGATTTCGGGATACACCCAGGAAGGAAATTATGGCTCGGAGTCTATTCGACTATTGATCGGAATGCTGAGGGAGGGTATGAGAGCTGATCACGTGTCACTGGCCGGTGCTGTCTGGGCCTGCAGTCAAGAAGGAAATTTCGAGCTGGGGAGGCAAATCCACGGCTTGTCTGTGAAAATAGGGCAGGGGAAGCACAGGCAACTGAAGGTGTGAAGCTAGTCTTCGAGAACATGTTGGAGCGGAATGTTATCCCTTGGACTGCGATGATTTCTGCGGATGAGAGCGAAGCTGTCTCTATTTTTAACAGCATGAGATGGGACGGAATTTTCCCGAATGATGTAACTTTTGTTGGGCTTCTCCACTCCATCACGAGGGGAAATTTGGTGCCGAAAGGTCAGATGGTTCGTGGGTATTGCATAAGAATCGGTTTTACTTCGGAATTGAATGTTTCAAATTGCCTCATGACCATGTATGCGAAGTTCGAAGAGATGGGGAGTGCTAAGAGGGTTTTTGAAGAGGCTCCCAGCAGAGAGATCATATCTTGGAATGCTTTAATATCTGGGTATGCTCAGAATGGAATGTGTCAAGAAGCTTTGGTGATGTATTTCTCCGCGATAATGGAATCATACCAGCCGAAGCCGTACACATTTGGGAGCGTGTTGAGTGCAATAGGCTCTGCTGAGAGTATTTCACTCAGGCAAGATCAAAGGTGCCGTTATCTTATAATAAAATTCGGCCTGGACTCCGATTCAATATTCTGGGGCTCTCTTCTTGATATGCACGCAAAGCGCGGGAGCATCTCTGAGTCTCTCAGCGTGTTCAGTCAGACTTCTCGAAGAAGCCAGTTTGCTTGGACTGCCATAATTTCTGCTCACGCGAGGCACGGGGACAATGACTCAGTGGTGGAGTTATTTAAGGAGATGGAAAAAGGAGTGAAACCCGACTTGATCACTTACCTTTCCGTGTTAACTGCCTGTGGTAGAAAGGGGATGGTTGATGTAGGGCGTGAGGTCTTCAAGTCAATGATCAGAGACCGCTCGATTGAGCCGTCGCACGAGCACTGCTCTTGCATGGTGGACATGCTGGGTCGAGCGGGGCAGCTCGATGAGGCAGAGGAGATTCTGGGTCGAACCCCGGGAGGTTGAAGACTCTCGGCCCTGCAGAGCCTGCTAGGCTCCTGCAGGGTGCATGGGAAGGTGGAGATGGCTGAGAGGGTAGTGGATGCGCTGATGGAGATTGAGCCAATGGAATCAGGTTCGTATGTTCTGATGTCAAACTTGTACGCCGAGAAGGGGCACTGGGAGAAGGTTGCAGAGATAAGGAAGGGGATAAGGGAGAGGGGAGTGGTGAAGGAGATTAGGTTCAGCCGGGTGGATGATGGTTCATTGAGCTTGCACGGGTTCTCCTCCGGAGACATGTCCCACCGTCAATCCGAGGATATCTTTAGCATGGCACATTGTTTTGGATTAGAAATGCAATTCTTAATAGAAAAGGATGATGGAGAGGACTGCTGCAACATTGGCTCGGCGAGGGAGGAAAGCTTGGCCTCGCTGTAATGCATGGTCAGAGATGTCCATTCATGTAGCCATAGGATATTCTTTTTCCACCCCGGCTATGATATCGATTCGTTGAGGTGCTTGTAAATGTAACATTATCTGAGAAATTGCAGGAACTAATGAACAAAGAAGGCGTGCACCGAGAACCTAATCATAGGAACAGAGCAGAACTGCATTTGTGAACCAACTAGCAGGAGTGCATATATGAATACATTAGAAATTGGCTTGGATAAAAAAATTCTGAAAGTTGACTCAGTTATGATGTGAGGGAAAGGCATATTAGCTAAATGGCCAATTGGCATATGCAATTCGGCCGGTCAATTTTCATAACCATGCTGTACAAAAATGGACATAAATAATAATTCTAACAAAAAATTAAAAAAAATTATAAAAGAATAAAAAATGTGATAAAAACATAAATAAAATAAAGAACGGTGAATGGAACATAAATAATTCGGATGGACATAAATAATAGTTCTAACAAAAAATTTAAAAAAATCATAAAAGAATAAAAAACGTGAATGGAACATAAATAATTCAACAAACAATAAAGAAAATAGAAAGAATAAAAACGTGATAAAAACATAAATAGAATAAAAAACGGTGAATGGAACATAAATAATTTGGGTAAATTACACTAAGGGTAAAATATTATTGCAAATGTAACATATTGTTACAAATTTTAAAATGTGTAATAATCACGTACAATTTTGTTTTGAAACGATTAGGTTTATTATGTTAATTTCATATTAACGCCGTTAATTTTGTATTGACGCGATTTTTGACATATCATGTCCTGATGATGTGGATCCTATGTGATGATTTATAAATTTAAAATAAAATAAATAAAATTATGAATACAAATAAAAGAGTTAAATATTCAAACTATAATCAAATAAATTAGCAGAAAGGGAAGATGAAGAAGTGGGGGAGAGAGAGTGTGACGGCCGTTGCTCCCTTTTATCTCCTTCCTCTACTCCCCGCTGCTCCATAATCCTCTGTAACTTTGCTCCCTACTGCTCCCTTTATCTCCTTCTTCATTTTCCTTTTTTTTTTTTTTTTAATTGAATCAATGGGGTGGGGCGATTGGGGGTTGGGGCGCCTCGCCGACCACTCCACTTCTACCGCATTCGTCGGCAATCTTAGGCACCGGCGGCAACCATGGTCAAGGTTGGGTTGGCGGGTAGGGGCAGCACCACTCTCGATTGGAGATCTCAGTTGAAAGGAGATCTCTCTCATTTTTTTCATTTATTTGAATTTTAGTTTTTTTTTTTTTAATCTAACTTCCTATTTTATATTTGAAAGTTTATAAATACTTTTATTTTTATATATTTTTAATTTAAAAATATCCTACAATTCGCCACATAAGTGCCAAGTCCTCAAAACGTTACACGTCAACGGTCACTTTAGCTAAAAATTGATGTAAATAGCCCAAAATGACAGAATGCACAACCTTGTTATAAAAAGAAAAAAATTTGTACTTGATAGTTAAATTTTTTTTAATTTTGCACCAAAATGTCACATTTGTAATAATATTTGTACCATATGTGTAATAAAAATGTGAGCATCAAGATTTGAACCTACAGGGCAGAGCCGACATGATTTCTAATCATGCTCAATAACCACTCTGGCACGCCCACTTAGTGTTCCTTTATTGAGCATTTGTAAAAGCACGCCCACTTAGTGTTCCTTCATTGAGCAATTGTTTTACAAAGAAAAAATAATAATAACATGTAGGACATGAGCCCCATCACAATGGCCAGCCCAATAGTAATGTAGAAGAGCTCAACATCCTCCCACAGCCTTGGACCACTTCCTGGTTCATGTTATATGGCCAAAGAGTAAATACACATTTTTCACTCACTAATATAAATCCAAGAATCATATATATCTCCCTGCCTTCTCTCTCGGTCCATAAACACTAGAAAAACCCCAACGTGCTGTTTCGGCTGCTCTCTAGCAACAATGGTGATACTTTTGTTTTCTCACTTTCAAAGTTTGTTTCTTTTTTATCGGTTTGCTTTGATGGAAAGATCGTTCGTTTCTTTTTCGCTCACTAATACAAATTCAAGGATCGTATATGGCTCATTCTATTCTCTCCAGTCCTAAAACCCTAGAAAATCCCTACCGTGTTGTCTTAGCTGCTCTCTAGCAACAATAGTTATGCTAACTTCTTTCACTTTGTCTTCTCTCTTTCAAAGTTCGTTTCTTTTCTATTGGTTTGTCTTGACTGAGAGTAGTTTACAGTTGATTTGCAGATGGGAAAAGCCATGAACCTTAAGGCTTATCCTCATGCGATGTGGCATTATACAATGAATAAAAGAATGGTACGATGCAAATGAATTGGAGTGCGATGTCGCGTTATAAAATGACAAACTAAAATACAACGCTAATATCTACTAGGCCTTGAGTCTCTTTTGTAACTGAAAAAATACAATGCTAATATCATGAATTGGAGTGCGACATCGTGTCATGTAATGACGAAAACTAGAATATGATGCTAATATCATGAAGTGGAGTACGATATGGCATCTTATTCGTACTTCAGGGCGTCATGCAATGACGATGAATGGCTAATAAAATGAACGAGCAAGGTGATTTTGTAAGACAAATAAAAATGATATAAATAATCATAAAAGGAATCAAGAGTTTTTGTATGAGAAATAAAAATGATATAAATAATCATAAAAAGAATCAAAATATGAGGGGCAAGATACGAACCTGCATGGGTAGAGCCCACATGATTTCTTGTCATATCCAATAACCACTCCGGCTCGCCCACTTCGATGATATATTTTTGAACTCTTAGTACCTATAACTTAATAAAAAAGAGTCATTACGTAGAAGTTTCATGGGCCATGGGTGAGCCCAATAATAATTAGACTGACACAAATTGCGTATCTCTCGCTTTTCTCTCTTTCATTCCATTCGACAAAAACCTAGCTCTCTGTGCTATCTAGCAACAATGGTGATCCCAACTTCTCTCCCTTTGTTTGCTTTCTTTCAAAATTCGCTTCTAATCTATCGATTTGTCTGGACGGGCCTGTAGTTGAGGGAAATTTTCTCGATTTTTTGAATTTTTTCAAAACAAATAAAGTTTTAGTTTTTTATTTAATATATATAGACGGATTTGTGGGACCATTCATTATATTTTCAAATTTTTAGCTTTTTCAAAAAATAAAAAATAAATTTTCATTTTAAAATTTTTAAAAGATATAAACATTATTTGTGGGACTGATGGTTATTTTCTCGGGTTTTTGAGCTTTTTTCTAAAAAGATGAATTATTTGTTTTTATTAAAACTAAAACATATGATATTGATTTATGGGATATGTCATTTTTTTTCATTTTTGAATTGTTTAAATTATAAATATTTTATGAGAAGATTTAGATAAAACAATCATACAAGCTCATAGTTGTTTTTTTCAAAAAAGAAATTAGATAGTATTATCGTAGATATGATTTGTTATATATTTGATCTTTAAAAAGCAAAACAGATTTATATTTTTTAAATAGACATAGATAGATAGATAGATATGATTGGGTTATTTATATTATATTATGCATGATGATATATTATAAATAGGGGAGAAATAGCATAAATTGTGACCAATTTGCCTCTAAAAGATATTACTATCATTAGAGTTCTTCAATTTTTCGCAAGTCACTTGAGTTTAATTTAGTACTTCTATGATTAGATTTCTGAAAATAATTACTTTAATTTTTCTACATTTTCTCACAAATAAACTTTTGCAGAATTTTTTCGTTCTCTAATTTTATGTATGTGGTTAAATAAGACAAAATGTAACAATATATGAATCTTGACAACGTTCAAAATAAAAATTCATTATCTTGTGACTAGAAATTTTCTTTTTAATTTTTATGCATAATTTTGATGATATTGAGTTTTCAAAACTTATATTGAGTTCTTTTTTTCTATATAATTCATTTCCTTATTTTATTTGTGAAATTAAATTACTATTTGTCTTATATATCTAATATTGTTATTGATCGTAAATTAATATTTTAAATAATTTATAATACATATTTTATAAATAAAATTACCATAAAAAATTTTCACACAATATTCCGTGCAATTGATAAGCTAACTCGACAAGCCAAAAAATTTAAAAATATATACATATATATATATATAAATAATAATAAAATGGATCAGCTAACATGACAAGCAAAAAAAAAGACATAAATAATCATAAAAAGCCAAAAATAATAATAATCATAAAACGTATGTTTACCGTGAGCGATAGGATTCGAACCTGCGTGAGCAAAGCCCACATGATTTCTCGGGTTACTAAAATATATTTTCACGCCAAAGTTTAATGGGCCATCGCATGCGCCAGTAGTCCAATAATAATGTACGAAACCAGTCGAGGAAAAAGAACAAAAGAAAAACCTAATTAGTAAACGCGATATAAATTCTCTCCCCCTTTGTCCCTCTGTAGTCTCGTTGCATCCGATAGAAACCCTAGCTAGGGAATAGACAGGGAATAGAATAGACTGGGATTAGAATAGACAGGGAATAGAATGGAAATTCTGATGAAATTTTTGTGTTTGGTTGGAGGGAATAGACAGGAAATAGAATTATAATTCTGATGTTTGGTTAGGTTGAATAAGGAATAGAAAGAACAGGAATAGGATAAAAAAATAGAAATGCCTTCATATAAATATAATGGGTTTTATAAGATAAATAGATAACTTTAATGACAATTTTTATAATTAATAAAAAATAAAAATTTTAAAAAATATAAAGAAAGGGAATTCTAAAAATTAAAAAATTAAATTAAATTACTAAAAATTGTGTTTATTAATAAAATTAATTATTTTAATAATGTAATAAGCATAATTATCTATTTTTATAATTTTAAAAAATAGATAACACACCAAATGGAGTAGATAACTCAATTTAATTTTATGTAATGATCGCAAATGTTGACAAAATATGTTAAAGTGTGATAATATATATATATGTGTGTGTGTGTGTTAAAGTAGATATGAAATTTATTATTAAAAAATTAATTATAAAAATAATTAGGAAAAAATATGATCGAAAAATTATTATTGAAAAGAGAAAAAAAAAGACAAAATAGTAATTATTATATTGTTAAATACGGAGAATAATAGAGTTGAGTTGGATAAAATTACGTTATTACTTTAAAAAAAAACAAATGAAAGACTTCTTTGTTTGGCCTAATGAAATTCTAAATTATTCTGGATAATTAATTTTTCTGGAAAACTGAGGATCCAATCAGGGGAAGGGTCACTTCATAGTTCTGGTCCATCTCCACATGCTAGAATAGGCGACGGAATTGAAAACAGATTTTTGCATTCATTACTCGTTTGGATACAATTCATTAAAAGGAAAAAAAAATGCGAGGAAGAGAAGGGAAAGGAAAGGAGGAGAATGAAATCTTAACTGCATTTTGACGAACAATGCCGAAACGTTATAATAGTTTTTGTCACGGGTGATGAGGCCAACAAAGCCGGAGCACATTTGGTATGAACAAGAACAGGTATATGTGCTTCATTAGTACAAAGCAGAATTCACCGTCTGTCGTGCGCTATTTTTCGTATGAAGCTGGTGCATATAATCACCAGACCTCTCCTGTAACTATGTGTGCAAGCAGGATGTCGCAAGTAATCACTTCGTCTCGACTAACTAGCAATTGTTTAGTGAGAATTCTTGGCAGTAAGGATGCCATCTTTTCATCTTCAATAACCAACCACCATTAAATGTGAGTTCTAGGCAAAACACTCGTGCATGAGAGTTCCAGTTGGTGGCCAGAATGGTTCCATTCGACTCCAGCTGCAAACATAGAAAGAAATAACAGATAGTTAACATGCCGAAGAGTACATACTATATGAATAACAGATCGGATGTTGGAGCGATCACATACGAAAGATTTGGTCATAGCCCTCCTCATATCTTCATCTGCGCTTTGGTATATATCCCGGAAGAGCTTGTTCAGACCTGCATCTCCATCTAACTTCTCCTCTTTTTCCTAATATTTCAAACAATTCAAGATCCATTTACCATATGAGAAAGAAGCGATAATTATGTAGTAGTAGAATCCTCCTATTAGAGAATTCTCAGAGAAACCAAATGCTCAATAAGATCATTAAAGATTGACCTGACAACAAAAGACCAGACAGTTATACTGAAATGAAGCAAATTCGTGGTATCAGACCGTCTGTCAAGGTTAAAAATAAAGGTCTCAGCTTTCCTTTCAAAACCAAAAAAAAGAGCCGAACAGCAAAGCTAGACAGCTCCAAACAGCATCCCATAATCAAGAGACTAAATTCTTGAAACGTTTAACTGTAACCACATAATTATAATCAAGTACAGTAGGTAAACTATCTTGTTCCTCAGATCGTGTGGTAGAACAATGACCAGGGCAAAATAAAGTCCATCACATGCACTCAGAACTTTTGAACAAGCAGGCAATTCTACCAAGCAGTCAGCCCCAAGAATCCAAATTAAATGGTAGCAGCTTCAGCACAGGTCGAGAAATTTGATGGGCATAACAGACTTCAGCTGCAAATTGAAGGGCAAAAGTCTAAATTTCCAACAAATAAAGTATGAAGCTCCACAGAATCCTTCTTAAACCTGATCAGAAGAGTCATTCCTCTTCGCTTTGTTGATCACAAGATCCTCCCTTTTCATGTACTCCCCAAACTTGTCAACGAACTGATACCTTGACATGTTTATCTCGAAATCTCCCACGAGGTATTCCCTGTCCCTCAGCATCTGCATCACCGTCTTCCGGATACGGTGAAGCCTCGTGATCTCATCGTTCGAGAGAGTCATTTTTCCTCACCAAAACCTGAACCTGCAGACAGTTTCATTTATATCTGGTCTTCGACCGGGCTTTGGCCTATCCCACTCCTGAAATGTTCAACACATCAGTTTTACTGCAAGAAATGCCACGAGCTCCGCAACTTAAAAAATTTTATTCAACCCAAGAAAGAAAAATCGAGTTCAATCTGAAAATCAATCCTAGCTAAGTGCTTACTTGTCCTTGCAAATTACATTGGATACATATCCTTACTTGGCAATGGCAAATTATCTCGTCTCGGGCGAAAGTTACAATATTCTTAGATCAGCAGTTTAAGCTCGATTTAAGTTGATCCCAGAAGACCACAAAATTCAAGGTCCTACCTATTCTCTCCCGGTTAAACTCAAAATGGAGCTTAAGACAGACATTGCTCATGTTTCATCAGAACCGGCATCCCCCCGGAACCACGACAGTTTGAAATGAAACAACAAATTCTTTTTCATTACTAACGTTGGCATCAGCTGCAAATCATTATCTAAAGTTTATCCTCTAAAAATTATAAATTTCATCTGGACAAAGCACATACCGGTGCGTAACATTAAGCTTGAACGGTTCTACCTTCAAAAGTCAAAGGCACCAACTTTCTACGCGCAACAGCTAACTTCAAGCATACAGAAATGGCAGGAACGAGATTGCGGGGAGGAAGGCAAGAGGAGAAGAGAAGAGGGGCATACGATGGGAAAATCGAGGGGATTGCGCCGGGTGAGCTTCTCTTCCTCTGGGGCCATACAGACTACTTTGCTGCGACTGTAATTACAACTCCTCAGGGCCCTTGTCGTTCGATTACTCTGAGCCGACCGGAGAGGATGGCTGGAGGAAGAAGCGAGAGAGCAACCGCTGCAACAGCTGAAGCGGCCGGCATCCGGTGAGGAGGAGGAGGAGGAAGAAGGAGAAGCGAGAGAAGGGGATGCGGAGAGAGTGACAGACGGGGAGCGGGATGGCATGAGATTGTAATTACTTGAAGAAGACGAGGGTATTTTGGTCTTTTCGCGTCCATTTCCGGATCCGGCTCTGCTAATCCGGACCATGCTGTAGGGCTTAGCTAATCCTCATGTAAACCGGGTAAGTCAGCCCGGTCGGAATACCTATTCCGCAATCATGCGAACGAAACGCCAGATTAGCTATTACGTACGGAATAGCTAATCCCTGTCTGATCAAATCCGCTGAACCGAACATGCCCTAGCTCTCTAGCAAACAATGGTGGAGCTAACTTCTCTTCTTTGTTTTCTTTCTTTCAAAATTCGTTTCTTTTCTATCGGTTTATTTTGTAGACTGAGAGCGCCTACATGATTTGATTTTGATTTGCAGACGGGAGAAGCAGTGAATCCCAAGGCGTGCCCTCTTGCGGATGCGCAGGTTACTAGTACGATTCTGGATCTTGTCCAGCAAGCGGCGAACTACAAGCAGCTCAAGAAGGGTGCTAATGAAGGTGAGTGAGTCCTTCCTCCCTCTAACTTCTTTGTCGGCTCTGTGTGTCCTGTAAGTGAATTTTTCATGGTCGTTTCTGATGCTTTTGTCCGTTCGATGTTCAGCCACAAAGACCCTGAACAGGGGCATCTCGGAGTTCATTGTGATGGCTGCTGACACCGAGCCTCTCGAGATTATGCTCCATCTGCCTGCCTTTACTGGCTGAAGACAAGGTATTTGTTAAAAAGTTTTTTTCCCCCCCCCCAATCCGATGCCTGTTCAGCATTAGATCTTCGTACATTGAGGTGCCATAAGACCTTGTCACATGCTTTTGTTCGGGTTTTTGGGGAGTGTATTGGGACAGGAAAATGTTGCCTTTCTTTCTTAGACACAATTATCTTTGTTATGGAGCCTTAGGGTGACCGGAATTTTGAAGTATTGTGGCTTAGGCTGTTAATATGATGATTGCAAGTAGGATCACTTTAATGAAGCAAACGGCCAAATTTTAATGAATGAGCTTTACTAAACATCATGCTTCAATTGTGGAAGTAAAGAGAGCTAGCAGGAAGATGTGTAATGGAATCACGAGGGCTGAGATGGAGGAAATCACTGATTTTACGAATTTTGGCATTATGATTGTATTTTAGTCTTGAAAAAGGGATACTTGGCTACAATTTTGGTTGGCAATGTTGCTTCACGATTACCCTTTATTAGTTCAGATCTCACAGATTGTCTCTTTTGGTAATTTCTGTCAGATTTTTGCTGCCTATTGTTTCGTCATATTATCTCATTCTTTCCAAAGGTTTTTAACTTTAGCCTCTCTTTGGTTTCCCAAATTTTAGAATGTGCCATATGTCTTTGTGCCTTCGAAGCAAGCACTCAGACGAGCATGTGGAGTGACGAGACCGGTTATCGCTTGCTCCGTGACAACAAACGAGGTGAGCCAATTGAAATCCCAAATACAGCAACTCAAGGTAACGTTATTGCCTTGCCTTTTGTTGTTTGCTCTGCTGTGCATGTGCATAGTAAGGCTGTCATTATGAAAATTTTTGTCTTTGAAATGCAGGATGCTATTGAGAAGCTGTTGATTTAAGTACTATTTGGTTTTCGGAGTGATAAGCCTCCCAACTCTGAGGGCTGGCATCTCGGGAGGCTTGGACTGAGCGGGTCTGTTATCTACAGGCCTTTCATGATGCTTGGAATGCTACATGTTCCAGTGAAGAGGAGAACCCGACAATCATTGTTCCCGGAAACAACACTTTCCTTGTGCAACAGGTCTTATTCAGTGGACCCTGCAAGGCCAAGAATATCACATTTCTGGTAATGCATGAAATGACTTGCTCTCATATGTCGTTCCGGTGAAAAAGAAAAAAATGGCCGACCAGAAAGAGCCGTCGTCTTTGTTTTCTTTGGCTTCGGTAGATTGTCCATTGAATGGATCATCCAAAATTTCACAGATATTGGGGAATATGATTGCCCCTGACTCGCCTGAATCATGGTCCCGGCTTGATCCAAGCCGATGGCTATCCTTCCGTCAGGTTGAGCAGCTTCATGTCACGGGATTTGGCACAATTGATGGGCGGGGCGAGGGTATGTGGAACCAGTCATGCCGGTATCATCCTCACCTGGTACTTTTACAATCTCAGGACTTTTCTTATTCAATTTTTTAGCAGCTGACTGACAAGACATTCTATATTGTTGCACTGGGTGCTTGTTCAGGAAGGATGCACTTCCCTGGCACCAACTGTTAGTCCTACCCTGCACGACCATCTCGAGTTTTAGTCCTACTAATTGGACAAATAGCATGGTTGAGAATATCCAAGATGACTGATGATGAATTGCAGGCAATGAAGTTCCTCTCTTGTAACGCGAGCAGTCTTACAAACATAAACTTCATAAACAGTTCTCAGGCCCATATATTAATATCAGGGTCTCACTATTTTAAGGTCGATAATTTGCTAATTGAAGCTCCCTGGAATAGTCCAAACACTGATGGGATCCACATCCAATCCTCTGAGCAGATAACCATATCAAACACAATGATTAGAACCGGTTGCTTCTCTGTTTTAACTTAGAGTCACCATATTTCATTTTAGAAATGACCAAAAAAAAACACTTTTTGACTGCTAAATTTTATTTTCTGAATTTGTGATTTGAAGGTGATGATTGTGTATCTATTGGAGACTACACGTCGAATATTCACATCTCATCTTCAATATGCGGGCCTGGTCATGGAGTGAGGTGATTCAGATCTTAAAATCTCAGTGTATATATACTTAATGGTTTCTTTCTTATACATACCATTGTTCTCACTATTTACAGCATAGGAAGCTTAGGTCGATCAGGGAATGTTGTCCAGGTAGAGGACATTCACGTGAGCAAAGTTAACTTTGAACATACCACAAAGGGAGCTCGGATCAAAACGTGGCAGGTAACGAGAGTAAATTGTTTGTTTGTTCAGGACCTTTTTGTTCTTTCTGTGTATCTTTTTCCTCTGCAGTAAAGGTTGGCACAGGTTATGTCCGAAGAGTCACATTTGAAGATATCAAGCTCGACTCCGTGCAAAACCCGATAATCATCAATCAGAGCTGTTGTCAAACGAGAGGCGCCTGTGAGGAAAAGGTATCGTACCAGAAAACTTTTAGTTTTTCGTCGTGCATAGTATGGGATGGAAAATTGACTAATAGATTGTTATTGACTCATAAGCACTCTTTGAACAAATCAGCATTCGGGAGTTCACATAAGCAACGTGACCTATAATGACCTGTCAGGAACATCAAGCACAAATGTGGCAATCAATTTCAACCGCAGCAGATCAATTGCGTGCACGGGGATAGTGCTGAAATCGATAAACTTGACATCTGCTAAGCCCAGGGGACGAGTCACCTCGAGCTGCACTAATGCTTATGGAAATGTCATTGGAGGGGTTCAACCCAAGCCTTGTCTTCTTGTGGCAAAAATCACGGCGTGAAGACACTTCCAAAACGTGCCAAACTCCTAGGATATTCAGAGGACTCTCTTTTCTCTTCCGGACAATGATCCAAATGATAGTCTTGGTAGAGTAACTCTTGCCATCATGTGATCATATTATTAGCACATTATCGAGCAAGGATTATATCATATCAACCTTATTCTTTCCTTCCAGTGTTTAGTGGGTTTCATGTCCAATGCTTTCTAGCAATCATGGTCTTACTGTTCTATCTTGAATTGTCCGGAATGGATCTCGACCAGAGGAACTTGTCAGCCATACAGGACTCGTAAGCCGGCAAATTTCATTTTGCGTTAGGTAGAAAGATAGCCACCTGAGAATCTACTCTGTGTTGGGGCATTATATGCCACTCTTGTCCTCTTGTTTTCGGCATAAAACAAATCTTATAAAGTTGAGAAGTCCTCCAAACTAATATTTTATGCATTCAAAAAACTGTGTAAGAAAAGGACAATCAACATATTCATTTCCTCAAAAAATATGGAAATGATTCCTCCGTTTATTGTCGATGAAATCACTGGGTATATTCAGTCTATTAGCTTGAGATTAATCTCTCGTATGTGTATATTCAGTCTATTAGCTTGAGATTAATCTCTCGTATGTGTCTATTAGCAGAAACTAATCTCTGCTACGATGTTGCTTTGGCCTCGTGTTAGCTATTTCCTCACGTAGCCATCCTTAAGAATCGAATTCAAGAGTTGTAAAGAGTCTCATGCCATAAAAGGCAACACATCTACGTGAAACTTTTCATTTTCCCAAGATATTCTAAGACTTGATGTTTTTTATTTATAAGTCCGTTAAAAAAATGATAATAATGGGATATAAATGAGATCTTCTTCTTCTTCTTCTTCTTCTTCTTCTTGCCATTGAGACTTCGAAAGAGAAGCATTAGCAATGGAGGTGACCAACAAGTACGTGACTATCAAGAGGCACATCGAGGGTACACCAAAAGAGTCTTGACTTCGAGATCAAAACTGTAATGCTGTGTCTGTCAATTGACTCAGGATGTGGCTATATAATAGTCAAGAACTTGATGGTGTCCATTGATCCTTATCAGATTAATAGAATGAAGAGTTATAGCTCCTCCCATGAAACCATAAGCTATGCTGTAGGAATTGTTCCGGGAGAGGTAAGCTTGCATATTACTACAAGTAGTAACTTTCACATCCTTTATGGTTGTTTTTCTTCCTGGATAAGTGATGTTTCATTGCTTTCAGAAGAATGTATCCGATGTCCTTAGTCTAGTCACTTATCCAAGTACACCAAGTAGTACCAAGCAAGCATGATCAGCTCAAGCTCTCGAACAAAAAACAAACCTATCAGCTAATTGCAGCATTAAGATTGAGAGACTCTGCAATATTACGAGAGTCAACCTAACGATGCACTTTAGGAATCGAACAGGCCTTCAGACCTGTCATGATGATCTGCTTCGCCATAGTTTCATGCTCAGTCTGCCTCAAAATACTCTCGCAATCCATTCCCTCTTAATTAATCCATAACATTTTACGAATAATTATCTGCAATTTTCTATATTTCCCTCAAGTGCAAACAGCAATTCTCCTTCCCATGATCCATCTATTTTTGCAACATTTATCTTGAGCTGAACATCTCTTCATAAGAGCAGGATATCCTTTGTCTTCCAACTCAACCTTTCAGAACCCACACGTAGATGACCCCACTTTAAATGCCCAGTCTTCATTGCTAATCTATCACAGATAGCAAACCAAGCCATGAAGGAGCATCTGGGAATATATCCAGAAAACCAAAGAAGCTTCGACCAGCAAAATTTTGAACCATGTGACCTTAAGTTTTCCCGTACTTTGGAGGCAAGAAAAGTTGAACAAGATACCGGAATAACAATATCTAAAACAGCTTACTTAATAGAAGACACTAAGCTCTGAGCAATACTTGCTTGTGCATTAGAGCTCCTTCCCAACCATTATCGAATTGAGTTTGAGTATTTATATGATTTTTGCAGGAAATCGAAGCTTATGGTGTGGCAAGAGTTCTGGTCTCGGAAAACCCGGAATTTGAAGGGTGACTTGGTTATAGGGGTGATTACTTGGGAAGAGTACAGCAAAATTCCGAGTGGTGGAATGATCAGGAAATTGGAGCCAATGGGCTTACCTTTGTCTTACCATGTTGGTTTATTAGGTATTATTGGCATTAGCATTTGCCCCATCATCAGCATTATATTCGATCTGATAAGTCTGGCAAACAATCCCCAGTTCGTGTGCCAACTTTTTTTTTCTTGTAATTTGTTTTTTTTTTAAGGATTTAGCGGACTAACAGCCTATGCCGGACTTTTTGAGATATGCAAGCCCAAGAAAGGGGACAAAGTCTTCGTATCTTCAGCTTCTGGGTCAGTTGGCAACTTGGTCGGACAATATGCGAAGTTGTTTGGGTGCTATGTTGTTGGTTGTGCAGGAAGCAATAAAAAGGTAACTAACTGGGAAAGTTATGTCCTGTCTTAGATTAGTTCATGACCATTCTCATATACTTCACAGCTCAACAATAATATAATTGATAACTGGCAGGTGAAACTCCTAAAGGAGAAGCTCGGTTTCGATGAGGCGTTCAACTACAAGGAAGAAACTGACCTTAAATCCACTCTGAAATCAATAATATAATTATTACTTTTTTTTCTCTTTTCTTCAATTTTTTTAATCATTTAATTCAATTTTTAATATTAAATTCTCTCAATTGTTCATTATTTTTCACGCCTTTTCTCATAATTCAACAACACAATCATTACAACACAATTAAAATCAAAACTCAACTCTACTTAACTCTAAAACCAAACATACTGGTTTTTCGTTGTGCATACTATGGGAAAGAAAATTGACTAATAGATTATTATTGACTCGTGAGCACTCTTTGAACAAATCCGCAAACGGGAGTTTACATAAGCAACGTGACTTATAGCGACCTGTCAGGAACATCAAGCACAAATGTGGCAATCAATTTCAACTGCAGCAGATCAATTGCGTGCACGGGGATAGTGCTGAAATCGATTAACCTGACATCTGCTAAGCCCGGGGGACGAGTCACCTCGAGCTGTACTAATGCTTATGGAAATGTCATTGGAGGGGTTCAACCCAAGCCTTGTCTTCTCGTGGCTAAAATCGCGGCGTGAAGACATTTTTCCTGGGATATTCAAAGGACTCTTTTTTTCTCTTCCGGACGATGATCCAAATGACTGTCTTGGTAGAGTAACTCTTGCCATCATGTGATCATATTATTAGCACATTATCGAGCATGGATTATATCATATCAACCTTATGTTAGGAATTGGTGTATGCCCTAGAGGCAATCTGTCATCAATTATGTAATATGACATTTATTTTATTATAATACGAGGCATTTTTGTTATTGTGTGGATTGAACTGAATGTGATTTTACACAATAATGTCCTTGGAATAGTAGGTTCAATAGGCATAAAGTGTGACTTGATTGTGAAATCCTATAATTACTTAACATTATTCCTAAATGTCCTTAGTCAAAATATTATCGTTAATTAGGACAACGATAATACGGTTAGACTAGTGTGGGGTGTTGATTGATGACAAAGTCTCACAGGTCATGGATGTGGAGACATCAAGTCACACCACAGGTATACATTAAGAGTAATGTGTATTGGACTGACCCGCCATGAAACTGTTATATGGGTAGTTATATGAATGTTATTATCAAATCTCATAGTGACTATGATGCAGTGGTCGTTTGGCTTGAGATCACCATGGATTCTTACATGTAATGTCGCATACTTTGATGCTGTCAAATATTACTGTAACAGGTTGGTTATAAAGACAGTTATTGGGTATGCCATAGAGCATGGAGAAGAATGTGAGTGACCAAGATAGGATTTGTCCCTCCTACGTAACGGAAGTAATATCTCACGGCCACTTAATGGGTAGGATCTAAAAATGTATGCATACCCAAATAAGTCGATATTGGGATATCGAACTCATTTATTTTGATAGACTTACCTGGTAAACCAAGAAAGAGATATTGAGCCATACAAGTATGACATTGACCATACTTTGTACTCAATAGAGATATAGATGACAAATGGATTATACTGTACGGTAACGTAGGTCATAAGGTTCGTCGAGAAATTGACTTTCCAATTACTTGAGTAACAGTGATGTATTGTTAGATGCCGCTTACTGTTTGTAATATTGAAATAGAGATTTCGATATTAATATCAACGTAATTAGGAACCTACAAAATCACACAAGACGACTAAATCAACGGAATATTTTGAAATAATAAAATCGTCTAATAGAAATTAGATGATTTAAGGTGTGACCGATTAATCATATATATAATGAGATTAAATTTATCGATTAATTAGACCCATTTTATTAGATTAAATGGATCATATTGATACACGATGTATATGATGACACATGGCTTTTATTTGGATGGACACGTGTATAGACACATATCATTTGGGAGTCTTAGGGTGCATTTGGATTCAGAATTAAAGTAACTTTAATTTTGATTTTGATTTTGATTTTGATTGTGAAAAATGACAAATAAGATGTGATTATAAATTTGACTTGGGAAACGTGTGTTTTTATTGTGTAGTGTGTTGAGTTAAAGTTAAAGTTAAAATTTTTGACTTGGAAAATATGTATTTTTATTGTATAGTGTGTTGAGTTAAAGTTAAAGTTAAAATTAAAATTTGGTGTTTAGAAATTCAAACAGGCCCTTAATTCTCCTTGTCCCCTAAAAATGTCCTTAGGTCCATTAGTCTAATAATTTTGGGTGCAGCACTGATGTTTCCTTCGGGAGTTGGCCGCTAGCACCGCCGATCTCGAAGACTCGTCGATGAAGTCAGTGTGGACATTTTTAGGGGTGTCACACTTGGGATACTCGGTTGACGATTTGAAAATTTTCATGTACGTTTTTTTTTCTCATATTCTTTTAGTAGGTTTTAAGATTAGTTTTACCGGTAAAAAGCTTTGAATTTCTCTTCCTTCGGTAGGCCATGTGAAAATAACACCTTATCTTTCCTTCCAGAGTTTAGTGGGTTTCATGTCCAATGCTTTCTAGCAATCATGGTCTTCCAGTTCTATCTTGAATTGTCCGGAATGGATCTCGACCACAAGAACTTGTTGCCCATACAGGACACGTCAGCCGGCAAAGTTCACAACTACTCTTTGGAGTCATCCCCGTCACCATACACATCAGAAGAGTTTTGCCTTTGTTAGAAAGATAGCCACCGGAGAATCTACTCTCTGCTGGGGCATTATATGCCACTCTTGTCCTCTTGTTTTCTCCATAAAACAAATCGTATAAAGTTGAGAAGTCCTCCAAACTAATATTGTACGCATTCAACAAACTGTGCGTAAGAAAAGGACAATCAACATATTCATTTCTTTAAAAAATATGGAAATGATTCCTCCTTTTATTGTGGATGAAATCACATGGTATATTCAGTCTATTAGCTTGAGACTAATCTCTCCTAGGTGTCTATTAGCTGAAATTAATCTCTGCTATAATGTTGCCTTGGCCCCGTGTTAGCTATTTCCTCACATAGCCATCCTTAAGAATCGAATTCAAGAGTTGTAAGAGTCTCATGCCATAAAAGGGAACACGTGTACATGAAACTTTTCATTTTCCCAAGATATTCTAAGACTTGATGTTTTTTTATTTATAAGTCCGTTAAAAAAATGATAATAATGGGATATAAATGAGAAGGGATGTTTCCCCTGCCCACATGACCAGGAATAATAAGGTTGTAGGCTTGTAGTTATAGAAACGGAGAGAATTTCTCTTTTTCTTTCTTTCTTTCTTTCTTATTGTTCTTCTTCTTCTTCTGCCATTGAGACTTCGAAAGAGAAGCATTAGCAATGGAGGTGACCAACAAGTACGTGACTATCAAGAGGCACGTCGAGGGTACCCCAAAAGAGTCTGACTTCGAGATCAAAACTGTTACGCTGTGTCTGTCAATTGACTCAGGATGTGGCGATATAATAGTCAAGAACTTGATGGTGTCCATTGATCCTTATCAGATTAATAGAATGAAGAGTTATAGCTCCTCCCATGAAACCATAAGCTATGCTAAAGGAATTGTTCCGGGAGAGGTAAGCTTGCATATTACTACAAGTAGTAACTTTCACATCCTTTATGGTTGTTTTTCTTCCTGGATAAGTGATGTTTCATTGCTTTCAGAAGAATATATCCAATGTCCTTAGTCTAGTCACTTATCCAAGTACACCAAGTAGTACCAACCAAGCATGATCAGCTCAAGCTCTCGAACAAAAAACAAACCTATCAGCTAATTGCAGCATAAAGATTGAGAGACTCTGCAATATTACAGACTCTGCAATATTACGAGAGTCAACTTAACGATGCACTTTAGGAATCAAACAGGCCTTCAGACCTGTCTTGATGATCTGCGTCGCCATAGTTTCATGCTCAGTCTGCCTCAAAATACCCTCGCAATCCATTCCCTCTTAATTAATCCATGACATTTTACAAATAATTATCTGCAATTTTGTATATTTTCCACTCAAGTGTCAAACAGCAATTCTCCTTCCCATGATCCATCTACTTTTGCAACATTTATCTTGAGTTGAACATCTCTTCATAAGAGCAGGATATCCCTTGTCTTCCAACTCAAACTTTCAGAACCTACACGTAAATGACCCCACTTTAAATGCCCAGTCTTCGTTGCTAATCTATCACAGATAGCAAACCAAGCCATGAAGGAGCATCTGGGAATATATCCAGAAAACCAAAGAAGCTTCGACCAGCAAAATTTTGAACCATGTGGCCTTAAGTTTTCCCGTACTTTGGAGACAAGAAAAGTTGAACAAGATACCGGAAAAACAGTATCTAAAACAGCTTCCTTAATAGAAGACACTAAGCTCTGAGCAATACTTGCTTGTGCATTAGAGCTCCTTCCCACCCATTATAGAATTGAGTTTGAGTATTTATATGATTTTTGCAGGAAATCGAAGCTTATGGTGTGGCTAGAGTTCTGGTCTCGGAAAACCCGGAATTTGAGAAGGGTGACTTGGTTATAGGGGTGATTACTTGGGGAGAGTACAGCAAAATTCCGAGTGGTAGAATGATCAGGAAATTGGAGCCAATGGGCTTACCTTTGTCTTACCATGTTGGTTTCTTAGGTATTATTGGCATTAGCATTTGCCCCATCATCAGCATTATTTTCAATGTGATAGTCTGGCAAACAATCCCCAGTTCGTGTGCCTATTTTTTTTTTCTTGTAATTTGTTTTTTTTTTCCTAAGGATTTAGCGGACTAACAGCCTATGCCGGCCTTTTTGAGATATGCAAGCCCAAGAAAGGGGACAAAGTCTTCGTATCTGCAGCTTCTGGGTCAGTTGGCAACTTGGTCGGACAATATGCGAAGTTGTTTGGGTGCTATGTTGTTGGTTGTGCAGGAAGCAATAAAAAGGTAACTAACTGGGAAAGTTATGTCCTGTCTTAGATTAGTTCATGACCATTCTCATATACTTCACAGCTCAACAATAGTATAATTGATAACTGGCAGGTGAAACTGCTAAAGGAGAAGCTCGGTTTCGATGAGGCATTCAACTACAAGGAAGAAACTGACCTTAAATCCACTCTGAAAAGGTCAGAAGTGCCTCTCTTTGATGATATTATAGTCTCCCTAGCTTTTCATTCAGTTTTCAGAGAAACAATAAAAAAACAGAAGAACAAAGCACAATCCAACGTTTTTCCTTTATGTTCTTTGTTTTCTTCATTCAGAAGCAGAAAATGGAAAACTCAAAATGTTTTGGCGGCTCTGATAATCAAACTGATTATGAATCTGCCTCTCGATTCCAATCATAAAATTCATGTGCCAGTTTACGAACCAATTTTGAATCAAACAGGTACTTTCCTGATGGGATTGACATATATTTTGACAATGTGGGGGCTGAGATGCAAGAAGCTGCAATATCAAACATGAACACTCATGGAAGAGTTGCTGTCTGCGGAGTGATATCTGAATATACGGATTCAGGAAAAAGGGCTGCACCGGATATGACTTCCGTCATATACAAGAGAATCAAGATTCAGGGTTTTCTGGCAGGAGATTACATGCATGTGTATCCCGATTTCCTATCCAAGACCAACGATTATCTCAGCGTGGGCAAACTTCAAGTGCTGGAAGATATCTCATATGGTCTCGAGAGCATCCCCTGTGCTTTCATGGGACTGTTTCGCGGTGACAATATTGGGAAGAAGTTGGTCCAAATTGCAGAAGAGTAGATGAATCTGCACGAAAGCTTGTTATTGACGAATAAGTTACACTTCGATATCCGAAGATCATGCTGTTGGTGTAGCATTTTCAGTTTGCTTTGTTTCATCTGATAATGCCAAGAGTTGAATTGGAACTATGATTTTTTTTCAATTAATCGGCAAAACCTCTCTAATCAAACTGCAAGTCGATAAAATTGGTCTCGACAATCAATAACTATTCCATCCGCATTGAACGCTATCGGCCTCTCTCAGCATTCAGCTTGATTCTTTAAGTAAATGCTATAAAAGGAACTACCTTTTAAGTACAAATCATCCAGAAAAGTTTCGGTGACACATTTGTTTAATTATATCACTTGACTTGAGCAAACTTTGAGCCTCCTCCCCCCACATCTCTCCCCCCAGCCGCTCCCCCAAAAACCAGCAAATCCTCTTTTTCAGCCTCCGCCCAGCGTGTCCAACCTCCGTCGGGAGTCACCTCCTCCGCCATCGGGAAGCTAAGCCGCTTCTCTACCCTTCGGTGGTCTTAGTTTTCTTGATGGCTCCCTCCCTCCACTCTTTTCCGTCTCTTTTCTTTTCTTTTTCTTTTTCTTTTTTCAGATGGGTAATGGTGGTGTGATAGTCAGATTACATCCGACTCTGTCATGGCAGGGGCGTCAACATTCGCTTTTCGATGACTAGATGTTGGGAATTATAATCTCACATTGAAAAAATAAAAGAATAACAATGAGTTTATATAAGGCTTTGGTACCAACATTTATCAGCTTGAGTTTTAAGTAGATATATACTCAGGTCCGAATAAGCCCATGAAAATTTAATATAGTATCAGAGCGGATTACGCTCCCGCGTGCTCACATGGGCTCACACTACCTAACCCAATATCAAGAGCAGCCAAAAGAACACCTTGTTTTAATCTCCCCTCGCCTGAGCATGGAAGATGAACCCGGCTCGAGTCAATTGTTGAGAGCGGATGTTTAAGGATACGTGACAACATGTAAGCAGAAATAGACCACACATTGCACGTAAAGGCTGATATTGGATATGACCCCAGGTTCGAATAAGTCCATGGAAATTTAATACTAGAGCCCGTCCCCTTCGGTGACGAGGTGTACCCTGATGGCGGCGGCCTCCCACTCCCTCCCAAAGGTCGCTCCCCCTCTCAAGCGATCCAACCAGTTTTCTCATGAAGCAGAGTTGCTACTAGCTGTCTCTCGAGTCGAGTCGGGTCCATTACTGACCTATTGGATCCTCGGTCAGAGCTGGGATGATCTACACCTCCCCGCTAATTTACCGATCCAATTTTCTCCTATCCTATGGCTTCTTGTCTTCAATCTTCCCGCCACTTCTTTGAGCGACAGTATCCTCAGCCATCACGACAAGGATCACGATTCTTATCGATTTGATCTTCCTCTCGCCAGTTCAAATCAATTTTTTATGGCTTGCCTTTTGTTGTTGATTATGAATAGGTTGGCTCTCCTATCGACGGTCACTAGTTTGACTGATTGAGGGAGCTCTAGCCACTTAGTTGCTAGCTCTTTCGATTTGATTATCTTGGGATTGTGCTATTAGGGTTATATTGATTAAAATCAATTTACGGCCATTGGTTTAAACCGATCATTGGAGCTTTAGTTTCTTCGATTTGACTGTCTAGGAATTGCAATTTGTAGTGGGAGCCTGCACTCGGATACCGACCCAAGGCATCCTTTCTGCTTTATCTCTTGCAATGGAGATAGAAATTAACCACGGATTAATGGACTGGACTAGGAAGGTGATTAATCGGGATTCTTGATTTCATGATAGCTCACTACAATTGTAATGCCCATACCTGTACCTTTTTCAGTCTATCTTTCATTGTAGTTTGCCCTGCGGACCAAATAAGTGCCATGCTCTTGCAATTCATGTGTAGTGTTTGAGTATTTCCTTTGTTTCCACTTTTGGAGCACTGTATCCATTTAGATACCAATGAAGATCCTCATCCCCTTTTGAGGCAGAAAAAAAGAAAGTTTTTTATCACTAATGTAACGTTAGAATTCCGATGAAGCAAACCTTTTTATTCCATCGGCATCCGTCCGCTGTTTCCCAAGTGCTCTCATTCCAAAGAACAAAGAAAACGGTCGTTATCTCTGATAATCTTCCATTCTCTCGCCATTTCAGGAAATCAAGAAATGACCCGCCACTGCAAATGATCCGAACTTCCGTTTTCAAAACCGATCAAACCAAGACCCTTACTTGGCTCGTACAGAGATGCAAATCCTTGAACCAATTGAAGGAACTCCACGCCCACCTCCTCAAGTTCGACCTACCTGACAACCCAGCCAGCATCGGACCTCTCCTCTCCTTTGCCGCCACTTCCAAAAACGGTTCCTTTTTCTCCTATGCTCGGTCGATTTTCCGATATCTTCGCAAGCGCAACGCTTTCGTTTACAATACCATGATCAGAGGCTACGTCCAATCAAATCCACCTGTGAGCTCAGTGTTATGCTATTTGGACATGTTAGAATCCGGCATTGCTGCCAACAACTACACTTTCCCGCCATTAATTAAAGCTTGTACTTTGATGGGTTCAGATTCTGTGCCAGTTGGTCGTTTAGTTCATGCCCATGTAGCCAAGTCTGGATTTTGCGATGACCCTTTTGTGGTCAGCGCGTTAATAGAGTTCTATTCCTCCGCCTGCAACTTGGAGACTGCACGGAAGTTGTTCGATAGAAGTTCCAATAAGGATGTGGTAATCTGGACATCATTGATAGATGGTTACGGGAAAGCAGGGGATGTGGAGAGCGCAAGAGAACTGTTTGAAAAAATGCCTTTTAGGAATGTAATCTCGTGGAGCGCATTGATTGCAGCTTATTCTCGGGTTGGCGACTTCAAAGAGGTGCTCCGTCTGTTTTCACAGATGCAAGAAATGGTTATTAAACCGAATGAATCAGTTCTAGTCAGTGTCCTTACTGCTTGTGCCCACCTAGGTGCGGTCACACAAGGACTGTGGGTCCATTCGTACGCCAAACGGCTCAAGTTCGAGTCTAATCCCATCTTGGCTACTGCATTGATTGATATGTACTCAAAGTGTGGTTTCGTGGAGTTGGCTTTATCGGTTTTCAATGATATGCCTGTCAAAGATGCCAGGGCATGGAATGCTATGATTTCCGGGGTCGCATTAAATGGAGATGGGAGAAAATCCCTCAAGCTGTTCCATGAAATGGTTAACCACGGGATTCGACCCACAGAGACCACATTTGTAGTTGTACTCACTGCTTGTACTCATGCAGGACTTGTTATGGAGGGCCTCAGTTTGTTTGCAGAGATGGGCTCTGTATATAACATTGAACCGAGAATGGAGCATTTGGCTTGTGTTGTGGATCTCTTGGCTCGATCAGGACTAGTGGGCGAGGCCGAGGAGTTTGTAGAGAAAAAGATGGGGGGAATCGAGGGAGCAGATGTTAATGTCTGGGGAGCTTTACTAAGTGCGTGCAGAGTTTATGGAAATGTTGAGCTTGGGAACAGGATTTGGAGAAGGCTAGCCGAGATGGGAATCAATGACTGCGGGAGCCATGTCCTCTCTTATAATATGTACCGGGAAGCAGGGTGGGAACATGAGGCGAAGCAAGTGAGGAAGTTGATTTCCGATGCAGGAATGATGAAGAAGCCGGGATGCAGTGTGATTGAGTTGGATGGCATAGTCGAGGAGTTTGTTGCTGGCGATTTTCGTCATCCGAAGGCTGAAGAGATGTACAAGTTGCTCAATTCCTTTCCCCGGGTGTCGCACTCGGAATAATCACATGCCTCTTAAAATTAGAACCATTTTTTTTTCCTCAGATGATACCAAATGTAAGCTCTACTTTGTATGCATCTCTATCCCTATTAAATTCCAGAAAGCTTCATTCTTGTGAAAACCAATTCTTGAAGTTGAAGATCTGATGAGTCATTATCATTCGGTTAGGAATCTGGATTGCTTTTTATGTTACTGTTAAAGTACCTACCAGTATTTTCTTGCATTTGCATCTTAAAGATGGATCATTTCGCTATTATAAAGTCGCCATGGAAGGAACAGCATCGAATTAGACCGTGCTGGTATCAACTTTGCCAAAAAAAAATGCCTAAACACTATGAGCTAGCTAAGGACTGAATACGAGGTACTTGTTAATCATAGCAGAGATCGATCGATGATTCATCTTGAAAAGATTCTGTAATGTCAGATCCAAACTCAATAAATCCCTCCAGCCATTGTCATGTCCACCTGTTATTGGGCCGCATGGGCGGATGCCATGCCCATTTTAATGATGATGGAGCCAGCCCTTCCCTGCCCCAGCAAGAAGGAAGTACTTACTAACTCAGTCCTTGCTTTACCTCCAAGTCCCAAGTCGAAGCTCTTTCCTTTGATTTCACCATCTTTCTTTGCTCGCTCAACCCCGCCAAAAGGGTGCTTTCCGTCTGTTCATGATTGCCCGCCGGCCAAGCGTCAGAGCCCTCCTCAGAACAACACATCAACCGCCCATTGATATTAAGAACTTCCACTCGAGCAAACATGCAAACCAACTGTTCGACCGAAGTTTTCCCTCTAACATCCTGTCCGTTAACCGTTCCATGCTCGAGCACATCCACAAGAACCGCCCTGGTCGATCTCTCGACATCTTCAGGGGGCAACTCCAGCTGGGTTTCTCCGGCAACGTTGATGAAGCCACGGTTGCGGTCGCCCTCAAGGCGTGCAATGGAGACCTCGGACTCGGCTGCCAGCTGCACGGGTTCGCTATCTCTTCAGGGTTTGTCTCGTTCACCACGGTTTCCAACTCCCTGATGAATCTGTACTTTAAAGCTGGAACCTTGGATAGTGCTTTAAACATTTTCGAGAATATCGATGATCCTGATGTTGTTTCTTGGAACACTGTGCTTTCTGGATCAAGGGACAGTGAATCTGCTTTTGCTGTTGCTCTTGCAATGAACCGTAAAGGCGTTTCCTTTGATGCAGTGACTTACACGAAACTGCTTTCCTATTGTTTGGATCTTGAGGGGTTCCTTTTTGGGTTGCAGCTGCATTGCCCTGCGATGAAATGTGGATTAGATTGTGAAGTGTTCGTGGCGAACGCACTCATAACATTATACGCGAGGCAGGGATTGCTAGTTGATGGCAGGAAAGTGTTTGATGAAATGCCGACTCATGATTTAGTTTCCTGGGGTGCAATGATTTCGGGATACACCCAAGAAGGAAATTATGGCTCAGAGTCTATTCGACTATTGATCAGAATGTTGAGGGAGGGTATGAGACCCGATCACGTGTCATTGACCGGTGCTGTCTCAGCCTGCAGTCAAGAAGGAAATTTCGAGCTGGGGAGGCAGATCCATGGCTTGTCTGTGAAAATAGGGCAGGGGAAGCACACCTCTGTCTGTAATATCTTGATGGCCATATATTCGAAGGCACAGGCAACTGAAGATGTGAAGCTAGTCTTCAAGAACATGTTGGAGCGGAATGTCATCTCTTGGACTACGATGATTTCTGCGGACGAGAGGGAAGCTGTCTCTCTTTTTAACAGCATGAGATGGGAAGGAATTTGCCCGAATGATGTTACATTTGTTGGGCTTCTCCACTCCATCACAAGCAGAAATTTGGTACCGGAAGGTCGGATGGTTCATGGGTATTGCATAAGAACCGGTTTTACTTCGGAATTGAATGTTTCAAATTGCCTCATAACCATGTATGCGAAGTTTGAAGAGATGGAGAGTGCTAAGAGGGTTTTTGAAGAGGCTCCCAGCAGAGAGATCATATCTTGGAATGCTTTAATATCTGGGTATGCTCAGAATGGAATGTGTCAAGAAGCTTTGGAGATGTATTTCTCCGCCATAATGGAATCATTTCAGCCGAACCCATACACATTTGGGAGTGCGTTGAGTGCAATAGGCTCTGCTGAGAGTATTTCACTCAGGCAAGGTCAAAGGTGCCATTCTCATATAATAAAACTCGGCCTGGACTCCAATTCGATTGTCTCAGGCTCTCTTCTTGATATGTACGCAAAGCGTGGGAGCATCTCTGAGTCTCTCAGCGTGTTCAGTCAGACTTCTCGAAGGAGCCAGTTTGCTTGGACTGCCATAATTTCTGCTCACGCAAGGCATGGGGACTACGACTCAGCGATGGAGTTATTTAAGGAGATGGAAGAAGAAGGAGTGAAACCCGACTTGATCACTTACCTTTCCGTGTTAACTGCCTGTGGTAGAAAGGGGATGGTTGATGTAGGGCGTGAGGTCTTCAAGTCAATGATCAGAGACCACTCAATCGAACCGTCGCACGAGCACTACTCTTGCATGGTGGACATGCTGGGTCGAGCAGGGCAGCTCAATGAGGCAGAGGAGCTTCTGGGTCAAACCCCAGGAGGTCCAAGACTCTCGGCCCTGCAGAGTCTGCTAGGCGCCTGCAGGGTGCACGGGAACATGGAGATGGCTGAGAGGGTAGTGGACGCGCTGATGGAGATTGAGCCAATGGAATCAGGTTCGTATGTTCTGATGTCGAACTTGTACGCCGAGAAGGGGCACTGGGAGAAGGTTGCAGAGATAAGGAAGGGGATGAGGGAGAGGGGAGTGGTGAAGGAGATTGGGTTCAGCTGGGTGGATGATGGTTCATTGAGCTTGCACGGTTTCTCCTCCGGAGACATGTCCCACCCTCAATCCGATGATATCTTTAGCATGGCACATTGTTTAGGATTAGAAATGCAATTCTTAAGAGAGAAGGATGATGGAGAGGACAGCTGCAATATAAGCTCGACGAGGGAGGAAAGCTTGGCCTCGCTGTAATGCGTGGTCATAGATGTCCATTCACGTAACCATAGGATATTCTTTTTCCACCCCGGCTATGATATCGGTTCGTTGAGGTGCTTGTAAATGTAACATTAAATGAGAAATTGCAGGAACTAGTGAGCAAAGAAGGCGTGAGCAGAACAGCATTTGTGAACCAATTAGCAGGAATGCATACATGAATACAGTAGAAATTGGCTTGGATAAAAAATTCTGAAGGTTGACTATCGCTTATGATGTGAGGGACAGGCTTATTTGCTAAATGCCGATTATTAGCACATACAATTCGGCCGGTCGATTTTCATAACCCTGTTGTACAAAGATGGGACATAAATAATAATTCCAACAAAAAATGAAAAAAAAAATTATAAGAGTAAAAAACGCGAATGGAACATAAATAATTCAACAAACAATAAAGAAATTGTAACGATCGGGTACATTATGTTGATTTTATACTAGCGCCGTTAATTTTGTGCCGACGCGGTTTTTGACATATCATGTCATGATGATGTGGCTCTTACGTGACGATTTATAAATTTTAAATAAATTAAATTAAATTACAAATAAAAATAAAAATTAAATATTCAAACAATAATAAAAAAATTATTATTAAAATAAAAAAATAAATAAACATGAAATTATTTTAACAATCAAATTAAAAATAATTCAATAAATAAAATGTTTATAAAATTCAAATAAAATATAAATAAATTAACTTAAAATACTATAATCAAAACATAAATAAAAATCATTTCAAAAATTAAATTTAATAAAAATAAAATTAAAATAAATTAAAGTAAATTTAGAAAAAAAAAAAGAGGGATAGGTAAAGAAATATAAATGTTTATAAAATTAAAATAAAAGAAGAAAAAAAATAATGAAACATTTAAAAAATTGGAAAATATACTTAAAAATAACATACTTATTTTAAAAATTAAACTATTTTGGGGGGGGGGGGGAGTAACAGAGGTCTCTGTTAAAGTGAGATCTCCAATCATGAGTGGGGGTGCCCCATCCCCTATTATGGTCGCTGGTTGTCTTAGAAATTGCCGCCGACGACGTTAAGAGTGTGCTGGTAGGTGGGAGTGCCCCCACCCCAACTCCCGATTCGACTGAAAAAAAATAAAAAATAGAAAGGTGATTTTATATGAGAAATAAAAATGATATAAATAATCATAAAATGAATGAAGTGATTTTGTATGAGAAATAAAAATGATATAAATAATCATAAAATGTAAGGGCAAGATACGAACCTGCGCGAGTAGAGCCCACATGATTTCTAATCATGCCCGATGACCACTCCAGCACGCCCACTTCAATGATATATTTTTGAACTCTTAGTACTTATAATTTACTAAAAAATAGTCATTACACGGAAGTTTCATGGGCATGGGCAAGCCCAATAATAATTAGAGTGATTTAAATTGTGTATGTCTCACTTCTCCCTCTTTCATTCCACTCGAAAAACCCCCAGTTCCATGTGCTCCCTAACAACAATGGTGATCCCAGCTTCTCTCCCTTTGTTTGCTTTCTTTCAAAATTCATTTATAATATATCGATTTGTCTGGACGAACCTGTAGTTGATTTGTAGATGGGAGAAGCAATGAAAGTAAGAACACACACACATATATATATATATATATATACATACTTGCCTCTATATATATATATATATACTTTCATTATATATATGAAAGGTAGAATATAGTGGGTCCAATCAGTTGACCTCAGAACTTCAGTTGCTGAGTTGAATTTTCTCAATTTTTTGAGTTCTTTCAAAACAAACAAAGTTTTAGTTTTTTAATTAATATATATGGATATATTTTTGGAACCATTCTTTATTTTCTCAAAGTTTTAGCTTTTTCAAAAAATAAATTTTAATTTTAATTTTAAAATTTTAAAAAGATATAAATATTATTTGTGGGACTGATCGTTATTTTCTCAGGGTTTTGAGCTTTTCCAAAAAGATGAATTATTTATTTTTATTAAAACATACGATATAGATTTATGAGATAGGTCATTTTTTCATTTTTTAAATTATAAATATTTTATGATAAGATTTAGATAAAACAATCATATAAGCTAATAGTTTTTTTTAATTAGGTTTTCAAAATAAAATAAAATTAGATAGTATTATTGTAGATATGACGAGTTATATATTTGATTTTCAAAAAGCAAATCGGATCTATATTTTTTTTAATAGATATAGATAGATAGATTATAGATATGATGTGTTATCTATATTATATTATGCATGATGAGATGTAATATATAGGGGAGGAATCACATAAATTGTGACCAATTTGCCTCTAAAAGATATTACTATCATTAGAGTTCTTTAATTTTTTGTACGTCATGCGAGTTTAATTTAGTACTTCTATAATTAGACTTATGAAAATAAGTTCAATTTTTTTACTTTTTCTCACATATAAACTTTTGCATAATTTTTTCGTTCTCTAATTTTATGCATGTGGTTAAATAAGACAAAATATAACACTACATGAATTTTGACAACGTTCAAAATAAAAATTCATCATGTTGTGATTGGAATTTTTTTAAATTTTTTATGCATAATTTTGATAATATTGAATTTTTCAAGACTTATATTGAGTTCTCTTTTTCTATATAATTCGGTTTTCCTTATTTTATTTGTGAAATTAAATTACTATTAGTCTTATATATCTAATAGTACATTGTTATTGATTGTAAATTAATATTTTAAATAATTTATAATACATATTTTATAAATAAAATTAGCATAAAAAATTTCACATCATATTCCGTGCAACGTGTGGGCTACACTACAAGCAAAAAAAAAAAGATATAAATAATCATACAATGTATGCCTCTAGGTTTAAGAGGTGGCTTAGAAAAAAAGAAAGTAAAAAAAGGGTGATTTAGTATGAGAAAAAAAAAAGGATTTGAAACCTGAGTGACAAGATTCGACAGTTATATTGAGTTCTCTTTTTATTATATAATTTGTTTTCTTTATTTTATTTGTGAAATTAAATTACTATTAGTCTTATATATTTAATAGTATATTTTTATTGATTGTAAATTAAGGGCCCGTTTGGTTAGCGAGTTAAAATCACCATGATTTTAACTTTAACTTTAACTCTACACTACACAACAAAATACACATTTAAAAAGTCAAACTGGTGGGGCCCATATCTTATTCAAACACACAATCTCATTATACACAATTATCTACTACATCCATTCATTTTATTTATTACCGACTTCATCTTGTTTCCGCTTGCCATATTGCATCTGCAATACGGTTACGTAGTGCATCCATTTCCCTGCTTCTCATGTTTACGTCAACCCGATCTCCAATTAGATGAGGAGGATTTCGGAATTCATCGTAATATTGCCATGCATTTCCATGCTCTGCGAATAATCTGTCGTGATAATTATTAAGCCGAATGAAATTATGCAATACGAAGCATGCAAGAGTAATTTGTCCTTGGCAAACCGGGCCGTAATTTGGCATTGACCGCAGTATGGCAAATCTGCTCTTCAGCACCCCAAAACACCGCTCGATAACATTACGAACGGATGCGTGCCGCTGATTGAATAACTCTTTCTCCGTCGTTGGTGGTGTGTCGTCATTAAAGTCACTGCGATGGTACCTCTGCCCTTTGTAAGGAGCCATATAACCGGGAATATTGGGGTATCCAGCATCAACAACATAATATTGTTCTGTAATATTATAAATATTGATCTAATATATAAGAGTTGTAAAATGTAATTATGGAAATACATACGCGATTGACAACAAAACATGCGATATGAGTAAGAACTTACCACCACATGGAGCGGGGAATGTTTGCAATGTAGCGGAATCGGACAAAATTCTCGAGTCATGAGCCGAACCCTCCCATCCAGTCACGACATGTGTGAACATCATGTCATGCGAACAAGCGGCGAGAACATTTTGCGTAATCTCGTTATTTCGATCGCGATACGCGCCTCTCACCGATGAAGGAACAGTAGCCGACACGTGTGTTCCATCGATTGCTCCAATGCAATTCTACGAGAATAATGGAAAGAATACGAATTACAAATTAATTGGAAAACTTAACTGCCAAATTAATATCTCATTCTACTGCTCATACCTTAAAGAATGGGTACCATTTTCGGCATCTCTGAATTTCAGGCTGCACGTCAACGTTCCTCCGTCTTATGTATGTTGGTGACAATGAATGAATTCCTCTAACTATTACCTTGATGAGCCGTGACACCGTCTCCTTAGAATGCTGAAAGCGTTCGGCAACCACAGACAATCGCGTACTATGTCCAACAACCATTAAGAACATGCCGACCATTTCCTCGACGGTTGTACCTTTCCTGGTATTTCTGATTCCACAGTTTGCCCTTAACGTATCGCACAAGTTATGAAATACGTGAGGGTGCATCCTGAAATTCTCGAAACACCTTGTGTCATTGGCAAGAACTTCCTCTATGTAATGTCTACCTTGTAGCGTTGAGGTTCTACAAGGAATGTTGCGCGGGACATGTTGTTCGGCCGCTGCATTCTCAAGCGCAAGATAAATCCACATAAGCTCATTGTCGTAATCTTCTTCATCACTTGGTTGAGTTTCATTTCGTCGTGAATTACCATGTCTTGGCATCGTGCCTTCCTTTTTGCTCAGCAGACTATAGTGAGAAACAAAATGGCATCAACTACGTAAGTTGGATTTTTACGGTGAAACGAATCAAGTTTCAACCACTGTATACGAATGCAAGAAATTATGCACAAACAAAATAGACAAATAGCACAGCATTCACATATAACCAAGGTAAACAATCAAAGCAACGTACTTGCACACACAACAAATATAAAAGGGAAGTGTTTATTTAATGTCATAGCATTTAAACGATACGAAATTACGATAGAGTTGAGGATGCATCATGCCCACTCAAGGGGCAACAAGGCGACGAACCCATGGAAGCCTTGTATCATCGAGCAAGCACATGAACATACGCCTTGTCTGCTCATCCTTTGCTAGACAATCACTGGCCACGAGGTACTCTTCAATGGACAGTTGTGGACGCAAAACATTCAGTACAGCCATCGACTCTTCGATAGAACCCGGAGCTGGTTTTGGAGGGCTCGTCACAGATTTACTTCTCTTCGATGTCGGAGGGGTACAAATTCTCTCCTTCTCCCTCCTGCTCATATTGCACTTCAACATGTCGAGGCACTCTTGCAATCGGGAGTCAGCGTTGGAACTCCTTCTACGCACTTGCCGACGGGACGCTGTAACAACAGGTTCGGCAACCTCATGGACCGGGTCATCACTATCGCCGGAGCCCTCTTCAAGATTGACTGGTTCTTTTCCCCGATTTGCCGCTGCTGCTAGGAATTCTTCTTCCATGCGTGCATAAGTTTCTGGGCTCTTTGGTGGTTCTGCAGACGACATTCGTAACGCACCTGTTGCTGTCTTAGATCTGAACAACTCATTTAATGAGTTGTAATGCTTGAAGCCTTTTGCTTGGAAACTCTTGTACCCACTGTTCTTCTGCATGTAAATAAAAATGAACAGTTGCACAGTAACGACTTACAGTAAAAACATACAAATTGGAAATCATCAGTAAGGCAGGTTATTATTACTATACCTTAATAAATTTGTCCCACACATGAGCACTTGCCTTCACCGTGTTGGTTGTCTCATCCCAACCGACACCAGTGTGCGAAACAAGCTCAGTGAACTGCGTGTATTGGGTCCGCAGCCTTCGAAGCTTCTGCTGCAACTTCTTGATGCCGAGAGTGGTGCCTGGAAATTGCTCTTCCAGCTCCTTATTCATTTGTTGCCAATCCTTTCCTTTCCAAGATGTAGTATGCGTCCTTGTGAACTTCTCGAGCAACACGTCAATGAAAGCACTCTCCAATGCATCTGTCCACTCAAGTATTCCATCACCCTTGGGGGCCATCTCATGCTAAATGCTGCAGCAAAAACTTACAAAGCCACGCACGTAACTACCATTATGAAACACAGGTCAGACTATACTGCTCATACAACACGCGAACTGAAATTGGAATACTCCAAAATACAAGCTAATAACTATTTATGTAGTCCTCGCGTTGTGCGGGCTTTTGTAATTTTCTATTTTTTGTAAATATTTGCTGTAAAACATATAAAATATTACTTGGAAAAAAGATTCCATATTAATGAAGAGACTAATATCGTACAGCTATATGCATAGCAATCACTGAATGAAAAAGCCCGCCTAATGCAGCCCATGCAGCAAAGATTGACCCAAGAAAAAACCTAGGATGCAAACATGAGGGGTTTGTGGATTTGGCCACATGAATGGGATGACTATGTTTTGTTGTCTATTTTACAAGTGTATATGCTGGTTATTCAAAATTTATCTAAGTATTTAATTTTTCTTTTTGCGGTGCATATCATAAGTTGTCAAAACTTTAAGAGGTACGGAATGATAGAATCAAGTGGAAGAGGATTCCATTTCAGTAATTAGCTAATTGCGTTTTTTTTTATAAGTTAATTAGCTAATTGTTACTGAGATTGGCGATGATACTTAGCAAGAATACATAAGCTAGTATGGCGCAGATGACCCGGAAAAAAAAGAATAAAACAAATAAAAAAGCTAGTATGGAGCACAACCAAAATTGACAATCCAATCCATGACACTGAACAACATAAACATTGCATTATTCTTACTAAATTAATTTCGCAGTCTTGTGTTTGGACATTATTAACACTGAATTTCTGTAATGCATCAGTCAGTCAGTCACAGCAACAATCGATCAGATCAATTTCATCGAACGCTTTCTCACATACATTTCATCGAACAGCTAATGTACATATCAGAAACCCAGTTGCTGTTAAGCAACCAACGCAGCTCATAAACACAAAGTTACATTAATTTGGTCCAAAAAATTCACCAAACAAATGCAATACATATCAGAATCCAACGGAAATTAACAAAATAAACGAAGGGAGTCAACGACCACTCAGTAACAGTATTGAAATTACCGACACCGTAACCCGCAAATCAACGATACAATTGAAATTGGACATGAAATAGGTCGGAGAAATTACCTAGAATGTCGATATGGAAGTTCAAAGTGAGCTGAGGCACTTCTTAAGAAGAGAACGCACTGGTAGGGGACCGGCTTTGTTCGTAATCCTGGAATTGCTTCGCTTCCGACACGACGCTGTCTCACCGGTGTAGGGGCTACTCTTTGTCGTAGAGGAAAAGCACGGTAGATGATAGAAATCGACTCCTTAAGCTTGAGATGTCTAGCAGAGGAAGAAGGAGGATGGGGGGCCAACTAATTGGAAATCGCAGGGGAAGAACACGGATGAAAAAGGGGTTTGGGGGGGGGGGGGGGCAGCATTCGTTTGCCAAACGATAATTGAAAGTCAAGGGGATTTATGAAATGGGGCCCACAACGGTCATTAACCCATTTTGTCTTCTACCTCAGTTAAAATCAAAGTTAAAGTTTTCGTGACTTTAACTCCGAATCCAAACGGCCCGTAATATTTTCAATAATTTATAATGCATGGTTTACATAATAGAATTAGCAGAAAAAATTTTCACATCATATTCCGGATGAGGTAACATGACAAGCTAAAAAACAAAAAAAAGATAATCATATTCTGTGCAACGGATGAGCTAATACGAATTATACGACAACCCAAAAAAAAAAGATATATATAATCATAAAATGTATGCCTAAGCCCCCAAAATATATATATATAATGTATACCTAACGTGAGCGGCAGGATTCGAACCTGCGCGGGCAAAGCCCACATGATTTCTAGTCATGCCCGATAACCACTCCGGCACGCCCACTTTAATGATATTGTACTGAACAATAATATATGTCTAACTAATTTTTAGGGTTACTAAAACGCGAAAGTTTAATGGGCCAGCAGCCCAATGATAATATACGAAACTAGTCGAGGGAAAAAAGAAACGAAAAACCTAATTAGTAAGCACGATATAAATTCTCTCCCTTCTCCCTCTCTAGTCTCGTTCAATCCGGCAGAAACCCTAGCAAAACCCTAGCTCTCTAGTAAACAATGGTGGTGCTAACTTCTCTTCTTTGTTTGCTCTCTTTCAAAATTCGTTTCTTTTCTGTCCGTTTGTTCTGTATTGACTGAGAGCGCTTACATGATTTGACTTTGATTTGCAGACGGGAGAAGCAGTGAATCCCAAGGCGTACCCTCTTGCGGATGCGCAGCTTACTATTACGATTCTAGATCTTGTCCAGCAAGCGGCGAACTACAAGCAGCTCAAGAAGGGTGCTAATGAAGGTGGGTTCCTGTCCTTCCTCTCTCTAACTTCTTTGTCGGCTGTGTCTGTCCTGTAAGTGAATTTTCTATGGTCGTTTCTGATGCTTCTGTCCGTTCGATGTTCAGCCACAAAGACCCTGAACAGGGGTATCTCGGAGTTCATTGTGATGGCTGCTGACACCGAGCCTCTCGAGATTCTGCTCCATCTGCCTTTACTGGCTGAAGACAAGGTATTTGTTGAAAAGACTTTCTTTTTTTTTCAATCCGATGCCTGTTCAGTATTAGAACTTCCTACATTGGGGTGCCATAAGACCTCATTACATGCTTTTGTTCGGGTTTTTGGGGATTGAATTAGGACAGGAAAATGTTGCCTTTGTTTCTTAGAAACACAATTATCTTTGTTATGGAGCCTTAGGGTGACTGGAATTTTGAAGTATTGTGGCTTACGTTGTTAATATGATGATTGCAAGTAGGATCACTTTAATTAAGCAAAGGGCTAAATTTTAATGAATGAGCTTTACTAAACATCATGCTTCAGTTTTGGAAGTAGAGAGAGCTAGCAGGAAGATATGTAATGGAATCGTGAGGGCTGAGTTGGAGGAAATCACTGATTTTACGAACTTTGGCATTATGATTGTATTTTAGTCTTGACAAAGGGATCCTTGGCTACAATTTTGGTTGGCAATTTTGCTTCATGATTACCCTGCATTAGTTCAGATCTCACAGATTGTCTCTTTTGGTAATTTCTGTCAGATTTTTGCTGCCTATCGTTTCTTCGTACTATCTCGTTCTTTCCAAAAGTTTTTAACTTTAGCCTCTCTTTGGTTTCCCAAATTTTAGAATGTGCCATATGTCTTTGTGCCTTCGAAGCAAGCACTTGGACGAGCATGTGGGGTAACTAGACCCGTCATTGCTTGCTCCGTGACAACAAACGAGGCCAGCCAATTGAAATCCCAAATACAGCAACTCAAGGTAATGTTATTGCCTTGCCTTGCGTTGTTTGCTCTGCTGTGAATGTGCATAGTAAGGCTGTCATTGTGAAATTTTTTGTCTTTGAAATGCAGGATGCTATAGAGAAACTATTGATTTAAAAGTGCTAGAGGGTTATCGGTGTGATGGGCCTCCCAACTCCCTGAGGGCTGGCATCTCGGGAGGCTTGGACTGAGTTCGCTACCATAGATTTCCTTGTCCCTTTTTAACATTTATATGAGGATTGTGGGTTTTGTGTAAGCTAAAGACACAACAATGATTGAAGAGTTGGGCTAGTGTGACATTGCGTGTTTGTCATTCTGTTTTTTTTCTCTCATTTTTCTGGCTAGACATCTATCTGATAAAACTCAGACCTGATTTGGCCAATTCTCCTCAACTTGGATGTTGTTCTCGTCATTTTCAACCTTGAATTGGAGCGAGACTTTACCTTTGTGGAAATATCGCTTCTTACAATGATGAATTATGCATGTAAGATAGACTGCATCCAAGAGCTGTGAGCTGATAAGGCACGACAGAGTTACCATTACAGCCATAACACTTAACGGGCCGGACTCTGCCCAGTCCAAGATGGAAGAACCAATCTACTATGTTATAATCCTCAGCACAACTATTATCGTTTTGGCTCTGGCTTCTACTGTATCCGTTTTCCTTGTTGACAATGAACTATATATCCAAAGCTTATGAGACTGAAAGGTTAAAAAAAGGACTGAAATCGTATCTTCGTGCAATCGCGTCCTTGTGTAGACATTATATACTGCTCGAGTAATCGGTTTCTGATTTGCTAGCAGTCTTATGAACCTGGGTGTTACTTTTAAGTATCCTTTTCCTCACAGCAGCAATGACAGGTATGGAACAAGGGTGTTATTTAGCATCATTTTCTTCACAGCAGTGATAGTAAGTGTGGCACTTCCTTTCAGTACAACAAAATATCGTAGATGAAGCTCTCAGTTCTCAAGCTGGGTGACAGCAGATATCTGTTTCCCCACGGGTCCTGGCTTGTAATATTGGGGGTACATTTCTTTGGACATCTTGCAACCCCTCATACTAACATCTGCTGTGGAACAGCATTTTCCTCCATAACCAATAACACAAGAAAACAGACCACAAGATCCATAGCAGAGTTCCAAGTTTTGAATTTGCTGCATGATGTAGTTAGCACCCATAACTATTTCCGCAGGCTCCACTCTCAGAGCAAGACATTTCCCCATGAGTTTTAGCGGGCTCCACAGATTCACAACCACAGTGCGGAATCATAAGCTCCCAGTCAATAGCTCAAGAGTTAAATCGACTGCAAGCTGAGTTTAGAATATCTAAGGGATGTCATCCACGCTACAGCAGCATAAACATCAACAAACAACAGCACAATTGGAAGTAAGGAAGCCCGATTGCATATCTATAAATACCAGGCATGGAACCATCAGAAGGAGAGAGTAACAAATGTATCCTCCTAGTTAAAATTGTTTGTGGATGCACCGGCGTTGCACACAAATTCCATTAGGTATCAAGAGCTATAATTGGACACAAGTAATTCTAGAAATGAACAGGCTTATATATGTATCTTCACAAGCTTGTCGCATGTGAGAAGCTAAAAGGAGCTAAAGATAAGTTCCAGATCCCGTAAGAAACATCAGTATCACTGCCCTCCTGCACATGTTGGAGCCCAAGTGGTCTTCATCGGGAAGAATAATGAACGATTAGAACTCATAAGGGAACCTGCAATGGATAGGGAAGAGAGACCATAAGAGCTGTTCTATTATGAGATGATCATGCAAAATGAAACATGTCACACATAAACTTTGGAAATTGATTAGAAGCTGGGAAGTATCACAATCCAGATTAACACTAAACCATACGCTCTTGATGTGAAAACTCGTCCAAGCAATAAGCAAATATCATATGATGTCCAAGCATGCTGAAGATCACTCAAAATTTAACAGAAATAACAAATATATCAACCATTGGCTCTCAAAGAAGGCACATCCCAACCATAGATCTCAGAACATAACTTTCAGAAGTTGCATTTAGGAAACAATTAGCACAATAAATTTTTCATTTGTGACAGCAACACAGAAATATCCCCAAGGAAAATGCCAAAAACGAATATTCAATTTTCATGTTTCCTCCGCTAACTTAGTTGTGCATAAACAAAATTAATTCCTCTGGCAATCAGTACCATTTCCCCCTCCCATCCAAACACAGAATGGTGTAAGGAACAACTATCAGCCCACATACAAAAAAAGTTAACAGGCGGTTGATATAAATGTTGTATTTCACTCCCTAAGCTTAAAATTCCACTGTCTCAACAAAACAAAGCGCATTGACAACAATTATTAAAAAAAAAAATTCATTATCCTGTATAAAAAGCATTTAAAAATTGGACCTCATCTCATCTCGTCAGGCTGCTGCCTCAAACTGCCGCAACATATCGCAGTGTGGAGTTTCCGTCACAAAACCCCACTGCCGCCTCTGGATCTCGTACCTACAATTCTGTGCAAGTATCGAGACATAATCCCTCTCAATCTTCCCTTCGAGCCCCACTCTCTCCATACTACCCGGGGGATAATCCTGCTCAAACTTTCTGGACTTGACATAATAATTTACCCCCTTTTGAGTCGTGAACTTGTACTCATAAGGATAAGATCGTGACAAAGCATAAACCGGCTCTGAAGAGGGTAGGAAATTCAGCAGCAGAATCAAGAGCACAGGGAGCAACTGAATAAGCATCCTCAAATTGAACCCACCAGACCCATTATCCCCATTCCTCTGCCCCATCCCCGTCCCGAAAGAGTATGTTCGATATTGGGTAGTGGCAGGGTGCATCCCCCCAAAGAAGAAGTTCCTAAATATCTCATCCGCATCAAAATCAGCTTCATAAAACCCATTGAACCCTTGTGCAGGGCCCCGTCTCGCAGCACGCTGCTCATAAACGGGATCTTCTGAGCCAGTAAGGTCGTATTTTTTACGGCTCTCATTGTTGCTCAGGCACTGGAAAGCCCTAGAGACAGCCTTGAAGGCTTCCTCTGCCCCGGGGGCCTTGTTCTTATCGGGGTGAACCTTCAGTGACAGCTTCCTGTAAGCCTTCTTCACATCCTCCTCCGCGCAGCTCTTCTCCAGCCCCAATATCTCGTAGTAATCCTTCTTCTTCTTAATTTGCCTCACAATCGTGATCTGCTCCTCAGTGTACGCCGTCGAGGAGGACGAAGACGAAGATGGACCGTTCGATTGAGCACGGTGCCGGATAGAGGGTTGATCCGACGGCGGCGGGGGGTTGGAATTCGCCTCAGGCTTAGCACCGGGTCCCTGATCAAGTTTGGAGAGGAGATCGTCGACGGGCAAGCTAGGGTCGAGACGGCGAGCCTTGGTGAGGAATTTCAGGGCACGGGCCCGATCCCCGACGTCGAGGGCGTCCTTCCCGATTTTGAGGCACTTGATCGCATCATCTTTGTTCCCTTCCATGGAAGCTGGAACAAAACAGCCGATTCAAAACGAAGATATAAGAAACCCTAAAAAAGCAGAAACGGGCGATCAGCAATTCAGATCGAGAGCAGCTCAAGATTACGAAGAAAGGCCATATATTGGAAATGAAGATGAGAGATTCGAGGAGATCAGAGAATCGGACTTTGCCTGATGATGAGAACAGAGACGGCTCGGGGATCGGGGGACGGGAGGGTTTTGGGTCGGTCTTCTCTTCCAAAGGAGGAAAATGCCTACGCCCCACTAAAGAGAGAGGGCCGGCAATTCTGCTACCCCAGATGGGGTCATGGTGAAGGTGAGAAGATGGACTACCGAGTCACGCGAATGTTCGGGTGCTTCTTGGTATACGCCAAGCACTTGCCCCCTCCACCGTTGATCTGCGCGGGACCCTACCTCGCCCGCCTTGTTCCTTTTCCTAGCCATCGATCATGTCTCTCACGACTCATTGGACCATGATACATTTTTTTAAAGGTAGATTATCACGGTTACCATTCACTTATTTATTAGCAATTATTTTTGTCTCTGATATTTTTGCCATCAATTAGCTCAAAACGTTAACATTCCGTCTAACATTTATACCCTTCTATGACGGAAAAGTGATGGATCACATAACGTCGTCCATGAATTTTTCGTCACAGAAATTAACGGAATGGTATAAATATTAGACGGAATGTCAACGTTTGGGGCTAATTGATGACAAAAATATATCAAGGGCAAAAACGGTTGCTAATGAATAAGTGGAGGGCGATAGTAATAGTCTATTATTTTTTTATGATAAAAAAATGCATAAACTGAAAATCAAGTATCGATTATAGCCTAAAATCATTTTTATTTTAATCTAATCTATGTTTTCCTATTAGGAAGGAACACAACCAAATATTTTGCATCGAATTGTCCATCTCTGACGTTCTATTCTATTTACCTATTAGGTACATGGGTTTCTCCCATAAACCCGAACAAACACCTAGCGATGATCATACGCATTCTTTCCATTAAATTCCTTCACAATAATACCATATAAAAAGAAGCTTTAACAATTTTGGATCATCAAAATGGAAGTTCTAGAATAAGATAAGATACTTATCAATATCAACAATAGTGATACTGTATTTAAAACATTCATTAAAAAAAAAAAGATACTTTACAAAAAATGAAGGGACAGTTCAAAACAAAAATCAATAGGTTCGGACAGAGATATCGGACCGGTTACATCATTGAAATTTCTGTTTAGAAAACAGTAAGCATTTCCAATCCAAATAGACATAAAAGTGTAACTCTACTTCCGTCCCCTCAACCTATCTATACTCAGATTTCACCAATCACCCGCCACAAACATCAACATACTGTGACAATATCTCACAAGTCACCCACGAGCCTCAAAACAACAAAAGCCTGAAACAGTGAGAGCATTTATCTTTCCTCGACCCTAGTCCCAACCACTTACCTCCACCGACCCATAACCTAGCCCATTTCCAAATGACTGACCACCGAAAGCACCCTCCTCCTGTGCAGTGGCAATATCATAATCACAATTTGCAGGATTACCATTAGAGTCAATCACATAAGAAGGATTATAATCATCTATTGAAGTTGAGTAGTCATAATTGCTCTGAAAGGTATTTCTCTTGTTCCCAAACTTCGGACCCCTTCTAAAATCGTGGCCACCAAACTTGTTGCCCCTGTGGTTCCTCGACATTCCATTACTGTTATTGCCATCAAAAGATTGCTCAGCACACTCAGACAGCCAACAAGGAACTTCCTGGTTCGTCTCCTTCATCAGATCTGTGAGGGCTCTTGCTAGCGCAACGTTCTTGCTGTTGAAGAATGCAGTAGCTAGGCCTGACTTACCAGCCCGCCCGGTCCGGCCGATTCTGTGGACATAGTCATCGATACATTTTGGAAGGTCAAAGTTTACAACGTGGGCAACATGAGGGATATCAAGTCCTCGAGAAGCAACATCAGTTGCCACCATTATTGGAGTGGCTCCTCTTTTGAAGGACCTCAAAGCTCTTTCCCTCTCCTTCAATACAAATACAGAAAGAATGGCATTAGTTTAACATGTCTTATATATATATACAATCACACAAGAAAACGAGAAAAAGCAAGTCCTTTGCGACTGACTTACCACTTGAACTTTATCACCATGTATAGCTATGGCAGAGAAGCCGTTTTGAAACAACCAGCTCTCTAGGACATCTGCTCCTCTCTTCGTCTCCACAAATACTAAGGTCAATTCTCGCTGCAGAGTACACAGTGGATCAATATATTTCAAGCAAGTAGATAGCAACTGACTAGTAAATAAATCATTACTTTCCCATGATGCCCGTCTTCTTGTCGGGCATGGAGAAGATCCTTTAGACGTCTCCTTTTATCCTTTTCTTCGACAAATTCAACCTTTTGAGCAATCAGCTCGGTGCTTGACCCAACTCTCCCAACTGTCAGAAATATATAGTTTGAAAGAAAATCTGATGCAAGCATCTGCAATGTCAAAAATAGTTGTCGAAAAACAAAATCGAGCGAGCAAATATTAGGCGCATCCAAAACGACAATAGCAAGCACAGGTTTCAAGATAAGTCGCTCCAAAAAGAAAGGAGTAAAGGAAACCTGTATATCGTTTGGAAAGGTTGCACTGAATAGCAGTGTCTGCCTCGCACCAGCAGGGGGCATATCCATTTGTTCCACAATCTGCCTGATTTGAGGCTCAAATCCCATATCCAACATTCGATCTGCTTCATCTATGGCCAAGTACTTGATCATTCTCAGTGAAACTCTCTCTCTCTCTACCATATCTACTAAACGCCCAGGCGTAGCAACTAAGACATCAACACCTCTTTCTAGATTACGAACCTGCAAAACATAATTTGTAAAGGCATAAATAATGCTAGATCAGCATTTTGACTTTCCAGAAGGCATGCCAACTGATCATCATAAACATCCAAAACCGTACATGCAAATATGTATACCTCATCCTACAGAAGATACTGTAAATTCAGCAAGAAACCTTCAAACATATTTTGGTTGAGCACACAAGGATGAAAATAAACAAGGAATTGCCTAACTAAGAATAACACTGCCAACGACTATTGATAAGACCTCCAAGGTCCAGGATGTAGAGCAAGAATGTCCAAGACAAGAACGTAAATAGTTCCATTCTACTAAGAAACTGCAGCACTAATGCTGTCTTACAGTGTTGCACTGACTGATAAAACACACATCAACCACATAGCTTTTCAACCAAAAGAAAAAATAAAATAAAACCAAAATAACTCATCATGCATCCAGCAATCATGGGGCTGTAAGGACAATCTTGGAGAGGCATCTCATTCATGAAAGAACAGTGATAATACAACATACTTGAAGACCAAAAGGTGCACCGCCATAAGCAACCCCAATCTTTATCCCAGTCTGATACGCAAACTTCTTAGCCTCGTCATGTATCTGACATCCAACACAACCATCAAGAGTCAAGAGTCAAGACTCTAATACCTGAAAGATCATTAACATAATCTTCACACTAATTCCAGTTTCAAGATCCTAAGAACCTTTTTTCACACTGATTCAACACAAACATCAAGAGTCAATACCCTAATACCTGAAAGATCATTAACATAATCTTCACACTGATTCCAGTTTCAAGATCCTAAGAACCTTTTTTTTTTTTTTTGCTGGGTAAGATCCTAAGAACCTTTGTTCTATTCCAACCATTGTCTTCATGTTTAAGGACAACTAAGCTGCAAAAATCGCTCATATATACACATCGTTGACGAACCCATTTACCTGACAGGACAGCTCTCGGGTGGGCGACAACACTAGCGCGGTGGGACATGCAATCCTCGAAGCAGGCTTTTTCCCATTACTGACTCCGTTCCTCAGAATGCCACAAATGATCGGCAGACAGAACGCCGCCGTCTTACCGGACCCGGTCTGAGCGCAGGCCATCAGGTCCCGCCCCGCCAGGGCGATGGGAATGGCATGGCGCTGTATGGGAGTGGGCTTCTCGTACTTGCAGCGGCTGATGTTCTTGTTCATAGACTCTAACAGATCGATCTCGTCAAAAGAGCTCGCCGGCGCCGGAATGTCAGCACCGCTGGCCTCCACGGGGGCGTCCTCGTACGCCTCGAGGTTTATGAGGACGCTGCCATTCTTAGACCCTTCAGCATCCGCCGCCTGTCATGTCATGTCATGTCATTTAATAGCATTTACATTTCCAGTATCATCACATCAAAAAGGGGCATCGCAAGGACGGATTGAACATGACATCAACGACGTAAACGCGCCGCTTAGAGTCGTCATCGTCTCTGTCAAAACCTAAAGATCGAACTACGACACGACACAGAGAGAGAGAGAGAGAGAGAAGCTCTTAGTTACAGAGTCCATATATACCCCTTGCTCATCGAGCGGCTCTTGGTTGTTTAGATCATGCTCCGGGCTGGCAATCTGGCCATACGGCAGCCTCCGGGGGCCGGGAGTAGTGCCATCGCGACGGGCACGGCTGGGTCTGCTTCTGGGAGGGATATTGAGAGGGGGATGAGGTGACACGAAGGAAGGGAGGTCGGAATGGGGAAATGTGGCGGTAGAGGCGGGGAAGAAGGAGGTGCCGTCGGGTTGCCGGAGGTGACGAGGGACGTAGAAGGATCTTCCACGCTGAGCAGGCATTGTTACGTTGTCAGTAAAGATGAGCTGCTGCTTCTTCTCCTCCTCCTTCTTCTTCTTCTTCTTCTTCTTCTTCGTATAGAGAGAGATAAACAGAGTGTGTGTGTGAGCTGGTTTCTGAAAATGCGGGGCTCCCCGTTATATAGGAAAGGGGACTACTCGATCCATCGTCTTAATTAATCCCCTCTGCAAGGCAATGAGAGAGGAAGGAGCAGCTGGTAAAAAAGCTTCGGAAGGAAGGGAAAGGTCATTTCCAAGAGAAAGAGGGCCCCTGCCTGCCCTATGGGGCTAGCCTCGATTACATTACGGGCATCTAATCAATGCTATGGACGATACGATACCGTCGCTCATTGAAACTCAATCGGTATAAATTTTCCTGAAAATTTGTTCCCCAAAACTTTTTACTAAATATTTGTATGATATCACGTGCGTGGTACGAGTTCATTATCGTATACATAATTAATATTTTTTATGAGAACTATTCACATTATTAACAATAATTTTTCTTATTAGTAAAAAAGTAATTGATTAACTTGAAACTCTAAACAATAATCTTCAATAATATTAGCCTAAATAAAAATGATTAAATAAAAATTTTGTAACTAATTTTCTTATAAAATATGAATTATATTTCTTGATCTTCCTAATTATGAAAAATGATTACTTCTTATTATGAAAAATAACTAATTTACTTCTTGTAATGAAAAATAATCCATAATAAATATAGGCCTATTAATTGTTTGTAGGAGTCAATTTTACTATATATATGGATACGGATGGATATAGATATGGATTATATATCGATTAATGATCGATATATTGATTTATTGTGGATATTCAATTCATATTTTTACTAAATCACAAATTTATTTTTGCTCTAAAAACATTGTTTTGTGAGATTCTAATTTCTAAGTTTCAAGTATTAGTTTTTTTTCAATGAATCATAAGCTTATAGAATTTGTGATGCGTTTTAATTTTTCAAATAACCTTAATTCCATTAAATTAGACACTTATGACAATATTTATCTTTTTTGAAAATTACATAAATAAAAATTAATTATTTCTTTTACTGTCCTATCTCTGTTATCATAAAGTCACATGACTTATTTAGATTTTTTAAATAAAAAACTTTCTTTTAAGTCATTTAATTAATTAATTAATTAAATATCCCATTGATAATTTGAACAATTTAAATTTATTTTTTATGTTTATGAAATTATGCATTTATCATTTATATAGACCAACTTCTAATTAATATACATATATATATATAATCTACGTATTATATTCTATTTAGAAACCGATATTTATGTTTATTATTACTTCTTATAAGATAATTTTCTAAAATATATTACTCCGAGGAGCTTTCTCATATGTATTTTACTATATATATAGATAAATAGAAAAATGAATACTATAACTAAAATATATTTTATAATTATATAAATAATCTCAAATTATATAATGTCTTCGACCTTAAATAAAAAATTAAGATAGAGGCTAAAGCAATGGAAACATATAATTTTTTGTATTTATTTTTCAAATTTAATAAAAATAATTGATAAACAAAGTAAATTGATATTTCTAACCCTATTAAATATAGGCCTATAAATTGCTTGTATTCAATTTTACTATATATACGGATTTGGATGGATACAGATATGGACGGACTCCTAATATTTTACTGAAAATTCAAATTAAAAGGAATTTTTTCCATGAATAAATGTACTAATACTAATTAATTAGGTATCATCAATTAGTAATTGTACTGCCATGTAATGGTATAATTTTCAATGATAATGTTTCAAATTTGCCAATATGTATATATATGTATTTTAATTAACTTGTACATGACTGCAGCTATACTCATACAATGTTTTCTAATTTTCTTGGTAATTGTTTATTTTTCTGTAATATAATAATTAAAATTCTGATGAAATTTTAGCCATGTGGGATAACGTTTTTTAGTACCCTTAAACTTAAATTTTAAACGTGTAATTTTTTTTAAAATTGAATAATATTTTTCTCAAAAATAATTTGAGCGAGTTGTATGGAATAATAATTTTTAACTCTAAAAATTTAAATTAGAATTAAAACTCATCAGTTGATTGAATCGAATATTTTCGTCCTCTTTTTTAATTTGATTAATTCAAGCACCTTTTTTTTTGGGAAAACAAATTTAATAAGTTAAAATAGTTAAACAAATGTATTATTCACTTTATATTATTAACTAGGACAATGTCCGTGACAACGTCGTAGGTCGGAGTAAGGTTGTTTGGCAAGTAAGAATGGCATGTTTGATCCAATTTTCAGAAATTTATTACAATCTAATGCTCAATGTGATAAACTCATGAATTTCATGCAATTATTGATATGGAATGAATCTATATATAATATATAATGCCAATATGACGAGAGAGAATGAATGTGATTTCGCCAAGTGTTACTCTTGGCTTTACCAGAATCTGTCATTTGTCACTTTTGACTTCTTTAAATCCTATCACGTGGCATCACTCTCAACCATTATTAATGCAAACAAATTGATCTCTAGGTGGCATCTTCTATACCTTCTTTAATACAAGAATTAATGGATTTCAAAATTAGTACACCACATGAATAAATATTTTTGTAAATTCAATTTTTTGATTATTTTTATTTTCCAATATTCGATTTAACAAGTAAATCGATATTGACGACAATATCTAAAAAAAATTTGCCAACATCAAATATGTTCAAAGATTAAAAAAATATAATACAAATAAATTGATTGAAGAATTCGTATAATTAAGGAATAAATATAATCTTTTCAAATTCAATTAATTAATTTTTTTCTTTTCCAATTTCCAATGTTAAAAATGCTTGATTACATTCTTGAAACCGTAATTAGAATATTTAAAGGCTATTACAAATTTTATGTTAATATTAAATCCACTCATAAATAAAAAGTGATGCTTATAAATTTATTTATTAACAAAGGATATTTAAATATTCTTGAAATCAAATTTAATTATTCAATTTAGAAAGGGAATTGAAATATTTTTCAAAATTTTCAACGCAAGTAATTTTACTTACATTATTGAAATAGCACGGACCTAAGAAAAAAATAATACAAGTAAATTAATATAGGAATTTGTACAATTTAGAAATAAATATATCTTTTCAAATTTGATTAATTAGAATTGGTTTATTTTTTCATTTTTCATTTCCAAAAATGCTTAATTATACTCTTGAAATCGTAATTGGATTATTTAGTTCAAAAATGATGTTAAAATACTTTTTAAAATTTTTTCACCTAAGTAATTACTTGCAAAATTGAAATTGTAAGGGATTTTGGAATATTCAGTAACCATTACATGTTCTGTATTAATATTAATTGCACTTGGAAATAAAAATGATGCTGAAAAGAATTGATTTCTTTAGAAGTTTATAAAACGAATGGAATAAATTTAGTTTCGATGTTTATTAATTTTAATTAAATTTGAAACATTTAAATTCGATGAGTGATTTACTTTTCCGTGAGCTAAGAGTGATCTATTTTTGTTTCTAATTTTCAATTCCACGAGCTTAAACATATTCTTGAAATTGAATTTAATTTTAAAATTTAAAAAGGATATTGAAATAATTTTCAAAAATTTATACGCAAGTAATTTCACTTACATTATTGAAATCGCTAGGACCTTTAAAAAATCATACAAATAAATTGCTCTAAGAATTCATGCAATTTATAAATAAATATATATATATATATATATATATCTTTTCAAATTCAATTAATTAGAATTAGTTTCTTTTTGCAATTTCCAATTCTACAAATGCTTAATTATATTCTTGAAATCGTAATTGGATTATTTAGTTCAAAAAGAATGTTGAACACCTTTTAAAAACTTTCCACGCAAGTAATTACTTACAAAATTAATTGTAATTACAAGGATTTTTGGAATATTCAATAACCATTACATGTTTTATATCAATATTTATTTTTAATTTAGAAATAAAAATGATGTTATGAGAATTGATTTCTTTTTTTTGCGTTAACCCTGATATCCGTAAACTCAATTAAGCCTGACTAATCCAGTCAAGCGAGGTCAGCCCACTACGAAATAAAACTCTTTCAGCGTGAATTTTCTACATTCACATGAACTTGAATCCGAGACCTTATTTAAGTGGAATAAGAGCGAAACCGCTTAAACTAATCCACGTTGGTTAAGAGAATTGATTTCTTTAGAAGTTCGTAAAACGAATTGAATAAATTTAGTTTCCATTTTTATTAAACTTACTTAAAGTTGAAAAGTTCATTTCTACGAGTGATTTACTTTTTAGTTAGTTACGAGTGATTTACTTTTTAGTTAGCTACAAGTAATTTATTTTAATACAAAAGATATATATCCAAATATCTTCTACGATATCGATATTGAAAAGGTTTAATTATTACCTTAATTTTAATTAAATAAATGTTGTTCATGTTTTTATTAATCTTATCTATAAAATATATAACTTACTACTTTTAAATAAATGATATAGTTTCTTATGTATATATGATAAATTTAACAATTTTATTTATTGTTATTATGACCATTATCAAAGAGTTAATTCTATAACTATAAGCTAATTAATATTTTTAAAGACACATTATAATAAAAATATACAAATTTCTACTATGATAAGCAATCGCGCGCAACGTGTGAGTGAAATGGCTAGTTTTAATTAAAAGCATGATCTATAGTGATAGAGATCTATTACATATGCGCATATGTATTATATTTATTTATAATTTATTTTTTGAATCGTGGTACATATTAAAACTTGTATAACATTAAAGTATACCAAAATTGTATTCAAGGCTAAATATGCAAGAAAAGAAAAGAAAAAGTCCTTTGATTTCTCTTGTACTCTTTATTCATCCCGATCGCTTTGTATCTCCTTCAATTTTCCATTCCTTTGTTAGTGGCTTTTAAAGCGTTCGTTCTAGTTTCTTTCTTAAAAAAAGTGAACTTGAATATATTTCTTAAATTTGATAGTTTGATACTTTATTTTAGGATCCCGTCATTTGGAGCATATTTATGATTTATTAGAGACATCTGCTTAATATGTATTTGATTTGAAAAATTAGATTTTCTTATGGATTTCATTAGCAATGATCAAATATCCATTTTGATTTATAATGAAATATGAAAACAATTTACTCATTCTATACCATAAAGTAATTATAATGAAGCTGGATGTTCTATAAAATTAAATCATACTGCATTGAACTTAGATCAGATCTGCCATCGTGAATACAATAGTGTTGTGCAGAGAATAATTAATTTCTATACGAAATTTTATTTTAAAAAGTATATATGAGCGTACTATTAATAAATAATCTATTACATCATATAAAGATTCACCGCCCCTTGTGTTACATACATCGTTTTAAATTTCTTTGATTAAACTTTTAAAAGTTATTTTATCAAAGAAGTTACTCAACTTTACCATTATCTTTTTATATTTTTACATGTATTATTATATTTAGAGGTTAATTCATATAAATCTCAGAAATTTTAATAATATTTTTTAGTTAAAAGAGTTTGGGTTTCCGCTTTGATTATATTTAAGAATAGTATGATTATCATCATATTCATTTATATACAACTGTAACATATATCTAGATATACACGCGCTCAAGAGACGACATAGATTCTTTAAATTTGAAAATTTCTATCGCATCCATTTACTTACGACTTGTAATATATATGAAGGTATGCATGCGCGCAATGTACCGTTGGAATTTCTGAAATTTTAATCAATTGATTATTCAATCTTAAGTCAATATTAACAGTCATTAAATTTAATTTATGTACCTAAATCTCGTGAATTACGCCATCCAGTTGTATTATATATGTATATATGTGAAATTTTGTTTGAACAGAGAAAAGAAGGGGGGGGAAAAGAAAAAAGAAAAGAGGAAGGTTCCGCAGACGAATAGGGGATCGAACCGGGGAAGGCAGAGCATAGCTGCCTTGACCTTACCATTTAAGCTAACATGTGCGAAAGCTTAGGCCCACTGAGTACATATATTTATCTTATAATTTGTGACAAATAAAAAATTGTAAAAGATGTGGGTTTGCTCGAAGTTATAATATATTTTGTCAGAAGTTGCACAACTTTCAATTCGAATGTTAATACATTTGAGTGTATAGTTAATCCATTGTAACTTCGCCTTATTGATTAACATGTATATCATAGTAGATAAAGTTTTATAGGTAAACCAATCCAATGTAAAATAAATAATAATACAATGACTAGGGTGAAATCAATCTTTGTAGATGTTATTATTTGCATTAGAGTTTGTCAGGGTTACATAAAATTTGATGAGTCTAGCCAATAATTATTACTTGTGGGATGGAGGAATTTCATTGAATCGATGTTATTATTTTAAAAGTAAAATAAAATTGACATAGATCATAAAACAACAAGAATTTAAACTCTAAAAAAGTTTCTTTGAAATTTGGCATTATTATTCTAAAAGTAGAATAAAATTGACATAGATCATAAAACGGCAAGAATTAAAGTCAAAAAAAGTTTCTTTAAGAATTATATTTTTCACGCAATCATAAGAATTTAAATAAATAATTACTACAGGTATATAGACATTTATTAGTTGCAAGTATTTATAGAACGTACTCCAAGCTGAGATTATACACATCAAAGCTCTTTTTTTTTAATGAAATATAATCAAGTTCACATCGGAGATTCGGTAGGGTCGGTGTGCTGAATTCTATCTCTCATAAATATCTAGGTGGATGAGTCATTCGGGACACGTGGCGATCTTCAATTGCATGGGTAAGGTTACGGTGTAATGTAACTAGCCATTCCATATGCGCACGCGCGTAAGTGTTATTCATGATAAAAAAATTTATAACTTACAAAGTCTTTAAAAATATTAAAATTTATAATAGCAGAATTAACTCTTTGATAATCGTCAAAATAATGATAAACAAATAATGTTAAATTTATCGTATTAGATTTGCACTATTAAATACTTAATTTACATTAAAAAATCTTACTATTCACTTAAAAAGTATTAATTTATATATTTTATAAATAAGATTAGAAAAATCACATGAATAAAATTATCTTAATTAAAGTAATTAATTAATATTTTTTAGTTTTTAAAAGAACTCTTAATTTTCAATATCAAAATTGTAGAAGACATTTGCATTTATATCATTTATGCAATAATAAATTACTCATAAAACTTAAATATTGCAACTATAAGTAAATATATTACAGGTACATAATTTTAGCTCCCTAATATCTTGTAATGGGAGACCTCGATTCATGTAATAATATTATGCCAGATCAATAGTTTCATATTCTTGTATTTAGCTTATAGGCCCCAAAAGTAATCAGTAAAAATAATAATAAGAAAGTGAAACAAAAGAATGAGTTTGTTGCTGCTGTAATGGAAAAGACATGGATAATTGTGCACATTGTTTCGGGTTCGAAACTCTCCATTAAAAATTTTTCTATTTTTTAATTATTTTTCTTATTTATATTTTATATATAGTAATTTAGAATACTCTCGCGAGAGTTTGTGATTTTTTTTAAAGAGAAGGCTTCCACATAAGCCTTCTCGATAAATCCTCGATTTGTGCTTTATTGTCCCTTCACGTTCCCTATCAATATATTTTTCCAAAGCTTTTAATATATTTTAAGTTTGTTATGAGTAATACTTTTAATCAATACGTAGTTCCATAAAAATATTCTTATAGGTTGAGTAAGTATTTTTCTTTTACATATTGATGGGATATCGTTTAATCAATTCGGGCTTTTAGACCAATACCCTCATTAATTTATATTTCATGTACTTTCATCTGATTATTTGGTCAAAAGCTACTATGATATTAATATATAAGAGTTTCCTCGTGCAAAAAGTTCAAGAAAATTTAAAAAGAAAAAACACCTTGCAAATTGATAAATTGAAAAATAGAAAAAAGTGCCTATAAATAAATTGAGAAATATAGAAATAAGACGATTATATCTTATATTTTCACATTTCTTTCATATTATTTTCTAAGTTATTTCAACATTTTTTTCTTCATATTATTTTTTAGGTTACATTGATTTTTTGTGTGTTATTTTTCAAGTTTTGATTTCAGAAAGCTCCCCATAATTTGCATAGTTTTATATTTGACTACATAATATTTCATTATATATTTCAATAGTAAATGTTTTCTAAAAGCAATCAACTATTTGATATATAACTAGCATTCGAAGATCCATTTATTATTATATATTTCATGCCATCTATGGTCCCATTGAAAATGCAAATTACAAAATATTTAATTAAAATCATAAAAATGCAAAATTATTTACAAATAAACTACAAATCAATATCAGAATAGTTTTCTCGACTAATTGAATGAATTTACTACAAGTCATCGATTAAATATATATGTAAAATATATTGCACAAAATATTAATAAAAGTATATAAATATAAGCTCGCGCAATACGCAAATAAGCTGGCTAGTTTAATAAAAAGAGAGACTAAATTTATTCCATTCATTTAATGAATTTTTAAATAAATAAATTCTTTTACATCATTTTAAATTTTTAAGTATATTTAATATTAACATAGAACTTGTAATGGGTTTTTAATATTCCAAACCTTCTTACAATTTCAATTATATAAAAAAGCAATTACTTATGGGAAAAATTTTAGAAAAATAAATCCCTATCCTTTTTCAACTGAAAAAGTCTATTGCAATTTCAAGAATATAATTAAGCATTTGTAGAATTGAAATCTAAAAAAGAAAATAATTATAATTAATCAAATTTTAAAAGCTATACTTATCACTAAATTGTATGAACTCTTAGATCAATTCACTTGTATTATTTTTTATATTTTTTTAAGCATATTTAATATTGCTATAGAAATTTTTAAAAGTTCACAGATAGTGTAGTCAACATAAATTGTTAAATCAAAAATTGAAAAATGAAAATAATTTCAGTAAATTGAATTAATACAAATATATTATCCCTATAAACCAATTTATTTACTTGTGCGTTAATTATTAATGCATTTAAGAGGGTAGATGAGATTAGTAAAATTTGAGTAAATCTAGACTTGAGGATTTCACACATGGCACTATCTTGTTAATCCTGAGATGACACACGGTGCATCTTCGTTAATCCTAATTTTTTGTTTTACTATTATATATCATATATAGATGTGCTAGTCCTAAAAGAGCGGGCGACCTTTTCTTTTTCTGGAAAAGCTGCTTAATCTTTCTGTATTTTTCAATTTCATCCCCCTTTTTTTTTCATTCTTAACCTTAATGCTACATTTTTTGTTCGCTTTGGTCATTATGTTCACTTTTCCATTAAAAAAAATTAACTAGAGGATGAACCGCAGATAATGCGTGTACACTCTAATAACTAGAGGATGAACCACGCGTAATGCGCGTACATTTTAAAAGTAAACTTTTAAGAAATTCTTTCATTTGCTAGCTCTCAGTATTAATCTCGTCATTCTGATTTATTATGTCCATTTATTTCGTAAGCTTTTAACCTAAATAATATACATGGCATCCTTTATCAAACAAGAATAATAACAAAATTCCTTATAATTTTGATAAATAAAAAAGAACCCCACTCATGAAGAAATAAAAGGAAGGCGCATTCTTTGTTTTTTTTTTTAATGCAATTGCTTGATTAAGGAGACAGAGAAACACGTTGAGAGAAAGTAGGGATGTGTGGAAGAGCTAGTGGGCAGTTGTTTTTCAAATGTTGAGAGAAAGTAAGGATGTGTGAAAGAGATAGTGGACAGTTACTTTTCAATGTTACTCTTTTGGCCTTAATTCAATAGCCATTATTATTTAAATAATAGCAAGTAGGCAATTTTGTCATGTGAAAGTGCGACGGAGCACCTCACTTCTAGCTTTATATATTAGTTTAGATTCTACGTTCAAAATTATTCTGAAAAATTAATTTTACACAAAATAATTTCAAACATAAAGAAAATAAAAAAGGAGGGATGGGACATCAAAGAGAGAGGATGAGGGGGAGGGATGGCCACAGGTGAGGGTCACCCCACCTAGGATCGAGGGATCCTAGTTTTAGTCAAAATCCCTTGATTTAGGGAAAAAGGTCTCATCGGCCGCTACCCTTCCCCATATGAGGCCACCGACAGTTGTAGAGGTCACCGAAGACCTTGGAGAGGGAGGGGTGGCTGTTGACTAGGCTCCAACATCTTTTTGTAATAATTGTTTCTAATTTTTCATGATTTCTTTTATAATTTTGAATAGAAAAGTAAATTTTTTAATAAAAAGTTGAGGATAGGATGAAATCGAACAAACAAGCAACGTTAAGGATAATACTAAGCCAAAAAAAAAGAATTAAGATTTTCAGACGAATGTGAAAAGTAATTAAAAGTCGAGGATCAAAAGTGACTTTTTTCCTTTTTGTAGTTATTATCATTTAAATTAATTTTGGAGTCATATTATAATAATTATACTTATATTTTTTATAATTAATTTGAAAGGAAAAAAAGCTACAACATTACACAAATCCTTACTTTTTTATATAAATATTTTTTTGGGAATTAAAATTGAAAATACTTTGTGATAATGATATTTATAGTTTAAGCTATATAATAGATTTGTAGAAAAGAAAAGGATAAAAATTCATGTATTTTATATATTATCTTATATATATATATATATATACACGCACTATTATTTAGGTGAAAATTTGATTTTGTGAATACCACCTTATTATAGGATATGGTTATAAAGTAGAAAAGTATAATTTATTCTTAATTTAAAACTGATACAATTAAAAAATATGTGAGCTGAAGAACAATAGTGTTCGCTTGATAGTATAATTCATTTTCTCTTCCTTTTCATATGTTCTCTCATCTCAATCTCCAAATACTGTGTTTTATCACGTTATTTTTGTTATTTTCAAATTCTACTTTCGATTATTACTTTCTATATTTCTTACCCTATTTCTATTTTCTTTTCCTCTTCCAAATGGATCCATCCATGAGCGTATTGGAAAAAAAGAAATCATTATAGTTGGAGAATAGACTGTGCTATGTAAGAGTAGATTTCTAGTGTAAATAAAGGAAAGTCGAATATGTCGAGATGAAAAAAGTGCCATCGTAAATAAAAAGAGGCCTGCTTACTTTAGTACCTATAATAATAAATATAATGATAATAATAGGTGGGAAGTGTTGGAGAGTCAAGCCCGGCCCATATGTTGATCCAAACCCAATTATTAATCTCAATCGGCCGAGTGTAACTAACCAGATTAAGATAGCCGTAATTCTATTTCAGACGCACTTTCATTAGCTAAGTTGATGATAATCGATTTTGGTTATACATCTTAGTTAGAGCATGTCATTTCGAAGTTACTATTGCCTTTGTACATGAAGATATACTCATTTGATAGAGCACGATGTTGCTCAAAGAGAATTGAAAGCACGAAGCATGTATATGATGGGACTGGAAATTAGGCTATGATGGGTATGGAATCATCGGCCTAACTGTTTTTAAATGTTCGACTAATGTGTGTGTAGAAAGGTAAACAACGGGCATAGATATTTTGACAAGGTCAAGTCCAAAAGCCGCACGCATTACCTCCCTAGCATTTATATATGTTTGTGTGTGAATATATATATATATATATATGTATATATATATTATATGTAGGTGGCACATTATTTGATATATATCACATGTGTTGCAGCTTGTGTGCTTGGAAAGGATAATAGCCAGCATTTGACAATGTGCCTGGATGGACATGGACCGGGGAGTTTCCGTGTTAGAAAATTCTTTAGATTGTAGGTGTGATCTTGGCGGGCCCACCCGATTTTTGACTTTTAGATCGCCCGACAATATTTTTTCTCCATCCACGTGTCAATATCTTTTCTTCTTCTTTTTAAGCTTTTCTGTTTATCCCATATATACATATATATTTCTATTTTTGCTTGATTATGTTTGCATGAGCTGGAAAATTGGAATTAATTTCGATAGGGGTTCATCCAGTTCGCTGTCCACAATCTAATTAATTAAACAAGCAATGAATTCGTTACAAAAAAAAAAACTAAATTTGGCATATTTGCAAAATGTTAGGGCAATTTTTTTGGCATAATTTTTCTTTTTTTGTGTGGATATTTTCCATTTAATATAATGGAATTTTCAAGCGGTATTCTACGGTGCGATGTGGCTTACTGCTGACCAAGTGGACCGACAAAAATTTCTTAATTAAAATTATCTTGAAAATTTTAAATGCAAAAATAAAAAAAAGGAATCCTCTAGGAAAATTTAAGAAGGAAGAAAACGAGAAGGGGTCTACACAAGGGGTCTCATCGGCAACCACCATTTGGCAACGTTACAAGGGCCGGTTGTAGCCTTCGGCAAGGCCCCATCGGCTACCACTAAAAAATATATCTAAAAAAAAGCAAAATTCATTTAAAGGAGGAAGAGAGGGAGTGACGGTGAAAGTCTCAACAATTATTCCCAAATGGAGGTTGCTGGTAACAACCACTATTGGCACCCTTCCTCGTCGTCCTCCTCCTCCTCCTCCTCCTCCTCATCATCATTATTATTATTATTATTATTATTATTATTTAACTAGTGTAATGAGGGCCTCACTAGAGGCTATTGTCGCCCTTTACCACTACAATCGCCGATCACCTATGGAGTGTAGTGCATGCAAACGAGTTTCTCACCATCAGCCACCTCCCCTCCTCTTCCACTTAGCATTTTTTTTCCTTTGTTTGTTTTTAGTAATTTTTTAAAATTTTTAGGGCCCACTTGGTCAGTTATGGCAAGCCACGCGGTAATTAATAATGCCACGTCAGCATATTCTATTAAATTTTGCGTTCAAATTTACATCGTATTAAACATGATACAAAATTGGAACTTTTTTAATGCAAAAGAAAACAGTCCGTGCTAATGTTGATAAAAGGCATACAATTTGAATTTTTTTATTGTAATTAGACATAAATAATATATATGGAGATTGAAGTGTAATGTTGAACCAGGAAAAAAAAGAAAAAAGATTGAAGTGTAATGTAGTAATACATGCCCGGGAGGGACCCATGATCTGGATCTGGGGAGGGGTGAAATCGTATAAGAGCCGAATAATAAGATACTTTTTATGAGTTGGGAGGGATTTTCATCATAATTGGAAGAACTATATGTAAATTTCCACAATTATATGAGGGCCACATTAACCATACTTGGTCAATCCCTGAGTACATTGTTGTTACTAGAAATTAAGATGTTTTGAATTAGATTCTCTTCGACAAGACTTTTTGTGCTCATGTATTTTTCTTTCATGAATCTAAATGAAAACTGAATATAGAAGGACAAACAATTATTATTGTTATTATTATTATTAAGAACATAGAAAAGAATAGGAAAAAAAATATCTGTCATGCAAAAACAACATATTGTGATAAGCTTAAAGGAAAAGAAAAAAAAAAGAGAAGCAATATAAATGAATAATTAAGTATTAATCAGTATCAACGTGGCTTAATTCAAGTGGTTCGATACTTGTTTCGCTTCAGTAAAGTTTTAGGTTTGAGTCATTGCGAGTATAATAAATTTACGCTGAGAGAGCTTTACTCTTTAGTGAGTCGATTAGACTCGACTGAATTAATTAGGATCCAATTAGATTTTTGGAGATTAGGATTTGCATAAAAAAAGTTATTAATTAGTAATTTAGATAAAAAGCTATTAAAAAAAAACACTCGTGAGGCTTAAAGAAAGAAGATTTCTCGCTCCGGAGGTGAGGTGAGGACAGCAAAGCACACGTTTGGCGTTTCGACTTTGACCCGCAAATCTTAATCCTCTTATTGATTTCGCAATTAAAATTACAAAAATTTTAACTTTAACTCAATACACTACACAACAAAAATACATATTTTTCGAGTTAAAAAATTTTAATTTAATATTAACTCAACACACTATATAATTATTTATCATTTTTACAATCAAAACCTAAGTTATTTTAGTCTGAAACAAACGGATTATAAAAGTTAAAACAAACTGTTGCTGGGAGTGCGATTTTTGATTTCTCAATTTTAAAATTATTATTATTATAATTTCATCTGAGGGGAACGGAGGAATTGCATTCTTTGCATTACCGTTCTCGATTTCCTGGGCTCATAAGACCGATCCCTCCCTCCCCCATCTCGCAGAGCGCCATGGGAGCTGCTTCGAAGATCTGCAAAAACGACGCAATGGACCTGCCCTCCCCACCGCCTACCTCCAACTCCACCTCCATCCCCACTTCCACCTCCACCTCCGATGTTCCGTATTCTCACCTCACCGTCGACACCTCACTTTCTGTGCCTGAGATGTCGCCTCGCGTCATGTTAGTTTTTATTTCCTTGCAGTACCTTCCAATCTGTTTCTTGCGCTGGCGGAAAACTTGTTCCATCCGTTTTTGGAGATTTTAGGCTTTTGTTTGAGTTGGTATCGGAATTGCTTGAAAATATTTGTCTCGGAGGATTTTAGCTTCCTTTCGGATTCATTTCTTCTTGCATGTGATGCATTTTTCAGTGCTTTCTGATTTTCAGATAACGGAAAATGGGTTTACGATGAGCTTAATTGAGCTTTTGTTCGTTCAACTGTTACTGGGAAAAAGCTTTTGCTTCGCGAAAGCTACTTTGGCTTCTCCCCTCACGGTCAAGGTTCTTAGGCCGTGTTTCTTTGCTTGACAGAGAGCTGTGCAAGGACTTGTTCAAGGATTGGTCGAAGCTCGACAGTTCTCATTTCCATGTGGAGACTGTTTCTGGTGGCATCACCAACTTGCGTGAGTTTTTCGAGTAGTAGTTGTGCAGTGAAACTTGCTTGCCTTTGCTTATAATTTGTGCATCTGAACTTTCGATTTTCTGCAGTACTGAAGGTGTCCGTGAAGAAAGACAGCGGAGATACGGAATCTGTCACAGTCAGGTTGTATGGCCCCAACACTGATTATGTTATCAATCGCGAGCGAGAACTCCACGTAAGTTTTCATCTGCTAACTGTTATGTGCCTAGGCATCTATTCTTGTGAAGAAAAAAATGTTGTATTAGTGATAATACATGCCGATTGTTTGACAAAGTCCGGAACGTAATATATTTTCTCATACAAAATTTATTTGCTGATGCTTTACAAACATTCTGTTGCCGTGTTCTGCTCCTTGTTCTTTGTTTAGGCTATCAAGTACCTCTCAGCTGCAGGATTCGGTGCTAAGTTACTTGCAGTTTTTGGCAATGGCATGGTGCAATCTTTCATCAAGGCACGTACTCTTACACCAGCGGGTACGTTGCGGGTGATGTTTTACTGTTCCATGCAGTGTTTTGATTGAAATAAGCACAAGTTGCAGGATATCTAGGTTTCTTATTAAAGTTTTCGTACTTGTGGAAAAGTTACCAAATGAGGCGCTTCCCATGACACGTCTCAAGATATTTACTCATACTGTATATCTAGCTTTTTAATCCTTCTCATGGGCTCCTCTTTTTTTTTCTTTTTTTTTTTCATGTCCTTTGAGGAGTACAAGGTTTTAGTGTAGGGGTAGCCCTCATCAGTCAAATTTGTGAATTTATATCACGCAGAGTTGACAACAAAAGAAAAATGTGCCAAGAAACTGAAGCTGGATTCCACTACGAGCATTTTGTATTTACTTTTACCTTGTATTTTTCTGAAGGATTAATTATTATTTCATATTTTTCTCTCACTCTCTCCGCAGACATGAAGAATCCTGAATTGGCAGCAGAAATTGCGAAGGAGCTACATAGATTCCATCAAGTGGAAATCTCAGGGTCTAAAGAACCACAGCTATGGAATGATATCTTCAAGTTTTATGAGAGAGGTCAGTTCCATCATCGATGAGAACTAACTATACAGAGTTAATGCATTTTATGAAAGGCTAGAGTTTCTCTTGGTAGTTATTGTGTAATTGATTAACCTCTGGTATTCATCATCTGCTGCAGCATCCGTGCTTGAATTTGATGACAGTGAGAAGCAAAAGAAATACCAGACCATCTCATTTAAGGAGATTTATGATGAAGCTGTTGATCTTAAGGTTAGTATCTCATACTATAATTTCTTGGTGACAAATATTGATCTATCCTTATGAATTTAAATTCCTTTCATGTGGACTGAGTGCTTGCCTTCTGAATTTCTGTGAAATTTGGTGCCTTGTTGGAGGTTTTGCTCTACCATATTTTCTAGAGAAACGTGGTTATTTCTAGAGCAATTTTTTTCTTATGCAGATTTCCCCCCTTTCTTCTACTGCTTATTTATCTGTAGAGTCTGTCTAACTACAGAATTATTAGTAGCCCTCATCATTCACTAAAAGATAAGAAACAACATCTTAACTGGCTAAAGAATTTTCTCAGTATGTGTATTTGCTACTATATGAGGAGATACAAGAACTAGTCCCATGTTGTTCGAGTAGCTGGCTTGGTGCAATTGTGAGTTTGAATGGCCTGCCTTGATTTTTTAGGTAAAGACTATGTGTAGAGTTTTGCCCTTTGTTCCATGTGCTCCCACCGTTCATGCAGGGAGAGAGGGAGAGAGTCAGATTGAGTGAAAGGCTCAGAGCTTGAACAAGGGGCCGTGTTGTTGGCGGCATTTAATTTCTGTTAGCAAGGAAATTCTTTTTGATTCACAGTGACATGTACATGACTAATATTGACAAGAACTGAGTCATGATATGGAAGCAGGAACTTACAGGCCTTCTGAATTCACCAGTCGTTTATGCTCACAATGACTTGCTCTGTGGGAATATAATGGTTAATGATGAGGAAGGTACAACTTCATCTCCATCTTAATAATTCCTTTCAATCGATTTCCATTTCCCGTTCTTGATCTGATTGGTGTTTATGTATTGACTGCCCAGGGAAACTCTATTTCATTGATTTCGAGTATGGATCATATAACTATCGGGGGTTTGATATTGGAAATCACTTCAATGAATATGCAGGCTATGATTGTGACTACAACTTGTATGCGTCTCTGTTCTTTGATTCTTCCCTGTAGTTGATTCTTTTCACAAATTTGTGTTATTCATTTTTGAGCATGGTGCTTCTGTAGATATCCAAACAAAGACGAACAGTATCATTTCTTGAGGCACTACCTTCAGCCCGATAAACCAGATATGGTATTTGACATTTGCTTTCATTATTACATTATACGTGTCTATTACTGTTGCAGCTTATTATTTGGATATCAATGCAAAGTTCTTCAACACTTGATAAGTATCTTGGGCTCAGTATTCATCGTGAAGTCCTCTAAATACATGCTAGCTTCGCATATATTTTGCTGAGATATCTTTTCCATTGCAGGCGCCTGTGAAAGATTTGGATGCCCTTTACGTTGAAACGAACACATACATGTTAGCTTCACATATATTTTGGGCATTATGGGCACTGATCCAGGTAATATCAACAGGCTCACTTCTTCCCTGTCATTCTCAGGAAGGCAGGCGAATTTAACTTTGCTGTCTATATCTTTGCAGGCAAAAATGTCTCCGCTCAACTTCGATTATCTTGAATACTTCTTTCTCCGATACAATGAATTCAAGAAACAGAAGCATGACTGTTGCTTGCTGGCGCGAAGTTTCCTGCAAGGATCGTAGGATGTGTTTTACTCGCAACATCAGACACCGTCTACTCACATTGCCCTGGCACGGAATTACCTGCAAGAATCGGAGGATTAGTTTTACAGGGTGACATCACACTCCAGTGTACTCACTGTCTCAGCTTCTTCTGCAGTTTATTGATTAGAAGGGATTGTTTTAAGTTTGTCATGGTGAAATATTCTTTGCGAGAGACTTACAAGCGATGAGAGAATTGGATATGTCTTTGATATAATAATTAAAACCTCAGGGTATAGCTGAACCCCTTCTGCTGTAGTCCTCGCATTGGTATATCTGATCGTTCTTTGATTGCTTTATTCAATCTTGTGAATCAAACCATTTAATGAGAAACCGGCTTTTAATTTTGGAAACTGTGACAATGGAGCGAGGGCAATATAACCAAAGCTTGTCATTAGCATGGAATATCTATGTAATCATGCAAACAACTTTTAATCCTGAAAGACGAACTCCCTCATTGATTTGGTGCCTTATGATCTTCCATTGTCTATCTTAAGCATTACTTGCCACGTTATCGCTCGAAGGAGACTACTTACCTAAAATTGGAGCAGGGCTCTCTAAGCTTGAAGAACCTGACAGTGAACAATGTGACTCTTGAGTCGATTTCTGCCAGCAAGGCTTGACCAGAGGTTAGTCACCATCGTCTTGAACTGTCCTTTGCCTGCTAGATTTTCCCACAAATGCTCGGCACTTGCCCCTCTCCCATTCTCCCCTGACTTCAAAACATCCACTACAGTGATGCTCATATTGTTCCGAATTATGCATAGCTTCTCATTAAGAGGAACAAGAGCTGCTGCCTCCAGAGCTTGAGAGCTTCCCAAGTGCATCTTACTATCAATGTTCCTGCTCCAAGAATCAGTCAATTCGTCGTAAACCCGTAGCTTGCACCCGTCTTTACAATCCAAAGCATAGAGGTGCCCATTGAAGGACACGCTTGGGTTTCTCCACCCCGAGACCATTCCATCATAGACTGGGAACCAGTTATCCGTCTCAGGATGGTACACCTCACTAAGGACCTGTCGGTGGGACCCAAGCCCTTTCAAATACCACTTTCCCTCGTAGACTAGTCCAATAAAGGGCACCATTGCTGTGCTCATCTCTGAGATAAAGGACCAACGGTTCTTGTTCGGGTCATAGACTTCTGCTGACCTCATAGACCGGTGAACTCCCTCGTTCTCTCCGCCTGCCACGTACAAGCAGTTGTTTATGACACAAGAACCAAAGAAATGCCTTCTACGAAGCATATCGGGAGCTCGGTGCCATTTGTTAGTCCTTGAACTAAAGAAGATGACCCTCCTCATTGATCCTTTTAAAGGGTCTTTGCCACCAAACAAGTAGAGGTGGCACCCACTGAGAACAGCACATCCAAACCCTATGGCTTCGGAGTACTCCTTTGGGACAGGAGGGAGAGGTTGCCAGAGCTGGTAAATTGGATCAAAGGCATGCCATGAGATCTTCCCATCCCGGTCTCTCTTGATCACGTAGATCCATTCTTCTGCAATTACAAGGCTCTTTCTCAAAGAGTAGAAGAAGTTTCCCGATAGGAGTCGGTACCATCTCTTGCAGACTAGTCTGAGCTTCCGGTGCTCGAGTCGCGGGACCCTTATGAGGCAGGCAATGGCAAGGTCATCAGGGAGGCCAGGAAGCAGGGGAGATTGGTTCCGGGTTCTGTCTCCTCGGGATTGCTTATTCCTAGTCGGGTGAATGGACGGCTTAATTTCAGGCTGGAGACAGAGTTTTGCTCCAGGCACATATCTTTTGGCCCCAGCGACTGTTTTGAGACCCGCATCAACTCGACATAAACATGCTGTTGAATCGACCTGCGGAATATGAATGTCAGCATTACTCGTAACATTCTTTCAGCTACTAATATCTGAATTGTGTTCCCACTAGGCTTGTGGTCAAGTAAATGCCATCAAAGATTGCTTTGTTGACATGCATGTTTTCCTAACGTATGATTGCAATTAAACTTGTTTCAACTAGTTAGCTCAGAACTTAAGATGTTACATTATAGGACCCACACAAATTTGAAGGAATATTCACACTCACATACGACACACTCGAGTATGAGATACAGTGTTTTGACTAGTAACACAATTTATACTTCAAACGCGTGACAAACCAATAACTGATAAAGGAGAAGGATATCATCAGAGTCCCAATACAAGAATGAAAAAGTGAAAGTCGTCTTGCTCTCTCAATCTCATGCAACTTTTAAGTAGAGGATTTTTTTATAAGAGATTTTTTTTTTTTATCAATCAAGTGGATGAACCTGAATAGCAAAGTGAACCAAGGTACCGAATGAGATCAGAGAATGTACACTCCGCGAGCAAAAATTTCATGAAGCATCAGGAAGATATGCATGCCTCCAGTTCAACCTAGAGTTCGTATAACTGAGAGTTCAATTTTCAATCTACTAGGCTAATAAATGGGCAGATTTGAGTAGCAGACCACAAAGAGGACCAAAGCGAACTATATCCAGGTAGCTAGATAACTTAAGAAGAGGTAATTATAAGAGAAATAATGGTGAAAAGGATAATGAGAAATTTACCAGAGGAGGTTGGATCACTCTCTCCATGTCTCTTCTCATGGATGGGGTCTTCGGCCCCCCAAAAAAAGAAAGGAACTTGCTCGCAATCTGCAGTCCAAACTCAAACCCCTCTCTCCCTCTCAACCATCACAGTAACTCAAAAACTCACAGAAACCCGAAATTTCGCACAATTCACCAAGACTCAGCTACCACATTGACCCAAAATCCAAAGAATCTCTCACCTTTTTTCAGAACAAAGAAATAAACAAAGGATGCGACTTTGTGATCTTTAACACACACACACACACACAGCCTTGCAGTAGACTCTTCTCAAGAGAGCTCGAAATTTCTTCATCCACCAACGAACCAGAAACCTAGGAACCAACCGACAAATAAACTCACAAAACCGTAAAGAGCAGCCGATTAAAAAAAAAAGCACAGGACCAACATTATCAGCTGAATATCTCCAACCAAAGACCCGCACAAGAAGTGGCCTCGAATCAGCTTCCCAGAGACTCTAAGGGAGGGGGAGAGAGACCCAAAAATGTCATCTTCGAAACCCACCCCCGAATCGGAGAAATGCGAGACAGCAAGAGAATTGGGGGAAAAAGGGAGGGAGCACTGAAAGAGGAGGAAAAGGAGAGGCATTCCCCTCGTTCACCTCACCATTAGTGGAGGTGGAGGGCCCATCATCACTCACACCCCTCAACGGCACCAGCACCAGCAACAACCCACAAAAGATCGTATTTTGTCCTCGAGAATAAATACAGAGAAAGCAGAGAACGAAAGGAAGAAGGATGGAGACAGAGAGAAAAGTAGACCTAAACCATTAAGCAGCACACAAGCAGAGAGAAGCAGCGAAAAAGAAGAGAGAGAGAGAGAGAGAGAGTGAAGCAATGAGAGGGGGTTTTGACGCTTGGGCGGTTGTTTATTATTGCAAGTGAAGAAGAACAAATGGCGAGCAGATTGGAAGATAGCTGTTTGTCTGCTGTTGGATGGAGAGACAGACACAAAGAAAGAGAGAGAGGGTCAAACAAAACTCAATTCATGCTGAAATTTTGATTTGCTTTTTCATATTTAAATATTCCTAAAATTAATAAAATAAAAAGTAAAAATGGGGAAGTCCACCCCCACGGCAATCAGATCAGAGGGCTAGTTTGGTCAATAGAGAGCATCTGAGATCTTCTTGCCAAGCCAAGCCAAGCCAAGCCAAGCCAAGCCATAAATATAGGAGGTTTGATTTGGCGATAATGAATGTTGTTGTTGCTGGTGGGGACTTTGTTAGAGGATAATGGGATTTCACAGTGATTGGATTATGATATTGCCATCACATCCATGCTCTTACTTTGATAATATATCATTTCCTTGCCTATGCTTTTAGGCAAAAAAAAAAAAAGAAAAAGAAAAAGAAAAAAATATTGATTATGATATGACAATTTTAAAAGTGGTTCTACTCTAAACTCACTCGATCGGGCGAGACCGAAATATATATAACTTAGGACTTACAATATTATTCATATTCTCCAATTTTCTAGGTCAAAAGTCAAAATTTCGTTGCTAGATGATTCTGGAATTTTTTCTTATTTCGAAATATCTTTTACCAAATGATTCTTTTAAAATGGAAAAGAAAAAGGAAAGCGAAATTTCATTTAAGGTGCATGTCTGTCTGTATGTATGTATGTCATGTGGTATGTGGAATTGTGGATGTCCTTTTCTAATGCAACTTTGTTTCAAACATATGTCCGGACTCGTTTGGCAGCCTTCAATTTCACATCAGTCTTTCTAATGCCGCCTTCTTTATTTATTATCACCGCTGACATGCCCTTCCCGATAATGATACGTACAAATTGCACCAAATTATACCACATACATATATATATATATATATATACACACATACATACACATATACACACATCTTCTACAACTTTCTGCAGTATTATCTATCAATAATTACAAATTGGGCCTCTGTTTGGGATGGGCTTGGGGAGGAAATATATATAACAGTTTTATCGGACCTTTTTGTTTGGGAATATAATCATTAAAAGGCTTGTGGTCTGTGGAATTCTTCCTTTCAATGATACATCCTTCGTTTAATGAACGCCAATCAAATGAACTCATATTTTTAGTGAACTTCATGAAAACTTCATTGTCATCCAGTCGAAATTGGTTGCTTTCTCGACAGAGCGAAGCCGATCGAGGTTGAAATGAGATGAACTTTTTTTTTCCTACTATTTTATTTATCCTCTTCGATTATATATGTTTGTATGAAGTTTCAATCATTCGAAGCAAAAGAAGAATGAAGTTTCAATTATGGCCCACAAATGGACCAAAAGGCCCACTAAGGCTCATGATTCTTCATTCTTGAGTGCACCTCTCAGTTGAAAAATATACATATAGCCTATTATTGACCCATATTAATTAATTCTCGGCCAGCATAACATTTTCCCTTTCTTCATGAAAATACGAAGTGCTCTCAATTTATTGAATGAGATCATCCTTGTTCGAATATCGATTTGATCCTAGCAATGAGATTCAATCATCAGAATAAAAACATTAATTATAATTAATATATACAGAAGATAAAAGCCGCAGACAATTGGAAGAAACTTGAATTGAACGTGAAGAAGAACCCAAGCCCAAAATCATGTACTGGCCACCTTACGCGTACAAATATGTAGTATTATCAAGCAGATACATATATATATGCCATTTGATCTTTTCATGCTCGTAATAATATATCTTGCGTTTAGGTTTTCCCCATATGAAAAATGTGCTTAGATTTCAATTTAATTCAATTTTTTTTCGTTCTTCTGAAGAATGAAGGTAAGTCTCATCTTTTTTTCATTGGAATGTTCATGTTTGAATTCTTAAGCTGCAATTATTATCTGTTTTGTTTAAGAAAAAGTAAAAGTATATATAAGATATATATATATATATATATATATAATTTCAACAAATCCCGATTTTCCTTCCCTCCCTGTATTTGAACTCACGTATAAAATTTGAAACATCGGCTAGCTAGCTTTTCTCGGGGGGAGAGTACCGTAAGTAATCGTCTTGGTCAAACTCTTTAATCATAAAGAAGAAGAAGAAATCTCACACCTAAAAAACAACAACTATGTACGGCTACATTTTCCAGTCAATCTTTGACCCGTGCCACCGCCGCGTACCTTCCCCTATTGGATAAGTTGCAGTCGCATCGTAGTCTTGAGTCTTGCTTTGCTTGCTAATGTTGGGCAACTGCTGGAACCAACCTTACAACATACATATTTATAAATTAGTGCAATGTGTGTTTTTATAGAGTTGATTATCAACACATGTACTCATGCAATAATCAAGCGATAATAAAACCATTGAATTGGGTAACTTATAAGCAACAACATGTATGTGTGCCACAACTCCTCTCTTTTTCGGTTCCCCTTACAGCAATAAAGTCTTGTATATAACGGAAGTATCACGTGACAATATCACCGGCCAATAATGATTTGTCATTTTGATTTTTAGTATGTAAATAAAATTAAAAAAAAATTCACTATTGACAAAAATAATTCATTATTGCCAAAAATAATATTGTGTTTTGTGACGTAAGTTTACATGTTATCTCTGTGACACTCGAGACATTCCTTCTTACAGCATACAATCGACAAGCTGTCCATAACTAATTTCTATGTTTTCTTTCTTTATATTTTTCTCTTCGGTGGATTATTTTCTTTCTTTAATTTCTGCTGGAAAGACATCCAACATATATATCCTTCTTGCCTAGCTACATGAAGTGTGTGTACGTGGATCCTACGTGTGTCAGGGGATAAACTGAACAACCTCGTCAAATATCATCCAAGCATGCACTCGCAAAACGATGATGAAAAGTCAATGTGTACTATTTCTTCCTTCCTTCCTTCCTTCCTCGTCCCCTATGAGTGATCATATATATGTAAATATATACATACATATGAGCGCGGACTCTTTGCGTTTCTCCTCATATCAATTAATGTCCAAGATTCAATTAGCAAATTCAACTTCGGTCCGTTCTTGCTCGTGACCACTTTATCAGATCGACTATTGATTGTTCTTCCTTATTGCTAATAATTTCTCGATCAACTCGAAAAGTGCCAGCTTGTTATCTAATAATTAGATGAAGGAAGCAAGCTGCGGCATCGCCAACAATATTGGGATTGATAACAAGAACCCTCTGAGCCTCAAGTCACTGAATCACATATCGCTCCAGTGCCGATCGGTGGAAGATTCCGTTAAGTTCTATCACAAGGTTCTTGGCTTCATCCCGATCAGACGCCCCGGTTCCTTCGATTTCGAGGGTGCATGGTATGGCATTACAATATACTGATCGATCAATGCATGCATGCTCATATTTTCGATTATAAATTAATGTTCCGACGATCCCTTTGATTAATATGTCCTGGTTCTGATGATTGCTTTTGCTAATATTTTGGTTGTTGGGGGAAAAATAAATAAATAAATGTGGGTACGTATGTATGTATGTAGGTTGTTCAATTACGGTGTTGGGATTCATCTCATTCAGTCTGAAGGGCTCGTGAATTGCAGCACGAGAGCTGGACGGCACATTATCAATCCAAAAGACGACCACTTCTCTTTTCTGGTAATTTCATTTTTGATTAAGGGGTTGGTTTCTCTCTTCCTTACTAGCTATAGCTTGCTAATTATATGATCACAATATTGCATGGAAGTGAATTAGTTGATCAATTTTTGCTTTAATTGGTTGTTGTTGTTGCGACATTAATTATATCGAGCTAGTGCGAGAGCATTGCTATGGTGGAGAAGAAGCTGGAGGAGATGAAGATCGAGTATGTGAAGGGAAGAGTCGAGGAAGGAGGGATTATAGTTGAGCAACTCTTTTTTCACGACCCAGATGGGTCTATGATCGAGATTTGCAACTGCGACAGCCTCCCTGTGGTCCCGCTAATTACCCGGAACTCGAACTGATCTGTTATATGTTATATTGCAACCTACGTGGGAGAACAACACCCCGACCATTATTGATTAATGATTCTCTATAAGGAACAACGTTGTCTTTTCTTAGGATAATTGTTATTTCGTCTATAGTCCTCCCATTGTATTGGTTTACCAGCTTTCATTTATTTGATTCTTGTATCATGCATTTTGTTTCAATGCAATTAGTTATATGGATTCTTTTTTTTAAAAAATATATAAAATTAGTACCTAATGAGATCAATATTAACATTAAAATAAATAAAATATTTTTATATATGGATAACCATATATATTTACTTAATTTATTGGTGAAATTCAGTTAACTTCATTCATATATATTCAATATAATATGTTTTCATTGATCATAAATTATCATTTATAACGGTTTGGAATAAACATATATATGATATATAATACAATTGATAAAAAAGAAAAAAAGATATTATATTATATTTCGTGCAATGTATAGTTTCATGACTACTTTATTTATATATAGAGCAAAGCAATATTGACAACAGCAAATACGAGCAACCATGACTCTGAGATGAATGAATGCCTATGTCATGAAAATGACAGACCGAAACCCCACCAAACCCCAAACTCCCGGCGCCGCCCCCACCCCCCACCCCCAAAAGCAAACCAAAACAAAAGAAAACTAGAATAATAGTAATTATTTGGACTTAATTCAGCATCACGTACACATAATTGGCCGGCAGTCATTTTTAATTGTATATCCTGAAAAAAGTATTTGTCACATAATATTTGAATTCACCCAAAAGAAAGAAAAAGAAGGCAGAATGATTTGATATGAGTTCAAAGAAGAAAAAGGCATATTTCCGTTTGATATTATTCAATTAATCGGACACAGACATATACACCCGTCATACGTATGGGTGTCTCGACTGCCTTAACGTATATGTAGACTTACATATTTATGTTATTCAAGATGCAGCGGGATCGAGTTTAAAATGCACATACCAGTGGGTTGTCAATGTCCGTGTTGTGAATAGGGCAAGCTAATGTCTGGACAAAAGGGGGTCATAGATAATATATTATAGATATCATAGAGAATAGGTTAAGGATATAAGTAATCTCATCAATGAAAAAAATGAGCATAACGATCGAGAGAGAGAGAGAGACAGAGAGAGAGATGTGATTATTTATACTGAAAAGCAGCCTAGAGATTCAAGAGACATAGAATGAAGTCAGTACACAGACGAGGCGAGCAAGAAAGAGACATATTCCCAGGCAAGGCAAAAACATACTTAGCTTAGAATTTGGCTATAATTCTCAAAAAGTTCATCAACTGCCCTATCTACCTATATATGTATGTATGTATGTATGTATGTCTCTATGACTTGCGCTTCTTAGTGATGCTGTTATTCCTCACTCTGTGACCATGGCAGGATCTGTCAGCCACCGGTTTCCTGAAAATACCAAAGAACCCACAGCCTCGGACCTTAGGAGATGGCGGGTCAATCCTCGGTGGGGACGCCCTGGTGGCCCGGTATGATGATGATGATGATGATGATGATGATATTTTCTTCTGTCCCGAGCCATTGGATCCGCTCCACTGCATCATACCAATTGATCCCACACTCCGCGACAGCCTGAGCTCGGACCTGTGTCCAGCCTTCTCCTCCTCCTCCTCCTTTAGCCAACCCTCCGATGATTCAATATGAGACTTGGACCGGTTCCTGTTCAAGGACTTGTTGTCCCAATTTAAGCCGGAAGAGCCTTGTCTTCTGAAGGATATCGATGATCTCTCTAACCCTGTAGCCATCTGTCTTTCTCAGTCTCTTCCTCTGTGAATGTGAACCTGAGAAGAGTGAAGATGGGTGAGGATTTTGTTGTTCAAATAGATATGATTTGATGATTAATCGGCTCTATCTTATTATTTCTTTCTTATAAGGTAGGCTAGTGATGAGTGTCAGAGGGAAAGAAATTGACAAATGAGGAATATTAGGAAGGCTCATTAAAAACGACATCCCCCATTGATTACAAAATTTTTATTACTTCATTGCTGATAAGAATATTTTGCCCACATGAAGCATCGGCTCTTGAATTAAAGGATAAAGCCATGACATTATTGAAAACTGCAATATCGACTGACCCGCTTTTATGTAGTCCTGTCAACAATCCCATTTGAAACTCTTTAATTAGCTCTTTCTTTCCTTATGTCAATATTCAATGAAATAGCAATTACCGGACTTTTTTTTGTCCATGTATATCAACATTGACGTAGATATACGTCCATGGGGATGGATTGTATGTATATATGCTTTGGCTACGGCTACGGTTAGACCTAAACGTTTACACCATGCATGGAAAAGATGAAGGCACAAACAAGTTCAGAAAGGAAACAAAAGATGAGAAAAGACGGGGGAATATATTAATAGGGACATATCACATTGACAAGGACACACACTCAGAAAGTTTAAGAATATTGGGGCTGCAGCGTGTCGCACAGGCTCAGAGGGAACAATCAAATATAGATAACTACAACCAATCGACAACCGTAACAAGCAACTTTTACCTTGCCAGATGAGAACAAGTAATAGAGATTGAAGACGATCGAATTCACTGGGTTAAATCCATCAGCTACAGATACAAAGTTTGTCTATGGCGAGTACTATAACACGAATTACAACAATCAACACTATGAACACAGCCTCCTCCTCAGTTCAATTGGCCGAACTGATGTGCGCTGTGGAGTCGCCCTCCAAGAGATATTGGCTTACTCACTAAAAGGTGTACAACCACCACTTGGAAAAAATCAAGAAAGCAAGATCCAAATCGCCCTGCTTCATTGAGCTCATTACATGTGATACAACTACTAGGAGAGACTCCTCAAGATGGTACATCCTCCTCTCCCTCCACAACTTGGATATGTCTCTGCGACTCAGCTGCAATGCTACCCTGCTTTGTTCTTGAGGAGTTCACTCAGAGGCTTTGGACTCTGGAAATCCACTGAAGAATTGATCTTCGAGCACCCCGCTGAGTCTTCCCCATTAACTTCAGCTCTCATGCACTCTTCTCTGATTTGATCAAGAGTCTTGGGTCCCGCAAAAGTTGCAGAATCCTCCCGACGGGACCTGTGCCCCCTTGAGAATGAATTTCTTATAGCTCTGGTAGCATTGAGCTGCCTTTTCCCCTTATGTTTCCAGAAGTTCTGGACTCGCGCCCGCCTAAGTGCTTCACGTTTCCTTACTCCAGTAAAGGAATATCCATAATTTCTAAGCGATTCAACAGAACTCTTCCCAACTAACGCCGTCAACCTTTTGTGCAGTCTTTGGCTAAACCCATTCCTCCCGAGTCCTGAACGCTTATAACCATTGGAACGAGAAGACTTATGTCTTCTCAAAAACCACGAAGCCGGACAGTCCTCACTTCCCCTGCGTCTCCTCAGACAGTCTCGAAGATCAAAAACACTGGGGCAATCTCCAATTTCCAGTTCCATATGTAGCAAATTCCTCTCGCTGGATGATAAGAAATCTGGCACTCTCCTGCTTAACTCATCTTGGACTGTTACAGTAATATCCCGAGTACGAGCCAACTTCGAACCACTCCAAGAGTCATACATCCCACACTCGCGGAAAATATCTGTGTGAGGGTTCATGGGATCATATTCAGATGGCTCTTCGAATTCGTAATCCAAGGGGGGGCTATTCAGTTCTTCCTCGTGCTGAACATATGGTGGTGAATACCCTTCTTGATAGTCCTCATAATACAGATTTTCAGAATTATTACCATCGGCGAAAACCTGAGAACCTGGAGACGCTTTCCATTTCTCCTCTGTCGCGAATCGCTCCTCTAGACTCTGGTTGGGGGATATGCGAGACCTTTGCAGTGTGAGACCAGCTGCAAGCAAAGATCCAGACCCTTCTACAGGGGCCACCTCATTCTTGGTAACAGGAATCTGAGGCAGCCCAGCGGCTGGTTGAGGTTGAGCAGCGGCCTTGGGAAATGTTCTGGATAAATTGAGTTTTCTCTCCGTTGGATTGGATCTGATGGTCTTCCTAGCTATTGCAACATCTTTTGACAAAGGCCTCTTGGTGACAGCAGAGCTGTCAGTCAAAGATTTAGCAGTAGAAGGTGCAAACAAATCAGGGGCATGGAAAAAGGAGCAACCTTCGCCTTTACTACAGAAGCCACTGTAATAGAAATAACAAGGCACATTGGTTTTCTTCACAGTTGCAGAAGACTGATGCAGGAGGACGGTGGATTCAGCTTTTGCATCATTGCCCAAGTCTAGAGGCTGAACAAGATACCGACCATTATTTTATCAAAGGAAAACAGAAGTCACAAGCATAGGCACGTAATGAAAACATGACTATGAATTGCCTTCAGCATTCTCTGGACCTGGTAGGCAATGAGATACTTATTTTGTGTGCAATGAACTTGTATAATATCATAATCAGCTGGATCTAGGAACCATAAGAAGCATAGCCTTCCCTTTATTAAACATCTATACTCTCTATAAGGGCAAAATGACTCCTCGCTCACTCCTCTCATCACTCGTATAATATACCCCAAAAGAAAGACACGCAGCTTTAGATTCACTCCCACCGCATGCAATGAATTGGTTAAAATGTTTTAAAAGGAAGACCAAAAGAGCAAGTGTCGTTATAATGTTTGAAGAAAAAAAATACTGATAGAGCAAACTGTAGATTAAATATGGGCATTACCGGGTGTCTAAAGCCACAAGCAAGGTTAAGACAGTTCCCTGTCAACCAGTACCAGCAATCCCTCGGATTGAGCCTTGCGATTTCACTGTGTCGGTACTCGCATTCCACCCCCTTAAAACACAGACAAGAAGCACCACATTATGCTAAAAAAAGGGCAGCTTAACTTAAAACAGAAGACCACTATTTGCCAAGCAGAGAAGTTGTCGAATTCAGGTGAGTCGAGGCTGTATCGTTTGGCTTTAAACTTTCATCATGCATTTTGCTTAAAATGACTTCTTTGAGAAGCCGTAAGATGCAGCAGATCATAATGGGTTTGGCCTCGTGTTTCAGTTGACGCCAACAACAACTACGTAGAAGGATCAGGGAAATCTCTCTCAATCTGTTGTTCTTAAGACAAAACCTAGAACCCTCCCGAATTCGTAAAACCTCGGATAGGGTCATTAATCGGCAGTGAACAACAACAACAATTTCCAGTAAATAAAAATCATTTATATATATAAAAGGAAATGCAGGGACAATATTGGATGATTCAATCCAACTCGAAGCCCAGAGACTCAATTCGGGTTAAAAATCGGCGGCTACAAACGCAGAACCAAAGGCGACAAGAATGTCCAGGACGGGAATCGCAAGAGTCAGGCGCCAGTCGGGGACAATCACAGAAAGGAAATCCACAAGACAAGGAAACAGAGCTGGAAGTGGATAATCAAGGGTGGAAAAGAAGCAGTTGAGCTGAGAGGTCGTCACATTCTCGAGAGTCACCTTCTTGCAGGTGAGGGGGGAGGCCAAGAAGAAGACGCAATCGGTGTTCCGCTTCAGCATTTCCTCCTCGTCCATCTCGGCGAAATTCGGGAACGGTGACAGCCAACGAGAGAGTGAATCGGTATCAGTGGAGCAACATCGCAGCTCAAAGCTCAAGCTAGTGGATGGATTCGTTCATGCAAACGGATCATCACACTCACACCGCGTGTCTGAGCAAACGAGAGAGAGAGAGAGAGAGAGAGTTTTATATTATTTGGCTATTCATTTACCAAAACAGAAATTAATTATTTTTCTTTTCTATTTTTTATTTCCATTTTCGGGATAGAATAATTAAATCTTTTTTTTTTTTTGTCTGATGGCTAATTTTAATCTGCGGGATTAAAGAAACCTCAGTCTTGGGCTTCGGCTCAAAGCCCGGCCCTCACTCTACCCAGGCGGCCCATAAATTGAAATTCAATACAAGTACAGTACCTCTTTTCTTTTTTTTGGGTGGGGGCCCAGTTTGGGGTTGGTGTTCCTTAATCCCTCATCAGTCACGGCCCAACTTTGGGGTATTTCATCGGGCCTTAATTGGGCTTTGGTCGCTTGACTTCAGACGTGACATCAGAATAAGGACATGATATCGATGTCGGTTCGGAGATAGGTCGGACGCTTCCTTCACCTTGTGGACTAGTTAGTGTTTACCATTAAGGAGTCTTTGACCGCAATTGGAAAGCGAAGATTTCATATGCATACAGGCAGGACAACACTTGTTCGGATTGGTTGGCAAGACGAGTCTTTATCGTTTCCCTTTGGCATTCATATCTTTAATGTTATTAGAGATTTGATGAACTTTTTTTTCTTTAGATGTGATCATAATTATTTTTTTCCCTTAGAAGAATTTTTTTTTTTGAATAAAGTAGTTTCCGTAAACTATGCAGGATTCAAGGTATATAGAATTATATTGTAGTTTTATGCACATAAAATAATTAGTTTGTTATATAAAATATAAATTTTATTTACTATAATAAATTTTCCAACATAAATTTAAAATGATAAGAGATTTGTATTGCAATATTCTAATAATATATTGAACCTTATACCTATAAGTTTAAATTCGTTTATAAATTGTACAATTAACCTATTATTTGGAAATTAATTTTTTACAAATAAAATTTTCCAGAATGAGAGCAAATATATCTACATAAATTAATTCAAATAAAGTTTCATCTCTAATTTAGTTATTTTTAAATTAAATTTAATCTAAATTAGATATAGAAATAAATATTATTTAGATATTGATTTTTCTAACCCTATTTCAATAAATATTTACATTTCTAATCCTATTTATTGCATAGATATTTATTTTTCTAGTCTTATATCAGTAAATATTCTCATTTTTAACTCTATTTATTGCATGTGATATAACCTTTTATATATATATATATATATATAGACTCCTAATGATTTAGACAATTTATTGTTAGGAGATATTGTTGCAGTTGCCATCCATACTTATGTGTTATTTAATTTATTGTTTTCGACATTTAGATCACCAAAAAGATTTTTTTTGACATTCTCGGAAGTTGAATATATCGAATAATCATTTGATAATATATAAATATATAAGACCGGTTTGTTTTCACAATTAAAATCACTTTGATTTTAACTTTAACTTTAACTTAACACACTACATAACAAAAATACACATTTCTCAAGTTAAAAATTTTAACTTTAACTTTAATTCAATACACTCCACAACAAAAACACACGTTTTCCAAGTCAAATTTATAATCCCAACTCATTTGTCATTTTCCACAATTAAAATCAAAATTACTTTAACTCTGAATTCAAATGCACCAATAAAATTTTTCACTGAAAAAACTAAGTAACCGTACTTTCAAATCTTCAATCATTGAAATTTTTATTTCTCTCCATCACAGCAACTTTAAAATCGAGTCTCAATTAGTTGAATGGTTTCTTTAGAGACATTATATCTTTATTAATTATTAGGAACAAATCACACCATATCATAGAATTTTTAATGGCTTTTGCATTCCACGCCTAATCATATCATATATCATTGATGAGAGGGGAAAAAGAAAAACATAATAAGCTTGCAAGTTTACCTTAAAACAATCATCTTTTCAAGGGATTTTTTTTTTATGTTGTTGTAATATTAAACACAAGAATCCATCATCTGTATATTGTGTGAACCATCCAACCAAAAAAGAGTTCAACGAAATGAAACGAGGTACTAAAGAACTACGTATTATTATAGTTTGAGTTCCATGATATTGCATTATGTTCATTATCATATTGTACGCAACAATAATGATATTCTCGTACCAAAATTATCGAAACGACATGACATGACTAAAAAGATCACTCTTTTTCATGAGAGATAAGCATAGAGATAAGTGGTTAAACTCTGAATGTATGCTATACTATACACTGACAATTTAAAAGGACAAAGATGGTGCTGGATGATCTTATTTGGAGACTACATAATGTAAACCTAAACTCATGGGAAATTCTAAGAGGATGTAGGGATCATCGTGAACCTGCATCCTCAGTCGTTGGATGAGCGAGTGGAATGTGGGACTCACACGCATTCACGGCTGGGACGCGGGTATTGTGGTGATCCCGTGTCACCGTAGCAAGGCGCCCACTGAATATGTATCTGTATATTACCCATTCTATCCTACATAATAATAATAATAATAATAATAATTAAGTTAGATATTTTCTGTATTTATAAAAAAAAAAGAAGAAGAAGAAGAAGAAGAAAAAGTTAGAAGTTTCTGAAGTACTCCTCAAACGCTAGCTAGCTGTGGTGTCCAATTCCCATTGCAGGCCCCACCAATCCAATCTGGCGATGGAGAAAGAAATACATGACCAATAATTCATGGTACGAGCCAATGGGAGGGGCTCTAGTTAATTAGCGCACAAATTATATATATATATATATATATGGTAGTGTTGGAGAGATACACATGCCCATTGCTGATTGGTTCAATATCCAAAACCGGCCAAGCGAGTCCATTTCCCGTACCAATAAATAGAAAATTGTACTGTACCATTTATTAATTAATATCGTAATTTACATAATTATTGGGATTTGTGGGACCAGCGTCCTACTAAGCAAAGGTTGTCCCATCCTGTGACGACGGAGAGAGACGTCTCGGTTCAACACTGCACTAATACGATAGACAGAAGTTTCCCATCACTCAATTGATCCCCACCCAACAGATGACTGTGACATTGGGGGAAGGTGAAGTGGAGCCGCCTTTGTATTTAATTTACACTCAGAATAAATCCTTATCATCATTTATCTGCCACGAAATGACAAGACAAGACAAAACACAATTCAGGACAATGTCAATGGACGTTCGTCCTTTTATTACAACCGCTTCATTTCTTGTCATCGAATTAAAAATGGTTTGGGAATCATGCAGTGTCCGGACCTGATAGGCTCACTGACTTTTGTCATGGCTCCGATCGATTGTATAGAAGAAGAACAAAAAAAAAAAAAAAAAAAAACTTTTTGTTATGAGAATCGGACGGCTCCCGACCTTTGGGTCTTTCCATATAAAATCTCAATCCTGCTATCTAAAGCTCTATAGCTAGTACAAGAACAAACATCATTTTTTTCTGTCTTTCTGCAAAGCTCTCGGTCCCCACCTCTGGAACCCCGCAACTCTTCGCTTGTCCATACCCGATTCCGATAATCAGACCGAATCGACCGGCCAGTTTCATTTTGAGCTGTGCTTCAGCTGGGCGATAGCTTGGTCGGTTTTGAGAACTCGGGATGCTGAGATGTTGGACGGGAGCTTGACCTTGACCATGTACCTCAACGCCACAGGAGCAACTTGCTCGCCACTTCTTGCTGGCAAGACTAACAAGAGGATGAGTCTGTGCTTAGCAAGATCGAGCCCGCCCGAAGACCTTCGGCTGTCTTCGATTTCGACCTCCACCACGGACGAGTCTCTGAATATCCTGGAATCGAGAAAATCCTCGGGCCGCAAGAGAAGTCCTCGGTCCAACACTCTGCTCAGCCCCGGAAAGACAGTCGGGATCATCGGTGGGGCATCGGTGTTCTCCACTCTTGTCTTCTTGGAGAAGATCGTGTGGTGGAGCTCGAGAGATGGGGAGGAAGCCATCCCTTTCGTGGTCTGCAATGATCCCCAACTGAGCAGGGAGCTTGCATCCCTAAGTACTCTAAGGAGAGACTCAAACAGCATTTCGGATTTGAATCCAATTGGGATAATAGAAAACTTGAGGGGCAAGCGATCATTCCTCAAGAAGGCGGGTGCTGGGTGCATAGTGATGCCCTGCCACTTGTTGCACGTTTGGCACAAGGAAGTGGCCCAAGGCTGTAAACTGCCATTCCTTCACGCCGGCGAATGCTTATCCTGGGAGCTTAAAAGGGCAAATCTGAAGCCACTCGAGGCTGGGAGCAATGTGAGGGTCGGGATTCTCGGGACAGATTCAATATTAATGGCCAGGACTTATCAGGAGAACCTAGAGAGGCAGGTAGTTACTTCTATACTAGTCCCTAACTGATTCTCTTTCTGTTGATTTACCTCGAAGCCTATTAAAAAATGATCTTTTGCCATCGAGATCGAACATATCAACAAATCAATGCCTCCTACATTTATTTTCCCTGCTGATCATGCTCGAGCTGTAATTACCAGCCAGGTAAAGGAACAAACGCATGTGAGCTTTGTTAGCATTATTCCCTTCATATAATTCAATTTAGGAAGCCGGAGGTCTTTCGTGTTTAACCAATCATCTTACTGGCTACATGCCTACAACTGCAACTGTATTGATATTAATTAACCCTTTCTTTCCAATTCAAAGGGCTTTGAAGCTGTGCTGCCGGACAAGGCGACAATGGAGCACTTGGTAATCCCCGCGATAGAAGCATTGCAGAGGAAAGACATTGAAGGTGCAAGAAATCTCCTGAGGATCGCAATTCAAGACCTACTTATCCGAGCAGTGAAGGTGGTGATCCTAGCTTCTGATGAAATGCAGGGTATCCTCCCTCGTGATGACCCTCTCCTCAAGAAATGCATTGACCCTATGGACTCATTGGTGAGGTCGACCATAGAATGGGCTAAACGCAAAGAAAAGTTTCACGAGGAAACGGGAACTTGAACTTATTTAATGGCCAGAGGCTGTGCATGTGAAATCCTGGTATGCTCTCGCTCTCTCGTTATCCTTCGGAGATACGTGAGCAAAAAGAATAGTATTCCAGGAATGTCGGAACTTTTTTCGGAACTCTTACTTCTCTTGGAACCTATTTTTTTAGTTTATTTGGATAATTATATAGTATGGACTGTCATCTCAAACTTGAGATAAATGCTCTTAAAATCTATGAAATGGTCTCCAAATTATCAGTATTCAAACTGCATCAGCAAATAGAAATCTTGCAGCTATTCAATCAAAGATTCTGTTCGGACTTGAAATGCATGATTTGAAATTTAACTAGATATAGGAATTGTATGTGAGAAACTTGTTCCCCATTGGATTAATGGTTTGGGAATATTACTGCATTTCGAACGCGAACCTAACAAAATAAAGCTCTGGATACCATTTTTTGAACCGGTGGAGCCTACCATTGTGCTCGTGATGAATGGTTTAACCATTTAAGCAGATAAGTGCGGCAGGAATATATGATTCTATACCATATATACATCAAAATATAGCATTAACTAAGCTCCAAAATTAAGGGACAGAAGAGGTCAGCGGAAAGATTCTATATGAGCATCTCATGCCAACAGCGATCATCTTATTCCAAACTCACTGGTCGTAACTGGAACTTGATGATGCGGCACATTCTTCTCAGACCAAATGATCGTAACTCGAAATAGCAAACAAACAGAATGAATGTGAATGTCCTGCAACAATGAAGAAACAGAGAGAAGAAGAAGAAGAAGAAGAAGAAGAAGGTTCCTGCAATGATAATACCAAATCTCATATATGCATTTCCTTGAGTGGCTGAAAAAGTCAAAAATTGCATTTACTCAAAAACTGCACCCAAAAAAAAAAATCCTGGAACAAATGGAGGAGACTAGAATCTGCTGAAAGCTGTTTAGTGGATCAGAGGGAAGTGCCAAATATATATATATATATATATATATATTCTTTTTTTTTATTTACTAACTGACCAAGTGTACTTGGCATACAGTGAATGTGGTTGACCCATAAATCTCTTCTATCTTGCCCCCTTGATCTTAAATTATTACTTGAAACAAGCAACCACATCCTCAGCTGAATCAGGCAACACAAAGGCAGAGAACATCAGGTTCGTATGCGTCATAATTCAACTCTTGAAGATTTGATGCCTAAAGGGATCATAAATTATGGCGGCGTCACGTGAAGTGAACTACTCAATGGCAGATTCCAGGGGATCGATTGGTGTTTTATCATTCTGTCCTTCACCAGTTGAATCTAAAGCTTCTTGTGGTCCAACCTTTTCCTATTTTATCTAGTTTTTTTTTTTTCCAGCTTATGTCACCAACTTGATGGTTCAATAAACATTATTCAAAATTAAAAAAAGATGTTCCCCGAAAGCACACACATTAATACATTGAGAGAGAGAACAGATGGATTGCACATTGAAGATAGCCCTTTGAAGGTAAAAAGTTCGAGACCCTTGCGGGATTACAATTTTGCCATGGATATCCAACGAGGGGGGAAACAGAAAACTAACAAAGCATCAAGCTCCCTATGGAAGTGAGGGAAGGCAAAAATTGTGGCATTCATATCCCAAACCCGATGGATTACGTTAATCTCGTTTTCAATTGGTCCATCGTAATTACATTGCACCACCTGGAAATGGAACAAAAGTTTTACATCACCAGTCATTCAAAGAGAAGCAAATATACCATGTGATTATTGTAAAAACTTCAAGATTGCAGCCAGAGGATGATATATATCAAAAGAATCTTACCAAATTCCCTTGGTGTCTTGCATTTAAAGCATTCCGTCCTGCTTGCGTAATTGTGAACTCCACAATCATATCTGCAATGGTTTGGAAATTCACTTGCGAAGATTAGTAACCTTTTTTAGATGGCAAACTCAAGAATGAACAAAATTGTCCGCAAGCTATGTACGGATTAATCATACTGTAGATTCCATGAAGAATCAAAGAGCAAAAACAAAATTCCAATTTTATCAAGACTGAAGGCAATGTACTTGGATTTGCTTATTGTTTTGATGCTTTCATATCATACCAAGTCAATCTGATGATGATTTGAAACTTTTGATCACCTCATAGCAACGATCTCATGAGATATTGCAGAAAAAGAACAAGATGATTTCTTTACCGATATATATATATATATATATATATATGCTTCACTTCGTCGTTATCGTTTTCTCAAGGGAATAGTCAATATTCCCATGGAAGAACATTGAAATACAAGGCACGGCTTTTCTTAATTAAGCCATTTTGCCCAGCAACTTTTAAAGCTAGAGAAGACATACCATAATGATAAAAGACTCACCTAGGACAAAGCCAGTCTCCGCTCTTCCATCCCGCGGGTGCAGCTCCCTCAGAGACCATCATATTGCCACCATACGCACTCCCATAATCGTCCTTCAGAGCGCCGCACCGATAGCAGGTCGTCCTGCTGGCATAGTTGTGGGACCCACAGTTCATAGCCATGCAATACCAATCACCCGCCAAGACTTCAGTTCGATTGTACAAGTAGGTCGAAACGTCTGGCCCACCAAACTTGGGGTATCCGCATCGTTGGCACGCATCCCGCTTCTTGAAGTTCTGGTGCTGGCAAGCTGCACAAAGCCAGTCTCCTCCCGACCAGTTCATCTTCTCTTTTTTTCTCTGCATTGGGATATTAAAGATTAGTCCAAACTAGAAATTAATCGTGGAAATTTGATTTTTCACTTGGCATGGAGATTGAGTATATCTGATAACCATGATAGTCATAAACCTCGTATATTATATCATCTGCTTTGAATAATATCTTGGGCAATCATCTATTGTATGAATTGCCGATTCACAATCTCGTACGTACGTGTATTCAAGAGAATCATTTTGATGAATGCACAGGACCTCAAACATTCGATGTTAAGCTAATTGAAATAAAGCAGAGAAGCAAGAAACAGAAGACATCGGAAGCTTACCGAAGTGAAATGTAAGGATACTTGAAAGAAGAGAAATACGGAAGAAAGTAAGAACAGAGCAAAGACTGGCTAGAATTCTCGTGTGCTATCTCAATAAATGAAGAAGAGAATGCCAATTGCTGTTGGTGGTTTTGAAGCTGAGGAGGAGAAGCCCTATATATATGCCTGCCACCAAGGTCCTGAAGTGGGCCCTCGAAATTATTATTATTTATTGTGTTTTATTTATGTTCCCCCGCCCTACTTTCCAATGTTTTGATTTTATCTTGTTCCTCTGAAGATGGGATTCCAAAAGTAGAAACTCGAAAACCATCATAGATAAAACCTTCTTGGGGGGGAGGTTGGTTTATAAAGGTGGGAACTTAAAGTGCATGCACAAGCACATTAATGCATGCAATTGCATCCATCCAAAAATGACTACTATACTCAGCAATAAGGGTTGATTCATGGAATGATGCTGGTTCTTTTTAAATAAGGTTTCAGATTCGAATCTTATTAATAGAGAAAATTCTTAATTGGGAGAATTTTATTCGTTATTGAGCTGGCCAAACTTGAAATATATTAGTCATGGTCCGTTAGGTTTCCGGATACCAGAATACACACCGAAAAGAAAAGTAACTACTATACCCGCACTTTTTTCGATTATACGGAAAGTTAATGGGTCTAATACAATAAATTAGAAATTTTAATAGCAAATAAAGATACATAAGTAGTCTCACAACAAGTATAGAATTTAAAAATTTTTAATTACCATATAAAAGCGTCTGCTACTTTTCTACGACCATCTTTGATCTATACTCTCATTGTTCTATACGAACGATTCCCATTGCATTATTGGAAAGAGAGAAAAAGAAAGGGAAAAAAAAACTCCTAAATGGGCAGACATTTTATTCTCTTTTGCCCCCATCCAGTTCCCACCCCGCCTCGACAGTATAACTTGTAATTAAGCTAACTAGCTAGGGGAAGTTTTAATTTCTCTCGGTTAACCGATCGACGCGGTTAAAAGAGTCAATCAAGATGGAAACTCGCTTATTTTAGTTCTACTATATATGTCTAATTAACGTGTTGCATTCTTCTTTCATGATAGATTGGTAAATTACTTGCATGAACCTATTCAAAAATTAAAATTACTTGGTGCATGCAAATTCACAAGTTGAAAAGAGAATTTCTTCTTCTTTTTTTCCCCTTACCCCTCTCTGCATACAATTATTCTCTATTCTATATGCATGGGGTCTGACATGGCTTTGATGTTCACATTTTCATGTCATGCATGGCTTCTCTGATCTCACCTTTTATAAATTCACATCTATCCTATGGGACTTGCAAATAGACCTTCCCTGAGTAAAATCTTTTATCATCAAGTCTTATATATGTAGTCGTGGGATAGGTGAAAAGGTTCAAAGGGAATAGAAAGAACACACATCGATCGATTTTGATAGGGTTTTTTTCACTCAGTGGAATCAATTCCCTTATAATGCGCATCCATTGCCAAATTCCTTTTCTTCCCCCCACCTATCCACAACTTTTCTAGCAATAATTCAAATTCCCATTGTAAAGATTCATATCCACTGATCTCTTCCCGATCTCTTTCCTCCTCTTTTGCTCCCCCCCGTCGTACCATGTGCATCCCATGCATTAATAGCAAGCCAAAACGAGATTGGCAGGCTGCAGCCAATCTTATTTACCGGAAATATAAAGGAATTCTTCTGCTGATTGGATTGATCAGTGAACTTTGCATCTTATATATCGACCGATCTTCATCGCTCTCATGCTCCGCGTACAATAGAACTCTCTTCTTTTGAGAGATCTTATTGGGATTATTTTACCCCGTCTTTGTTCCATTTTTGTTTTCTTGTAATTGTTCATTTTTGTAGTGCTTCTTAGCTTTCCCTCACATTTAATGGATATATAACATATGGCTTATACATATATATAGGACATCATTCAATGTTCCGTAGGTGACACGCATTGCATGCAGTTGTATAAATGTATATATATATATATATATATATTCATTCTTTTATCATCGTGCTGGCTAGGCAGATAATATGCAAACCCAATTTGTTTGCACTTGTGAAACTTGACGTGTGTTATACCAAAGGAGAAAAGCTCGACAAGTGTGTAGGAGATGGGAATTTGTATACAGAGCAGCATGATATATTGTGTTCGTTTTGGATTCCTTGGACCCATTTGCACGAGTCACGTGTCTCCTTATCAAAGCCAAGGCAGACAACATGGGATGAGGAGTATTTTGACTGGAAATATCACATGACTTTATCATAAAATAATTAATTTATTTTTAGTCGAAACTCTGCGGCGAATGGACGCCGTCCCGTATGGGGCTCAAAGTGACCAACCAACCAGAGAGTGAGAGAGATGGAGTGTTACTTAATAAGACCAGACTTGGTTGGTTGTTTGTGCCCCCAAATGTGACGATACCAATTTAATTTTCTCCATGCAACTCAAAAAATTGAAAAATATATATATATATATATATTCAGCTAGTCTCATTCTTTGATAGAGATTGCAATCTAGTATATAAATTTATTATCAAAAGAGAGAACATACATCGGTAATACTTTTTGAGTTAGAGCCCCTTCTGACTTATTCTATAGATCATTTCCTTTTTTATATAATTACTGTTAATATTATCATTCTATATAGAGTTCCCCGAAATCTTATGATTTTGTTTCATTTTTTTTTTCAGTGTGAATCATAGTATTCAGAAGTCCAATTGGACCCTGACTAATTCAGTCAAGCCGGGTCGGCTCACTGAGGTGTAAAACTCTCTCAGCGTAAATTTTTTTGTATTCACAAGGACTTGAACTCGAAATCTTGCTTAAGTGAAACAAGCGTTGAACCACTTAAACTAACTCATGTCGGTATATTTTGTTTCAATCTTTCTTTGGGTTGTATGAGAGGGCAGAAATGATCATAGTTGCCAAAAAAATCCGCCCCGTTTCTATTTTTTTCAAGCAGCTAACCTAGCTATATAGTATTATACATATATATGTATGTATCTGTACAGATTGCAATGCGTACATATACTTGAATCATGCAATGAAGAGCAACTCGAAGATCATTTGAGACTATGAGTTGCCACAAAATCCCCCCCGTTTGTACTTTTTCAACAATTAGCCTAGCTATCATCTATATATATAAAATTGTATCCGGCACATTAAATAAGTCAGAAAGGTAATATTTTAAATATTATAAGGTCATAAAAGTAAATGTATAAATAATATTCATGATTAAAAATAATATCACTAAGAAAATAATGCTATATTAATGATATACTTATATGAATTAAATGCAAATAAAGAGTGATATAGTTGTAAATATATACAATTAATCACATACATACACAGAGAAATAAATAATAATAATTTTTAAAATAATTGAGTCATTTTAACTAAAATTATTCAAATTTCAACTAATTGCATATATATGTGTATATATAAACTTGACTGCAATTAATGGATTAGAATGTATATATGCCTTACAATCAATATAAAAATCTTAGTAGAGAAGTATTATATATATATGCAGAGAGAAATAAATTACAGTTAATAATTTAAATTGTTAAATATGATATTAAATAATATTAATTTTCACCACCCAATACTGATAAATCGGGTATAAAAGATAAAGTCTACTAATTATTTGTATTAAATGGTCACATAATAGTATTTTTACCATCAACGCCAACGCCAATGCCAATCAATGTAGATTTTACTGCCAATGTTGTATAATAAATAGGGCATAATAGTAAATGTATTGTAATTCATAGATTAATATGTTAAATAAAAATTAATTAATAATATGTATTATTATAAATAAGAGTAGTAAATATGAAAATGAAGAATACATTAATTCAAATCATTATTGTTATTTCAATAGTAAATAAATATTCATAATCTTAGGAGAATAAAAAAATTATAATTACATGAATTTAAACTTTATTGAATTATGTTTTAAAACTATTGGAAATCTTATAAAAGCTCAATTAAGTAAATTTCTTATGGAAATAATTGATTCATTTTAGCTAAAATTATTCAAATTCATGAAATTTAATATATGATATTTGAGTAAGAATAGTACAACAGATAGTGAAATTTGATTAGAGAATAAAAAATCAACCTCAAAACTTATTTTTGTATAACTCATAAGAAATCTCAATTAAGAGAATATATTGTAGAGTACAATAAAGAGATCAAGATCTCAAGAGATTACCCACAACGGCAAAAGTTATAGTTACTAATTGTTTATCGGATTGAAAAAATGATAATTTTGAAAGCGTTACACCACAATTTTTCTTCTGCTTCTCTAATATATCTATAATATATGAATTGATCAAAATTCTTAAAGATATTTAATATGATTAGTAGATATTGTGTACTACAAAAAAAAAAGAATATCTTTTCATGAAATTTTTGAAATTAGACAAAAAAATTAAGTTTAAATTATGTAAATAAAAATAAATTTGTCGTGAAAATTCCGTTCAACTCTTCAGCAAAAGGACCTAGTTTATATATATATATATACATATATATATAGATTGAAATGACGTATATATCTTTGAATCATGCATGCAATGAGGAGCAACCTAAAGGTTATCACATATCCCTAAGAATCCTGGCTAGCTAGCTAGCTCTCGTACTTCTTCTTCTTCTTCTTCTTTTCTCTTTTTTTTTTTTTTTTTTTCTGGTTACAAAGAAGATCCTAAACCTAATACGATAAAAAAATCTAACTAACTAATAAAAAAGTATGAGTAATCCTATTAGATATAGAATCTGCGACATCTAGCTCTTGTATTTATTCAGGATGATGAAAGGATTTTCATCCTCGATGACATGTGATGAATTCCCTGGTCTCATGTCCACATAAGCAGAGATTAGGGAACAGATGCTTGCGTGTTGACCTAGGGTTTGATAAGGTGGAATCTTCATCATCACCCAAAAAAAAAAAAACTGCCCATTTATATATCGCAATATATTATAACCAGACATGGTGAATATTCCGCACGAGAAAAACCTTAGACAAGCCCCTCCTATTCCCACAGAGTCTTTATTCTCTATGTGTGACCATTCTCCAAAGAGGGTTTCCTATCTCTCCTCAATAATACATGGGAGAGAATGAATCGACATCTTAAAAATGTATGGGCGCCTTATATATGAGAAAAATAGCCGTTACTTTTGAATATTCCTCCTTTTCATCCCCCCTTCACCACTTGATATTTTCAAGCAACATTCCCACTAGTACTTGCCAATTTGCTAGCTAGAAACCTTAATCTCTGTCTATTGGATTATCCCTTTCGTAATCGCATGATACTCATCATCCTTTCCTTCAATTAAATTAGCTTCAACGTATATGCATGCATAAATAGAATTCTTATGAAATGTGCGTACGGTATTATCCATCTCGTAAATTGAAGGTCCAACTATATCATAGTCATAATTAATCTGTCTAGCTAGCTAGGCTTTACAGATAGACGATTAATTTAAACAACCTATCTCTTTAAGTAAAATTCATACGATGTTTTTATTTATTCCCATTTACATGCGAGGTATAACTTTAGTAAATGAAGTCATTGTTATCAAACATAATAGAGTTTCTCTATAAAAGCAAAATATATAATGTATACTAGTCATATATAATTGTGAATATTTATTTTTTGATGTCTTATTGTTTTTTCATCTACCAGGAGAATGGAGGATGACTCGACTCTTTTATAATAATTAGACGGCATATTCTCTCTCCTCTTCCCCCTGTTGGCAATGGCTTCCACTTTGGTTTTGATGGGACATTAGAATGAATTCTAAGTGCCAATCTTCTGCACTGATGATCCAAATTGTTGAACCGGCAAAATGTCAACCCTACATGGTTCAGTTTGGAGTTTTCACATATCATTATTATTATAATAAGTGTCATTTGAGAAGGGCAGTGTTGCGTTTCAAGTAATGGGGATTTTGTAGATAAATAATTGTCATATACCAACCCAAATATATATATGAGGGAAAAACATAACATTCTTTTTTGCCACAAAAGCATAACACTTAATTAGGACCTTCTGGCAGAAAAAATAAAAATCATTAAGGCCTTTAAGCTGCTATTACAGGTCGTCTATGCATACATGAAGTCTTTTATTTATGAGAAATTTATCTAAAATGACTCATGATTTATCCGTTTTGTCAAATATATCATATACTTTTTTTTCAAATTTATCACATGGTTTACTTTTTGCATCAAATCTATCCTAACGTTATTTTTTCCGTCGACATCTAACAACCGTGCTGACGTGGCTCTCACGTGGCAAGTGTGGCCCACTATCTCTCCACGAGCCACGTCAGCACGACCGTTAGATGTTGACGAAAAAGATAACGCCGAGATAGATTTGATGCAAAAAGTAAACCATGAGATAAATTTGACAAAAAAAACATACGATAGATTTGACAAAACGGGTAAATCATGAACCATTTTAAATAAAAACTCCTTTATTTAATGACCGTTCAGATTTCGATATAGCATTTTATCATTGTTACCTTGTTGAGTTCCTAAAGCATCATAGACAAACTTTATATTTGTGGGTTTGCACCAATGGTCCAAAAAATTTCAAAAATATTAGACTTTGATTCAAAATATTTTTTTTGCTACTTGTTGATATACAAAATTTCAAAACTATTTCTATGTGGTAAATTCCGTCATCCTGTGTTCGACGCCATCAACAATTGTCACGTACATTATGTGTCACTTTTGCCACAACCAATTATAGTGCGTCACATAATAATGAAGATATAAAATCTGAAAATTTCAAATAAAAAATATAAAAAATAATTAAAATAAATAAAATAAAAAATCTTTTTCTTTGAAAAAATACGCTCTCTCTCCTATCTCTCTCTTCTCCCTCCTCTCTCTTTGTCACATCTCTTTCTTCTCCGTCTCTCTCTCCCCCTTGCCAAAGGATTCGATTTCCTCCGTCCCCTGTTTGCCGATCTCCTTAAGATGGAACGCTTGAACACCAATTCCATCAATCTGTACCCAAGAAGTAACATATGCCTTCTTCAGCTAAACTAATTCGGAATTCAACTCAGAGCACTTCCAAAATCAAACCAAAGCTCATCTCCAACTTCCAAAATCAAAGCAAAAGATGCGAAATTTCAAGTCTTAACATATTAGGGTTTTGAACAGGTATCTGATCCAAATTTGCTACCCCCGTTTCATCAACAAGAACTTAAAAAAATTAGGGTTTTGAACGGGAATCTCTTATAGGATCGAGTGTTACCTGGCGAGTGAGGTTGGTGAGAACGGACTGGACGAGCAGCAGCCGATCAAGGGAAGCGTTGTCTTCCCCTCCCTCTCCACGCGCAGTGCTGCTCTTCTCCTCCAGCTTCTTGTCTGGCGAAGGCGGCAACAGCCTCTTCTTCCCTCTCACGGGCTTCGAACTCCATTTTCCGCCATTGTTCCTAACACCGACACAGTTCCCTTGATTACTGTGAGCAGTTGACACTTCTCTCAGCGGCCGTCTTCCCGATTTCGCTCTCGATGACACATCATGTATATCATGTCAGCAATAGCTGTTGGTCAAGCCCGGCATGACAGAATGCATCGCATAGAAACGGTTTTAAAATTTCGTGTTCCAACAAGTGGCAGAAAATATATTTTGAACCAAAATTTAATATTTTTGAAACTTTTTGGACCAAAGGTGAATATGTATACATGAACTATTACTAATGCATATGCATATTGTGTTCTTGTACTTGGGATAAATTGATACGAAAAAGAAAAATGAAAAGAACAAGGGAAAAAGAAAGCCAGAAAAAAGGAACTTTAGTTTATTAGATGAAATATTCTCGTTAATATTTCGTTCAGTTCCCCGACAAAGCTCCTCCCACTTATCGTTGTGTTTGGAATCTTAGTCATGTCCATAATTGGGGCTAAAATAAAGTCTAGGATTTTAAAAAAAATTATAAATATAATATATATTAGATTTCGTCGGTAATTAATTATGTATTTAAATTTTAACTAGTCCATGCATATATATATATATATGGGAACGATCTATTTTCCTTCTTCCACCACTCACCACGTATTGATTATTTTCTATACAGTGAAAATGAAGAAGTTCCGAATTAGTTCTCCTAGAAATTTTGATTCTAAACTACAGTTTCATGCATTATGATAATTCTCAGACCTACTCTCGTTGGACTGTCGTTTCGCTACAATTTCTTTTCTAATATAGTTAGTCCAAATGTGGTGAACCTGTTACTAGCTCTTAAAGTGTCAAATTGTTTCATTCTCACATAGAGAAAGCTATTTGTCGTATAGTGGTATATACAATTATCTATGAATCAAGAGATTTCAAATTCTCTTCTCACTAATGAAATTTCTCATACTCCTTTACTCAATTTTTTATTTCTCTTTATTTGGGTTCATGTGCCATATATATACATATATATATATATATAAACTAGTAGATATACACGTGCGTTGCAAATGAAAAGTTATTTTATCATGTTATAATGCATACTACTAAAATGCTAAGATATATATATATACTTTAAATTTCATAATAAAATTATAAATATATATAATATTATGAATTATCTTACTGGATAGTAATTATAGTGCATCAAATTAATAAATATGAAATTACTTAACCAACTATTTAAATTATTTTTTTAATAAAGCATAATTACAATGACTAATGACTAAAAATAAGTCAATGTAACTGAAAAATTACCCTTCTCAAAAAAATACATAAATAAATAATATAATAATAACAAAATAATAATAATAATAATAATAATAATAATAATAATAAAATTTATCATACCTTTAAGTAAATGTGTTCAATAATTAATATGAAAATAACAATATTAAATCAAAATCCCAAAATAAGATATAAATGCCATATTTAAATTAGATATTATCGAAAGGCAATATGAATACATATAATTTTCAAAAAGTATATCTTATATTTATAATTCCAAATCCTCCTTGTTATATTAAACTTAAATGTTAACGTAATATGTACAAGTATATATATATTTTCTCTATAGATATCTATTTATAAAAAAAACCATGAAAAATATTTCATCAAATTATTAAATATTTGTTGGATTTTAGAACACATAACCAATAAAAAAAAAGGAAATTTTTTTTATATATATACCAATATCTATACTATTAGTTATATCTATATTTATTTATACTATTACAAAAGTGAAAAGGAAAGATTTGATATAACTTTCACTTTCCTAAAATGCCATTTATGAAATAATTCTAATAATAACATTGCTTAAATTAAGGTTAAAATGGTAATTTTACTTTAATAACAACCCAAGTGGCCCTACTTTCTCTCTTTCCCACTCCGGTGTTATCACAATCGGACCAGACATTGAACCAGGAGAATGATGTATTCATGGGTTTACGGGTCCAACCGGGGTTCGATGGTCGGACTGCACATTTAATTAAAATTAAAATTTTATTTATATTATTAAGAAAATTGACGTTTAACATACATGGATTCAAAAAAATTACATGGAATACATTCATGCAATAGTTCTCTAAAAAAATAATTATCCAATAACTATAAAGGTTTTAAAATGGAGTACATAGATCAAATGAGAAGCATGGCTTGCGTGGTTAGTAAGTGGTGTAGTATTAGTGGCTAGTGAAAGGTCAGGAGGTTGAGTCAAGCCCCAAACATAATAATTTTGAACATTTTTAAACACAAAAAGCAAAGCCAAAGAGCCCATTAAATCAACCGGTTCAAAGAGAGTTTGCTTAAAAATTGGCGGTTTTGTGGGTTCAACGGTCAATCCTACATATTCGATCTTCATTGGGAGTCGGACTGATGAGGGTGCCGGTTTCCTATCGAACCGGCCGGTCTAGTCCGATTTTGATAACAATTGTTCACTCATCCTATTTATTTATTTTTTATTTTATTTTTTTAACCACATCTCTAATTATCTTAATTAAGAAATTAGTGTCACCCAAAGGCTTCTCGATTTTAGTAAGTCGATTTCAAACTTGTATTTTCTTAGCTATATATTTTTGTTATTTGAATTTGTAACTCAATTATTTAAATTTTTAACCTTGTGGAGATGGACATATTGAATTTCTATTAGGCTTATACGTGCTCGGACTCATTTCTACTTAAAAGCTCAAGCTGAAGAGTGGTGATACCCAAGTCTTATATAAACCAATGGATTGATGAGTGGTGGTACCCAAGTCTTATATAAACCAACGTGTATGGATTTTAACATACACGTTGTTAGGTGCCCTTAAATACCCACCCTCAACAATTGACCTCGAGCCGGGCTCTTCTTCATTGCTCGGGCGAGGGGGACTAACACGAGGCGCACTTTAGCTGCATTCGACATACTAGGCCTGGCGTGGTGTGAGTGCGCACACGTGCGTCGGCACGCATACGCGTAATCTAGGTTCTGATACTATATTAAATTTCCATTGGGCGTATACGGGCTCGGACCCATATCCACTTAAAAGCTCAAGCTGATAAGTGGTGGTACACAAGTCATATATTAACCCATGAATTTTCCTTTTCTTTTCCAATGTGAGATTTATCCCATTTTACTCCTCAACACCTGCCCTCATGTGCAACGTGTAATCTATTTCTGCCTACACGTTATCACGTGCCCTTAAACACTCGCCTTCCACAATTGACCTCAAGCCGGGCTCATCTTCCGTACTCGAGTGAGGGGGAACACTAACACGATGCGCACTCTTGGCTGCACTCGGATATATTGGGATTGGCGTGGTGTGGGTACGCAGAGACGTGTAGGCACATATACGCGTAACCTAGGTTCTGATATCATATTAAATTTCCATTGGCTTATACGGGCTTTGGCCCATTTTCACTTAAAAAAACTGATGAGTGGTGGTACCCAAGTCTTATATAAATTAATGGATTGATGAGTGGTGGTACCCAAATCTTATATAAACCAATGGATTTTGATTTATCTTTTCTATGTGGAATTAATATCCTCAACAGGACATGGGTGAGGAGTCGGGCAAGGGTATCGGACAGCAAGACAGAGTCATGTCTCGCACAATGAGCCCCAACCTGATCATTGTTAGAGAGCACTGGCTTCTGGCTTCTGGCTTCTGGCTTCGGAGCATCAGCAGCGGAACTAAGTCCATGGCTCTGGCGATAAGTCCTCGCACCAGTAATGCGAACAGCCCCAGAAAGTTCTTCGTTATTCATGTGAAGTTGGACCTCACGATCCTTGCCCTTGTCCAATCTCACATGGCCACTCACTTTAGCTTGAGTCTGTCCTGCATCTTTATTTGTTTTTTTCCCTTAATGGCCAGGCCACGGTTAGACCTGTTTTCTTGTATAACTCCAGCAGCAGGCCAGGTCACAGGAGCCTCATTCACTTTTTTATCTGTCTCCATCGGAATGGGCTCCCCTTGATCATGAAGAATGGCGGAACGGGATCCCAACAGAACCCCCCTCTCTGGCGAACCACCAACTGATTTACCTAAGTTATTGCCACCTGATATATTTCGCGATTTACGTCCAGGTCTTTGCACCAGCATCCAAGGACCACAGGCTTCCTTGGCTTCTGGTTTGGAAGTCCATCCAGACGAACCAGCACTTGCAGCCGCTACGTGGCCCCTCTTGATTATAGTATCCCTTGCAGTTGCTTGTGCACCCAACTTCTCCCAAGGCAGTTCCGATGATGTGTCCTTCCTCTCCGCCCTTGGGTCACTAAGCGGACATGTCTCCTGCTTATGCCCCTAACGACCACAGCCAAAGCACACCGAATGAATGCCTTCATACTCCACCAAGAATGGTTTGCCCCTAATGCGAAACTTAGCCCGCAGCCACCTGTTGAGATTAACTTCAACACAAAGCCTCGCAAATTTCCCTTTTTCATCAGCTTTTGTATTGAAATCAATCTTGGCAATCTTTTCCAATCGATTAGCGATTCTCCTCAAGCAAACTTCATTATAGTACTCCATTGGGAACTTTGGTATATGCAACCAAACGGCGGTTCTGTCAATTTGAACCTCCTGGGGGTCGAAGTCAGGAACCGAAGGATGCACAGTCAAGTAATGACCGAGAACCATCCGTGGACCCTCTGTCCTAGCGAACCTTCTATCTTCAAGATGTTCAAACTTGACTAAGAAGTAGTCGCTACCGAAGCTAACAGCCACATGTCTCCTTTCGGGTCGCCAGAGGGATTCAAGACGCTTGCGAAGATACATGTAACCAACCCGCCTACCGAGCACCTTAAGCAACAGTGAACCCCACCAAGGTGCCCTGAAACTTTTGATCTCCTCTTTAGTAAACTCAATGTTGGGGCAGACATCATCATCATCATTAGAGAAATCCTCTTCAACGTCACTAGGATCTGGTTCCTCCCACTCAATGTCTTCTGCTGCCGCGCACGGGCATAGAGAAATCAGCTTCCATAGCATCATCGCTTCGCAGCCACAGAGTGTTTCCTCAAAAAGGATATCTTCCTCTGCTCCGAACCCTCCTCTCCAGCCTTATCCACAGCCAATGTTTGCTGGGGACCAAAGAGATAAGGACGAGAAGACATACGTCTTCGGCCGCTTAACCGAGCGTTCGAGGTTTGTCGACCTCCTCCTTCGACGTAATAACCGCTTCCTCCATCAGCAAGTAACCGTTCTGTGTTTAATTATTCCGGTTCCTTGCCGGCCGTGCGTTTCAATATAATTTCTAAATCGATCTACGCCATAAATCAAGGACCAAATAGTGGGCCTACTGCAGGCCCAATCACTCAGTAGACCTACTTTAATCATGAGTTGGGCCAGTTTCGGCCCTATTTCCGGACCCACTTATAAAACCCGACTTCGATTTTGTTCTGTGCCTCCATTATATATATATATATATATATATATATATATATTGCTATGGCGGGTCTTTGCTTGCAACTTATTAACGATATTTCAAATTTTCGCTTCATCTCCATCTTCATCTTCAATCTGCGTCGTATCAAGAAGAATAGATGCTGTCTTCACCGACCATTGCCATTGCACCAGCACCCCTCCATGTTCTCCCTTCCACCGATCCTCCGTACAAGCTCCTGCAGTCCCACCCGTCTCTAGCTCTCCTCTCTAAGTGCAGAAGCACCCGAACTCTTAAGCAGATCCACTCCCAGATAATCAAAACTGGCCTTCACAACACCCAGTTCGCTCTCAGCAAGCTCATCGAGTTTTGTTCTATTTCACCCTGCAGCGACCTTGCCTATGCTGTTCTGCTCTTCGAGTCGATCGAACAGCCTAATCATTTGATCTGGAACACGGTCATTCGGGGGCATTCCTTGAGCGATAGCCCTGCTTTGGCCATTGATTTTTTCGTCCGTATGATTGTCTCTGGGGCTGTACCGAATTGTTATACTTTCCCATTTGTCTTGAAATCTTGTGCCAGATCGGGATTAGCCCCTGAAGGGAGACAGGTTCACGCACATATCTTGAAGCGCGGGCTCGACTCCGATGTCTTCGTCCACAGCTCTCTGATCAGTATGTATGCACAAAATGGTGACTTGGAAGGAGCACGCTTGGTGTTCGATAAAAGTTCACACAGAGATACTGTCTCTTTCACGACTTTGATGACGGGCTATGCCTTGAAGGGCTATATGGATGATGCAAAAAAGCTGTTTGATGATATGCCTCGGAGGGACATCGTATCCTGGAATGCCATGATTGCTGGTTTTACGCAGTGTGGTAAATTTGATGAAGCATTAGAAACTTTTAGGAAGATGCAGAGGAAGAATGTGTTACCGAATGAGAGTACAATTGTTACTGTCCTTGTGGCCTGCGCTCAATCAGGTCATATTGAGCTTGGGAAATGGGTACACTCCTGGATTAAGGATCAAGGGATGGGTTCGAATCTCAGGATCGTTAATTCCCTCATTGATATGTACTCCAAGAATGGGGATCTCGAAAAAGCCCGTTCCATGTTTGATGCCATCCAAGAAAAGGATGTGATCTCATGGAATGTCATGATTGGTGGTTATAACCACATGAACCACCACAGAGAAGCCTTGGAGCTCTTTCGAGAAATGTTACTACAGTCCCACGTGAAGCCCAATGACGTCACATTCTTAAATGTTCTTCCATCGTGTGCTTGCTTATGCGCTCTTGACCTAGGCAAATGGATTCATGTATACGTGGACAAGAACTACAAGAATTGTACAAGTACGTCCTTGTCTACGAGTTTGATGGACATGTATGCAAAGTGCGGGAACATAGTTGCAGCTGAACAAGTTTTCCGCAGCATGGAGCATAAGAGTTTGGCTTCTTGGAATGCAATATTATCTGGGTCAGCAATGCACGGAGAAGTTGAGAGAGCTCTTGAACTTTTTGATGAGATGCTGAATGAAGGATTTGAACCCGATGAGATCACTTTCGTTGGAGTTTTATCTGCTTGCAGTCATGCTGGGTTGGTGGAATTCGGGCGCAAAAATTTCACTTTGATGGTAGATGAATTCAAGATCACCCCACAATTGCACCACTATGGGTGTATGATCAATCTTCTTGGCCGAGCGGGACTGTTCAGCGAAGCAGAATCCATGATCAGATCCATGGATATGGAGCCAGATGAGGCCATTTGGGGTTCGCTGCTCAAAGCTTGTCGTATTCATCGACAGGTTCAGCTAGGTGAAACTGTTGCACAGAATCTTTTCAAATTGGAGCCCAGCAACCCTGGGGCTTATATTCTTCTATCCAACATCTATGCTGAAGCTGGAAGATGGGATGATGTCGCGAGGATAAGAACGAGACTGAATGATGTGGGAATGAAGAAAGTCCCTGGTTGTACATCGATAGAGGTTAACAGTGTTGTACATGAATTTCTTGTTGCGGATAAAGCCCACCCACAGAGTGAACAGATATACAAGATGCTGGCTGAAATTGACGGTCTTTTGGAGAGGGCTGGGTTTGAACCTGATACGACCGAGGTGCTATACGATATCGATGAAGAGTGGAAAGAAGGTGCACTGAGTCAGCACAGCGAGAGAATTGCAATTGCTTTTGGGTTGATCAGTACAAAACCTGGAACTACCATCAGGATCGCTAAGAACCTCCGAGTCTGTCGGAATTGTCATTCAGCAACGAAGCTCATGTCAAAAATTTTCAATCGGGATATAATTGCTAGAGACAGGAACAGGTTCCACCATTTCAGACATGGTAGTTGCTCCTGCAAGGACTGCTGGTGAGCTATTGCACTGTATCGGAAATGCATATGCTTATTGAATAGTGATGGAAGAAGTATGTACAAATGTGAAGTTCTGCATATAATATTTATTATGTCCTGTAATAAGCTTATTTTTCTATAATTAAAGCAAGAGCTTGAAGGGTATTAATTAGGCGTGCCTCTAGATATCCATTGGAACTTTTGGTTTGGTTGCTCGAGAAGAAAAACTAGAAAACAATGACGGATCATATTCTTGACTTCAATCTACTCATAAAATTTGATGAACTACACAATAATGCATAACAAGTGATAAGGAATACTTTCAATTCAAGACTAATATGTTAATCTCTGTGCTTGTCTGGGGTTGAATTTTCGGTTATTATATATGTTGAAGATATCAGGTAGTAACGAATTATTCCTGAGAGTTAAATCAGATTCATCATTAAGGATGCCAAAAGAAGATATAAATTCATGCACTTATGGTAAGAATGATCTCTTGTTTACATTGGAATGAAAGGAAACATGTGTTGCATTTCATTTTTGATTGCTCTGATAGCATAGTACAAAGCTGCTCCCAAGTCCTGGATAGGAGTTGGATACATCTTTCCCTTCCTTAAACAAAATCCAAGGAAGTTCCCATCATCAATTCACTACTTATTTATATTTATATATATATATATGTATATGTATATATAGATATAGATAGAGATAGATAGTGACTGATGGTACCATCATATAGATACATACAACTGAGGTAACTTCATGTTACGATTCTAATTTCTTCATGCTTCAAAGTTAGAGGGTTGTTGGTTGAAGGAGTTCCTCCTTGCTGTTGCCAAAACTGTCTTGTCAGCAACTATGAAGTAAGCAGCCCCAGCCACTGCCATAACAAGGAGGAGGCCGAAAAGAGATGTTAATTGTTATGCGCGAAATGTAGCGGAAAATGTTTGAAGTTTTTTTGGTCGGAATCGGTTTATAATGGAACCTGTGGAGATGATGAGTGCTTGAGCAGTGTGGTTGAGGTTGGCCCTTGCCCATGGCAGCATCCTTGCACTCGCCAACTGCAGAAAAATAAAAACAGAGAAGATCACTAGCTTGTTCAGAAATATATCCCGTCACCAGAAGTATAAAGGCTTCGGAGCAGCTCGGCTTCGTGCCCACCAATCCATAGAAAATCCCAGGAAAATGTGTAATTAGATAAGAGCTCCTATATAACAAGTGCAAGGATCGGCGCTTACGGTCGGGATGGCTGTAGCGATTCCCGCAACAACAGCTGCCTTGGCTCCTGCTTTTACTCCCTCTGTCACATGCATACATAATATGTATTAGTGTCAGTCTCGAACGACTTCTTTTTTCTTTTTTTTTTAATACCAAATTCATGCTCAGGAAAGTGAAATGCAGCCCACATATATATATATATATATAAACTTCCTCTCGACGGTTTTATGTTGTTAATTTGATTTTGAACAATACCATGAGCGTAACGTTTGGCCATGACAAGCTTCTGGTCGAGAGAAGCCAAGCTGGTTTTCTCGAGGGGAGACTGGGCTGATGATTTGGTGGCCATTTGGGTTATGGGTGGAGAAGAAGATGATCTTACAAGAAATGGATGAAGAAGAAGATCGATCAATACTTAGAATGAATGTGACCTCGAGATTTGCTTGAGGGAGAGAGTGAAGTGGTGAATGCGTATTTATAGAGAGTTTTCAAGACAACAGAGAGAGAGAGAGAGAGAGGGTGGTTGTAGTTTGGGGACGGACAACCTTAGGTGTTAGGAGAGGGAGGGAGGGAGAGAGAGAGAGTTTGATGGTTTCATCTGAATTCTAACGTCAGAGTCACTTGTTTCGCTCTGCTATAATCAGCCGGTTTGGAATTCCTCTGTTTTTTTCTGTGGGGTTTGGCAGCAATAGTTAGTTCTTCATTAATATTCAATTCAATGATGAATCGTACTACCAAAGGAAGGAAAAATGCGATATGATTCATACGGAATTACTACGACTTTCGCGCGATATATTACCGCGCCCGATGGTGGAAAGTCGGTGAGGAACCGGGTAGCTCGTTTCTCTCTGGGTTTAGGCGCTTGAGATGTGGAAATTCAAAACAGATCATCAACCGTGTCAATAATACTGCTACTTGCCCGTCGCTCACATTTTTAGTTAGTTAGTTGTATTGCTTGAGGGAAGTCTTTTCCATGGGCTCCTCTTCTTGGAGTACCCCAGTGATTGTTTTGTACTTGCGTGAGTGGTAATTAATTTCCATATATGTTTCCCCATTCCATTATTATTTTAAGTAACGGCACAAAATTTGAGAAAGGTTAGGCACTCATAAAGAAATGGAAATGGGACCGGCCACCTCCTAGACAATAAATTAAAAGAATCTTTTTAAATCTTGGGGAGACGAGATACTAGCTAGATCGATTTGATTAATTAATGGATGCCTCACGTGGTAATTGTCCGTTCAATGTATGAGCACTTGGAAAATAGTACGACCGGGTCAGCTTCATCTCATATATATAGTACATGTCAAGTTCGGTTTCTGAGGTATTAAAGCCATGCATATATAACAAAGCTAGCTGTGGTTTCGGTTTTGATCCTTCGATCAAGTATTGTGTATGATAGGTGGTTTGGATGGATATATATGTGTAGGTAGCTGCAGGTACAATACTGTACAGTTTTTGTTTGTGTGTGTGTGTGTGTGTGTTTTGATGAGGATGAAAATGAATAGAGAAGGGTGATGAGATATGATATTGCAGAAGAAGGCATAGCAACACATGCCTTATCCAATTCCAAGTATATCACTGACACATTGAGACATAAAAATTGGCATAAAGCAACTAAATATATATATTTTTCTTTGCCCCTTTATTTATTTATATTTATATATAATAATTTATTCTATCACATGGACAATCTTTTTTTGAAAAAAAAAATAATTAAAAAGGTTCTGTTTCTTTTTCTTTCTTTCTTTCGTTTTCTTTTTTTCCCCCCCCTCACAGTAACAGGGAGTAGGCCAAGGCCGCTGGTATTAGGACAAAGCAAGCTGGTCTCGAAAACAAAACCATGGGTGGCCCTTGCCTTTGCTTGCTTTAATCCTCCAGTCATGACGCTTTTCTGTAACCTCTGCAGCTGCAAAGATGCATCAGATACGCACAAGTGTCATCAACCAAGGGCCCAGATTTTGTCTCTTTCTTTCCGTGCAGCTGATCCCACCGCCTCTTTTTTTTTTTTTTTTTTTTGGGTACTGGATTGGATGTTGCAGCTGATCTGATATGATCCACTACTACTGTTGGCAAGCAACAGGAACTTTGATGCATGGTTTTCTTGAAATAAATGTTGATTGCTTGGTGGATTTCTCCACTTTCTGCAGCTGCTTCTTTATATATTAGTGAATGAATGAGTGGGTGGCCTGTCGGGGCAGCTGGTTGATGGGTTTCTTGAGACTTTTGGGGAATTTGTTGGGACTTCGGCTGCCATAGACATAGTTAAAGTCACTTTCATTAGAGATTTTTTGGACCCCTTGCTTTGCATTTATACATACATATAATACACGTTTATATATGTATATATTTATGTCCGTCCATTCAGTCGGAGAGAAGAAACCTTTTTTTGTCTTCTAATATGATGTAATGTTTCTTTTTCGGGCAAGATAGGGTCCCCTCTCTTCTTGATGATGACTCGAAGGACTCTGGCCTCTTGCACGCCCCTAATAGATTCAAGAATCAGTGGGATCGATCAACAACAAAAAAACAAAACTCTCAAAGTACAACATCATGTTACTTGATTTCTAGAGCTTAAAATGCCTAACGACTAATATAACTATAAAATAACATGATGTGGTGATTGTTATCTACATTTCGGTAAGGAAAATAGGTCCTCAAACACAATGGGAGATGTGGTGATGATTTGCATATAATATATTCACACTCTTTTTCGACGTTTTCCTCATAGCTAGCTAAAGTAGTTCCTAGTGTTAGCGTGGACTAGCATGCATGTTTATGGGTCGAACTGGGCTGGGCTTGGACCCTACTTTCATGGTCCGACCCGGAAAGAAAGGCATTGAACTCTTGTCCAGCCCGCAGCGCCTCCTCAAGGAAGTCCAGTCTTATAGCCCATCCAAAGCCGAACTGGGCTGGGCTTCGACTATGCCCTGCTCGACTTTTCCCAGAGAGCCCATTAGGCTCACGATATATCCTGGAAGTCGAAATACGCCCCGATCTCCCGGGGCCTCCCGACCGGCTTAAATAAATGGCAAAATATCGATGCATGGAAGGGGAATCCCAAAGAATAACAAGGCTCTCACATTTTTTGTTCGGTTACAAGAGGCACTCATATCATGAGTCTAATATAATAAAATAGAAATTTTTACGGATAATAAAAAGATGCGAATAGTCATATCAAGAGAATCAAACTTAAAAATTACTTAATTGTTATATAAGAACGTACATCATTGTGCTATTCTGTTTTTAATATAGCCCTTCACGTTTTCCTTTTGTGCTAGACTATTGCTATCGCACGTGAGAATGGGTCCCACTAGACCTACTGGGGTTATTTTTGGGGAGGGAGATAGACAGATAGTGGCGTGGCAGCTGAGTAGTGGACCGACGGCCCATCTGACGTGGCAGAAGCTGGGTTGGCAAAACTACGACCAAATCGGAATCAAAAAGGGGCCGCAACGAACCGACAGAAACACAGCATGCGGACTCTTCTTAACTGAAAAATTAAATTTAAAAAAGAAAAAAAGAAAAAGAAAAAAAGACAGCATGCTGACGAAGGATTGCTTTGGGTTTCAGGGTTTTGCAGGGTGGGTGGACTCGTCGGGCTTAGTTGGTGGTCCCCGTAAGTATGAAATCCTCGCGAAGCCAGTAATAAGATTCCAATTCCAGAATTAGAATATGCCAAACTTGATTCTTAAGTTATTACCATGGGAATAAAATGAAAGAAAAGTCATTCGTGTTGTTTATATATATATATATATATATATATATGCAATTGCATAGCATATATTCTCTTCTTTTATAGTCGATAAAAAGTTTTTATTATGAGTAAATTAACTATTTAATCCGTTAAAAATAGACTTTACATCAATTTGATTCCTCGATGATTTTTCGCATCAATTGTATCTGTGTTGTATCAATTAGGTCCCTGACTTTTGAAAGAGTTCCCCGACTAATTTGGTTACATCAAAAAATAGTCCTTCTGTCCATTAATCTATCAAAACTCAATGGAAAACAAGTTTTACACAGTGTTATCAGAACCGGACCGGATGATGAACCGGAAAGGGTACGGGGTCATGGGTTTATGGGTCCAACCGGGGGTTCGATGGGTCGGACCGCTAGTTTATTTAAAATAAAATAAATATTCATATTATTAAAAAAATTATGATAATTAAGATAAAAGTATGATGATTTTAAAGAAATATAACAATAGTATAAGAAAGTATCTATATTTAATATTTCTTACTTCAAAATAAATATTTTATTTTAATAAGTACTTAAAAGTAGAATTAAAAGAACAAAAAAGTGGTGGTGGCTTGGTTGGTAGTATGCTAATATGAAAAGCAAGAGGTCATGAGTTCAAATCCTTACACAACCAACCAATTTTTACATTAAATAGGAAACCCATAAAAACCCATAGAACCGGCCGGTTTAATGAAATTTTACTTAAAACCGGCCGGTTCAATGGGTCCGACGGTTCAAAGCTGCCATTTCGGTTTTTAGGCGAACCGGACCGGACTTGGTGCCGGTTCCCGGTCCGACCGGTCGAACCGGCCGGTCCGGTCCGGTTCTGATAACAATGGTTTTACATCAAATGGGTCATTATCACCTTTTAAATTTTTTTTTTCTCTCTCTCTTTTTCCCTCCCTCGATAGCCAATGAGGGGCAAAAAAGGTTCTGTCGGGCTCCGCCGTGGAGTTAGAATGGACCCCTCCACAATGCTATACTTCTATCCATATAGACCCCCTCCACAATGCTATACTTCCATCTATATAGAACTAAAGATATAGATGATAAAAGAGAAAAACTCGTCAATTTGGTCACAGAGGGAGTTAGAATGAACCCCCTTCATAATGCTACTCTCAGGTTTGGTTTAGTTTTTGAATAATTTATCTTATTCAACTCAACTCAACTATATTCTTAACAAATTTAACAATACAATCATTGTTTTTTTTTTATATTTTTCTATAATTTAATAATAAATTTTATCACATACTTTTTAAATCATTTTTATAATTAATTATTTTAATAATAAATTTTTTATCTACTTTCACATCTATATATACATAATAATTTTTTAATATTAAAATTTTTAGCTACTTTTCACATCTACATATGCATACATATATATATTATCACACATTACTAGATTTATCAACACTTTTAATCATTGCATAAAATCAAGTTGAATTGAATAATTATTTAACTCGAAAACTAAACGCAAGCTTAACCCTTCTATTTAAATTTTTTCAATTACTTTGGTATCGATTACTTAATTACATTTTAGTTATAACTATTTATCAGAACCTTTTTTTTTGGTTAATTTCATATCAACACACATACTATCTCAATAAAATTTGAAACTACGTTTAATATTATTGCGTAGGGCGGATACGAACGCTAGTATATCATAAATGATATAGTATTCTGCATGTTGCCAATCCGAACTGCGGTTTAAACTTCTGACCATATTATCTCAAACTTCACATGCAAAAACATATATTTATTTCTCCCGTGAACCTTCTTCGTTTTCTAGTCGACTTTTATGTTAATTGATTCGTTAAAATCATATAATCTCTTATATTTTTGTCGTGTTTTTTCATTTCTTAATTAAGAGAGATCAATCCTATTGTCCCTCGACCATAATAAATATAGAGAGAGATGAGGATATGTGATGACAGTTGATAGCATCTTTTTTTCTTTATCAAAGATTTAGAGTGTGTTTGAATTGAGAGTTGAATTGAGTTGAGTTGAGTTGAGTTTTGATTTTAATTGATTTGTAATGATTGTATTGTTGAATTATGAGAAAAAGTGTAAAAAAATAATAAATAATTGAGAGAAAATAATGATTAAGTAATGATTGTGTTGTTGAATTGTAAAAAAATAATAAATAGTTGATAGAATTTAATATTAAAAATTAAATTGATTGGTTAAAAATATTTAAAAAATAAAAAAAGTAATGATTGTGATATTGAATTGAAGATAAATGGAGTTGAGTTGAGTTGAAAATTGTTGTGAATCCAAACACACTCTTAACTAGGCCCGAAAGATTTTTATGATATGTTAAAACAGGTCCCTTCGCAAATCGAGGAGGACACATGTCAAGCTCAGATTTTTTTCTCCTTTTTTAAGAAAGAATATTAAATAGTTCTAGGAGTTACGTGCCATGGAAGGACAAAAAACAAATCATGACTCGACTGGTAAGATAATTGCTTCCACGCCTTGACAACCCAAATTCAAATCACATCATCCTCTTCCTTTTTTTCCCCATTTTTCATTTTTTCTCCTAAAATGAATATACAATATGATAAATTTAAATATACAAATATATATATATATATCTACAGGGATTTGTTGTAACGCATGAGATATTGAAATTTGAATAATATTATTGAATATGATAAAGGGTGAATTACACTCTTGGTACAAACTTTATTACCAATGTAACATTCTAATACAAACTTTATTACCAATGTAACATTTTGGTACAAACTTTAAAAAGTATAAAAATGTTTTAAATCTTAAAAATCATCTACATTCCATCAATTTTGGGCTAACGATGTTAATTTTTGCTGAGGTAGTCGCTGACGTGTAATGTTTGGACAATGTTGATCTTACATGGCAAACATATATGATATTTCTATATTAAAAATAAGTATAAAAATATTATAAAATTCAAATAAATAAAAACATCAGATTTAGAGTTAAATAAAATAAATAAATTATTAAAATATAATTTTCAAAAAAGTATAATTAACAAAAATAACATAAACTATTTTAAAAATCAAAGTAAATTAGGTTAAATTACAAAAATTAAAAGATAATTTTTTTAAAAAAGAAAGAGATCTTAGTCTAGACTAAAATCTCGACTGAGATCTTTCCTAAAAAGGGGTGGGAGCATCGCCGCCCCTCAGCCCACCCCTAGACGGTGGTTCGAGTGGGAGCACCCCACCCTCGATTCGACAGATCATCTTTGAATCAAGAGTAGGGATGCCACCCTCGGTTACCACCCCTCCCACAAACCGTGGTCGCTGGAGGTGTTGGAGCCCGCTAACGACCACATTGAGGGGTGGGGTGGCAAGTGGGGGAGCCCTTAAACCTATGATTCCATCAGGAAAAAATAGAGGAAAAGAAGAAGAAGGAGGAGGAGGAGGAGGAGGAGGAGGAGGAGGAGGAGGAGGGGGATATAGAAGAAAGGGAAAGGTGAAGCAGAGTGGAAGCAATTGACGGTGACGGGGAAATAGGTAAGTGATTTTGCTTTCTAGGTTTGCCTCGAGGTTTTACTGCTCTTCAACCTCTCATCCTCCTCATTTTCTATCCTATTTTTTTAAAAAATAAAATTCGACTAAATCAGAGGGGTGGGGGCGTCACGACCTGCTAGCCCACCCCCAGACCTTGGTCACCGGCAATGTTTGATCGCCGATGACCTTGGTCTTGGGGTAGGCTAACAGGCAGCAACCCCCTAACCCTAATTGACTAAGATCTTAGTCGAGAGATCTCTCGACTGGGATCTCTCTCAAAATTTTTTAATTTAATTTATTTTGATTTCTAAAAAAACTTTTGCTGATTTTTAATTATAATTTTTCAGAAAAAATTATTTTAATTTTAAATATTAAATTTTATGTTTTAAAATTTATAAATAATTCTATTTTTGTTTATATTTTTAATATAAAAATATCATATCTATCCACCACTTAAGATCCACGTCGTCTAAACATGACCCGTCAGCCACCACCTCAGTAAAAATTGATGTCGTTAGCCTAAAATTGACAGAATATAGCTGACTCTTACGATTTGAAACAATTTTGTACTTGATTGTTACACTTTTTAAAGTTTATATCAAAACGTTATATTGGCAATAAAGTTTGTACCAACAGTGTAATTTACCGATATGATAAAACTTAAAATGGTTATAACAATCGCATTATTTTTCAAATATAATCTAATTAGAAACTCAATTTCTTTTTAACTTTAAACAAATTATTAGAATTTTTAAAATGTATATGAACGATTTTTTTTTCAGGAAAAAAAGTATGAATATATGAAAGAATAATGATGAAGTTGAGTATTTTGTATCTAATATAATTTTTTAAAATAATCATTAATCGTATTAATTAATGAAAACCAAAATGATGTAACACGAGAGGCTTTGAGCCTTTATATTATATATTTATTTTTATAATAAATTTTATTGACATTGTACTTATAATAGAACAATCATATATATTTTTAATTAGATACTGTAAAAAAATTAATAATTATTCTTAATTATAATACCATTGATATTGACGGTTAGGACAAATTTCACTTCAACTTGATTAAATAACGCGAAGGGTCTAACATGACCCGGTGTCAGGTGACACTAGAATCACAGACGTCCATCACGAGTGGGTCTGGTGGATAAATGGCCGTGATGGATGGAAAATTGACGGAAATGGATTAATAAGGAGCACAATATATATATATATATATATATATGTTTTTGTTTCTTTTATCACCTATTTAATTTTAGATGCAATTTTGGTGTACTTTGATACACAATTTATAATATATACTAGAATCTCAAAAATAAGTTTTTGTATTATGCAAGTCATATATATGAGATTTCTATCACTATAGATCATGTTTTTAATTGTAATTCATTGCAACAATAATTGATTAAAAGTTATGAACACATCACATTGTTTTGGATTATAATAAAATTATGAAAATTAAATAAAATTTCTCGATAATTCTCTTCTAGACCTGTGGCATTGCCTTGGGCATTTTACTAGTGATATTTTATGAGTGGATTTATTTAGTTGATGGCTTGAGCAAATAAGATGTTAATACATACTTTGTTTGAAATCGGGTACTGATCACTTGTTCCGTAATCTTTATCAGATCAAATAGGTCATTAATTTAATTGTTAAAACGACAAAACTTAAGGTTGCTTTCAAATTCTCATACATATAATATACAATATATAATCTCTCAAATTGTTTTCAGTAAAATTTACGCCATTTGAATTTGAATTTCTGCTTTTCTTTTGGTAGGTTGGGTTAGGCAAAGACTTCAACTAGCTAATAACAAGCAGTCCAGGTTTAATCATAAAATCATAATTATAAAACAAGCTAAAACTGTTGCCCCTTTCTAAAAGGCAGGGACAACATCTATCTATATCTATATATTTTAAAAAATCAAAATTTTTTTTTAAAAAAAATTCAAGAAAATAGAGAAAATAACGATTGATCCCACAAATCTATATTTATATGTTTAAAAAAATCCATTTTCTAGTAAAAGTTTAGAAATCCGAAAAAATAACAATCAATTCCATAAAACTATATTTATATATTTAAAAAATATATTAGTTTAAAGAAAATTCAAAAAATTAAGAAGATAATGATTGATTACACAAATCTATATTGATATATATATATATATATATATTAAAAAGTAAAAGTTTATTTTTAAAAAACTAAAAACATTGAGAAAATTTCATTTAGTAACCGAGGATTCCGAGATTATCTGATTAGGTTCACCACAATTCTGCTTTATATTATATATATATATATATATATATATAGATAGATAGATAGATATAGATAGACATGATGCTAAATTCATGCGCTTTATTATCAATAGTAAATTCACTAAAATTACTACAATATATAAAGTGCAATGAACTGTAACTATCAAGTATTTCTAAATATATCTACAAGAAATAATCTGAAAAAAATATTTCTTGTAGATATATTATTATAGAATATATCTGCAAGTCATAATCTCAAATTATAAATAAAAGCGAAAGTCGGTGGGACTAGATTAAAGTTAATTGCTTTAGTTTGTAGAAATTTTCAAACTATACTTGTATGCACTTTTAAAGAACTTACTCTTTATTATATTATAGATTATAGACTATCAACAATCAATAATAGATAGATTATTGATGCTCGAAGATTCATAATAGATATAATATAATGGTTAATCATAATAATAGGTCCAAATAATTACGTATTTTTTGTATTGTGTATACCAGATTCCAAAACACAAACACGAATCGAAATCAAAATCTCACCTGAAAACACAGAATAGAAGCTGAAGACAAGAGAGGGGAAAAGTTGCAGACTTCAGTTTGCGATCTTTTTGATCTTGACGTTGGTTGGTTGGTTGGTTCGATCGCAATTTCCTTCTTTCGCATACTGATCGATCTTTCTTCCTTTTCACTCTGCAACGGCCATTTCCATGCTTCGTCACCCATGAAAAACCCTCCCGTCGCTGTTCCTCGCCTCCGCAAGAAGTCCCCAAGAAAGCCCAAGCTCGTCTGCAGCTGCGGCGGCTCCTTCCAGCCCCGCCCCCCCAATGGCAACCTCCGCTACGTCGGCGGCGAGACTCGCGTGGTCTCCGTCGACCGCGACATTGGCTTCTCCAGGCTCAGGTCCAAGATCGCCCATATCTGGCCCCACCTTCCCTCTTTCTCCATCATGTACCAGCTCCCGCTGCGCAATGCCGCCGCGGCCACGTCATTAGTCTCCGTGGCGTCGGACGCTGACGTGGCCCGCATGATCGACGTGTACGACAAGCTCGAGGCGTACGGTACGTTGCCCTGCAGGCTCTGGGTGTTTGTTTTCAGGGAGGAAAGAGACCAACTCGGTGGCGGGTTTGTTCCTATTCCTACTAATGAGTTTGGACGTTTCGAGAAGGGTGATCGGTCTGACGATTTTTGTCCTACGTATGGGACGAGTTTCGGAATCGAGGGGCAATTCAGTAGTTCGGTTAGGGATAATTCAATCGTGGTAACATCGCGGTACTCCATCGATCCTCCGAGGAACACGGAGTTAAAGCAGCAGGTTTACAAAGTGAATGCTTTATATCACGGAGCACCTGTTTGCAATCAGCCTAGCCGTGACAGAATTCGTAATTCACATCTCCCTCATCCTTCGACTCTGAGGGATGTAAATCTGGAAGTGGAAGCTAATGGTTCCTCGCACATTCCATTGGAGCAATCTAGTTATCGGCTGAGCAGGGGAAATAGGACCAGCTTTGGAGGCTCAATTCAGGCTGCTAATCCAGTGAATGATCTGAAGCAACCATTTGGTTCAGGAGCTATTTTCACTGGTACTGAAGTGCAGCTGGCGAGCCTTGTGAACCAGGAGAACCTCGTGCCAAGAAGTATTAATCACGGTTCAACCACTAGCAACTTAGATAATAATCATTCTGCCATGAGTGTAGTTCCTCCAAAATCATCGGGGAGTAGTATCCATTGCCATAGGTTGAGACATCAGCGGGCTTGTCCCTACCAACGGACCAGCAGAACCAATGGTATTCTTTCTGCGGCTAAAAGTTACCCAGTGCTCAAGCCCAATGGCAACATCTCGAAGCATGGACAGTCCATGCAAGTGGCCTCTCCACGGTTTTATAACCGTCAATCTGATGGAAACTCGAAGGCTACAAGCTCTAGCATAAATGCTCTGGATCCCTGCATCGTTTACCAAAGCCTCCATCAAAATCTTACTCTAAACTGCGAGTCCAGTTGTTGGGATAGTGGCAAAAAACTAATCCCGATCAACCAGCAAGGGAAGATCAAGCTTGCCCGAGGAGCTAGAGGGGCTGGCTTGTCGAGCAATAAGAATGAAACTGTGTCTCCAGTGGACTTATCATTCTGTCACTTGTCACTTTCATCGTCCAGACCTTGCCTGACTGATGTGTCCAATGCCCAGATGAAGCCAGAGACCAAGTCGATAGATTTAATGGAGTTGAGCACAGCCCGAAAATTCGATGAATTACTAGGAGTGAAATCTGATTCTCATTCCTCAGATACTCCTGAAACTGCAAGAGAATCCCGTGTAGTTGACGCAAAGGTAAAACCTTTGTAGATGCTTTTCTTCAGAATCTTGTTATAATTGAAAGAAATATAGAATACGAATGTTGCATCTTGTATGTACGACTTTGCCTTAGAAAATGGTTGAGTATGCTTTAGTGCTTAATGGCCCTTTCTTCCTTTGGCAGTCTGTGATCAGAGGAAGCTGCAAGTATTCCAATGCTTTTTGTGGAATCCCTGCTGATTTGGCTGCATTTTATACGCATCTAGTTGCAAGAGAGTTGCAGGTAACGCGTATACAGATTCTTGACTTGTGCTTTAGGACAATACCCTCTTGAAATTGCTTATTGTTGCTTCAACTCTCTAAATGAAGCATTTGCTCTTGCCCCAGACTATTAAAGCTTCTGACCTGGAATACTTGAAAGAGCTTGGATCGGGCACTTATGGAACAGTATATTATGGGAAATGGAAGGGATCTGATGTTGCAATAAAGAAGTTAAAGGCTAGCTGCTTCACAAACGCTCCTGCTGATGAAGATCGCTTGGTGAGTCATTGTCTCTATGTTGTTACTGTTGCAAATTCCTGATATGCTTTTCTTGGAAGGATCAAAACTTTTCAAATGTTTCTTTCTTATATGCTTCACCAACTGCAGGTTGCTGACTTCTGGAAGGAAGCTCATATACTGGGGCAGCTTCATCACCCGAATATAGTTGCCTTCTACGGTGTTGTTACAGATGGGCCCATCACAAACTTGGCCACGGTCACAGAATACATGGTCAATGGATCCCTCAAACAAGTTCTTCGCCGAAAGGACAGGTATATATCCTTGGCATTCTCAGTAGTAATTTTTGCAAGCGTAGGCTTTGTCTTAGGAAGTTTGCTGGTGTTGCTGTTTTATTGCAGGACAATCGATCGGCGGAAGAGGCTGATCATAGCAAGGGATGCGGCCTTCGGGATGGAGTATCTACATGGGAAAAATATTGTTCACTTCGACCTGAAATCCCATAATTTTCTAGTAAATATGAGGGATCCCCAGCGGCCGGTTTGCAAGGTAATCTAGATTCTTACAGAAATATGCTTTTCTTGGCGTGGAGGTTTCTAAATCTCAATCAATTCGTTTATTTTGCAGATTGGTGATCTTGGCTTGTCGAAAATCAAACAGAGGACACTCGTCTCTGGTGGAGTACGAGGTACAATACCATGGATGGCTCCCGAACTCTTTAATAGTAAGAGCAACATGGTCACTGAGAAGGTGAGACACTGCTCCGTTACTCTAATTTTGTACCAAGTATTTAGTGTTTGTCAGTTACGAACTCTTTCTCTAATACATTTAAAAAAAATTGTCTGTAGATCGATGTCTACTCTTTTGGCATAGTTATGTGGGAACTTTTGACTGGTGAGGAACCGTATGAGAACCTGCGGTCAGAAGAAATCATCGGTATGTTCTGAATCTAGAATCAGAAGAAATCACCCATGACAGTTTTTCTTATAACTAGATTCATGTAACAGCTGGTATCATAAATGGGAACCTGAGACCCAACATCCCAAGCTGGTGCGATCCCGTTTGGAGATCACTGATGGAGAGGTGCTGGTCATCGGATCCCGAGTCGAGGCCGTCCTTCTCGGAGGTTGCAAAGGAGCTGCGCACCATGTCTGCAGCCATGAACATAAAATGACAGAAACACGTGGAATATGTTTTGTCCTTAGATAAATTTAAGGAGCGACCGGAGTAGAACAGGGCATGTTGAGACGTAGAGTAGCATTTTGCCGTCCACTGATCTGCTCTTTCTGATCATAGTCTACAGATATTGTTAGTTGAGCCATATGTTTTTATTGAAGAGTGCTGTTAATTGAGACCTCATTGTCAGCCAGAGGATGTAAATGCAGCGTAATCCGATGAACAGTAGTAATGGAGTATCAGTGCTTTGGAATTCCTTGCTATTGATCATAAGACAACCCTATATTCGTGAAATTTGCTTATTTCGATTCTTAATTATCAATTCTTTTTCTGTGTCCTAGTTGATATTCATGTTCCGACGTATCACCGTAGTATTTGAGTTAGAACCAATATGTAACAGCTAAAACTAAAAATATGCATCCGATGATCAAAACATGACATATTATTATTAATCTTGATTATTATCTCAGATGGGGGGCAGAACAAGAAAAACTCATAAATCGGAGAAATTTGACAATTTATGGTGCAAATATTTGCTCTCTGAAATTTTTGTTTGTCAAAAGAGCCCCAGAAAGTAGTTTTAGTTTCATATTTCTTCCCACAGAACTTTTTGTATGTAAGCAAAATTGGCCACATTGTCAGTTTGACTCCAATTTGCCAACTTTTTCTAGCCGGTGAAATTCCATGTCGTCAACTATTTTATTTCCGGTCGCCGGAGAGGACCTTCTTGTAGTTCTGAAAGTCTCCTTCCGTCGGTCTCCGATGTAGAATTTTGGGGTTCTTCTGTTCTGGGAGGCTTCTTGCAGGGATCTCAGAGAAGATGGGGGCAGAGAAGACCTCGACCTCCGGGAGCGATTCCGAGACGCAGGTGGCGTTGAACGTCTACGATCTCACGCCCATCAATAATTACACCTACTGGTTCGGTTTCGGCATCTTTCACTCGGGCATTGAAGGTGAGACCCTAGCAGTCTTGATGATTTCAAGCTTTTGTCTCCGTTTCTGCCGATCGTTGGCGTTAGTCTTGCGGTTTTGTGATCTTGGGCAGTGCTTGTTCTTGATGTTTGTGCGGCACAAATCCGGAAAGGTCGTATTTTTGTTGGGAAGAATTTGACATGTGAAGACTCTGCTGATGGTTGTTTCAGCTGATTTCAAGAAATGACATTTTCTTTACTCCTTTGCTTGCCCTTTTGGTGAATGAAAATTAAAGAGAAACTTCAGAAAATAAATGGGATAGGGGATGACTGTGACTGGGAGAAGGTTGGAATGTGACAGTGCTTAAAGACAGTTATTCTCCGGTGGTGGTCAGTCCGTGTGATCTACATGCTTTCTAAAGCCATAAGGCTACTGGCATTCGCAATTGCTGCTTATCCTTCTTATGAAAGAATTGCTTTTTTGTTCTATCGTTGAGTGCTATGCATCTCTGTCAATCTTCTGCTGGGCCATATCCATCCAGGATTGTTAACTAATTGGCTGCCACATAAGGGGATACACAGGTTCAAGATTTTACGAACTTGTTAATTTGCATCTCGATTCACAGCAATAAGGATTCTGCTTATGTATATGTGCATGAAAGAGTGACTAGTTACCAAGTTTTCCTTCTGCTTGAACATTTTCTTATGTTTTGATTGCAATTGAGGCTTGCCTGCATTTCTTTCAAAAATATTTCCTTTTGATTGTTTCCATCTTCACGCGGTGTTGTAAATTGAAAAATCTGCTTGAATTTTCAGTACATGGTAAGGAGTACGGCTTTGGAGCACACGACTTCCCAGTCAGTGGAGTTTTTGAAGTGGAACCAAGGAGTTGCCCAGGTTTTATATATCGGTGCTCTGTACCATTGGGCCGCATAGATATGCCTCCCTCTGATTTCAGAACATTTATTGAGAATATGGCTTCTGAATACCATGGAGATACGTATCACCTCATTTCCAAGAACTGTAACCATTTCACCAACGATGTGTCGCAGAGATTGACAGGCAGAAGGATCCCTGGGTGGGTTAATAGACTTGCTCATTTAGGTAAAAACAAAAGCTATTTCTCTTGGCAAATCTTATGCAGATTCACATTGGTGTAACTCTTTTTAGTCTATAATAAGAATATAAGGAGCTGCAACAGTTGCTGCTACTTAGGGCAGCAATGTCAGGAAAATACCTTCTTTGCATGTATTAAAGATCACGGGTTGCACTAAACTAAATGAAAGCAAGACATTTTGCTGCAATGTCTTTTCTTATTCACAACCTCCGAATTTTAGGTGCTTTATGCAGTTGTCTTCTTCCCGAAAGCCTCCAAGTGACAACAGTTAAACAGTTGCCAGAATACCATGAGTGTTCAGGTATTTGACACTGAATTATCTCTCTTTTTCTCATTTTCATATTAGCAAACACTCAGATCTTCTATCCCTGTTTTCCCATGATGTTCTTTTTATGGCCAGAGGAAGATATGACCGAATCTTTATCAACAACGCCTCATGAGTCTACTGAAATGGAAGATGTCGAGCAAGAGAGGCACTTGCTGTCGAGCCCATCTATAAGTGGGGAGGTTTCATTTATTAAAGAGGCGATACAAAAGTGAGATTGGGCTAAGCTCGCCCTCTGCAACTGTTTGTAACTTTAGTGACATTGTGGACTGGAGGACGTTTTGTTTTCCATTTGTTTGCACTAAAAATTTCTTCAATTAATTTGCGGTTTCTTTCATTATTTTGGCTCTCCAAAACCCTGTATGATGTGATAGCGTGATTCATTTATTTTCTGTTGTTATAGTGTGATTCATTGGTTCCCCTGCAAGCTGGAAAGGTTGCAAGATCGACTTAATGTAAAGCCCATTATTATCAAATTTTTGTGATAATATTTGTTATGCCATTGTCAAATCCCATGCAACGACCATTGTTTGCTATTCAGTGAAAGGATACAGGGTAAGAATATGACCATTTCTCTCTGATTTCTCCATGAAATATTTGTTGTCAAATCCCGATCTTTTGAGACTCCGTATTAGCAATTTATAGACAGATTTTGAAACTCAAACTGCACAACTGCGACTTGAAAAAGATTTGCAATGTACGTCCCTCAAATTACAAATCACTTATACAACTCAGCAACATAAAGTACATGAAGTCACCAATCAACCAAACAACACCAAATGCAGGTTTTAGCAAGACAAAGAATAAGACCCCAACAACTTTTATATCACACGCATTTTCCCAACCTGATAAGATCCCGTAAACGTCTCTCACTATCTTGTGAATATCTTGCTTTTCATCCATCACAACTAGAAGGCACTATGAAGAGCCATCAAGCCCCAATTTCGATGATAGCCATGAACAGACCATATCCATCTCATCAGGAACCGTGAAGTGCCCAAGACTGCAAACAACACGGTACTCATCAACCATTCATAAATATCCAATTACATATGCAAAGATCTTTTAAGAGGGAAAAATGTAATTTGCATACCCATCATAAGATTTGAATGTAACATCACGGAATCCAGCTGAGTTCAAAGCATGTGAGGATTTCTCACCAAATTTGTAAAGGACCACATCATCAACTGCCAGTCAACATGTCAGATTCATTTTACAGATAATACTAGATTCAGCCACATTAAACAGACATCGCAAGCATGTTTAACTCACATATTCTCATGCAAAATTACTACATTTTGTTCTTTTAAATACCTTTCCCATGGCAGAGCAATACGGGCAAGGACTCAGCGAGCCTTCCAGCTTCATCAACCCCCTCTATCCTCTTATTCAGCATCCTATGAGAAGATAAAGTCCAACTGTAACCATCAGATTGCCTCAGGAAATAAACTAGCAATTGAATGAGAGATAGAAGAAACCCGACTTTGAGCAGGGAAGCCAGCCACTAAGTCCCACCACAGCACTTAGATTGGCCGGGTAAGGATTGCCATTTTCATATTTTCCTTGGACATAGCTGATTGCAGAGTACAGGGCGGTCGCTGCTCCCATACTGAAACCTCCCACGCCGAGTTTGACTGCCAACCAGAGAAATGAATTTTAGATTGAAGAGGTAATCTAAACTTCCAAAAAGAACATGATCTCCATCCTCAGTTTTTCTAATGAGCAGCATGTGAAGCCAATAAATGGGTGTTCTAAGGTTCCACATTTCCCTTTAAATAACAATTAGCCCTCAAATTTGATATTCATTTAAGATGAGTTATGACTATCAGAAAGAAGAAACATACTATCAGCAGGCTCTGTAGATAACAGATTGGCCACATGAGCTGCGGAAGCATCCAAACCCTCAAAATCATCGGGAGCATCTTCTGAAAGCTCTCCAACATCAAACCCTAATTTAGTCCACATCAGCAACAGAAACATAGGTGCCGGCATCAGGTGGATGAATTGTTTTATCATGAATGAACTTGTCGACATACATTAGAACAGATTTCATGACTTTTCCTTTTGCATGTTTCATAAAGTTTTCCCAATGGTAGCTCATAATATCATCCTCATATATATATTCTAATTATTTCCTTGAAAAAACAACATTTAACTTAATTTTACAAACAAATTATCTTCAAAGCTGATCTACATTGTGGCAAGGAATGGACTTACAAGCCGTTGAAGGAAAACCCCCAAATATACTTATTGGTTGGGTTGGAGCAGTTGGGCAGATCCACTTTATCTGAATCATGGAAAGATATTGGAACCATGCATATATGCATATACAACATAAAAGCAATGGAATAAATCTGTATTAAAATGTATCCCTTACATTTGGTAGGGGTAGTGTCTCCAAGAGCTGGGACCAACTGACAAAAGAATCGAAACACAAATGAGAAAATCAACAGGGGCATAGGAAAATCAATATCTCTAACCATTTAATAAAAGCCCTTTATATCTTATTTCAAATATCAGTATCTTATTCGCATCAGTATCTTCTATGCTTTTTCCAAATTGAAGGTCTTAAAATTATGAAACAATCTATCAACACATGAAATTGAGCGATAAAAATTGGTTCAACTGAAGATCAATAGTCCAAATGAAGTTTCATGATACTAAGCAAGCAAGTTTTTGGTATAGATGATAGTAAAATGTTTAGGCATTTGCAAGAGTAACTAATGACATTTTTGCAAGAACTGGAAAAGTAGACATTGCAAATTCTATAGGCATAGGAAATATCTACCTGGAACCATTATCTCCAAGACCGTGAAGCCAAACAACAGTTGCTTGGTGTTTGCCTTTGGGTCTGACCACATAGGTCCTCCCAAATTCAAAAGCCCTCCTAGCTGCCCCACCTGATTGAAATATGAACCAAACAAAGCTAAGAATATCTACAAAAGTGAGGAATTAAGGAGGTAGAGCAAATAAATGTCAAATGGGATACTAAGAAGAAAAGATACTATAAGGAAGTAATTCTTGGTTATGTTTTGTGGTTGCGTAAGAGATGTATGATTGTATCTTGAAAATCCTTACTTTGTGTTTAAACATTCTAGGATTTGGATTGGACCGGATATAATTATTAAGGACCTAATCCTGGTCAAATGGTGAGTTTAGAGTGGATTGGGATTATTTTCCATATGCAATGATGATATTGCCTGTGATTTTGAATCAAAATTCCAAATGTGCCATAACAAGAAAGGGCCTGACAAGGTCACCAGCACCCCCAAGGGGTCACCGGCGACCTTGACTGAAGGGTGGTGGCCAGAGTTGGTCCACCATTGCCACAAATTCGTCACCCCCTCCCTCTTTTGTCGAAGAAAAGGAGAGAAGAGGGAGAGGCACAATGGTGGCCCGACGCTGGCCACCTTGCCCCAACCAAGGTCGCCGGTAGCCTTTGAGGCCGCTAATAACCTTAATTGGCGCGGTGGTGGCTACTCCGTGCCTCTTCTCTCTTTTTTCTCTTCAAGAGAGAGAGGAGGAGGGGGGGTAATGAATCTACGACAATAGTGGTAACCGGTTCTCTGATTCTCCTCTATGTTGTTGTCTTCTTTTCTTTTCTTTTTTTAAATTTGAAAATTATTTCTTTTTTTAATATTCGAAAAGGTAATTATTTTAAAGGCACATTAGGTATTTCAAAATCTTATCCCAATGCTAGTCGAAAAATGCTCCCAACAAGTATATGGGATATTTAATATCCATAGGGATAGGATCGTTAATCTTTTGGAATCTCGAGAACTAATAGTATCCTATCCTGACGACCAAATGCAGCCTCAAAGTTTCAGCTAAAACAAACCATTGCAAGAGCGAGCAAAGAGAGAGAACGCACCCGAACCAACAGAAGGCCCCGTAAAGCTCATTTAGCTCTTGAGATTGGGTCGAAGTTGCCTCTAATAGAACCCAAGGGCAGATTCTGGCATGGACAAACATCAACACGTATGGTAAAATTTTTTAGCTTTTCATCTTATAACTAGCAATTGTTGTGCAGTAACATCAACAAGGCCTCTCGGCACACACTCATGAGAAAACCAGCATTGGATGAAAAGCAGAAAGATTCCAAGTATGGATAATAGATCAAACAAGGTTCATCAATTGATATGTCAAAATGAAAGGGAATCAGACAAAACTTGTGCTGGCAACAGAAAAGGATCCGAGTAATCAGACAAAATTGAGAGGTGGAGATCTCATAAATAAGATCAAATGCAAAAAAAAAAAGAAAAATTGCCGGTCATACTTGAACTCAAGTTGGGCTAATGACATGGGTTAACATGTTAAACATGAGTTCTACAATGACTAACACTACCTTAACATATATAGAGCAGAAGTCCACCACGCGACAAGATGTTAATACTGACGAATCACAAGGGGCATACTTTGATTCAGCTCAACATTGGAAATCCATAGCGAAGAAGAAGCAAAAATGGAATCGAAAATTCAGAACTTTCTCAACCTCTGGACGCGCATTGCTCAAATCATATGCACCCGTCAAGAATTCAAACCAAAAAGCAGAACAGAAACCCAGAAGATTCATCCCAATACGGGCAAAAACAAACCGAAGTCCGAGAATTTCGGACATTTTGAGAGAATCATCAGTGGCACCAAAAAAGGCAGACGGAGGGAACTAAGACATGGAGGCAATCGAGGGATTCCATCAGTACCCGGGAGGGAACTCTTCCCGATTGATCGAAACCGCAAGCGGGGCTGGGCTGGGCTCAGCTCCTATTGTCTTTGTGTCTCGTCTCTTTCTCCCCCCTCCAGTTCTCTCGACTTGTCTGATAGATTTGTTCTTTGTTTGTGGCTGTTGTTCCCGGTCAAAGTTAACGGTGAAACTGCAGTTCACGTTTCACTCTCCGTCCGGGTAAAAAACCCAATAAATTGGGCTCCGATATTTTTGGGCTTCCTTCAATAATTGGGGTCAGCTTATTGGGCCTGGAAATATTGGGCTAAATATTCTGGGCTCCCAACACAAATTCATCTGGACCATTAAAACTGTCCTTCGACCCGATTTCTGTCGCCATATTCTAATGACGACCTGCCGACGTCCTTTTCTTTTCTAGTCTAACATTTTAAACTCTTCTGCAGTTCCTTCAGGAATCAGTCAGTCTTCGGGATACGACTTCCTTCTGTTCTGTTCAAATGGGGCTGCGCGATGAAAACAAAAGGAAGTTTCTAAGATAGACGCTCAGCTCAGCCGTAACGAACTCCGTGCTCCAACGGAACTTGTCCACAAGTAGTCGGAGCCCGAAACATTCAATAAAAACTATGTCAACTTATAAGTACATTTGATCTTTAGATCATATATATGTCTGATCAGACAAATCGGGCATTCCGACTCTAGACATGGCTATCGATGATTACTCTTCCTTGTGATCAGATGAATATCCATCTGATCACAAGGAAGAAACATACGCATGCAGCCGCTTTTATCTAGTGTAGTAAAGAAAGCCAAAATAGCAGCATAAATGATCTCATCAATTCTTCTCTGAGCTAGATTAATTATCTCGGCGAAAGAACGGACATGGTAAAAGAATAAGCCGACGTAGTCGGCGGATTCTGATCCCCCACTTGCTCTATGATCACAGGTCTGGTCCGCCCATTTCCGTCACCGTTAATTTCCTGTTCTTGCTCTTCGTCGACTGCTAAGAGATCGACCACGATCATCTGAGTTTCAGGTGGCTCTTCTATTGCCGCCCGTCCTTCGAGCATCTCCACTACTCTCTGCATGCTCGGTCTCAGCCGTGCCCTCTCCTGTATGCACCAAAGAGCCACGTACACCATCCTCCTGACTTCCTGCTCGTCGATCCCGCCACTCCTCAGTAGGCGATGATCGACAACCTCCATTAGTCTCCCTTCTCGTAACTTCTCGCACACGATCTTCGGGAAGTACTGCCACCTCCTGCGGGACCGATTGTTTCCTATCTCGATTAAGCAAACGTTTCTTGTCCCTCCGATCATCTCCAAAAGAACCATCCCATAGCTGTAAATGTCCGATTTTTCTGTCACTCCATGCTCCAGCAGCCATTCAGGGGCCAAGTATCCTCTTGTTCCTCGGATCGTGGTGACGATCCTGCTCTCGTCCTTCCCCATTAGCCTCGAAAGGCCAAAATCTGCAACGATCCCTCGATAATTCTCATCGAGGAGTATGTTCTCGGGCTTCACATCGAGGTGGAGGACTCTTGACCGGCAATCATGGTGAAGGTAGGAAAGGGCTCGAGCAATATCAATGGCAATTTTATACCTGAGGTCCCAAGACAGGCAGCCTCCAGGACGGTTCCGGCGGTTCTTCTTGGGGAAAATCCAGCAGTCCAAGGAACCATTTGGAATGAAATCATACACCAGGAAGCGAGGCCCTCCCGTTACGCAACAATAGCCAAGGAGCCTCACGAGGTTCACGTGCTGAACTCCCGCAATTGCTGAGACTTCTGATCTGAACTCTTTCTCTCCACGTTCTTGACCGTCGATCCTCTTCACGGCCACCTGAGTCCCGTCAGTCAGGATCCCTTTGAAGACGGAAGCGGAGGCACCTCGGCCTACAAGGGCTTGGAAGTTATCGGTGGCTTCCTCGATCTCTCTGTAGCGGAATTTCGTGGGCACTCCGGCAACTTTCCGAAGGAAACTGTACTCAATCTTCAGCTCTTTACCCTCGGAAATCCACCGAGACTCCAAAAGTTTCCTCCTCAGATTGTAGCGCCTCCTGATCAAGAGAAAAGCAAAGATAGCAACAATCACGGAGACATCTGCCCCGAGAACGAAGTAAAATGTCTTGGATAGCTTGAGGGTCACCCGAGTTACGACGATTAGGATGACGAGAGAAAAGATTGACAAAGCAGCAATGAGATTTACTTTCTTGCTTTCCATCAGGAACTCATTGCTGTTGTTTCAGACCCAGAATTGAAGGATAGAGCCGATATGCGAAAACCGAACAATCCCGAGAATGGGAGAGGGGCAAGTCTCTGAATATATTATTCCAAGGACTAGCCATCACCATCCATAGATCAGCCAAGGTTGTACTTTTGGGGCAATGGTTGTGTTTTTTGTGTGAGGATCGATCGGAGAGAAGGAGCCTAGAAGAAGCTAACCTTCCACTTATATATTACTACTTGCTGGGAGGAGGAGGAGGAGGAGTCTTCTTCTTCTTCTTCTAAAGAATTGACAGAGTCAAATCTTCTTTCCCAGTAGAAAAGACGAAAAACTGTGAAGAAGAACCTCTCTGCAAATCAAGTTTCACCGTTGACGACGTAAAAGATCCCGACTTTAGTATTGCCGTAATACATCCGAGTCAACCTTCATGCATAGAATAGTATTTTCCATCCTCATTTGTTGGTGTGACTTGGCCCTTTACAGTGACTGATCACCCACTGTAATAAAGACATCTCCATAGAAAATACTCCATATTATCTAAACTTATCCCAATTAACTTAAACCAGCTTGATATCGTCAACTCGAATGAATAAATGAATAGCGCCACCATTTGCAGACCGAGGATCCGCCACCCAACTTGCTCTTCGATAAGCACACAATAAACGCAATTCCAGTATTCTTCCCCCACCAAACAGAGGCAGTTGACAGTCCTTAAAGTTCTCATTTAATGAATGCGACTCAACTTGCCAATGCCATCGCACTGCCTAAAGAAAATGGCAAAAGTGGCAGTTTGAATTGCGTGTACCCCATTAATTATCGCCTCCCCTTAAAACAACTTGCACTGCACTGAAGTGGTGGAGGGACACTTTCACTTCCGTAGTAGGAACAGTCAGCAGCGATCTTTGTGCTGAAAGGATGCTTTGCTTAACATTACATTACACGATCCATATTTCCTGCAACTTCAATGCATAGAATGGAACGAAATAAAAAAAAAAAAAAAAGCGTCACCCTTAAGTAACACATGGGGTGCCCCTTGATTTCTTCCAAGCACTGCGCACTCATCGTCGAGTCAACTTCCCCTTCGAGAAAGCCCAAGAATTCAGGCACAAAAAAATGGAAAGATTTTGTATTAAGTTATACGACTGATCTGCCTCTCCGAGCTATCTTTTTCTTTCTTCTCTTTTACTTGCGACCCGCACTTCTCATACGCAACCCTCGTGATTTCTGTATAAAAGTTTCGACTAACCCCCTGGAGCTGGATGAATCACCTTGTGCATTCTTCAGACGACAATGCAAAGGCTCGGTGTTTCAAGAAGCTCAGAAGACTTGTCGATCGACTTCTTCCTGCCATCTATGGGCTCGTCCCCCTCGAGGAGCAACGGTGCAGCCGTTGTACGCTCCTATTTCTGAGGAGAACAACAAGAAGGAGAACCCTGCCCATCAGAGGCCGTTGCCCGGAGAGAGAGCGGTTCACCTTATCCCTCTCGTCCTCATCCTCTGCGCTCTGATTCTGTGGCTCTTCTCTCAGTAAACTAGACGAGATTAGATCTGTATCTCAGTTGAGCCATTGTTATTAGGTTCATGTCCTGTTTCTTGATCCATTATGCATCGCAATGAGCTTCTCTGAAATCATGTAAGTTTGTCGGAAGAAATTAAGAAGAAGAATCACACTGCTCTATGTTGACCAATGTTTTACTTTTCGCTGTTCTTCTTCGCAAGAAATCGTAAGTATACCTTTGTACCAAAAGATGATGATTAACTTTCCATGAAATTTCCGTACGTGATCAAAATGAATCGTGGTAGTTTCTCGGATAGGATCAAAATGGAGTCAAGTCAACTATGCGCGTTGACGTGTTCATCTTTATTGGCATATGTAGTCAAATATGGAAAGTTGGCCCGGGCTTTAGCTGCCCGCACGGCCTTTTTAATTCGAATGAATGAATTTCTCAGCTCAGCTAGCTTAAGGCCTAATTTGACCTTTCCTTGCTCATTAATGGGAATTTCTTTTTCCCTTGCATTTGGAACAAAATTTTGGGCCCACAAAAAAAAAAAATTAACTCCTTACCAGAAAAAAGATAAATAACTAGAAAAATTAACTAGGGAGAAAATAAAAAGTAATAAAAGGACAGAAATGCCATCAACCACTTTTATATCATCTCATCATCTCCTACTTCTGATTCAAATTTGAAAACTTTCACGAGCCTTTCTACAGGATGATTATGAGAATGCATGAACACTAAAAACTTTATCACATTTGACGTTGGTGAGATTTTTTATGTTTCAGGCAAGTGCTTCTAAATGCTTCCACAAAATACAAAAAAGAAAAGTTAAAGCCGTTTTCTTTCCGAAAAGCATGAACCGATATACGGATTAATCGTCGAATCTAACTTATGGATCACGTTCGCTCGATTTATATACGTTGGTGCTTCTTAATGATGTAGTTGGGGTTGCTGATCTCTGCTCCAGTACTGTTTATTTTTTAAATGCACGTTTGGTAATTGGTCTTAAGGCTCTACATTACACCCAAAAAAATAATAAAAATATATATATATATATATACATATATTTTTCGATGCTTATGACCATATAATTTTTACGATATATGTAATCACAGTTAATGGTGTATAACGAAAGAAATCTTTTTGTAGTGATAAAATTCAATATTTGGGGAAAAAAGAAAAACAAACAGAAAATGAAAAAGAGATTATAAGTCCACCACACCTCCCCTCGTTCGGTTCTGGCCTGTGCTTTGCTCTGCCTTGTCCTTCTCTCTCTCTCTCTGCGTTTAATTAATTAATATTAATAATTTTGTTTTCTGCGACTCCTTTTTTCGTTCATATTTTGCACCCGAAAGGTAGAAAACAAGAGAACTTACTTCTCAAGCAACGAGCAAAATAGGGGGAAGGAAGGACAGGGAGAGCTCAAGCAATCAACCATTAATGGCAGACTAATTTGAAGAGATCAAGAAAAAGACTATCTACCCCCCACCCCACTCCCACCCCCCACCAACGACATATTCTGATTCAAGAAGGAATAGGGTCAGTGAATTTCTCTCCGTTCTCTTCTCTAGCTCTTTAATCACATCACATCAGTCTTCAAAATTTCTCCTTTCAGTCCTTTTGTTGTTATATAAATATCCTTCCCTTTCAATTGTGCAAAATCTTTGGTTCTGCTGCGATTGCTGTTTGAGTTAGCAACTGCTGCCAACAAGCTTCGATTGCCATTCATGCACCCAATTGCAATGTCTCCCTTGTTGTTGGCTCCTGAGAAAGCAGAGGATTTGTCCCTTTTTTTTTTTTCTCCCCTAATGTTATTGCCTCTGTCAATCACCTCGATTAATGACAACCCCATGTAGCTATTGAGTTCAGCTGTTGGAGTTGAATTCCTCCACGGAAATGGATCGTTTAGAATATATCTGTGTATTCATGGCAATGATTCTTTCCTTGTTTTACATTTTTTAGGCATAAACAATTGATGAGTTTTGCCGTCCAAACATTCTCTTTCTTCTGGGCAAAATCCAGTTGTGAGATACTCCCATGTTTTTGTGTTTCTGTCCAAAGCTGTTTCCTTTAAAAAGGTGACCTTGAGATTTGCTCTCTGGGCTTCTTTCTTTGGATGCTTTGTTTGGTTTCCGGGAAAAGGAAAGAAGAGGCTACTAGTTTTAAAATGTCTTTCTTACATTGTCTTGCTGAGAAGCTATAATGCCTCTGCATTGCAACACCTTCCTGCGTAATTAAATTGGTATAAGCAATTTTCCTTCCTCACTTAGCGTTTGAGCTCCTGCTTACAGTAATCTTATTGAGCTGATAGATCTTATCTTGCTGTTTGTGCTAAGACTTCTACTCGATGATCGCCTTTGTTGTGATTATTGCCGTTGGTCTGTGGAGATTCTTTAGTTTAGTAATTTAGATTACCTGTGATCTTCTCTTGTAGGAGTCCAATAACTTGATGTGAATGTCAAGTAAATGGTGTTCCTTTTGTCCACTCAATCTCCTATACGTGCTCTTCAGAAGCGATCCATTTGCAGAAAAAAGTGTGTTGATATTGTTCTTTGTTCCATTATTGCTGAGGTGCACCTATGCAAAGTTACAATTCGAGTTCTTTCTTACAGATAAATACAACTCCGGGCACTCGAGGAAGGATCATCAACCATGAGATTTACGAGAGGGACTAGAGTGGAAGTATTAGACAGGAAGGAGCTGCTCTTGGGTTCTTGGCGCTGTGGAGAAATAATCTCCAGTAATGGACGCACCTGCACTGTCCGGTATTACAGCCCAAGCAGAAAGAATGCTCTAGCCAAAGTCTCCGGCTCGGTCCTCAGGCCTTGTCCACCTCATCTGGGCATTCGAAAGGAATGGGCCTCTGGCGATGTTCTGGAGGTATTGAATGATTACTCTTGGAGAATGGCTAAAGTGATGAAGTCTTTGGGTGGTGATTCCTATGTGGTTCGGGTACTTGGAACGTCTGAGGAATTCAGGGTTGATGTTTCAGAAACTAGGGTGAGGCAGTCTTGGAATAATGGCAAATGGATTATAATTGGACAGGTACGCCATTACTCTTGAAGGCTTTATTTATCCATGCTTTATGGTTATAAGTTGGTTTTTTTTTTTTATGCTATTTCTGTTTCAATATAATATACAGATGACAGTTTTCTCTGCCAATACACCTAGTCAGTTTCTTTTTATCCTTCATGGTCTCATAGATCATTGGAGATAAATTGTGTGGTTTTTTTGTGGATTCAGTGATTGTTCATCAGTATCTTATAATTCTCTTTCATTTAGGTTTCTGGTGTTGCCAATGAACGTAAGCAAGATGACCAAGTTCGAGCTGAAACTCCAAAAAGAGAATCCTCTTATCTCTATCATCAAGCTGGAGGCCCCAAGAAACGCCGTGTCTGCGCAAAAGAGAGAATTAGTAGTGCAGAAGTCGATGCAAATCGAGCTAAGTTGCCTGAGCTAATTGACGTGTCTTTGAGGATTCAAGACTCCGCTGCTAGTTCTTCATGTTCCATATCACATGCAGAATCTAACAACAATGATGATACATGCTCCATTGGAAGCTGCAGCATCACCGATGACAAATACTGTAGATCGTCTCCCAAGTTTTCTGGCCCAGCTGAAGGTAACATGAGTGATGCTGAATCTTTCAGCCATGGTCGATACAAGGCACAGAAGGATTATGTGCCCCCTAACTCAGGAGAGGGATCAGAGGCTGAAGTCCATAACTTGGAGTTGCGTGCATACCGTCGTACGATGGAGGCACTATATGCTTCGGGGGCTCTAAGTTGGGAAAAGGAGTCGCTCATGAGCAATCTTCGGGTATCCCTCAACATATCGAGCGATGAGCATTTAACAGAGTTGAGAGTCCTGCTTTCTGCAAGTAATGACACCCCATTTAGGTGAGAAAGAACACAAACTCCCTGGAGAGATTGATTACAGACATGTATCAAGGATATGCTTCTTAGGTATGATTTTTGCTGGATGATATATAAAGGGATGAATTCTTCTTACTTTTCAGGTATTTGCTAGAATAAATTTTCATTTTCCATAGAGCCTATTTCTTTGAGCAGTAGCTCAGGATAAGCCGATATATGCATTCAAAGTGATGGTTATTTTCTTTCTGGGGTGATCATTCATCGTCTTTGCAATCATCATAAACTCAAGATATGTCTTATTTTGCAGATAAAACAGTTAGGGGAAACTATATGGAAGGGGAGGCAACATAGACAAGTGAACGCATACTTTCATCTTATTTTCAAAACTATAGCAATACAAAGTACAAATCAAGAGGGCCTTGAGTTGTGATCACTGGATCTATCATGAGAAGCCCATTAGTTTTCTTGTCTCTTCAATTGGGTTATAGCCCATTTGGTTTCTCATAGATGAGTTTTCGGAAGGACAATGTTCAGGTTGTCAAAAGTTTGTTCGGCCCGGTTCCGACCAACAACTCATGAAACGCATGCACGCACGCCCTCAAAAAGCGATCGGTTCTGAAATGTGGACCGAAAGTACAGATGTGAGAAGTGAGAACTGATTCCTATGCTTATGTTGAGATGCTTCCAACTGCAATATTGGACCGTCTCCATTTGGGATTGACTTCAAGAAAGAACCGGACCATATCCAACCTTAATTATCTTGAAACATTCTCTAGGCTGCTTGCTAACAAGGCCCGGTTCCAAGTAGCTTCTGGTATCAGGCCCACGAGACGAGATGCTGATTCGTCTATGATGTTAGCCCGATGATCTTACATGTCAATGTCATCGGATCGAGAACAAAGTCAATTGCGTGTCTGAACTCATCGTCAGAAGTCGAAGTCGATGTTTGGGTTAGCGTCTTCCGGGGCTACACATTTTTGACACCCCCATTCCTCAGACCCTTTTTTTTTTTTTAATTGTGCACTCAGAGAGGAGTTTGAGAAAAAGGGTGGTGTCTCAAGTCTCATTGATGGGATATTAAGACTTAACATAATGTGCAACTCAGGGACCACAATCCCTCAATTGCGTCTAAGCAATCGAGGTTAGTGTAATATCTAATTTCGTCCATCTTAAAATCAGAAAAAACTCACGGTATTTACACATTAAATCCCACACTTTACCAAGATATCCATAGCCCCAAAATTTAAAATTAATCGATCACTTAATTCGACCATAGAAATGGAATAGCACGTGATATATGAGCAACTAATATTATCGAAGAAAGTTGAACATATGATGCCACCTTCACACTATAGCTGGCTGTGACGTGTTCTGCTTGTGCATAAATAGATATAATATATATATATATATATATATACCGTAAAAAAAGAAGGAAGGAAAAGAAAAGTGGGGGTGGGGGATGCAGCTAGCTAGCGGTGCAGTGCAGGTGGTATTGTCTCTTGAATCACCAGCAAAAAGGGTTCCATCCTCCATTCATTGTGTCATTCCCACTCAACTCAACAGTAAAATAAGTCTTTAATAACTAGACACACACATCATTGTAAATGACATACACCAAATGTGAAGTCAAGCCTTCTTGATCCGTAATTTCTTATCCATATGATATGAGAGTTTATTGTCCCTCGTATCCATGAAGCTTATGATTCTTTTTTTGTTAGCAATTTAAAAAGATAAATGAAATTAAATTTGAAAAATGAAAAGAAGAAAAGAAAATAAAAGTGAAAGGGGATGAAAGTATTTGTGTTGTTGCATTTAAGTGGCTCCACCAGATCCCCTGCCACTGTCTCATTAGCATCTATTCATGATTGGTGCTGCCATGTGATGCTGCTTTCTCACTTCTCACTCTGTGATAGCGAAAGATAAGAAATCTGCATTGCCCAATGCTCCAAGCTTCAAGTACTCATTAAGTAAATTGGACTTCAATTTTTCATCAAGAAACTTATGCCCGCATGATGATTTTCCTTCCATTGGAGGCAGAGATCTCATCGACGCAGAAGCATTAAAAATGGCGAATTCAATGCAATATCTTCTGTTATGACCGATTCTTGTTTTAATTCTTGCTGGTAAAACTTTCCGTATTTCTTTCTTTCTTTCTTTGTTTTTTTTTTCTATTTCATTTCCGTCTACTAAATCAATAAACCTCTCGGTGCAACTCTAATTCACCAAACTATAGGTATCATGTTTGCTCATATTATTAGGTAGTCATCACCATTATGAAATGAAACAAGTCATTTAAACAATCATAGTCTGAGGAGCCACAAAGACAAGTGGGATTGAATTTTTGGAAGATCTGCCTATCAATCTCAGCTCATCCATCAATTTTCTGTTAAAAAAGTCTATTATCTCTCTCTCTCTCTCTCTCTCTCTCTGTGTGTCTCTGTCAATCTGTGCAAGAACTAACAAGACAATGATCACATATAAAAGAGTACTTGGTGGAACTTTGAATTAGAATACTCATAATATATTACATATATTATAAAGAAACTCAATCATATGACAGGGCGGATCAGGAAACTGAGCAACTGAGGTCCTGCCTGATTGATCTGTTACAGAACAGAACAGAACAGAACAGAACACTGAGCAGAGAGCTAAGGCAGAGAGATAAGAGAGAGAGACTCTCTCTCTCTTATCTCTTATCTATCTTAACACACACACACACAAACACAGAGCCAATGAAATGGCCAATCAATCATGCAAAGTGTAGTGTCATTTGCGGATCTCTTGCTCTTTGGCAGCCCGACAACGTTGCCATTAATCAAGGGGCGCCAGACACACAACCCCCCCACCCCCACCCATTTTCACATTTCCACTTTGGTATTTGTGTCCCCCTAAAGTTAACATTTTTCTACTTTTTCTTTTTAATAATCTACATCACTAATTCACTGTGGTTTTGGATTATATCTATATTATTATATATTTATATATCATGTCATGCGTGCCATTGGTGACTCATCCCCTCCGAGGTAGTCCTCGCTCCTCCTCCTCCTCCTCCTCACATAAATCATGCATGTACACACACACACATATATATATTTGTTCCTTCCTTATTTGTTTTCCTAATGGAAGGAGAGTTTACAAATATTATGATATGATATGAAATGATGACTTTACAAGTATTTTCAACGATGATAACTGGACAAGAAAAATTTTGGGTTACATTCCATTCACATATAGTATAGTATGGTGAAACTGAAAAATGTCCAGAATATACAAGTTGATGGCGTTAGAAGATGTTATTAGAATATGACATTTGACAAATGGACATTTTCCTCATCAAAGTTGGCTTTGGTGTTTTACGCTTTTAGTTAGTTATTAGAAGATACTGGGAAAAGATCAGAAAAGACCTTATCCTCATAATTTATATAAATAAGATTTTTGTCCATTTATTCATTCCTTTTTTTTCTTGCAACAAAATAATAAGAGAGAGTGCATTGTAGAAATTTTTATATGTAATGGTTATATTACGTGGTAATGTCACAAGGCAATAATGTTCATTAATATTTATTGAGTTTTAAAAATATCGCTGGAAAAAAAAAGAACGAGGAGTGGAGGAGGCACATATGAAAGTGAAAACGAGATTGCACTTGTGCTTTGTAGCCCGAGCTCCTCATAATATATATATATATTTTTATCTATTCTCTTTTCTGCAAATAAAAATAAAAAAGAAAACCAGAAATTCAATCGCCATAAAATAAATGTTTTGGAATGTCAAATTTTGTCGTGTAGTGAGGTCGGGAGACACTGCCTAGGTGATAATGAGGAAGCTCGCGAAAGACAAAGTGCAAAAAGGAAAACAATTCTCACTCTGCATGCCCTCAAGGGAAAATCATTTACTATTGATTTATTGATTATTTATATTTTCTTTTTATGGAGAAGTGCATCGCAATTTTTTTCGGTGGAATGGTGCATCGTAATTGCACGACTTTAAAAGATGGATCCAAGTGTTTTGCTTAATTAATTGCCTTGTTTTATGTATTAGCTTGTGGTCCTAGCTAATTAAAGGCAAATCCTATTCCATCCCCGATCCAATATTGTAAGAAATTCTCATTTGAAACAACCGGTCAGTAATCCCAATCAATCACATTAATTAAGTAAAATCATAAGAAGTGTTCTTAAAGCACATCAAGATTGAGAACCCACTGTAAATGCCGCTGCTAACAGAGATAATTAAAGTGCAAAATTTATGTCAAGGCCTCCAATTTGCTCGCTTCCAAGTCAAGGGAACCGTCTCTGCAGAAATGTTTTATAGGATATCCTTTACGGTTACACATTGCATTTTTATCAAATGAGACTATTAATGTGATTTATGAGAATAATAACTTCCATACCAAGTACAGATACTCAAGAAACTTTTTATTTTTATACATAATGTGATATCATGCATTTCGATCCTAAATTGTACATTTTTAAAACTCCGATGCATTATGCCAATTTTGATTGTTCTGCACCGTTCTTAATTTTTGTAATTTATACTATGTAGTCACAGAATTGTTTAATTTACATGTACGTGGATCTTACCGATTAAAAGATTGCAAATCGATAATTATCTAAATCTTCTTTTGGGAGTTTATATGGACAAAGAATGGAGAAAGATTTCCCATCACATGACTCATGGCATGCTTTGATTCCTTTTACAAAAGCAAAACTACAGAGTAAAGAGAAGGGAGATTTTACCCCAACCACATGCTTCCTCGGGGACCATCAACAAGATATTACAAACCCCAAAATTAGAGGATCCCAAAAAGAAATATACAGGAAAAAAACAATAAAAGAGAAAGCTTTTGTTCTTTTTAGGGACAGTTTGTTTATGTAATTTTTATAATTAGAAAAACTAAAGAAAGTCCAAAAAAATATAATAATGCAATGGTATATAGTCTTGTCTATAATTTCGAGGTTTCAAATTTTATTCTCACTAGTAGAACTACCTATAACTTTTATTTAGCTTTACTTTCTATTTTCTTATATGATATTATACCCATGACTTCCTTTTTATAACTAAAAAAAAAGAGTCCAACACCCAATAAAAGTACACATTATTAAAGGGCATTTGCATGCTGGAGGGCAGTTCAATATCTATATAATATGATCTAACTAGAGGTCATTTGAGTTATTCTTATCAATAATAATCACATATCAAGTGACATTAAATATCGTTGTGTTGCTTGTGTAATTAGAAACTACAAAAACATTTCGTCATTGGACAGGAAAAAAAAACCTAATATTTCTTGTTGCGGCACTAATTAACAATTATTAATCTAGCTAGAATCACAATTTATATTATAGCGATAATAATAAATATAACTACGATAATAATAATAGTAATCGTCTTAGTGCAAATATTAATTTATATCGTCTTGGAAATTGTCCTAGAGGGTGGTCTCTTTCTCATGGGAAGGGTGCTATGATTGCTTCTAGATTACATTAACTAATATATTTCCAAACTCCATGCATAAAAAATTAAGCTACATTCTTACTGCAAAAAGAGATGCCTTAATTAAAAAAATGGCGATTTTCATTGGGTTTCGCAGCCTAATTAACTGGTGTCCACTTACACAAGTAAAATATTCACTTTTTTTTTTCCGGCTGTACTATATAAGCTTATTTTTTATGATTTTTTTGATGAATTATATAGGCTTATACTTATTTGCTTGTGAAAGAAGGAGAAAAGTGTTAACGTGCACATAAGTTTTTGCATTAGGTATTGGTTATTACAACTCATATCTTATCATGGGATTTTCTTTTTCTTTTTTTGTTGAATATTTCTTATCGTGGGATTGATGGAATTTGGAGTGCCTTCATCGTTTAATTAAAACAATAACAAATGGAAATTTAAGAGTCGGAGGAGTAAACAAATGGAAATTAGAAGAGGCATACATATAGAGGTCAATGTTTGTCACCAAATAGAAATCCATTGAGATTCATGAAGGCAACGTACACCGATACAAAAATGATTCGTACTTGTGCAATAATATACATTACATACATATATAATATTATATATGATATGAGAAACCCTTCCTATCGATTAATCTGTTAGCCAAAATCCTAAAATCCTAAATTATCAGAATAAAAATTCAGCTCACGTGCCAGATTGGATATATATTTTTTTTTCGGTGGGTGGGGAGCTTAAAAAACATGGCCTTGGGGGGTCAGATCTCAAAATGCCAAATCTTCTTTTTCCCTCTTCGAGCTTTTCTACCTCTTAATTAATTTCCCCAAATGTAGATCATAATCTCCTCACATGATCATCAATCATCTATATCTCCGACCAGTAGGATAGTTTGGGGAAGAGGCGGTCGAGGTAATAATGCATCGATCACTCCGCGAACAAAATTAACAGCACTTGATCATAAGAGTACGCCTAGCTATAGTATCCCATATCACTACTTAATTAATCATGACCCTTGATCTTGTGGTGCCTCTGGGTCGGCCAAACGGCTGAAAATGATCGGCGCGCCATGCTGTGGATACAACAACATTAGGACCGTAGGCGCATGTTTATATGTAGGGGAGAGACGAAACCTGAATCGCTGAAGTATGATCGCGAGTGCCAATTTAGCCTGCAAGATGGCCAGATTCTGCCCGATGCAGTTTCTGACACCGAGGCCAAATGGGATCAACCCAAATGGGTGTTTCGAAGCCCTGGCCACTCCGTCTGCAAACCGAGCTGGATTGAACTCATTTGCCTCGTGTCCCCATATAGCCTGGTCATGATGAACAGCCAAGATTGGGATCAGGATCTCGGTACCTCGGGGGATCTTGCAACCTCCGAGCTCCACATCGACTCTAGCCCGTCTGATCATCGCAATCACTGGAGGATACAACCTCAAGGCTTCACTCACAATCATGCTCAGCTGCAAAACATTTCATAAAGAAGTTGATATAATCAGACTAACAATCGGCTACCTCTCCCGAAATTCCTCCTAGCTAATTAAGTAGAACCAAATTTATTCCGTAAAAAAAATGGTAAAACCAAATTTATTAGGCTTTATTTTGGTTTTAAGTAATTAATCCTGAAATTATTAGACAAATAGATAGATTGGAGAGCCCTTAATAAGTGTACACTTTTTTGTACATGGCTTTGAAATATTACTTGAGAATTTGGAAAGTTGTATTATTAAAGAAATAAGACATGGCCATACATAAAACAAGTGAGGACATGAGAGAGTAGAGACCATCTGGAGACCGCATTGATGTTTTTTTTCCCCTAATGGTTCGTTCATGAGGGCAAGGTGGCACTTTGGTTGTCCCAACAACCAACATGAAGATAGAGACAAAACAAAGGGCTCTATTAAATCTTTTGTCCCAATGTGATACGATATATATATTATGTAAACTTTATAAATAGCTAGGTTGAAGTGGAATTTATATGATTGATTCATGTGAAAAATTATAGGATCCGTAGATTGGTAATAATAGAAAAATTGCTGAAATCTAAATAGTTCAGGGGTTGATCACTTGATCGAGCTAGCTAGCTTTAATTAAACAATTACCGTCTTGAATTTAACGACGTCATCTTTGCCAGGGAGGTTACGTGCCCCACATGCTCGGAGCACCTCGTCGCGTGCCGCCTCCTGCCACCGGGGATGCATGGCGAGCAGGACCGCGGTCCACGTCAGAAGGTTCGACGTGGAGTGCTTGCCGGCGAAGAAGAAAGCCTTGCACTCCTCTACGATGTCATTGACAGAGATGGCGGTGCTTTGGGTGGAGGCTCGAATCATGAGGCCCAGCAGGTCCTTGGGGCCTTCACCCTCCTCCTCCGCCTCGAGCGCCGGCCCCTCGCCGGACTTCCTTTTCCGTCGATCGATGAGGTTCATCAACGATTTCTTTATCTCCCGGTCCAGCTTCCAAGAATATATGTTTCTCTTCGTCGGTAAAAATCTGCCCCAACAGAAACCCCATATATATAGATTAACTTACTTTTTAATTAAGTTTGTGAATCAGAAAATAATATGGAACGTTCTCATAATCTATAAATAAATATGATTACTTAAAAATGTGGTTCACCATATATTCTTCCACACTTCGATAAAATTTGTAAATTTAAGGGCAAATTAATTAACCTCAATGGGATTGACTAATTGAGTAATTAATTAGTTACCTGTATCCGGGGATGAATACTTTTTGAAATGCTTCGGCAGCAAGAAGCATCTGCTGTGATTGGAGCTTGAAGATGGCTTTTCCCTCTTCGTAGCTGACCCCGAATGCCGTTCTTGTAATTATATCCTCAGTTAGAGCTTGAAACCATTCCGAGACTTCTACCTCGAATTCTCCTGATTTCGACACTTCCCACTCTTCCAGCATGTTCATCACACTAGTTGTCACAACTGGTACCATCAACTATTTATGGAAACATATATATATATACACACACAAATATCACTTATCAATAGGGGGGAAAGATTATAACGTTGTGGGTAATTAAGTTAATTGATGATCTTATAATTAAAAAAGAAAACAAAACGACTAGAAGCAAGTAATTAACTCGTTTATATAATCATATAGACATACCTTGAGATTTTCCAAGTGAAATGTGGGCGATATAATTCTTCTATGGTGAGCCCATTTTTCTCCTTTAAGGCTAAGCAGGCCATCGCCTTCGAGCTGCTTGACCAGCGGGTGGGATTCATTCTTCTCGTAGAATTCCGACTTGGAAGTGAATATTTCCCGAATCAGGTCGGGATCAGAGACTGTTAGGCGGACTGTGGGTCCAAACCACACCAAAAATGTGGAACCTATATATCCAACCCGCAAAAAGAAAGAACACATATGAATCAACTGAGGGTATAAAAATTAAGGTTGCGTTTGGTTTCATAGTAGGATTTTAAAATCAAATTTTGATTTTGATTTTGAGTGGAATAAATGGGGCTCACCCTTTGACTTTGTATGATTTATGTTGTTTTGTTGTGGAAAAAAGTGGTATAAATGGGGCCCACTCTTTGCTTTTGTATGAGTTATTTTGTTTTGTAGTGGGTAGAGTTAAGTTAGAATTGTGATTTTAAAATTGAATTTTGAAACCAAACAAGCCTTAACTTAGGACGAACTGAAAGGCATAACGGGTGTAATTAATCAATCACATAGGCATGCGGTTAATTAAGTAATTAATTAAGTGCTGTACTGAAAAAAGATGGAGAAGGTTAAATTTTGAGACTGAGTTTGGAACTACCTCAGAGCCTCAAGTAGAAAGTATCAAGTTTGCTAAAAGTGGAATGAGCAGAACAAAACGACAACCAGTTAATTCACAAACACCATTGGATAGTGTAGACCCTACCAACGACACACACAGAGATCAGACACAGAGAGATAACTAACAAATAATTTCACAAATCACATTCCTGTTCAAGCTTTTCATATATATATATATATATATATTTGTGTATATGAAACGAAGTAAAACTTATAATGGTAAAAATTATTTAAAGGAAAAATGAAGAAAAAAAATATAATAATATTCTTTTTTTAAAAAAAATTTACAAGCTATTATTAGGACGGTTCACAAATTAGATTTAAGATCAAATGGAAGAAGAAATACACAGAGGGGGAGGTGGGAAAAGGACAGTGTGGGGGAAGAGTCCAAACTAAGAACTTCAACATCAGTTGCTTGCAAAAATTACGTACCAAAAGAGATTATATATATATATATATATATATCAATTATTAAGCATCAAAATTCAGAAAAAGCCTGAAAAGGTCATTTAAAAAAAGAAGTATACAGCAGGGAAGGGACTCAGAAGAGACTGCTCAAATTCCTTTGAAAAGATATATTATTAATAAAATTATATTGAAGAAAGACAGAACAAGGAAAAGGGAGAGCCAGAAAAGCGAAGCCCAAAGAAACAAGACATGGTAACTGATCAAAGTACATTCACAACTTTGAAGATCGTGACTAAGTCCTTTACATACATATATGTATATATATATATATTGTTGCAATTAAAAAACCCAAGAACATTAATCCAACAATTATTCAATGCAACCTTTTAACCATGCCGGAATGAGTCGGACAAGAAAAATTGACGGAAAAAGGAGCTATATATTGCGCTTATATTTTTCGAGCTTTATGGTGTTCATATGTATGTACTCCTACAATCAAATGAAAATTAAGATGAAAGGAAAAGAGAGAAGTGTTGGCTCAACGTGTTACGTAGAAAAAAGGCTCTATTTTGATCAAATTCCAAATACATTTGCCCCCCGTGAGTGTAATCCGATGCAGGCACGTACAGAACTCGATAATCATAGGAGTTCTGACTCATGAGGGCAAGTTGAAAATACGCAGCACATACCGTAAATCTTCTTCCAGTGGTGGTAGAAGGAGAGCACGCGGGGGAGGATGTTGTGTGAGAAGTCGGGCAAGGGCTGGGAGGAGGCCTTCATCATCATTCCGACGAGCTCCTTCACGTTCCCAATGAAGAAGCGGTACGGAGGGCCCCGGATGCCTTGCCGGGAGAAGTGCTCTTCTATCCTCCTGGGCCGCCACCAGAGAGCCACTCCCACCTTGAGAAACACTACCAGAAGTGTCACAGCTATCCCTGCCACCTTAACCCACTCCCATATGAATATGATTTGATCCTCAGCTTCTTCATGACTCTCCATTCTCTCTCTCTCTCTCTCTCTCTCTCTCTCTCTCTCTCTCTCTCTCTCTCTCTCTCTCTCTCACTCCCTTTGTTTTTGTTTCCTTTGCAGCTGATGGTGGTGTTGGGTACTTGTTGGTGTCTTGGTCTTTAATACTACACAGTGAGAGAGAGAGAGAGAGAGAGAGAGAGAGAGAGAGAGAGAGAGAGAGAGAGAGAGAAGGTAGCAAAGCATGGAAGCAAGACCAACGGCGTAGGGGCCGCCATTGGGATTCTAAGGGTCAACGAATTAGGTATTTTCTTATTATTTTTTGGACATTCTTTTGTCAAGACCAGATTGCCCCTGCCCTCCATCCTTTCTTCGTACTTTCACATATATATCCCCTCCCCTCCCCTCCTCCATCATCTAATTTATGAATTGTTCCTTATGCTTTCAACAATCATCAATGCTGCAGTTAAGTTTCCTTCCGAGAAATACGGGCCAAGCTCGAAACGAAATTAACCTACTCAAAGGCAAGCCATGACGATTCCGTCACAAGCGGTGCTTCCATGACTAGCAGTCTGATAAGAATTGAATCCAACTTCTACCATGATAAAGGTGGTGTCCAAGAAACCCATGCTAATAATTTCAGATACAGCCTTTAGGCCTCAAAGTTCGTCATGTTGCAGCTTAAGCTTAAGAGATTCGAGCCCATGTTGCAGCTTAAATTTTAATATCTTCAGGTCACCATTTTTACGCATGTCTAGAGCAACTCAGTATATACTATGGAGGAGAAAAATGTGCTCAATTTGAAAATAATCTTACTAGTAAGCACACTTTATCACGCACCAGAAATAGATCTCTTTTACAGTTGACGACTGTGTGATCCTCTTAAAAATTTCACGTGGTATGCTGCATGTCGCAGTGAAGGGTCCTTTTCCAAATGATCACATTGGTTTAGACATCTTATTGACAATTTTTCGTTGTGGCATTTCAAATCTACTTGTACGAAATTGATGCGAACATAAAAAAGCCAAACTCAAGGGTGCTCACAATGAAGGTGTACTTACTACTTAAAATAAAAAAAAGTTTGACGGGAATCTATGTTTCTCTCATCTTGATTTTGGATTCACTTATACATCACTAACAAAATATAGATAAGTGACTGAGGAAAAATTTTTGGGGAAGGATAGTGTGCATGAGAGGAAAATGTTCTTGAAATGGTCAAACATATTAAATGATACGGAAAGCCGTTGTAAAATATATGCGACATTAAGTAAAAAGGGTTTAAGCCAAACATTCCATAGTCATCACACAATTTTGGAAGTACATCCTTCCCCATAGAAAATAAACTATTCCTTTTCTTTTTTTCTTTAAATGGGTGGTGGTACTTCTCCTAAGGATGAAGAGTCGCTGTGCCTATGCCATTTTCAAGTGATTAAATTTGACAAAACTTCTCCTTGCCATTTAGAAACACGCTCCATTTTTTATTCTGATCTATCGGAGCCAAAATATAGCAATTCAAATTATAATGATGAACTACGCACCGCTTCGCACATATGGGTTATTACTATATTGTTGTCTGAGAAGACTCTTGTACACGGTCTATAGCGGCAAAATCATGTGCTAGCAAGGTAGAGAGAGTTTGCAGTATGAACTCAACCTACTTAAATTTTCAGCTCGCAAAGATATGAATCGAATTTGCTAGTAGAGAGAGGGAGAGAGAGAGAGGGCACAAAGGGGGTTGATAATTTGGAATGTTGCTCTTAAATTTGTGCACATGGAAACAAATGCTGTTTGTTTCTTTTCTTTCTCTTTTTTTTTTAAACAAAGGAAAGAAAATTTCCTATGGGAATTAAGTCTTTTTTTTTTCCGGCCCTCTTTATATTAATTTGTTTTGGTATTGGGATGGGGGGAATTACGCTCTAGTGTTGACCCAACAAAGGGTGGCCCGCACGAGGGGCACATCCCTCCTAATCCTGTCCTAATAGACCCAAGACATGCTGGGGGCCTTGTGCCCTTCACGGGTCCTACGATATTTAATACTACACAAATCCACATCGATCTACTACTATCGTTACACATTAGATAGATAGAGAGAGAGAGTGAGTGTCTGTGTTTCCTTTAGTAAGTAGGACAGTCCCAAAGGTTTGTGTCTGTCTCATTGATTTCTACTTATCATAAAAAGCTCGGATTTGAAGTTAATGAGACTGATTGGACAGAATGTGCAATGTCTTTGGCATGTTTTTCAATCCCCTCCGCCGATCCACAGCTTTCGCTGCCTTAGACCTTCACGAGTCATTCTCAGCATATAAAATTAAAGTATTATGCTCAATTGCTTGCGAGTGGCCTCACTCACTCACGATCGATCAATTCCTGCAGGCATATGCTCGCTAGCTAGCAGCCCCAACTAATATACCATGCATTCTCCCAATTTTTCAGTATCCTTTATTATATATATCACATACGCATTCATATTATTTTTTCGGTGAATATTAACACATTTCAAATAGCATCATTAACTATATATATATATAGTTATTGTTTTCTTTCAAATTTGCTTAACAGTAACATATCTATATATATATACACACACACACATACACACAAGACAAACAGGCCACCACCATAATAATTCTTGTGCAGTCTAGTTCTTCTTTTTAATGATTTAACTAGCACTCCTAAATTAACAATCTTATCACTTAATTTTACTTTTGAGAATTCCTTAACTAGCAGCTAATAACTAGTCTATATTGCCTAGACTAGAGTCTACATATATTATTTAGTCATATATATGATCATTACTTGTGATCATACTAGGAGACAAAAATAATTAAACGAGCGAATTAAGGATTTATATTATAAGCAAAAACATTGAATATTGAAAGGAAATGAGAATGAGAAGAGTTTTGGTTACTTAATGAAAATCGAAAAGGGGGTGGGGCGCATGGAAGAGGACAAAGAACATGCGAATCACATAACAAGCTGCTAGCTGTGTGGAATTTTCGAAGATGATCAAAATATTTCAGCAAGAAAAAGCCTGGCAGATGATGATGTCCTCGTCACGCTCACCCCATTAATTCTTCTTCTTCTTCTTCTTCACTTGATATATTTAGTTTCATTTTTTTCCGAAAGGCAAGCAAATATATTTTTGGCTCTTTGGCGTCATATATATTTGCTAACAGTGCAATAAGGAAAACGATAAGAAATAAGGCTGCAAATAGGTGTTAATTAGGCTGTTGAGATATAGCCTGGAGTCTCTTTTATATATGTTATATACTTAATATATTAAGTTTGTTTTTTGGCCAATTTATTTATATATGTTTCAGTTCAAACTATAATAATAATAATAATAATAATAATAATAATAATAATAAAAGTAAATGTACTAACCTCCCTAGAGGTTTGGAGAAATGGCATTTAACCCCATTTGTTGGGAATATATGCACTTAGCTCCATTTGACTTAGTTGGCCAAATTATTATTTTTGACAAAAATATGAATTGAGTTCATAACTTATGAATTTTTCTTTTCAAGTCCATACATTTAATTTTTTACTGATCAAAGCAACCATATTTCATAAAATATTTTATAAGGCTTTTTTAATATATTTAAATTTTAGACTTAAAAAAAATTAAAATAATAATAATAATTAAGAAAGAATCTGGTCAAATAGGGAGGAGAAAGGTCTCTGGTAATGTTTCTTGGGGTGGTGGTCATTAAATGTGACGTTGAGTGTCATAATGTAAAATAAACTTAGATATTTAAAAACTCTAAATTTATTTTGAAATTTAAATTTGGGCAGTTCGGGTACTTATTTGATTTCTTCAAAAAATTCGAGAACTGAATTGAGGTACGGAACCTTCTAGAATTTAAATCGGGTGTTCAATTTTTTGATGGCCGGACCTCAATACTTTCATTCCTAGTGCCCTGTGATAGGCCACCCCCTTCCCTCTCTTTATTTGTCCTCTAGATCGAAGCTTTCAACTATTTTTATTATTTATTTTTAATTTATACCCCTTAAATAAAAAATAAAAAATAAAGACCGTGTATGAACATTTTATGTAATATAAACCTTATTTAGTAAGAATAAATAAATGCATGGACTAAAAGGAAAAAACTAAGAGTTATGACCTTAATTCGTATTCTCTCAAAAAAAAAAATTGGTTAACCAAATCAAATGGGCCTAAGTGCATATATTCTTAACAAATGGGGTTAAGTGCAATTTCTCCAAACCTTAAGGGAGGTTAGTACATTTTATACTAAAAAAAATCTTGTCTTTAAAAAGAAAATACTCAATAGAGACCAAAATCTATAATAATATAATTTATATTTAGAAGAAGAAAAAGAATTGCCGCGAGTTTGATTCTATATTTTACTCTTTCTTTTCTTTTGCCAGTTTCGCTTTTCTATTGGAAAAATTACCAAACTTTTCCATCAAACTATCATAAGGACAACTAAAAGAAATAGAATTATGTTATATTTACTATAAAGGATCATCAGTAGGATCGATATACCAAATGCATCAATATCGCTTAGCTCGGTTAATATTTTCTTGTACATATTATATATGCGGTTGAGCACAATTCAGGTTCTTGTCAGAAAAGCAACCTAAATTAAGATGCTCTTTAAGTAGGAAATATTCCTTGATGACAAGACAACAAAAGGGAAGGGAACTATTTATATGTATCTGAGTGAGGGTCACAAGGTATCCGAGTAGAACACAATAGCTGCAGATATGGCTAGGGTCACCACCGTCGATCCAATTTTTCCCTTAATTAAAATAGATCAATATAATCACGAACAAGAAATTTTAGAGAGCGGGTTGAACTTTGTTTAGAGGGACGGAGCTTTATCGTAACATATGACGGTATGTGGACCAAAGTTAACGGTATTTTCAATTAGGAAAGAAGAATTGAAAAATGTGGAAAAGATATGGTTGGTGGATGTTATATTATATACAAGTTGTCATGAGAGAAAAAGAAGGGATATGCACATAAGATTTGCTAGCAAATCCGATAGATAACTCTCCAATGATCATAATATCTTCTCTCAGATGATTAATAGCATTAACCTCCCTACTCTTTTATTAGACTCTATATCCTACATGTAGAGATTGCAATGGCACTCCCAATTATTTCTTTTTTCTCTTTAATTATTAGAGAGATCTTTAGATTGTGAGTCCATCTATATATCCTTCTATTTTTGGCATGATTAGCAAGAAGACTTCCCCATTCAAAGGAAAGAAAGGTTTTTGATCTCCAAATTCCATGAAAGCTCAAACTGATGATTCTTTTTTGTTGGACTTTTTTTCGGTGGACCAAAGCAATGGATTTTAATTTATGTTCGAATCCTTCTTTTTTTTTAAGAAAAATAAATAAATTCTATAATACATTTGTTTGAAATAAGGCTATGATACCTCTACTTATTTAAATAGATAATAAGATACAATTTTAAAATTTCAATGGTTGAGTTTTAAAAATTTCAATGGCTGAAATTTAATCTTAAGTTTTCGGTGGTGGAGATTTGACAGTATAAGACATTTATTTTCCAAGTAAATATATTATATAGGGTAGTACAAAGACTTAATCCCTACACGCATGCAATTTACCCAAAAATAATAATAACAAAGAAAGACATCCCTATGCGAACGGAAGAAAGGTTTTCTGACCTTCAAAGTGAATGCTCAAAGTGGTGGTAGATATCAATCGATGTTAGGATCTTTTTTTTTCCCCCCAAATAAAGGATCACGATGATGCAATTGATAATGATCTTTGTTTTCTTTTTACCCTATAGTGGCGTGATTTGATTAATTTAAATGTTTGTTGATGGAGAAGAAAAAAGTTCAAGGGTGGGGGGGGTCAACACGAATGGAAGATCAAATCGAATTTCTTACTTCCAAGTCACACTCACTACATAGTTGTAATCATCAATATATAATTGTTTATACTACTAATTAAAAGTCCACTTCTTTCAGCCAATCTCGTTCATATTCATGGGAGCTATAGAATTTTTTTTTTCTCAATATTGAGGATCTCCCCGTTGTCAAGTTAACCATATATATTCACATGCATGCAATGTATATGTATATACATATATGTTATGTTTGGCTTATAACATCATGAAACCCTCAATCACCTTCAAAGAAATTATTATTATCTAACAATACATGTTTTAGATTTACCGCGTAATACAAATTTATGGCTCGAAACTTTTCGTTGTCTCGATCATGTTAATAACATGCACACATTCTGGCATTCATGCAAGACAAGTTAGTTTGTTCATAAGAATCATAACTATACCGGAACTAAAATAAGATCTCTGTTGTTATATTATATTTTTCGTGAAAACAAAATTATGCCTATCGTTATATCAATCATCAATCATAAATTTCGTTATTGAAAAAGACTAACTCGATCTTAAACCGTTGAAATGAACAAATATTCAAGATCCTTGCAACCGAAAAATCAATCGCAATCTGCCTTTCTTGTGTAGTTACATCAAATCTTTGGGGGGGAATAAAAAGTCCCTCTAAGACAAAGCAAAACGGACTAGCTATAGCTATCGTTTGCTCCATATATATATATATATATATATGATTGTAGCGTAGAGATAGAGAGAGAGAGAGAGAGAGTGAGTGGGGTAATATGTATATTTTTCGTCTACGCAATCAACGGTGTGATGTATCCTCCTACTCACAGCTGCAAACATTTGTCTTCTTCCATAGGATCGCAGCCGTCATTGAATCACCACCGTCCACGTGTCAGCCAATCATTTTGCACTCCCCGCGCTCTCGCAGTTTTGTCCACACCCGAAGAATCGGCTTCGTTACATCAACTCAAGGCCTAACCCCAGTAAATATAAAAATAAATTATACAATAAAAAAAAAGAAAAAAAAAGCCGCAAGCCTAACTGATCTATTTGTTTGCTTCCCGCAATTGTCTACATGCATTCAGGTCCATAAGTCTCATGCAAACTTGAAAATATATAAAGGACTCTTTCGAGGGTCAGTATCTTTCGTGCGGTATATATATGATTCAACAGTTCCATGATATAGAGAGATAGCTACCTGATTAAAATTCTATTGTGGCAGTTTTCATGGTGATTCGTACTATGATCCATGATAGATACTGGTCTATTTTAATAATCATAAGTCGTACCCCGATCAACATAAATCTTCCATGGAAGAATCATATGACATGGGAATGGCGTGATATAAAAAGTCCATTTCTGGTGTAAGTTGAATACTGGTGATGATGTATGAAACGAGACGACGTCTAGGACGTGCTTACAGCGACCGGGGGTGCAATTGTTAACTTTTTTTCATTAATCAGCTTCTTAGAGATGCATAACAATAGTAATGAGATTTTGTTAATTGAACAGATATCATTTTACAAAAATAAAAGTGGGCTATCATTTATGTAAGACCATAGACCTTGGTACCGACGTCTGATATCTAATTTATGGAAGGTATAGGCCTTCAATCGTTATTATCTGATATAATACACCGGCCAATAAGCCCGCACAACACTCTTAATTATTCTCAAGAAGTTTCTCGATTGATAATTCGTTAAGATATATACTTATTAATTCTTATTTTGTTACTTATTTTTCAGTTATATATAACGCAACTTAAAATTTAAATTAGTTTACATAAGTTAAGAAGTTAAGATTAAATCGTTTGAATATTTTTCTTTTTAAAATTTATCTATATTAAAGCTACTTCTAGCCAGTATGGACATTTCACTAGAATTTTTTAAAAAATTTGTTTATAATTTCTAATATTATTTATTTATAGCCATATTTTTAAATATATTTTCATTTATATATATATGTAACATGATGTTTATATATACTCTGAACAAAATTCATGAGAAAGATATATGACGAATGTATTTCAATTAGTATATATATATATATATATTATATATAGAACTTGCATAGGAATATCTCCTTTATATAATATTATAGGTTTCGTGTATATTAGAGCCCACAAGATGAAAAATATAATTGTGTCATGTATGTTTCTCATTTATCCACATGTATGTGCAAGTGGAAAATTTTCCAATATGTAACTCCTGGTACTCGGAGTCCAATAGACCTCATCTAATTTAGATCCGAGTCGAGTCCACTTACTAATAGATAAAGTTTTTATAGCCATGAATTTTCTCCATTGACACGACTTGATCTGACACATTACTTAAAGAAAAGGTGCCGATTATATATGGTACAGTGCAGTGGCGCAAAGTTTCACCTATTAACTAAGATGTTTTAGGTTTAATATTCGTCGTGAGATTACTCGTGCCTTTTTATTAGCTATTAGAATTTATATTTTATTATACTAGGCCCATAAGGTTTCCTTATAATAGAAAAAAGGAATTGAAAACTAATTGAACCAACTCATGTTGATAAACATGCGGTAATTAAGATGGAGTTTCATAATAATTAGATTCTCTATATCATTGCATTCATATAGACATAGATGACATACATTAATTCATCCATAGCAATCGGTAATCCTATTTATTTCTAACTATATCTCGAGCAATTTTTTCACATCCATATGAGAATTTGAACTGCACTTCTCAAGCGTCAAGAGGGTGAAATTTGTGACTCAAAACAAATAAAAATAAAACTCAGCTATTATGAGAAAATATGAAGGTAAGGTCTATCGTATAGGATATATATGGGATATACACTCTTGAATTCTTCCATTTAATTATCTTATAACATCCGAGAAAGTACATCATAAAAAAAAAAGTTTGTGCAATACATTGTTATTTTTGTGCGATGTGCATGCGCCTGGTGTCTTTGGAGTCGGGAGCATAGAGGACAAGCACCATCATCATCAACTATATAAAATTTAAGATGCATTCTTAAGTAATAAATGTTCATTATAAATAATGTTTACTTGATTTCATATATTTATTTTTAATACATTACATTAATTTTTAATCCTGTGCATTGCACATGTTTATTTACATATAATAATTATTCACAATTATATATAATATACTACTTATGAACAATGAGAATTTTCAACAATTAATTTCTAATAAGACTTTAGGCTAATACTAAATGGTTTAGTGACAAGTTTGCACTTGGTTTTATATATAAAGTGCATTGCATATTTATTTAATCATTAATATGTTATGCAGAATCCTTATATACGTTAAATTCAAATATACAAAGTTTATTTTTCAATTTTTTGATAAAAAAATTTCTAATATATCGGACACCATATATTAAAGTCTTATTTAAATCTTTTAGATTTGTAGTTGTCATATAATTCTTTTTTAAAATCTTGTAATAATTATTTTTCAATCAAAATCTGCTCAATAATTTTCTAACTACTTAATTAGTTTAATATGCATTACATAATAATATAACACATATATAAATTATATATATTCAATTCAAACTTATAAGTGTCATCTTGCACATTTTCTTCAATATATTGTATAAAAATTCTTAAATTTAAGCGTTAAATGTCCACTCTTTTTAATATGATCATATAAATGCTTAATTGATTATTTTTGGATAAAAATTATTCAATATCCATTTTTAATATTTTTGGATAAAAATTATTCAATATCCATTTTCACATTGATTTATTGCATATTGCATATTGTGTATATATATATATATACATATATTACTTTTTAGTATAATTATGACATTTATTTATAATAATTATTGCAAAATATAGCCAATTTACTTTACATGTTAAACAATCCAATATCCATTTTCACATTTATTTATCATATAATAATTTTCAAATTAATTGTTCGATCTATTGATACTAATTATTAAAAAATATAGTGAAAGCTATATATAATAGATAATAAATTTCGCAACGTATATGATATTTCTTTATGGACAAAGATTCTAATATTCATAAAAAGAATTAATAAAACTTAAAAGCGATTATAAACAAAATTATTTTTGAAAGAATGTCCTTTTAGTTTAGTAAGAGAGTAAAGGTAGGCTTTTTTTAATTAACTCTCAATGAAATGAGAAATAATAATTTCTTAAATAACCCATTCAAGGAGTATTTAGGCTTGGTTTGAGAGTGTTGTTTTTGATGTAAAAGTGTTGAAGTATAATTGCTGAAAAATAATTGTTGATTTCAAGATAAGTTAAAGTGTTTGAGAGTTAACAATTTGATACTGTTAAAATTAAAATTAAAATTTGAATTGAAAGTAAGTAGACATATTTTTCGTAAGTAGCCATAACCTGTTGGAATAAATCACATTTTCAACCGTAGAAACTAGCCAAATCATGGTTTTGAAAAAATTCGCTAAACATTGCTTCTGCTTAAAAAAACCAATAAAATAAGCATTTATTCATCCGTTACTACATTCTCAAACGAAGCCTTGATGACCTCAAGTGAGGTTTAGATTGAGGTGCATTTATTGACCTCAAGTGAATCCTACTTATGTATAAATTATGATGTACTAGTTATTTGCTTGTGCTTTGTTGATTAGATAAATTTTTTTTCGCATGACCAAATTAATATTGAAATTAATTCAAGTTTTGCACTTTTTATTTATGTGCATAGAAAAATGTGAGCATGGTACATTCTTTGGAATGGATTTAACTAAAAATGGTTAAAAGGAGGTCATGTATGATATATTGGTATTCGTAATCAACTAATTATAATATTATGTCAATTAACAAAGTTAATATCCCTCATTCAATAAATAAATAAAAATCAAAATGAAGTTTGATGTAATAATTATAAATCATAATGTTTTAATATATATGCTTACTTGAAACGATATATTATATATATATATATAATTAAGTGTATGATTATATAAATATTTATCATATTAACTGCATATGAGTAAAACTTATAAATCTTGAGACATAAAGTTATGATGAAACTTTTAAAAATAATTTACTACATTTCATTTATTTAAGTCCTAAGGTTGAATTTTTTCAATATTTACCCCCTATTAAATGCATGAGAGTAAAACTTATATATGTTGATTAATATATAGATATGATAAAAATTTTAAAAACAATTGACTATATTTTATTTACTTAAATCATAAGACTAAGGATGTGTTTGTTTCAATTTAATTAAATAAGTACTTAAAAAAGTTAATTATAAGGGAAAGTGAATAGAAGAAATAGATATGGGAGATGAAAGTCTAAACTACTATCATTAAGTACAAAATCACTTAATCAAATAATTAGAAATTTTTGACTTAATAAAATAAGTCATGTTTTATTTATTGGTGCTCTTTACTCCTCACAAAACTCTTCTCATTCTTATTATTCCTCCCCACTTCTATACATTTCTTCTCCTAATTAATTAAGTGTTTGATTTTTAAGTACTTAACTTATCAAACACCACCTAAATCTTTTTAAACCTATAAATTATTTTTTTTTAAATACAAATTATATTAAAGTAGTTTTTCAAGTATTTGTTTTCTTTCAATATTCTATTAAAGTTTTGCATTTAACGCAATCAAATATATAATTTGTATTTTCCTTACATATAGTATTTATTGAGACATTGACCTTTCTAACCCTACATTATTTCTACATTTAATTTTCTAACTCTATTTATTATTTTGTTGTCAAGTTTATATATACATATATTATTCATTTATTTATTTGATAAATATTTATAATTAGGCCACTATTTAATGCATTTGTATTCAAGTTTATACATATAGATTATTACTTTCATATGTTAATTTTTTATTATCTAAGTGGTCATAATTTCATGAAATTAGTGATATATGGCAAATCGATGGAATGGATTCGAGTGACTTAAGAGAAGACGAGAATTAAACTACAAAATCTCATTTTTCTTAAGTCAAAACTAAGAGGATCTATGAATTTGTGACTCCACCACTAAACCTGATGTCTAACCATCTTCTTATCGCGTGTACTATCGGTAGTAAGTCCCTTTTCTTTTTTTCTTTTTTTAGCTGGATCTATTGGTAAGTGCCTAAGACGTATTTGGATGGATATCCGATCATAATTAAACTTTTAGAGCTCACAAAGCAGTTTGTTGTGAGAAGGGACAAATGCGGAAAACAGAGGAGACATCACATGCACATGAAATTCTAATAAAACAAAGAAAGATAAAATCGAAATACTGGGAGAAAATATAAAAATAAAAAGGTTGTCATATTGGTTTTGGAGTACAAAGATAACAAACCTCTGGCATTGATGATATATATATGTGTATATATATATATATACACCAAATAAATTATTATTATTATTACTATGAGAAATGAAAGTAAATAATCCGTAACTTTATATATCGGTTTGAGGTATATATACTCGACAATCGATGGAAGTCCGACAAGTAAGAACAACGAATACTGTGATATACGTGGTAAAACCCTTTGAGTGAGGGAAACGTTCACGGACAAAACATGAAATTCCACTAGATCGATAAACCAAAGATTACAACGTCGAGATCGCACTCATATTTCCCAGCCCTCGTTACGAGAAGAGCCTCATAGTCTTCTCAACTCTCACAACTCTTTCACTCTATGAACCCTAGAGACTCCAAGAGAGCAAACTCGAGAATTCCTAAGAAAATCATTTGTGATTCTCACATAACGGCTCTCTTCCCAAGACTCCCCCTCTTGTATATATAAATACAAGAATATATCCATAAACTCTAGAATATCTCTTGAATATCTCCTCTCAACAATATTCTATGATTACATGAAATCATGCCCAAAACGGAAACGAGAATGACTATGACCGACTCGCATTGTTGCAGCGAAACTGCAAGTTACTTTGGCAAAACCTCCCATTGTTGCGACAAACTTAATAATTGTTGCGGTTTTTACTGAGAGCAACTCAGCTCGATCCCTTTATCCTCATTTTTAGTTGATTTCGTTATAGTATCCGAGTCTCTGGATTCTCTATTGAATACGATACATGCATATCTTCAACAATCTCCACCTTGGCTCATATTCTGCCAAGTTCACAGCGATTCTAGCCTCAATCTGCTCTGTCACAGTCATTCATGGGTTCCACCTCATTATGTGCGATCGCTTAAGTCTAAGCCACCCTTGGACTTCTCCGAGGTGTCGGGCTTCTTCAGTTTCACTATGGTGCATCCTTCGAAGCTGACTTTTCGACAAGTCATATTCCCGACTTCAGCATCACATAAGACCACCAAATTTGCAAGCTCACAACATTCCCGTGGTCTTAACTGCTCGCTCTGTTTATCTCTGGCTTGCAAGCTATTCCACCGTAGAGATTTCGGCTTCCATTCAGATTTACCCTGAATAATTTCTAGCCAGGCTGAGTTATCGGAGCTTTGGACTCAAGCTCCAACTTCCTTCTAGGCTTTTCCACATGTCCTCAGCATGTGCTATCGATCTATTTAACCAAAGCAGGAACATCAAAAGCCACATTGGTGATAAGGAATTTTAAGGCCTTACCACGCATGTGCAACCTGTGCTTTTTCATCTTATCAGTCTCGAGCAAGTCATCGCCATCCCCGAGTGACTCCAAGTACTTTTCTTCAGGAGTCGACCACTCGATCGTTGTCGTTGAAGTCATTCATTGCATAACATACAAGCCTTTCTGCAACAGTCCCTCTATCACCACGAAAGCGCCATTCGAGATTCTTACGACTCCACCTTGGCAACTATACTTATAGCCTAGCTTGTTAAGTGTACCCAACGAGATCAAATTTTTCTTTAATCCTGGGACATGCCTAACATCCGCCAATAACATCTCACTACTAGAATGCAACTTGATTCGCACTTCACCCATCCCGACAATATCACACATGTTACCATTAGCCATACGGACTTTCATACCTTCTTTAGACTGAAAAGTAGAAAATAATCCTCTATCATGACAAACATGGAAAGTGCAATCCGAATCAATAATCCACGATATACCTGACGTGCTAGATGTAGTAAGAATCTTGGCACCTGCATTCCCGATACTTGTTGCTGTCAGAATATCTCCTTTATACCTTTCCTCTGCTACTACCGCATTCCCTGAGAACTCGCCTTACTTAACTTTTCGCCTTGGCAATCCCTCTTGAGATGGCCTTTCTCATTGCAGTTCTAGCAAATCGGTTTTCTGCCCCTTGACTTGCTCCTGCCACGAGTCCCTTTCTCACTCGATCTTCCCCTTGCTACTAGGCCTTCACCGTTGCCTCCATGGTGCTCCATCACCTTCTTCTGCAACTCCTTCGAGTTCAATGATGCATTGACATCTTCTAAGGTGATGCTTGTCCTACCATATAGCATGGTATCCACAAAACTCTCGTATGCTTCCGGGAGAGAATACTGCAACAACAAAGTCTGATTTTCGTCTTCAATCTTGACCTCTGCATTTGCGAGACCCATCACGATCTGACTAAAGAGGTCCACGTGATCACCTACGGAGGTCCCTGGACTCATCTTTAACTGGTATAATCGCTGCTTCAAGTACAACCTGCTCGTTAGGGACTTCTACTGATTCCAGCTTTTCCCACAATTTCGATGCCGAGTTCTGATCGCATACCTCCCATAAAACTTTATTCAATAGGCTCAACTGGATGACGCTTAGAGCCTTCGACATCACCATATTCTTCTCTGCCAGTGATAGGTCCGCGGACAGCTTCTTATCTCCTTTTAATGCTCCCTCAAGACCGTGTTGCACCAGTAAAGCCTTCATCTTGATCTTCCATAGCCCGAAGTTGTTCGATCTGTCAAATTTGTCCAACTCGAACTTTGCTCCTAACATTTTCACCTGCTCTGAGACCATAGCTCTGATACCAATTTGTAGAGACAAGATGCCGAGCCAGAGGAATTTAACCAAAAAGTAAGAACAATGAACACCGGGATATATGTGTAAAATTCTTTGAGTGAGGGAAACGTCCACGAGCAAAGCAGAGTACGACATCGAGATCACACTCGTATTTCTCAACTCTTGTTACATATCCCAATCCGAGAAGAGTCTTACAATTTTCTCAACTCTCATCACTTTCCCACTCTATGAACCCTAGAGACTCAAAGAGAGCAAACTCGAGAATTCCCAATAAGATTATCCGTGATTCTCACACAACTCCTCACTTCCCAATACTCCCCCTCTCGTATATATAAATACAAAAATATATCCATAAAACTCTAGAATATTTCTAGAATATCTCCTCTCAATAATATTCTATGATTACATGAAATCACATCCAAAACGGAAACGAGAATTACTCTGACCGACTCGCACTGTTGTAGCGAAATCGCAAGTTGCTACGGCAAAACCTTCCATTGCTGCGACAAACTTAATAATTGTTGCGCTACATCTCTTTACTGAGAGCAACTCAACTCGACCCCTTTCTCCTCGTTTTCAGTTGATTTTGTCATCATATCCAGGTCTTCGGATTCCCGTCGAATACGAGACATGCATATCTTCAACAATATCTTGCCTTTTTCAATCTCCAATACTATACCTTTCGTTTTCCCAAGATCAAGATTAATTTCTTCGAAACATCCCCGACATCATTCTGTATTTCTTTAATAGTTATTTAACTTTAACTTGCTTTTTTACGTATTTTTATTATTAATCGATGTAATCTAATTATATTTATTGTATTATATTATTATTTTATTGTTGAGTTCTTTGAAAGACACTGAATGAACACAATGTACTACATTTCATGCCCAATGTTTTGTCTCTTTTAAACCATCCTTGTTTCCAACTGTCACTATCCACTGTCTATTTCTGTGAAACCTAATTCTCTTCTTTTCTATCAATCTTTTCTCCATTAATCTCATCAAATTAATTATTCTTCTCTTATCAGATCAATTGAGTTTAACTTAAATTCTGAGATTTCTCCTATACTTTTATGAGAAGAAATTGGAAATATATTTGCTATAGTATAATAATTCGTTATATATTTATGATAAATGCATATATCTATATAGCAAGTATATGTATATATATATATATATATATTTAAATCAAAGATGAGACATGACCATATACACCACTATAAATGAATAATGATAATTGCTTTTTAATCAACAATGCCTATATTAAGATGAACAATGTATCTGCTTTCACATTATACACAACAGTGCATGCAATAGATTATTTCTTGCACTGTTTCCTTTTCAAAGAAAAAAAGGTGCAAGAAATAAATAAATTGCATCCATTTAATGCACTTGACATTATATTATTATGAGATTGAAGATATGCATATAGATGACACATTTCGGTGGGGAGTCTACTCATTAGCGTGCCACATTAGCATGCAGCCACGTAATTTGGAATTTGATAACTTTATCGTTCTTTTTTTTTTGAAACTTTATCATATCTCATCTCATATATATTATAATGAGCCTTAGATAATGTCATGAGAGGACCCACAAAGTGGTGGCTACATATATATAATATAACCATTAAAAGTAAGAATTAAATAATTGCAAATTTAAAAATATTTGAAATTGAGAATAGAAGGAAAAAAAAAGAAGCATAAATACAAGAACATACTTTTTTGAATATATATATATATATATATATATGGTCATTAAATTAAAAATTAATCGCAAATTTTGGTTAGTATAAAAGAATTATTCCGATAAAACTAGCAACAATAGAATGGTGATGACTCTCATCGAAAAAGAAAGCATTAACTAGATAAAAGTGAATTTGATTATTTTGTTTCCTAATATGAATTGAGAAAAAGCAACTTGGAGTTTTCACATGGATGTCAAGTAATATCAGACACAATCATAAATTTACATGTTTTATAAGTATATGTATATATGTGTATATATATCACAACATCACTGGGGGGTTTAGAGCGGTAGAGGCCAGCCCGAAAAGAACGCGTAAGAAAAGTTAAAAAGTGGCCCTTTTGAGTGTAAGTTCTCAAGTGAAAATGAGACATTTGCTGTACACAAAAGCATATATATATATATATATATATATATATATATTATTGCCCTTCGCCAGTTTTTTTTTTTGGATGAAACGGCCAGTTCATTACTTATCCCCGATGCCATATATGGATTGGCCCATATATGTTACAATATATACCCTTCAAGATAGAGACCTCTCATCATGTCATACATAAAACATAATTCGAGTCCCACACTGTGCTAGCTCCTGTAGTGATATGGTCCGGGACTCCGGAGGTCATCGACACCACCTGCATACAAAAATTATAGAAGTTCGAGAGATCACTTCACATGCCAAGTGAAATCTAATGGATCATGAGATAATATGAATCTAACATAAATAGCATATCAAAGATGTGACTAAATGGGCTGTCCATCGTATAGCTATATATCTCTAGCAATTTATAATTAAGACTGCAATGCATATACACTACTGGACCAGAGCTATATAGCTAACTTGAGATGCCCAATCTATGTGTTTTTTATGAGAAGAAATGCAGGAGAGGGAAATTATATATGGATGAAATATTATGTGTATGCTATATCTGTATATGTAAGAAAGTATATGGGGGTGGTGGGGGAGAAGGAGGTACAGCTGAATTCAGGGGTTGCCCCCATATACTGAAACTGGCCATGCATCATCGAATGGATGGAAATGGCATAGACAGAGACAGTTGCTTCTTATCTCTCCAATTCACAGTCACGCCCTTTCCCTCTTCGTCTCCCTTATCCATGCATGTTCTTCATGCTCATCTCCATTCCGATGCATGCCCTTCGATCTTCTATGCATCATCACCATCATCATGGTAGATCAATCTCTTCAAATATATACACAGGATACCCTACAATCATAATTTTTGAGCAGGAACTGTGGAGTTCATTCATGTGGATGTTATATGCTATGTCCCTATCATCCATAGCATCTTCTTCTTTAATTAGTGCTCAAACGTAACAAAGACACTATATGACTAAATAATGAACTAGTCACATATAATAACAAAGCATAAACGTACACATATGAACTACTACATGCATGATACTTTATAGTTGCTATTGCCTGCTACGATAAATCTAACTGTGAGCATGCAAGTATACATATCGAACAAGTAGGACGTAACGGATGCGAGTATCTTTCCCACGAGGACATATCTAAACTATTGCTAATTACTAAAATTAGAACGGTTGGTTTTTATCCAAACTATCGATTTTCACGAGAGTGGTAAAAGATTAACATTTTGACAAAATTTCAATGACGGTGAAACACCTAGATCATTCGACTTTCCCTTAGGCTTTTCCTAATCCGATCACTTCTTCTCTTGCTATTGACTGATTGATTCTATTGTTAACTTAGGATTTTGTATCTTTTTGCATGTTTTTTGATAGCTACGAGAAAATATCCCCATGTATCAAATCAACTATATACTATTCCTAGGCAATTGACTAGTGAGGACCCATTAAGATTGAATCATAATCGGCTACCTAAGGGGATTGAATATTCCCAATCCTATAGCAAATTAATCCCATTTTTCAACTTGAATTAATCTTATGTTATCTTTTTCGAGCCTAAACCTAGAATCCATCTCCCGAGTTCATCAAGGTTGCTACAACAATCTACTTGTTGATCAGGCAATCAGAAAGCTTTAAGAATGAAATAGAATAAACAAATTCAATCAATTAATAAGCAAGGAAGTAAGATCACGAATTATGAATAAACCCTAGGTTCCATTGAAACCCCAAGCAAAATAAATTTAGCTCATGATAGTTGTGTTCAATATGAAGAGTTAAAGAGAAACATAATTGAAATACAAAAGAGTAAGAGAAGAATTGAAGAAAACTCCGCCGATGTCGGGCTGTAGTCGTTTCCGATCTTCCCCTTTGTCTCTTCCGCAAAAGTGATGCCACTTTCCTCTCCATCACGTTCTGTTCGGCACACCCCTTTAACAATACCCAAAGTCCCCTAATATTAACCTAAAATCTCTCTAAAACAATTTCCTAATTTAAATCAAAAGAAATCTCAATAATATATATTCTCTTCTTTGCTCTGATTCTCAAGCTCTTCCCATCTTATCTTCCTTTCCAAGAACGTCTCCAGCTTGTTTAATTGCTAGAAATAGACCAAAGAAACTCAAAGTTTGCTCTGAAGCTCGAGCGACAAAGTGTGCTGCATTACAGTTAGAATGTGCTTAGGCACAGAACAACTGAATCTAATTAGGCCAATCTGATCTTCTGTGCTGAGACACGGTTGAAAGCGTGTTTAGGCATTATCCAACTGATGCTAAATCTCATCGTCCATGATGATTCCAAAGCCTCCATGGTAATCACCGGATCTCTCCATGATTCCAAAGTTGTCCCTAAATTATTATACTCGAGATCAATAGCAAGAAATCATGGGAAACTCAGAAAACCAACTTAAAATGATTCAAAAGTAAATAAACCTATCAAAACCAAACTCAAACTAAAACTAAACAAAAACCATCTAAAACAAGAAAAATTCTAAATTCTAGCGACCAATTTTAGTCCAAAATATGATCTTCTAACTCGCTTTTCACCCGGTTATCACTGCCCACACACATTTATACATAAATTCATACAAACATAGTAATATTAGTTGACCCATTCTCCCAAGTGTCCCATTTCCATTTCACCATCTCGCATTGATGACCGAATCCCATGTGATGATGCGACCTCTGTCGCTGTTGTCTAAACTTTGATGGCTAGCTCCTCACAGCTCTCACTAATTCAAATTCATTGGAGATTTTTAAATTATTAATTGCGCCATACGTCATTCTCTCTCGCCCCGGCCATCCCCATACACTACGCATGTATGAGCGCATATATATAGCGAAAAGTTAGTATCACAATACCCGGAAAAATATTGACGCTTCCACACTTTAATATGTACTGTCGACTCGATCATCGTGGATATTTTATCTTTTCAGTTGGTGATTGTCCAAGAGTTGCATTTTATTCTCGTAGATGGCACATATATCACGTGACCAATTCTTTGGCCAAAACCCTTGTTGGCCGAGGTAGCTAGTTCTAAAAGTTTGGACAGAAAATTGCATATACCATCACTTTAATGAATATACACGCATGATGGCCATCCAACCTAGGGGAGCATTAGCAACACAACAAAAGCCAAGAAGGAAGGAAAAGGAAAGGAGAGGGGGGGGCGGGGGCGCGGTGGGGTGTTCAGGAAATGGGTTTTTGCAGAAAGGGGAAAAGGAAGGAATAGCCATTTCACCAGAAAAGATTCGACCAGAAGCTTGATAGCAAAGTGAGAGCTCCCCCCCTCATTCAGCATAAACAGTAACCAATAGAAATACGACCCTTTTCCTACCATTTTTTTTTCCTGGAGAAAATAATATAAATTGTATTATTGTGCCCTTTTCTGGCTATTAAAGAGGGGGGAAAAAGGAAAGAAAAATCCAACCGTTTGGAACTAGTTAATAATGGCAATTACCCGACAAAATGAGTGTAATAATATATGTAGTACTGGTACATTTCCTTGCTTAATACCAAGAAGATGTAGCTGGGTTTGAAATTTATCGATGAGACTTTTTGTGGATGCCTTTTGATAATTTCATTCTTCTATTTGTTTACTAGGTTCATGATCCTCCACCTAAAGAAAAAATCTAATTATAATTTACCCAAAAAAAAAAAGAAGAAGAATACATGGCCGTGTGACATATAGAAATATATATATTCTCTCTATCGGCCAAAAACATTTTCCGACCACCCACCGACAGTGAAAGCAACGTAAGATTGGCAGCTCTCCTTATTCCGCTCTTGAAATGGGCCACTTGAGCCCCTGACAATTTGGACACTGTCCTTTTAGGCCCAACCCCACATTGCATAGACATGTTGGGGTTGAGGCCTGGCCGGTTTTATCATATAAATTTTATTTATTTATAATAAAGAAAGAAAGAAAAAACAAAAATAAATCCCCATCCCCGCTGTTGCCATTCACGGCCCACTCTCTTCGCTATAGCTATCGGCTACTGGACATGCATATATTGAATAAGCTATTAACTAGTGTGTCTGTGTCTGGCCCCCCCCAAGAAGTCCCATTTGGTGCGTGTTTCAATGAGCTTTACCGGCAACGATACCGATGACTCCTCGTGGTCCTAGGCCCCGCCCTGCCTCCCCTTCAATTGGACCTTTCCACTCCTTAAAACAAATGTCTTTACATGGTACCCTTCCATTTCATCGTCCCCTACCACATCAACGAGAGTTATAGTCAAGATGTAACTCTAAAATTAAAGATTTAAAATTGTAACCATGAACTTGGTGATATTTTAATGGGTCGATGGGGGATATATTGCTTGCTGATAACACTTCTGAGATTATCGTATTTCTCTCTGTTTTTTTTTTTTTGGCATTAATTAAATGCAGGGACAGTGGCAAGTGGGCGCGAACGTACCATTGGGATGCTGATGTGTACATCTGTTATCATGTGGGTTCGCATGTGATGAGAGAGGACGAGGCAACGCAGGCATAAATGTTGCTTGCAGTGCATGTACATGGAAGTGAGAGACTTGGTTCATAGGCAGGCTCATTAAAAGTACAGGGAACACGAAAGACCCAGAGTTTGGGAGGTCCAATAAAAGGAGTCGAACTCGAACACGACATGTAATTTTACCCGGTCCGCTGTAATTTTGTCACTTCTTTGTCGTACCGATTGGGCCGACCGAAGGATGTCATTGGCTATCAATTCATTAAAGACCTTTTCTTTCATAGGAACTGTCACTGTGAGTGGACACAAAAAGAAGCAAACACTTGCTCTGAGCTGTCATAATCCATTCGCGGTTGCTTGGGGTAGCACTGTTGGGGAAGGTGGTGCTGGGCCTACAACTCTCACATGCCGAATTTGGGCTCCGATCAGGGTACTTCCTTTCAGGCCCAATAGGTCCACAATGCCGGCCTGCTCATATTTAACGGGCCAAGGCCCATATGGGGTTGGGGCCGAGATTACCAAATCTCAAACGAAATTTTCTCAATTGAAATATTACTGCTTATAAAAAACAAGAAAAAAAAAAAGAGAGAAGAAGTTCATGCATGCATTTTTTTTTTGTTTTTTTGGTGTGCGTCGTGGTATCGGAAGTATAGATCCAACTAATTTGGGTCAAGTTGGAACCCACTAACTAATAAATCTCTCCCAGATATATGTCTTTTCAATTTACGAAATTTAAACTTCAAACCTTATATAACGGGAGCAAACAGTCAGCCATTTAAACCAAACATTTAGCTCATATTCATAGATCTCCTCTGATGCACCTCCAGCCCCTGCTTGAGAATCACAATATATTGAACCGACCATCCAAGATAATCACAATTCACCCGAGACACTTCTGATTTATCCAAGATAATCAGGACTCACCCATTTGAGAGATTTGAATTGGAGACATAATTACGAATCATAATGTATTGAAGTGACTATCCAAAATAACGACTCGCCTTTTCTAGATAATCATTCATTGAAGTAACCATCCAAAATAATTCCAACTCACCCAAGACACTTCTCATTTATTCTCATGACCCACCCATTGGAGAGATTTGATTGAAAACATTTCCTATCAATTCTTTTCCTCGTCGACAATGAGTACCATTTAAATCTCCATCTGTAATTTGCTGGATTGAGTACCATTTAAATCTGTAGTTTGCTGGACTGAAGGCAGCTGGGGATAGACCGAGGGGGTTGAGACGGCAATCATTCCCTCTGAATTTTCGATGTTCAATAAAAATTTATGTATTATTATTCAATTTGTGATGAAATCCTAAGGCTTGGCCTCTTAATTCGAAGAAATTACTCTCTCATTTTCTCCCTTAAGGAGCTCATCCCCCTAAATCCAATTCGCGAGACCATCCTTAGAAACAGTCATAAGGGTATCACAACCGTTGGATCAAATCAATGATTTACTAGTGGTCCGGCTCGTCTCGTTCAAGCTAGGGCCCACTAACCTTATAAAGAGAATTATTATTAGGGACCCATTCAGATGATGGCCCCGAGGGATTTCCTTATCGACTGATTGCATCGCATCAATAAACTACGACAAAGCTAAACATTATCTGAGTACGTATAATTAATTATTAATTAAGGGGAAAAAAATAAAGGGACAGATTCAACATTGATCAGAGCGATCTTCGATGTCAGGACATTTTTATAATCAGTACATAACTAATTAATTAGTACAAAACTATGCCCTAATAATCAATCCACTCACCCAAATACAATACATTGCATCATCCCATCCAGTATCAGATCCCGCCCAGTCCACTCCAAACGGGAAAGAAGTTATTATTATTACATTAAAAAGAAAATAAGAAAGAAAAAAAAAAAAGAAGGTAATATACATATGGGACGAACACGAACTTCAGGTCAGATTGCCCACAGACCAGACCAGACCAGACCAGACCAGAAGGTCAAAGATCTGGGCGGCAACCGAAGTCGGAGGCGAGCCGGGAGGCGATAGCGGAGTGGTACATGGCGTCGTGGAACGATGCCGTGTCAACGGTCATCATCCTAAGCTGACGCGCCTTCTCCTCTGTGAAGCCGCCAGGAGCGATCCGCGATCTGGCCGGAGAACTGGGGCCGAGGGCGGATCCCCCGTCTGGATCCCTGGTGGACTTGGTGATCGGCGAGGAAGAGGCGTCGATGTAATCAGGCTCGGTGGACCAGCCGAATAGCGGGGTCCACCAGCCGGCGGAGGAGGCTTTCCCATTCCTGGTGGCGGCTTGATCGGGCCTCTGGTGGCCGGAAGAAGCGCTGGCCCGGACAGGGATGGGCCTGAAGGGAATGAGATTTGTCGCCATTCTGGTAGGAAGAAAAGGGATTATCGAAGAAGGAAAGGGAGGAGAGAGTGGTGGGCTGGGCGGTGCTGTGCTGCGCTGTGTTGGGTTTAAGGAAAAGGCAAAAGGAAAAGGAAGGGAAGGGAAGGGAAAGGGCACGAAGGAGGAGGAGCGGGCGACAGGGACGGCTTTAAATAAAGGGAAGAAACGGATAAGATCAGACACGTGGAGGTGACGAAGGGACGCGTTGGTTGTGGGGGGCCCTTTTATTCGACAAAATTAACAATTTGGTCCCCGAAATATATACATCATGGCAAGTTCGTCCCGAAAATAAAATATGTGTACAAATTGGTCCGGACGTTGCAAACATTAGGACGAATTGGTCCTTCCGTTTGAAAACATGAGAAGTCCCTGACGGAACTTCATGAAGATGGCGTTAACGGCCACTGTTCATCATCCCTCCCGTTTACTTCTTCCTTCCTCCCGCCCGAATTGTCCCCTGTTTCTGCTGTCTTTCGCTAAAATTCAATCAAACCCTAATTACGCTAGAAATCTTCAAATTCTGGACAACGGCTCAAATTCGATCAAGCTAGCTTCGTTATGAAATTGAGAGTGTCGGCCGTGAGGATCGTCGAGGAGAGCATCGGCCATTTGCTTCGCCGAAATCGAGATCGTCGAGGAGAGCATCGGTTCCCCATCTTCTGGTATAAATACTCAAGTCACCTGTCCATTTCCTCATAAGTTGTACAAATCCCCTCAAACATTACTCTTAACGTCATAGGGTCTCCCTTGATCTCATATACATAATTCTTTTGTCCTTCTGTTGTGGTGAAGGCTCTATTATTTTTCTTCCTCCAATCATGATTGCAGTAAGTATAGAACTTACATGCGCATTGTTTATTGTTTTGAACATGTAAAATAGTCTTCTTCAGCTTACAACTATGATGGCATGTCCGGGGCAGCAAGGCATCCTTTCCGTCTTAGACTTTGATTGCAAAACAATAAAAAATAATTCACTACGCAAGACTTTGTCTACTCATATGTTGTCCAAAAAATGGTTGCCAGAGAACAAACTCTTTGTTTTTTATTCTTACTCACTAGGCGATAGACAAGATCAAGAGGATGAAGAGAGGAGAGTTCTTGAGGATCAGAGCAGAGTGGATAGCAGTTGGAGCTCTATGCTAACTCAAAAGGCCGAAAATGAAGAGCCCACCAAGTCTTCACTTCTGCCTCCATATGTTCACCCTCTTGTGAAGAAGTCTGCAAGTTCTTTGAGCAGCAAGAGTCTCGAGGTTTGTACTGAGAGCCTTGGTTCTGAGACAGGCTCCGAGAAGTTCTTCCCATCTTCTTCCTCAGAGTTGGAATGCACCATCAGACAGGAAGGTGAAGATCTCGACGCTGGCGAAGCAAATGGCCAATGCTCTCCTCGACGATCCTCACGGCCGACACTCTCAATTTCATAACGAAGCTTGATCGAATTTGAGCCGTTGTCCAGAATTCGAAGATTTTTAACGTAATTAGGGTTTTATTGAATTTTGGGGGAAGAAGAAGGAAACGGGAGGGATGCTGAACAGCGGGCGTAACGCCATCTTCATGAAGTTCCGTCAGGGACCTCTCATGTTTTCAAACGGAAGGACCAATTTGTCCTAACGTTTGCAACGTCCGGACCAATTCGTCCTAACGTTTGCAATGTCCAGACCAACTTGTACACATATTTTATTTCCGGGACGAACTTGTCGTAAGATGTATATTTCGAGGACCAAATTGTCAATTTTGTCCCTTTTATTCTTTCTTTCCTTTTGCACTTTTCACCGGCTACTTGTTTGAGTTCTCTCTCGCCCCTTGCCCGTTCGTTATTTTTTTATTTTATAAATTAAACTACTTTTGCTCTTCCAAGAAATTCTTTATTAACTTACAAACACACCGACCAGATTCAAATTATTTGTCCACTAGTAGTCCTTCAATTTCAGAGCAGATTCTAATAAAGCTCTTTTCTTACATTTTATTTATCAATCTTGTTCCCATGGCATGCCCTATGTCTTTGTTAAATTTAACTCATCAAATATCGTACATCCTTGAACTGCAATGTTTGATTCATCCATTTGATTATTTTTTAAGAAGAGAAAATCGATGATGCTAATGCTCTACGGGACCCCTAGATCGTATCGGGAATGATTTAAACTCTGGCATTCTCCGTATATTGACTCCCAGCATTTTATCTTGCGCACTTTGTCATCTTAATTTGTCGTTCCCCCTCAATCACTACTTTTAATACGCTTTGCTGTTAATTAAGTTTTGAGGTCCTCCGTTCTCTAGCAAAGTAGACAAGAAGACACATTAAGCACGTACTAATGTGGTGAATAGGGCTAAAAAGCTCATGTACATAGTTGTTAACCAACAAAGATTGGTTCAAGCAATTTGAGGATCGTTCCCTTTAAATAAGATCTTGGATTTGAATTTTGTGGATGGAGAAAATCATTGATTAAGATAATTTTACTCCTTAATAGTTCGACCCCATTCAAACCGAACTAGTAGGGAGCTGTTAGAGTTTCGAATACTGGGATAACACCAAATATATATATATATATATATATATATGTATGTAGATCTTCCTTTCCTAAATATGGGTTGAGATTCGACCGCTACCAAAGTACAGGGACTAATGGTGATGGAGCTCCTTTTTTTTTTTTTTTCCTTACGTACCCGAAATTATTTCTTAGATATTAATAGGCGTGCAGATTTGGGATTGCTAGGACTTTTCGGGGGCGAAAACTGGGCTGAGTTTCGACCAAATTTCATTGTAATGCAGTATCATTGATGATCGCTTTCCTTTGCAAAGAAGCAGGAGCTACAACAAAATCTCAGATCACTTTACATATGGCAACTAAGCAATTGAATTTACTTCATTATGAACTTACGACTCGAGAGTGAGGTTATTACGTTCTGCATTATTCAATTGAAGCATATATTATTCAATTATAAAAGTTGGGGAAAAATTGTAAGGATGACTCACGTTAGACAGATGAAGTATTTATTTACGTAACCTTTTATCTAACTGCCAATAGAAATATAACAAATGACATTTTGCCTTTTTGGTAATCGAACCCGCCCTAATGGAAAGAAAATAAGACTAATTTATATATAACGAGTATAAATTGTTACATTGAGTAACATGGTAATTCATGAGTTGATGATATCTATTATAATATCGAGTAGTTGCTCTAATGTGTGTGCGCTTCGATAAAGGTAGTGGAATCTCATTGCAAATCAAACTTGAATGTGGGAGCCATTCTTACAAGCCCTGTTCATAATGTTGTAATAAATTAACATAATAAAAAGGTTCCGATTTCCCTCGTCACGTTTCTATAACATACGTAGATAACATAGTATTGTCATATATTACATTAAACTGACATATGCTTCCTGGTCTCAAAGGTAATGAGTTATTGGGCTGGGCCTCTAGGTGAATCCAATCACGCTGAAAATGGAAGGAAGGTCCATTTAGTCATGGATCCACAGTAGGTTTCCATATGGGTTATTAATGATCATATGCCATCAAAAGTTGGGCCCATAGACGGGGAGGGGGGAGGGCCCAGATTGCTTGAATACGAATAGGATTGTTTTTGTGTTATCAAACTTGCGGAAAACGGTTGTTGATATGTAGTAGTGTGTTTGACAGGTATATATGCATGGTTCTTTATTTTCAAGGTCCACACGAGACATGTTTGTGGAGTACATAACGACTCGAACAAGAATACGATCAGTGTATGCTTCGGTTGGGTCATTCTCGATACTCTTTTAAAAGGGTACGCAAAAGACAAGTCCATAGTGGGTACGTTATGAGCATGCAGCATGCCAAGAAAACTAGCTAGGGGTCTCTCTGTTGATAATTAATGTTACATCAGTACCATATCAAGTATACGAAACTTTCACTTACACTCATGACACGAATTATACAAGCATCAACGGACGTAATGAATCAGTCTAGCTAGCTATAAACGCAAGTTAACATATATCTACATAATATAATATCTACCACCATACATGTGTATCCGTTGTGATCCACTCAATGGATAGATCACGAGAGCAAATGTCAAAAGTGTTTGGCCAAAGTTATTCAAAGAACTCAAATTTGATGGCTAGTCCCTATCATCCCATTGGAATGGAATTTGAATGAATTTGAATTGAATTAAGCTCATCTTCTCTGGGAGCTAGGCCATGATTGGGGGTCCACCCAATAACAGTATACTATTACTACATATGATATGAGACTGAAGCTAGCAATTTGTGTCGTGCTGTCTTTATACGGATTGTGTCTAAATGAATTCGTGTAAAAAATGCCTAAACTCGAACACAACATGTTTATTGCCGGATTGAAATGGATCTACCTACTTAACACGTTTAGCTAAACATGTCTAATTGGGTACATGTATATAAACCTATACGATACAATATGAGTTCCTGGAATGAATTCTTTCCTACCATATTTATACGATTAGACATGATTAAACATATTTAACCCAATCAAATTGTAAACACAAAATAAATTAGGCACAGTAGTGTATTAATTAACAAAATACATGCATTATCCAATGAATATATCACTCCATACTTGGTCTAAATTCATAAACAGGTAAGTAGGTTAATGTGTTCAGTAACTCGAGAGTCTAATCATATTTATATGGGTTACATGAATTCAACCCGTTAAAATACCATTATTTATGCAAGTTACACGGATGTTTAGTCAAATCCGAACTCGTTTCATCCCATAATGTATCCATATCAATCCCGTGCTAGAAATTGCCAACCCCATGTCAGACTATATATATATATATATATAGCCCTCACATGCGGCCATTTGACACTTATGTACGGAGGAAGGAACCCCCTAGCACAAAGACAAAAGTCTTTTCAAATCGGGTCAGTTTCTTGAGACTCGTCAACAGCCTTCAATCATTTATGTATACATACATATATATATATATATAGAGAGAGAGAGAGAGAGCTACTGATACCGGTAATTTTGGATTCTCCATCTTCTGTAAATACCGAGGCAATGCTAATTTCATGAAAGCTTATTGCTAAGCAACGTTTATTATATTATAGGTAGTTGTAAAGAGTGAGAGTTATATGGTGCGTTTGATTTTAGAGTTAAAATAAGTTTGATTTTGATTTTGATTTTAATTGTGGAAAAGAACAAATTAGATGAGATTATAAATTTGACTTGGAAAATATGTATTTTTATTGTGTAGTGTATTGAATTAAAATCAAAATCATGATTTTAAAATCAAACTTACAAACCAAACGGGACCATAGAATCTGGAATAAGTGCTTAGCTATGCAGTTTGTGATTTTACGAGATCTGCTGGAGTCGAGGATTTATATGTCCATGTACGTACAAATGCTCATACATATTTGGCAAAATATGGAACTTCTTCTAAATTATTGCATTGAAGCTAGCAATACTACGTTCACTTCCCTTATCATTCCTTGGCATCAAACAATGGCACGCATGCATTAATTATACTTTTGGATTGAGTTTCTCATCTTTCAGAATAGAAGAGAGAATTGAATCAAGCCGGGTTCAGTAATTAGAGCTACAAGTTTATATATATACCTTAAATTTTGTATTGTCCTCTCATGTAGAGTGTACATACATATATGCACATTACATTTTTTTTGTTACAAGGAAAACTCATAAATTTAATACAATTAAATAAAAATCTCAATAAACAGGTACAATTAATCTCACTAATACTGATGAGAATCGAACTTGAAACATTTTCATTCTTATGCGAGGACGGTGCCATTACATTATGCTCTCTTTCTCTATACACGTGCCGACATTTACCGACATAATATAGCACCCTCTCCTAGCTAAGTGCCTGCACATATCACCTGAGAAGGTCTGCGGGAGCGGATACAAACTTGGGTCAAGAAGGACATCCAATAAATTTCCTTCACATGGTACAGTGTCCTCAATCATGGTCAATCATCCTAACTTTATTCTATTGTCTTTTCCTTTTTAATTTTTAATTTTTATTATATATATATAGGTTAAACAATCTCGAATTGAATTGAATTTATATATACTAGAGCAAGGTGTTTGATATCAAAACTCGGAACGTCTAGTTATTCAGTTTCATACTGTATTACAAACATGCCTGTAACCTAGATGCAATGGCAGATACGAATATCACTGGTGACCAATCACATGAAATTTACATTATATTTTTATATAGGTATGCATGCACCAACACTTGGCTCCCAATAAAAAAGCCAGTTATCACCATAATTAAGTAGGCTTTAAGTCTTGTTTTTTAGTAATCTTATAATCATTACTTAAACGTTGATGGAGGCTATAGCCCAACAAATATTTTTAGATTGTTGGAGATAATATTTTGTACTAGCTAGGAAATAGAATAAAAAGAAAGGAGAGGAGAGGAGAGGAGAGGAGAGAATATTAGTAGATATTGAAAAGTGTGGTTATGGACCAAAGTCACAGAGAAAATTATTTTCCTCGACTAATTCAAAGGTAATTATATAAAATAATTGGGCTCAATAAGATAATTAAAATAAGAACTAGATAATCTCAAAATCTAAATTAGATATACTGAAAATTTCTATATATGTATATATATATATATATTATCCTGCAAAAAAATAAGAAGAAATTCTCTGTGTATATATTAATTAACTTAATGATCGATACAATCTTTTTCTTTTAGGTAATGATAAAATCTTATTTTCTAATATTTTATATTCAGTCATAAGGAGATTCATAGGACTAGTATAATGAAAAACAGAAATAGATAATTTAACAGAACCATGGGTAGTCCACCATGAAAATAATATGAAACTTCTAAGTTATAAGGCGAAAACACATATCGCTCCATTTCTCAATATTTTATTTTAAAAATAAAAGATTATCTCCACCTTATGAGAAGACTAGGTTTGAATAAGGGCTCTTTCTAAAGAAAAAGGTGCGAATGAGTGGTTTCCTAAATTTCCATAATGCACCAGAAAGGAACAATGCACGTCACATGGTTGTCTAGTCGAGCTATAATATGTTTATATATATATATTCCTGATTCTACGAAAGCTATTGAAGCTTGTTGCCTTGCCTCCTATGATTGAGTTTGAGGGTTATTTCAGCAGTTATAGCACATCAATGGTCTTGTTTTGGCTAGGCAATTCTTTTTGGACAAATTCGTGGCGTTTCACATGGCCTGGGACCAATTGCACGGAGTCCTATAATTTCGGGGTTTCTTTCGAAATGACACTATAATCAAGGCAGAGACATCATGCAGAATATTGAACAATACACTTAGCTCCTTATTTTTCATAATAATATCGACAAATATTTCAAGAAATTACGGTAATTAGGTTATCTGATATTAATTGTTACACTCATTTTCATTTTTCAATTTTAATTAAATTAATAAGGTCCACCAATACGATGAAAAGCATATGGTACACGTGCTAGATGTGGCAAAATTAAGATGGGAGTCCAAATGTTGTCAAATTTCAATCCATCTACTTACATATATGGAGGTAGTGGGACTCAATTGATGGATATTATAAATACGCCAATACAACGAAAAGCATATGGTACATCTGTTAGATATGGTAAGATTAAGGCAGAGTTCAAATCTTGTCAATCCGTTCAACTTTTTTTTTTCTTGTATTTATATGGAAGGTCCATGACTTTAGTATAATAGAAATTTTATTAGATAATAAAATAATACCGAAATGAGAATCGAACTTAGTAGCTCTTAATTATTAAGAGAAGACTTGCGTCTTCTATTTACCCTACGTGCACCCTCTTACTCCGTCAATCCATCCACTTACATAGAGGGAGTGAGACTCGATTGAGGGATGTAATAACCTATGCCAATGCGACTAAAAGCATCCGATACATACACTACAAGAAATTGACCCTTTCGCGACCTTTCTCGGGTGACGTTTACAAAAGTGTCACGAAAAATTCTGTGTGGAGGACTTTAGGCGATGCTTTCACGAAACGTCGTCATACGTTTTACCTATGCCGAACTTAAAGAAGCGTAGTAAACATTTACAAAAAAAAAAGTTTAATTTTTTTAAAAAAAAATTGAAAATACCTTGGACCACCCTTGAAAGCGTGGGCCAAGGGCTAAATGGACAACTATGGACGAAAGGGTACCTAGGCCGATGTTTACAAGCGTTGCCCAAAGTCTTAAATTTTTTTAAAAAAAATTGTGCAAAAAATTTCTCACCCAGCTAAAATTTTGAAATCTAACCAAATGCATACTGGCAATGCGCTGTTAATGTTGATAGATCGTGTTCAATAGAGTCAGGTATGGTTTTGGTCCCTGAAAGATACCAGGGCCAAGGGTTTGGTCCCTTAAAAAATTTTGCCTCGGTTTTAGTCCTTCAATCATCATTCCGTCAGATGTTTTAGTCTTGCCGTCTTCTTGCGCGTGCCAACCGTGATGGAAATCTCATGTGGCGGCTGAGCTGGACCTAACTCCGTTAATGACCCCCAAATTGCCAAAAACGATGTCGTACAAGCCTTTGACGTACAATATATATATGACTAGGTTGACATTTACTCTTCACAAACTTTAAACTAGGATCAAATAACTTCACAATGGTTAATCTATCAAGGCTAATTCATACATGATAACTTGTACCTTATGATCCATTATAGATTTTGATTGAATTCGATATACATACAATCAACCTGTTAACTTGTTAGAAGCTAGTTGATATTGTCGATATTGATAAAATATTGATTTTATTAATAGTCTGATAACTTGCTAATAACTTTTATCATAAGATAAAATGTGCGATAACTTTCTAATTATAATTAAGTATTCAATCCCGATATATTAAACCAATTCAAGTCGAGTTTGGGTTTGAGACTTTGAAAATCACACAAGCGGACTCACTCAATTGATCCCCTTAATATGAATTCGATCGTGTTTGTTAATGTCAACACCCCATTTTGGTCCACCTTAGCAAAAGGAGGGCAAAATCGTCATTTTTTTTATTCACGTAAATAGAATATTTTCAATTGATCGCCTGAACATTTTCGTGAAAAACACCTTTCAAAATATTCTTGGATTCCACGCGCATCGTCGTCAATTTTCAAAATCCGGGACGAAAACTTGAAATCAAAAAATATTTTATTGCACAACATTGATACATGAATTTTTCTGAACACAATGCCGATCCCGGATCATTTTTCCGACACCTAATTGGAAAGACGATAATTTCAATTTTTATGTGCGTCAATTCAAATTTTTGAAAAAAAAAATTTGGGCGGGGGGTCTGATTGGCGTCAGATCGGTCAATTCGGCATCAGACCGGTTTGACGCCCTCAAAATTTCTGACTGTTTCATTTTTGCCCCTATCATTTCCTTCTTTCCATTTCACCCCCTATTCTTTTCTTCCTTTTCCTTTCCGCCCCCGCCTTTCTTTCCTTCTTTTCTTTTCTCCCCCTCTTCTTCTCCTCTTCTTTCACTGACGTCCCTCTGCCACCTCCGACACGCCGTGGTTGCCCACCCACCACGATCGCCTGCCACAACTGACACGCTCATCCACCACGGCACCGCTTGCTTCCCCGGCACGCTCCCTCGACCGCTATCTCTCCCTGACGGTGCCGCTCTCATTCTCTCTCGGCTCCCGACTCTCGGATCGGGCGAGCACTCTTGAAATCTCTCCCTCTCGCTCCCGTTTCTCACCCGAAACAAACTCGCGATCTCACCCCGAACAAAACCCCTCTATTTCCTCCTCTCAATTCCCCCGATTTCCGGCGATTGAACTCGGAAAATCCCTCGCTGGAAAACTCAAAACCCTCGCCAAAAACCTGAAATTCCTCTCGATCCCGACCGACCCGAGTCTCGTGACGCCCCTCCTGAGCACGGCGTAGCCCAAGCAGTGCTCGCCGCCATTTCCCGCTCCCTCTCGCGCTGTCGCCGCGGCTCCCATAGGCGGGAACCGCAGTCAGTAGCCGTCGGAACCCCCTCTTCGCCCGTCTTCGTCTTCTCCGGCGTTCTCCCTCTCACGGGCTCGGCCCATCTTTTCGGTTTGTGCAGGTCTAGCCTAGTCGAGTCGGCCCAGGACGATCGGCCCAGTCCAATCCAGCTGAGGCGATCCGACCCAATTTGCCCGACCCGTTCTGCCTAGCCTGGAACTCAGCCCGGAACGCATGGATCCAGCCCGTTTGGCCCAATCCGTCCGAGGCCCAAAGCCCTCAGCGGCCCAGCGCTCCCTGCGACCCAGCACCCCCCGCGGCCCAATCCTTCGCGATCCGGCCCGGCCCAACTCGCAGGGCCAGCGTCCTTCCCGCTGGTCTGCACTGTTCAGACCGTCTCCAATCCTATCCGACTGCACGGTTTCCGGTTTAAACCAAGACTAGGTATTTTATCCCTACTTAGTGGCATGCGTAGGGCTCAATTTGTGAATAAACTCGATGATTGCGATGATAATTTGTGATTGTTGTGTGAAAAATAAATAAATAAATGCGAATAAGGAAAAGAGGAATCAAAAAAATAATTGTTGTTCTAATTAAATCGATGAAAGCACGAATTGGAATTTTTTTAATTACTCGACGTTAAAATCGGTTATTTGAAGCGAGAACGAATTCACAAAAATCAATCTCATCTTCACTCGGCTTTAAGGGAATTAAATCGATTAAATACATCAAAACTGGTTTAATTAATTTTTCGGACTTAAAATTGACAGATTTAAATTCCGTCGTGACTAATTTTGCTTATTTGTGTACACATGTGAATAATTGGATATGCTTTGATCGAAATCCCGCACGAATCGGCTAATCACGTAAACATGACATTAAAAGACATAACTCTCTTGCATTCACACGTTCATCGAATTTCATTTACTTTGTCTGCTTTCGCTGTTTTGTCTGTTTTCTGTTTATTTATTGCGGGTCGAGCCCGAATTCCTAGGATACGATATACATGGGGTCCAATACCCTCTCTTGTCAATCACGGGGTCCAACGCCCCCACACACCTAACGCGCGTAACCCGAGTGCGAAATCGGGTCTTGTTTCGACTTACTGCTTCGCTCCTAGTAGTGTCTATTTGGAAGACGACTCGGATCGGGGTAAGTAAGTAGCGGCCGGACATGACCCGGGAGCTCGACCGATCCTACGGCTATCAAGAGAGTCATGTGACTCTTTCGCCATCCGTTGGTTCGGTTGGACCCGACCCCCGGCTATGTGAGCCCGCGTTACTTTTAATTTCGATTTCTTTCATTTGAAACAAACGGTGAGCGCAAGTGGAATATTGGTCGAACGTGAGTCGATCGGGATCTATTTTATTGTAACTTGTACTATTTATTTGAGAGTACATTGTGAGGTATTTATTTGTACATTCATTTATGTAATGATCCCGGTCGACGAGCGTAGAGTTTGAGAGTCGGAATCGATCGACTCGGTCTATGAGTCCCTTAGACGAGCGAAACCACACGATTCACAGGTCCGGTCCACACGATGAACCAAACATCATAATTCGGCTAGCCAAGATGCGAGGATGGTGGACCGACCCTTTGACTCGGGAATTCGCTTATACTAATTCACGGTGTCAAAACGAGCAAAACGAGCGAAGCTTAATCAAGTGGTAAATAAATAAAAATGGCAAACCCTAGACAAACTAGAGTACCGATAGGGCGTGCGGGATATAAACCTGCATGGAACAGAACCCCAGAATCCGGAACTTCGGGTTCCGCAAGACCGTATGCCTTAGCAATTAGGTGTACCTCGTACCCCTAAACCCGGGTGACTCACGGGCCCTCAATCTTTGGGTTGTAAACAGGTAATAGCAACTCCTTCTCATGCGTATTTGTCACGCGTCCCCACGGAAAGGTAGACACTCCCAAGCTGTGCGATAGCGCACGCATGCGTGCCCCGACGAGACGAAATTCCAGTGCGCTCAGTTAAGGAGGAGATCGAACCCTATGATCTCTTATATATTTCATGCTTCTTAACTTTGAAGTCAAAATTTTAAAACCCAATTAAATACGTACTGACAACTCGCTGTGAACAAGTTGACAGTATATATAAATATATATGATGGTTAGGTTAACATTCACTCTTCACAAGCTTTGAAGTATGATTTGGATGACTTCACAATTGTTAAATTTGTTGAGACTATTTCATACATGGAAGCTTGCACCTAATGATCCATTATAGATATTGATCGAATTCCATATGTGAACAATTAATCCGTCAACTTGCCAGAAGTTAGCTGACATAGTGAATATTGATAAAAAAAAATTTGTTTAATTAGTAGTATAATGACTTGCTAATAATTACTTTTATAATAAGATAAAACGATAACTTCCTAATTTATAACCACGTATTTGATCGCGATATATCGAACCAATTAAAGTTGAGTTTGGGTTTGAGACATTGAAAATCACACACGAGCAAACTCACTCAATTAATTACCTTGATATGAATTCAAATGCGTTTATTAAGGAGATGATCAAGCCCTCTAATCTCTTACCATTTCTTGCTCGTTAAATTTAAAATTTTCAATCCCGATATACTGAACAAATTAGAACCAAGTTTAGTTTCGAGACATTAAAAATCACACAAGAGCGAACTAACCCTGTTAATCCCTTTAATACGAAATCGGTTGTGTTTATTAAAGAGGGGAATCGGCCCATTTGAACTGCAATAACGATATATTGAACAAACTAAAACCGAGTTTGGATTCAAGACAGTGAAAATCATATACAAACAATTTCACCCGATTAATTCCCTTGACATGAATTACATCGTTTTTATTAAGGAGTGGATCGAGCCCTCTGATCTCTTACACATTTCATGTTCGTTAAGTTTGAAATTTTTTGTTCCCATATATTGAACCAATTAAAATCGAATTTATGCTCAAGACATTGAAAATCACTAACGAGCAAACTCACTCTACTAATCCCCTCGATATGAATTTGACCATGTTTATTAAGGAGGGGATCAAACTCTCTAATTTCTTACACATTTTATGCACACTAATTTGAAATTTTCAATCCCGATATAGCGAACTAATCGAAATCTATTTTAGATTTGAGACATTGAAAATCACATACGAGCAATCTCACCCATCAATCTCATTGATACAAATTCAGCTGTAATTATTAAGGATGGAATCAGGCCCTCTAATCTCTTACATATTTTATACTCGTTAACTTTGAAATTTTTTATTTCGATATACATTGAACCAATTAAAACTGATTTTTTATTTGGACATTAAAATCACACACAAGTAAACTCATCGAGAAATCCCCTTGATATGGAATTGGATCGTGTTTATTAAGGATGAGATTGAGCACTTGCAGTCTAAATTTCATGCACGTTAGCCTGTTGCCAGCTAGTTGATAGCGTGTGAATTGATAAAAAATTTCAACAATCACTAATATGATAGCTTGTTAGGAGCTTGTTGCCAATTGTTACAATGAAACGTTGGCGGCAGAGTTCCTACCCATCACCCAACGAAAATTTCAAACACCAAATGGACATAAAATTTCAAAAATCAAACTAAGTCTTTCCTTATATCTCTCACTTTCACTTTCCTCTTCATATATCCTCTCTTTGTACTCCTTCTCTCTCATTTTCTTTGCTCCACTTCTGATCGGGAAAGGGAAGTTTCACCAACCCATGTTCATCGGAGTAGTAGTCGTCCTACATCATCATCAACATCGGGAATGAGAAGAGTTGTAGTTAAATAATTTTCCTTCAGAGTTGTAGTTAAATAATTTTCCTTCATTCAACGAGTCTTTCTCCCAACTGCCCTTCATCCACCCCGCGCCGGTCAAAGAGAGGGGTATCAAACTCTTTGATATAGAATTCGGCACTGATAGTGTTGCCCCAAGCGCCTCCAACGAGCCCGACCAAACAATGGAGGATGTCAACAACACCGAGAATGGAGAGAGCGGGCGTCGGTTCGAGTACCACTACTGCTGTAGAAACTTCCCCACCTCACAGACACTGGGGGGACACCAGAACAAGCACAAGAGAGAGCGCCAACACACCAAAAGGGCCCACCTCCAATCGGCCATGGTCCACGACAGTGAACCTCCTCACTTTCTCTTGCACTTCGTACATGTGTGTTTTCATCTCTTTGAGGAGAAGGAGGATGAGAAGGATGATGATGGAAGAGTAGTGGGATTGTGGTATTCATCTTCATCTTTGTCTTCGTCTTTGTCTTCATCTTTGTTTTCGTCTTCATTTTGTTTTCGTGTTCGTCGTTCTGTTAATGAGCTGTCAGCTTGTTATCAGTGATAAACAATTTTTAGGATATTAGGGATTTAAGCTTTCAGAGCTTTTAGGGATCCTGGGCTTTTGGGCTTTTAGAGTTTTTAGAGTTTTATGGTTTACGGTTTCAGAGATTTAAGGTTTTAGGGTTTTGGATAAATGCTTACAACGAGTTGTCAACTTGTCGCCTTTTTTAAAAAAAAATCAACGACCCTTGGGCAACGCTTATTAAGCGACGGCCAGGGCCTTTTTTTTTTAAAAAAAAAAATTTAACAAGCCTAAACCGACATTTCTAAGCGTTGGCTTAAGAAAATTTTTTTAAAAAAATGTTAATTGTTTTACGGCAACTCTTGTAAGTGTTGCCTTTGGCCTAAAACTGATGACGACCCTTCCTAAGCGTCGCTATAGGTCAAGCTAGCCGATGCTTGCCTAAGCGTAGGCCGGACCTAGCCCTACGGAACATTGGGCGATGCTAACTAAGTCCAAAATGGCGTCCTGCTAGAATCCATTTATATGTTCGATATGGTAAATATGGAGTCAATCCATATTGTCAATCGAATCAGTCCATCCACTTACATAGAAGAAGTGGGAGTCAATTGATGAAGGTAATAAGCTATGCCAATACAAAAAAAAAAGCATATGGTACCTATGTTAGAATATGGATTGATGGAGGTAATAATCTGTGCCAATATTGTCAATCCATCCACTTATATATTGGGAATGGGACTCGATTGATGGAGGTAATAATCTGTGCCAATACAACAAGAAAGCATATGGTACATATGTTAGATATGGTAAAACTAATGTACACTATTGTCAATCCATCCACTTACATAAAGGGAGTCTTGATTTACGGAAGTAATAAGCAACGCCAGGACAAAGAAAAGCATATGGGTACATATCTCTATATATAAAAAAAAAAGTGAAGATATGGTGGGCCTCATTTGATGGCCTCAGAATGTCTAAACTATTGAATGAAATATTCTATATTTTTTTTAATATTGTAATTTTTTTTTGACAAAAGCAATTTTTTAAAATTTCCCCATAAGGTACTGTTAGTTACAAAAATACCTATAAAACACGACTCCTTAATTTTAAATTAAATAAATATCTTCATTTTTTAGGTTTTTTAATAATATTTAGTAACAATGAAAATTTCAGTTTTTTAAAATATTTTATGAAAAGATTAGGATAGAACATAATATTTTTCTAATTTTCTAATGAGGTGCTTTTAGTTATAGAATTATTTGATAAAGCACAATTTTTTCTTCGAAATTTTTTAATTTTTAAGCTTTTTAGATTTTTATCATTTTTTATAAAAATGAATTTTTAAATTTTTAAAAATATTTTATAATAAGATTCATATGAAATAAATTATTTTTCTTATTTTCTTAAGGATTTATAAATTGGTAGATTACCATATTATAAATAGGCAAAACACTCGAAAATTGATTTCAGTCAACATCTCTTTAAAAATCTCTTTATCTGATAAATTTATCAATTTATAAACATATTAATTCATATTTTTTATCTTCTTTAATATAATTTTTTGCTCATCTTATTGTTGGTGAAATTCAATTACCATTAATCAAATACATCTAATAGTATATTTTATTGATTGTAAATTATAATTTTTAACAATTTAAAACACCCACATATTATATAATAAAATTGATGAAATGGAAAAATTGATTACGTTCTATCCCGTGCAATGATCGAATTACAGGACTAGCAATAGATATGGTAAAATTAAGAAGAAGTCTAAAATTATTGTCAATCCATCCACTTACATAGAGGGAGTGGGATTCGACTGATAATGGAGGAAGGGAAGGGCAGTTTGTTAGAATGTTTCACTTTTCAAAGGTGTCCCTCTCTTTTCACATACACCTACTAAACTGGCATAATTAAGGGAGCACAAGGACATTGACTTATTCACAGAACAGATTCATTGTAAGAGGAAAGATCTTCAGAGGAAGTGAGATAGAAAAGTGGACAAATAGAATCTCCGGGCCCTTGGATGTCATATTATTTAATAAAATTTTAATTATTTAGTGGAGCTGGATGGATGGATGGATGGATGGACGAACGAACTTGACATAGCCGTAACAGTAATTGGTCCCTGTCGGCTCCATCTATATAAATATAAAATTGTAACCAAAGTATTAAATAGGAATAGAAAAAAAATATGAAAATAATACAAATGTAAAGCGATAAAATTCTTACTAATTCATATTTCAATCACTTTTTATTATATCGTTAACAAATAAAAATATATTCATTATTTTATGAAAATAACTAATGCATTAAATAGGAGATAGAAAAGAAAACGTCAAAACAATATAGGGATAAAGTGGTAAAATCTTTACTAATTCATATGTTAATATACTATATTATAAAAAAATATTAAAAAATGCATGAAAAATATATCAATCACTTATTATCATATCGTTAACAAATAAATAAATAAATAAATATATAATTGTAATCAAAGCATTAAATGGGGATAAAAAGAAAATATGAAAATAATATAGAGGTAAAGCGGTAAAATTCTTACTAATTCATAATTCAATCACTTATTACCATATCGTTAACAAATAAAAATATATTCATCATTTTAAGAAAATAACTAATGCATTAAATATGGAATAGACAAGAAAAAGTTAAAATAATATAGGGGTAAAGTGATAAAATCCTTACTAATTCATATGTTAATAAACTATATATATAATATTAGAAAAAAAAATCTCAAAATAATTTAGGGTTAAAGTGGTAAAATCCTTACCAATTCATAAGTTAATATTCTCTCTCTATATATATATATATAATGCAATTCAATGAGGATGGATTTTTGGAGTTAGCTCACCATCGTGGGATCGCGACCCTTTTTCCGGGCCATTGTAGCACATGTGTCGCCGGGGGCATGGAGGGCATGATGACGTTTAAAGAAAATATTAAAAAATGCATGAAAAATATTTCAATCACTTATTATCATATCGTTAGCAAATAAATATATTCATCATCTAAAGAAAATAAATAATCATTTATACTTATATAAACTTAAAATTAATTTTAAAAAATAGCATTGTAGCTAATTTTATAACCAATTTTATGAAAACTTAATTAAGTAAAACTCTCATTCAAGTGTTTGGATCATTTTAACAAACATAGTTAAATTTATAAAACTTAATATATGGATTATCAGTTATAATAAAGGCTCACAAGCAAATAAAGAAGTTTAAAAATTTTGATAACTCTAAAAGTTCTTGTTCTTTCATAAAATAAACTAACGATCTGATCTAAAAGTATTCAAATTTTAGATTAATCTTTCTTAGAAATTAATTTAATAATTGCAATTATGTGCATATTAAATGAATTCTTTCCTTAAGAACTTTTGATATATATTTAATATATATTCTTCTATTACAAGTTTTATTTTACTGCATAATACTTTACATGCTAATATAAATTATAAATTCAAACCAATTATTAGTTTTAGATTTAAACCTTTTATAATAATTTTTTTATATAATCCGTGCAACGCACTAGTCCAATAAACTAATATGCAATAATAAAAATAGCCGGTTGATGTTAATCAATACGCATTTTAGGGGTGTGTGCCTATATCTATCTATCTATCTATATATATATATATTATGCATATGTGAACACATCCCACTATTTTTTGAAGAAAATAGGGACTTTTTGCAGTGGGCAGTCACACCTTCCCTAAATATCGTAGTTTTATGCAACATAGTTACCTTCACAAGGCGTGGCCCCCACTATAATCTGTAGGGGATGGTTTACATGAACTATTCCTGTTCGTGTACTCCCCTAAATACATTCCTGGTAACTGTCCCACACATCCCACTATGATAATGAGACACTATATGCCAATATAAAATAAATTGTTCTTTCTTCTTAAAAAAAAAGAGTAGCAAATCTTGGAAAATTAATATATATTTCTCTGCCTATGGTCCCTTAAACCATTGGGACATCGGATTATATCAGTTTTTCTATGATCGCTCAGAGAATTAAAAGAATAATTTAGAGGAAGGATTATAAAATTTTCCGACAAGTGTATGCGATATAATAAATAGAAGAAAAGATGAAGACATCAACTTCATTAGAATTAATTATTACGAGTTCTTTTTTTTGGAGGGGGAAGGGAAACTGTGGGCTTTCTTTCCCCTCAACAATGGGAAATTCATGAACTCCTTGACCACCATTATTGCAAAATCAAAATTTCCTCTCCTTCCCATATATTGATGGTCCAGCTAGTGGGACACACGCATCCCCACTTTGAGAGAGCAGGTAGGGCCTCCACATGCAAAAACAAATTGAGAATTAAGTGAATGAAGAAGAGAAGAGCTTTCTTGGTAGCTAGCCAGCTACTGATCAAACAATGCAAACATTTTCAAGATGTTGGACCCCACGAAATCAAATTGGGACCAGCCACTCCCCCCTGTTACTTTCGGCCCCTTTCATATCTTCAATAATAATAATAATAATAAAATTGATTTCTCCCCCAAAAACTCTACTTTTCTTGAATTGAAATTGTTTTTCCATCTCCGCTGCAACAACCTTAATCAAGTCGATATTCTCTTTTTATAACTGATGGAGAAGGACTGATTTTTTGGTGAAAAATTTTCGGATGGATACGTGTGTGATTCTTTTAGAACAAGCACTATATCTATTTATATCTATATCTACATATATATATATATATATATTAAATCCAACAAGTCATCTCTAATTTTTCGAAATCAAATAAAAATCAACCCAATTGATGGCCAACATACGTATGCAGTGAGATACATGGGGAAGGCTTTTGATTAGTAAACTTCCCCTTTTTCACTTTTCTTTCCCCATCTTCAACGGCCAGAAACCACTTCTAACCGACAGAAAAGTGTTCAAAAATAAGGACACACAAAAGGGGAGGGAAAAAAAAAAAGAAGGGCCAAAAGCCTCGACAAAGGGAAAAGGAGGGATGAAAGTAATGGCACGCGTGTGATATGCTTGGTCTGCCAAACCTAAAATTAATGGACGATAACTAATAAGGGTTGATTTAAATTATTAAGCGTCTATTTTTTCAAATAAAATTTCGAGTTCGAGTCTTATAAATGGAAAAAAAAACTTATTGGAAGAATTTAACATCTTTGTGAACAGATTCGACTCGAGTTAGATCAATCAAGACCCATCGGACTTTCAAATATTCGGGTACATACAAAAAAAAGGATGGTATTTATAAATTTCTTAATTAGTGTTCGGATGTACGTCCAAATAGTTTTGTGCCAATTAGGATTAACTAGGCAATATTCTGTGCGTTGCACAAAAAAATTTAGTGGAAATACAAAGTTGAACATATATTCAAAAGTTATAAAATATTAATAAAATTAAAAGTACAAATATAATATATTATTTTACTTTATAAATAAAAATGACAAATTGCACTTTAAAGAAATATATCTATTCACAATGTGCACGGTACATAAATTAATTCTGTAAATATATAAATAATAGTAATTAAATGTGCATATCTCGAATTAAGTTTTTCATTATTTAAGAGAGAATCATAATAATTAATTAATATGGACTAATTAGAAACCATTCGTTGAACTTGATACAATTAAAAAATGTGACAAAATCCATTGCATGGAAATATAAGGACACTCATTCTAGAGCTAAGGGTTCGAAGATAGAGCGTCCACATCGCACTTTTCAGCTTTATATATTATAATATTATATACATATATAGCTTATAATTTTCAATGAGTAGTTTGTGGAAAGGATGAGATATCTCTCAAATTGTATACGTAATTCTTCATATACAAAAAGCTGCTTTTTCAACAACAATTTTGCAAAAGAACTAGGGTGTAATGTCCGCACTGTACTGCGGATCCTAAAACTTTTTGTATGAGTTTTTGCTTTATCAAGATATAGTTTATGTAATAATCACCAATATAGAGTGTAATTAAAAATAATGATGAAACTACTTATTCATAAAAATTACGAATTTTTGATTGATAGTAAATGATCCAAATTTTTCAAAAGAGTATATTAATTAATATTTCATATGGTATAAAAACTAACATTTTTATGTGTTAATGTTAATTTAAATTCTCAATGTATCTATCTAGAAAACCATGATCACAATATAGTAAATCTTAAGTACCCGCTAATTGTAAGGGTATGAACTTTACTTGCAGTAGGGATTTAATATTCACTAAAAATATCTCGTAATCAACATAATCTTTGTGCTTCACAGAATTTAAAGACATTTCTAAAATGCCAAATTAAAATAGACTATTTGAATTGGTGATAAATTAAAATAGACTTGTTACCAACATAATTAGTTTTAGGTAATTTATTCATTAATACACCGACATCGATTAAATCTAGATTAATCTAATCCGTTAACCTTTCAAATATTAAGTGGTACCCACAAGGGAGAAAGGAAAAAAGGCTTATCTTGATTTGATCAATTATTAAATCTAAAAAGTAAAAATAATTAATTTTCCTTTTAAGAAAGAGATAGCATCATAGCAGGTGGATCCCCGCGAGTGGGGAAACCCGCCCTATTCTCCCTATGGTGGGTACCGAACCGTAATAAATTCTTTGTTAAATGGTTCACCAATCAATCAATCAACTAGTAGATATTTTTATGGAGTCTTCACCTGGTCGTTCTCATACCCTAACTTATGTGCTCAAGCTTGCTTCTAGGATATCTCCCTTTGAGTATGGGGGTATAGTTCATTTTAATCTACAGGAGTCTATCATACATGTAATCTAAGTTCGATGATGTAGATTGTTTAGTTGGCAGATTTCGGGAAGTATTAATTGGGTAGGAATAATAATATCTTGAATTCTCATGTCCAGTGTAAAACTTGAAGTCTCAAATAACGTTGTTTAGTTCAATTGATTCGACGTCTGTTTACCTTAAATGAGGTCCCAATTTCGAGTCTTGTAAATGGAGAAAATTCACGATATGAAGTGTTTTATCTATTAATGGGTCAACTTACCTCAAACTTATCATTATAATTTTATTAAACAAAAAAAAAATGAAGCACAATGCATTGGCATAAAATTCTGGTGCATTTCGTTTTAGAGTTAAGTTGAGTTGAGTTTTGATTTTAATTAGTTTGTAATGATTGTGTTGTTGAATTATGAGAAAAATGTGAAAAAGTAATGAATTGTTGAGAGAATTTAATTGAAAAAAGGAAAAAAATAATAATTGTGTTGTTAATTTCTGTTATGTAATGAGTATAGTTAAAGTTATAATTAAAATTTTAAAAACATAACTTACAAACCAAACAGATTGTGTGAGAAGGTCAACAAGAATTTCGAGTTCATGAATTTTATATGGCGATGATGAACTTTTTTTTTTTTGTATGTAAGACGGTTTAATACGTAAAGAAAATCGACTCTTCATTGTAGCTTTTAAGGTTGCCTTGGATCCCTCTTTCAGGTTGAAATTACTCACCACCTAACCCTTCTTTTCCCCGCGGCATTCCGAGCATCTTTCACGATTTATTGGCCTATTGCCGCCATCAATGGCTCCAATTTCCTTTTTCTTTTCTTTTTTATAATTATAGGAGAACTCTATAAATCTAACACAATGGAGTAAAAATTATAATAGTTAGTAAATGATACCAATGTCTCATTTCACAAGAACCAAATTTATAATTTCTTAATTGATAGATAAAATCATGCATCACTGCATTATATTATCTTTTTATCAATGGCTCTAAATTTTAGATTGGACTGAACGTATAAAGTTGTCACACCAATTATTCCAATGAAGATTTGTGATGATATATAACTCTTTTAGAGAAATGTACAGCCAGAATTCATATATATATATATATATATTGTTAAGTAAACTGTCATTAATATCGGGGGGGGGGGGGGGGGGGGGGGGGGGGGGGGGGGTGAGGGAGGGGAGAGGGAGTTAAAGATCTTCAATTTTGTAATATTCGGTCTTCTTTTTTCACAAAAAGAATCTGAATTAAATAAAAAATTAAAAGTACTTTTATTCTTGAAATCATTGCTACGATATCACATAGATATATAGCCAAAAGAATTCGGAACATACATATATAGACCCAGTCACCTAGAATTAAACTACAAGCACTTTCACAATGTAGATTTCATTAAAGTATATCAATATAAGATATATGTTTTTCTAGAAAAGTTAAATTATTCTAAATATTATGGAATTGCTGTATAAAGCAAACAAAGTAAATTTAACATCATTAATTATTTTAAGATATTAATTCACTTTAAGATATATTTATTCAGAAAATCCTCTACAGAACGTGCATTTTATATATTCAACTGTGTATAATACGCATATATGTGAAATATAGGATTTTGAATCTTTATATATATACACTATGGTAAAATGAAATGTCTACAATGTATATATAGCTCGAATTCAGAAGAAACGTATCGATTATGGCAACTCCATTTTTAATTATGCAAAAGAGTTTCATATTCAATCAGAAAAGTGCAAATAATTATATATATTTTTCATGAAAAATTACATATATATATATATATATATAAACCATCATTAACTTGTTTCCAGGTTTCTAGTTTTACATGATGAAATTATATCCCAAAAATTAATTTTTATCTTTCTTTTTTTATTTTAGATTAGTAGGAAATGGACTATATATTTTAACTTTAAAACATCCGTCATATTAATTAGTTCTTTTTCTAGTTATGATCTTAATAAGCTCTGGAAAGTATCATAATGATAAATCTTTAGAAAGAGAAATTACATCTCACTTTTTGTGCATAGAACGAGCAAAAAGCCATGTTATTGTTCTAGCTTTTTCTTGGGAAACATCGATGAGAGATGTTGGTCAAAACATACATATCTTTTCATTAATTACTGGAAAGCAAACCTGCCCCTCGCAGCGGAAAAATAGATTGATATTATAAATATAATTATTATTTTATATTTTAAATATATATATTTTACTTTTTTTGCATGAAAAATAGATTTTTTCATATTATTGACTCCGATTAAATTGGTTTATATATGTCTTATTATTTATTAGTTTCATTACTTATTAACTTGTATAATGCACATATTTTGGTGGCGCGCACACAACGAAAAACTGGCATGTTCACACTAAATATGTATAATATAGTCAAAGCTTTTCATTCATAACTCAAACTGCAATTTTAGCGTACTTATAGAACTTCCCTCCAATTATCCATTAGTCAATTTTCTTAATACCCACATGATACTGGAAGTGTTTCTTACTATTACAAGAGAAAAATTAAAGTTTGTTTCTTTGTGCACCCTTTGAGTTGCTGGCAATAATACTACAAGTACATAAATTAATTTATACAAATCCAATTTTCTAGTTATGATAATATATTCATGGAAATCATAAATTCTCAGTATACAATAATTTTTAGATTTTATACAAAATATCATAAGATGATCATCACACCCCATATCCCACATAGATTGTGCAAAAGGGAGATCTTAGATTTACATGTAAGGCACAATAACCTCAATAATTACTATTATTGTTATTGTTATTGTTATTGTTATATAATAATTAATATATCAAATAAAGCTAATTAATGCTTGTAGCATGGATAAGTAAAGAAAAAAAATTAAAGAAAAGAAAGGATAAGAAGTTAGAAAAAATAAAGAGTTGACATGTGCAAGAGTTTTAGTTATATATAAGATAAGATATATATTGAACCAAGCATAATGTGTTTATATAACTGCAAAGAAGCTCATCCCCTTTGGCAGATAATTTTTGAACGTGAATCATGATATTCAGAAGTTCAATGGGTCTCCATTAATTTAGTCGAGTTGGATCGGCCTACTAAGGAGTAAAATTATCCCAACATAAACTTTTTTCATTCACATGATTCGAACTCGTGACTTTACATAATAAAAACAAACACCGAACCGCTTGAACCAATCTACGTTGATTTTTGGAGATAATTTTCAATTATTAGGTTATGACATCCATATATAAAATGGTTTTATTATAATGACTGAATTGAATGATGACCCAACGCTGCGTAGTTTATAGTTTCTTCGATCACATGGAAGATTATTTCGGGATGTGTTGAATCAACAACGGCCCCGGGGACCAAGATCTGACAGAAATAAAGTATTTGTCAAAATTGCACTCCATAAATATATAACATATATATATATATATATATATATAATTGGCTGTTTTAGCTGGTCCCTTATCGGCATGTTGGCGGATGCAACGTACTATTATTAAATACAAACTATATATTATTGAGCTCTCTTCAAATAATACGTCCCTGGCAAAATTCGTTGACTATTTCAAGCTTCTCGGGACTTGACATTTAAGTTTTGGTTAGTTGACCTTTACTTAAAATGGAAAAGTCCGATGGCTTCATACATAAGCAGCGCGCGGTGTAATGATAATTTAAGTTATCGCGATGTGGGAGTCCAAGATATATAATTTAATAAATTATGCACCGGTCAAATTAATAATTCTGATGCAATCCACTTTACAAACACTACATGCAAGCGTTTCTGTGAATGTAAATCTGCGAGTTTTTTTTTTGAACAATCTGTGAAATTCGTTTACGTCGTACTTTGCGTGATTTTCTTTTTCTTTTTATTTTTTTGTAAGTTAAACTTTGCGTGCCAAAGCCCCGAGTTCATAATAAAAATAAATCAAACAATAAACAAAAGTGGTTATAGACTTATAGTAATTTACTTATACTTATTAAAAAAAAAAACTTGTAAACTTTTCGCGGGGGAATTTGCTTATAGTAATTTACTTGTAAACTTTCATGAAAAGATGCATATTTTCTATCAGGCTTCTTGATTAGAAAGAGAAAACCAACTTCATGGGCTCATAAAAGGTGACACTTTGTGAAGTAGCATTTAGTCAAAGATCTCAGTGGAAGTTAGCTAGCTTTTCTATACGACCCTTATCTTTAGTGAAAAAGGTCAAATTCCCCAACCTCTTAGATATTAGTTAGTATGCAAAAATGAAATGAAATGGCACGAATTTTTCATTCCATTTCCTCTTTTGATATATTTTATGTGAGTTGAAAATAATATTTTCTCGTAAAAATATTTTTTGTTTAATTTGATGGAATGAATATTCTCTCAAATAATATAGCAATGGCTATTCCTTCATTTCAAATACTTTTCGTGATCATAATATTTTCTTTTGATACATGTTGGAATACATATAGAATGATATTTTGCTAAATAAGTCCAATGTTATAATTATTTATTTTTATATTTTCATGTTCAACAAAAAATTCACAAATTTTTCTCTCAATACCACTACATTTTATTCTATAAAACCAGTTTTATCCATTTCATTTTCATTGAAACTTTATTATTTCCTGCCTACCTGTTTAATTAATTATTCATATGTAATTATTTCATAGTTGGCGTGGAGAGTCAAAATTCAGTTGAGGAGTAATATTTATATATCTAATATGGAGACAAAAGCAATTAAAATGTCGATGTAAATTCAAGCATTGACCACATAATACTAAATTTATTGCGAAACTTTGTTGTTTATATATGTAGCGCTACATATATCATATATGGGGCTCTGCCTAGTAGGAGGATGGTCCTCACGAATTTCAAATGGATATATATATATATATATATATATATGTAATTTATATAAAATTTTTGTTTTTTTTTCAAGTTTTTAAATTCAACCGGCCACAGCTATTATTAGCAAGTGATAAAGCTTCATTCTCTTGAGAGACATTTCGGCACGTTCAATTCGTGTTAAGAGTACATTGATCACATTGTGTGGTTCATTTTTGGATAACGAGACGTACTAGTGTAAATGATGTGCCACATAGATTAAATATAGCATAGATTGTTTAGAATCCATAATTTATAAGAGCTTTACATATTTTTGATGTAAATTATGATATTCAAAAGTTCAATTGGATCATAATTAATTTAGTCGGGCATAACCGGCCCTCCTACGGGTAAAAGAAGGGGAAAATAATTATTTTAATTAATTTTGACAAAAATGATGTGAGAGATGACGTTTATATAGCTAGATAGCATCAGCTAGAACATCCATATGGCTGTCATTTTCAACTAACGGTGTCAGTTTATCGTTTGAATTTTCTGCTTCCTAATATAGGGACGATGGGTCAACTTCATTTTTCTTCTTTTAACCATAACTTGGACTCATATTTGTAACATTACATTTGATGAGTCAAGAAGTCGGTTTCATAACATGTCTTCGTGTGCGTATATATATTGTAGTATTTTTCAGCCGCGCTCCTCATGTTTGTGTCAACTGACAATTTTGCATAAGCCGCCCCTCAATCTCATAATAATCGATGAGTTGAGTTTATTAATGTAAAAGTGGGCTTATAATCGATTAGATCCATTTTTAACCCAAAAACTCGAACTGTTAAATTGTAAAACTTAATCTCTTATAAACTCATATTTTTATATTATATTTTTCTACGTGTGGGATTAACTCTCAACACGCATTTTCATGTGATTTCGACGTTTTACCTACACGTGTCACGTGGACTTGAAGAACCCGCCTTCAAGAACTGACTATGAATTAGGATTAGACTTCTACGCTCGTGATGAGAGGGGACGATAATTGACAGTGAATGCCATATTTGGGCCTGGAAGGAGACACTCGATTACTAGAAGGCGGCTAGAGATTTAGCGTGGTGTGAACCCACAAAAGCACGCATAAGCATAATCTACTCTGATACCATATAAAAATTTTCAATAGGTCTATAAAGTGATTAGACCCATCTTCAATCGAAAAGCTTGAGCTAGTAGGTTATATAATCCCATCTCTTAAAAATTTATACTTTTTTTTATGTGTAAGATTAACTCTCTATAATTAAATAGCAAAAATATATGATTTCCTCTTTCTTTTGTGAATGCAACGATCACGTTACCCTGGATTCGAGGCACAAACAATCTAATTCCGACAAACAAAAGGCAACTTTATTGTCGTAGAGTGGCAACTTCATCCCTTTCGAAGCGGAAAATGATAATTGAAGATCAATCGGCAGCAGCAACCTTCCTTTTTTTTTTTTTTTCCTTTTCTTCTTCTTTTTTGCAACCTACCAGCAAAATTGGATTAAAAAAAAAATACTGAGACAATGTCAATTATCAGTTTCGAACATTTGTAACATTTGTTGGGCGTTATTATCCAAACATAATATATATATATATATATATAAAAGAATTCATAAACTTATTGAATATCACAATTTATTAGCACTAATTTTTAGATTGAAAGATCTCATGGATCGCCTATAGAGTCGATGAAAATTTTACAACAATTAACTCTATAGTAGTATTTTATCACACAATCACATTAGCATCCATGCAGAAAACATGCAAAGATTTGAATTTTCGACATGGATTAGCGAATTGAAACTGTAATCAACACTTGCGATTATTTTTAGGGGGAAAAGTAATTGTTATAGTTACTAACCGACTTATGATATTATATTCATTACCAAAAGAAAAAAGACTTGCTATATTATATTATCCAACTGAGCTTTCTGATTAACAATCAAGCTTTGCATTGCACCAGAGAAGAGTCAATGTTGGGTGCCCTAACCGGAAGGAAAGAACCTAATATAAATTAATCCGGTAATAAAGAGAATGACAATAATTACATATGCATTAGAATCAACTTGAATTAATGAGAAAATGTATCGGCCCTAAAATCGTTAGTCGGTCCAATGGGGACTTCCGCCGGAGTCGGCGGCAGTCTCACATGATGAACACGTGGAAGATCGGAGGTGGCCCCCACGCGTTTTTGAACGCGAGTTCGGATATGGTTTCCTCGTATCTACGGGAGAAGCGGAGGGCCCGCCATCCCCCGCCCCTCTGCACACATGGCTATCAAAAGCCTTCTGAGTCACTTTCCCTTCCGTCCTAAAATATAGGATCCCGAAGATTTAATTCTCATTTTGGAAATGAATTTTATAATTTATTTAAACATTAATAGGATATTTACGTTGTGTTTGGTAACGGAATAAAGTTTGATTTAATTTGATTTAGGTTAATTTCACGGGATAAAAATAAAAGTAGTTGGAAAAATTTATCATTAAAATTGAATAAGAAGATAAAAAAGTAATAATAGTATTATTGACTTGTGAAAAAATAACGAATAGTTAAGAGAATTTGACATTAAAAAATTAATTATAATAATAGATAAAAAAAGTATATAATAAAATTTATTGTTAAATTAAAGAAAAAAATAAAAAATAATGATTATAATATTGAATTGAGAGAAAAATAAAAGGAAATTAAGTGAAGTTGAATATTACTTTATTGCCAAACAAGCTTCTAGATTCTATCACCTCCACCCTAACTCTCTCTCCCCTCAACTTCCCCTCCTCGGGCGATCGCTCCCCTAAAACTAGCAAACCCTCATTTTTAGCCTCCGCCCGCGTGCATCTGGCCTCCCTCAGGTGCGTTGAATGTCACCTCCTCCGACATCGCGAAGCTAAGCCTCTTCTCTACCCTCCGGTGGTCTTAGTTTTGTCAATGGCTTCTTCCCTCCACTCTTTTCCATCTTTATTTATTTATTTTTTTTGATGTGAAATAGTGTTGTGGTGCTCCGATTACATCCGACTCCGACGCGGTGAGGACGTCAACGTTCCCTTCTCGATGACTAGAGTCCGTCTCCTTCTCTATTAAGCGGTTTTCTTCTCCGTGGTGGCTCAGATCCAGTGGCCCCTCACGATGCAACGAGGACTCCCCTCATCCGGATGGCAGCTCAGACTTGTGGGGAAGATGGAGTGGGCTCTTCGGCTGTGATAACGGCTCTTCCCTCTTCCTCTCCATTTGGCGGCGTGGTGTACTCCAATGGCGGCGGCCTCCTGCTCGCTCCCGGAGGTCGCTTCTCCTTTCCGGAGCTCCAACTGGTTTTCTGATGGAGCAGAGCTACTACTGGTTGTCGTTCGGGTCGGGCTAGTCTCGAGTTGGGTCCATTACCGACCCATTAGGCCATCGGTCAAAGTTGGGACGATCTACACCTCCCCGCTAGTTTATTGACCCAATTTTCTCATCTTCTATGGCGGCTTCTTGTCTTCAGTCTTCTCACCACTTCTTTGAGCGACGGTATCACCGCCCATCAGGACAAGATTTGCAATTCTAGTTGATTTGATCTTCCTTCCGCCTATTCAAATCAATTTTTTGTGGCTTGCCTCTTGTTGTTGATTATGAATAGGTTGGCTCTCCTATTGACAGTCACTGGTTTGACCGATCGAGGGAGCTCTAGCCACTTAGTTGCTAGCTCTTTCGATTTGATTATCTTGGGATTAAGCTATTAGGGTTATGTTGATTAAAATCGATTGACGGTCACTAGTTTAAACAGATCGTAGGAACTCTAGTTTCTTTGATTTGACTGTTTAGGAATTGCGATCTGTGGTCGGAGCCTGTGCTCGGATACCGACTCAATGCATCCTTTTTGCTCTATCTCCTGCAATGAAGATAGAAATTCACCATCGATTAATGGACTGAACTGAGGATCCCTCTTCCCAATTTTCACTGTGGTCCGTGGTTAAATTGTTGCAGGAATGTAGTGGTTGATCGGGATTCTTGGTTTCACAATAGCTTACTACTATTGTAATGCCCTTACTTGTGCCTTTTTCAGTCTATCTTCCTTTATAGTTTACCCGGCGGACCAACCAAGTGTCCTGCTCTTGTAATTCATGTGGAGTGCTTGAATATTTTTCTCTGTATCTGCTTTTGCAGTGGACCATTGTATCCATTTGGATATCAATGAAGGATCCTCATTGCCTTTTGAGAAAAAAAAATAAAACATTAAATAAAATTGGCATATATATATATTTGTTATTACCATTAACGGCTTCAAAGGTCGAGGAAAACTCGTATTTTGCTGGATTTATTACAAACACTTACAAGTTTATTGCTTCTTTCCCTGGCTCTATCACTAATCACTATTAACTCCTTAAGGGGCACTATGACTTGTAATTCTCACCTCACCTTCTTCCTATTTATTACCGGCAGCGACAATTAAACACAAGGGTTATGCGCTCATTGCAAGACTTAACCCCATATATTGCGGCACGGGCTGACAACAATCATGCACAAGCTGTATCCAATTCCCAGAGACAACTCTATTTCAAGAGGGGTCCACCGCATGTTAAACCCCAAGTAAGATTCTTCACTTTGTAACAAATTAAATTACATATTCCACCACTTATGCGGCATCGAGATGAATTAGATACGTGGGAGATAATATGGAAAAAAAAAAAAACATAGTAGAGTACATTAATTGTATAGAATGGCTAAAAACTTACAAAAACCGACTTTGTTACTTTTATATACAGGAAATTGAAATCTAGTTGATACTCCCAATTGATACAATCATAATATAGAATCAAATATAAATTCTTATGTCTAAACTTCCGAATTTATTCGTTATCAAATAGAATATTGCCTAATAACATCAAATATGATCTCCAACCAATATCTACGTTGGATATCTACCTAAACATGTATTTTACTTTATTATATAGTGCAAACCGCAGAATGTACGGAAACCAGGGCTGATTATTGTCCAAGAAGTCCCCTTAAAATGTGAGATTTTCTGGAAGTAAAATTACGCAATTAAGGGGAGCTAGCATGGACTTTAGATACTGCGCCTCGATGCCCTATTTAATTATTACATACGTATATGTGTATTTTTCTTGTCTGTTTCAGGAAATTCAGTTCCATTGATTCTGAGACATGAATGTCAACAACATTTCTTGGAAACAAGATAAATGAAAAGAAAGAGAAAACAAACTTTGACTCTATTGTTGAAATCTGAATTTGCCATTTTAGGATATGACGATTTTTTTGTTTTTGGTAAACAGAATCATGTTCATTAAAAGTGTTGCTTTAACCAACATGGGTTGATTTAAACGGTTCAATACTTATTTCCCTTAAAAAAAATTTCGAGTTCAAGTCTTGTGAATGGAGATACACTGAGTGAGCTTTACCCTTTAGTGGATCGACCCGACTCGATTAGATTAGTTGAGGTCCAATTGGACTTTCAGATATCAAGGTTCATACCGAAAAAATTTGTTTTATAGGAGTTTTAAAACCATAGTTAATGTAAAAAGTTTGCAAAAGTAATTTTCTCTGTAAGGTTAATAAAAACTAGTTATAGTTATTGATTACTTCAAGCATCAACGAAACTATATGTAGATAAAAATTAGTTTCCACACCTTTGATTAGCGTGTCATAAACTTAACACTATTTCGAAATTTCTACAATATACATATATATATATATATGAAAACATTATCCAAGTCCGAATTATCACGCCTTCACATCATCAAAAATAAAAAATGAAACCTTCTCGCTTTTTCATAACATCATTTATGTATTAAAAAATTATTATCATTAATTACTCAGTAGAATATATATATATATATATTATTTATTATAGCCCAATAAAGTATATACTATATACATTAGCTGCTATTCAGTAAATTTTTCATATTGTAGCAATTGGATTACCATTCATTTATATTGTAGCAAAATAAAGAGTTGAAAATCCATATTAACAAATCTAAAGATAACGCACAATCTTGCATAATAGAAACACAAGTAATTTTTATATTAATAGCTATATATATATATATATATATATATATATATATGAAGATACGTTATAGGAACTATATACAGTTGAAAATATATATTGGCCGCTCACATACAAATATATATTATATATTGACAACTATATATATAGATGCCGTATAAATTACAACTTTTACCATCATATTTCCATTCATAAAGAAGGGCGGGAGACTATGAAATTATATATACACACATTGTGTTGCATGTTCATCTAGTGCCAACACCGATCTTATGTCATTTTGATCGTTTCAAAAAGATTTCATAGGTTTTCCTTTTGCTTGATATTTTGTTTGGAGTGTTTATTATTTTCTTTTGATTCATATATTTGCTCACATATATTTATTCGATTCTTTTTTTCATATATTTGCATGAGAAACTTTTTTATTTTCTTTTAATTGATATATTTGTTGACATATTTTAATCCAATTCTTTTTTGTCAAATATTGGCATGAGAGTTTTTCCTTTCATCTTTTTGATTTGTCTATAGCATAATAAATTTTGAAGTGTTACAATGCTTAATTATTTGTTAAAATAATTGGGACAAAAAAAAAGATACATGTATAGATTATTTTATTTATTTAGCTATCTTCTCTTATAATTCATAATATCTCAATTTCTTCTAATAAATTTTTAACTCGTGTATATATTTATAATATTTCTCTATACTAAAATAATAATTTTTTTGTCCTTCCCGTTGCACGCACTGGTTCAGCTAGTATATATATATATCACTTTAAATTACTTTATTTCACCAATTTTCGATCAAGATTGGGTTTCCAAACCGAGCCTGGGCCTGTTTTGTTCTTTTTCTTCTTCTTTTTTGTGGGCACCTTGAATGTATCTGGAGCTTAGGAGTATCAACTCATCCAGTTAGAGTCGAGTCTATTCACTAAGTAAGAAGTAAATTTCTTCAAATTATAAATTTTCTCTATTTATAAGATTTGAGTAAAAAATTTTATTTTTAACAGTTGGAACGATACCATGAGTAGCCTATTTTGGTTTTAAGTGAGAAAAATAAATCAACTTATTATAATCATATTTTTTCTGGTCTGACTGATGCGTGTCAGTGGGGACAAAGAAATGATGGAAATAACCGTAAAAATTTACAGCCAACAGCACAAGAAACAAACAACGTATTCCCTGTTGCTGTAATAAGAATGGGGAAGGACGGTGGAGGCCACAAAGCCTCCTGCCTGTATATATATATATATATGTGGAATCCGCAAGAGCAAGAAGCAGCAGCTGCGGAAGAAGCATGACACTTCCCCTTTGCATATGATTATTGTTTTCATTAAATTTCTGCCATCATACAATGACGGATACAAGGAGGCGGGTCAGCATGCTCGGGGTGACGGTGTGCGGGCAGGAGGATCTCCAGGACCTGTCGATGGATGAAAGCCACTACAGCCTATCTACCGGGGTCCTGCCTTCGCTAGGAGCCAGGAGCAACCGCAGGGTCAAGCTCCACAAGTTCATCGTCTCCCCTTACGATCGCTACTACAGGTATGATTTTGATCAGTCTCTCCTCCTCCTCCTCCTTGACTTCAGGTTCTCTGCTTTTTTTTCTTTTTCTTTTTATTACAACTGCCTCGTTTGTAACTACAACCATGTATGTTTGTCGATGGTATATTTTATCTGGCATGCCCCTTCTTCTTCCTCCTCATTTTTCACGATATTCTTCTCAACGTCTTTCATGACCATTTTGGGTAGCACAAATTTGCTCGGTTTATGTTTGTTGGTCTGCTAGCGATATCGGAGAACTTTCCTCCGAATGCGTCTCTCTCTGTTTCTCCCCTGTTCTGCCTTGATTTCTTGTTTTTCACCAAAAGGGTGTCATCTTTTGCACGTTCTTGTTTGCCGGCCCGGAATTTTCTTTTCTCGCCAAACACTTATTTGCAGAAACAAGTTCATGGCTTTTTCAGTGTTTGGAATGTTAGAGTTGGATTCTGAGACTGGAGATGTAAAACAGTCAACCCACGAGTAGTTAGTTTTGGACTTTGCGGCGGCCTTGAGAATTTATCTTTGACTTCTTTGAGAAACAATTTCTAGAGTGCACAAGAATCTGCCTTTCCCTTGTTACTCCTCTTTTCTTGGGTGACACCAAGAGGTATCTAAGAATTAGCTGAGACTAATCCTCATTTGGGTTTCGGTTTCGCCATGAGTTTCCCTTCCTACTCATACTCCCAGAAATATGTTGTAGAATTGGATAGAGAAGACTCACTAACTTCCGTTTACAGAATTGTTTTCATTAGAAATTCGAAGGATACTGAAGGAATTAACTGAGATGAGTGCTTTGCAGGACATGGGAGACTGCACTTATTGTTCTGGTCATCTACACTGCGTGGGTGTCCCCGTTCGAGTTCGGGTTTCTCAAGAAGCCCGTCCGGGCATTGTCAATCACGGATAACATCGTGAATGCATTCTTCGCGGTGGACATAGTTCTCACCTTCTTCGTGGCATATCTTGACAAGAACACTTACCTACTCGTCGATGACCACAAGAAAATTGCTTGGAAGTACGCGACCACGTGGTTCGCTTTCGATGTCATTTCAACTATTCCCTCAGAGCTCGCACGAAAGATCTCCCCACCATCTTTTGGGTCTTATGGACTATTTAACATGCTACGACTCTGGCGTCTCCGGCGGGTGAGCGCCTTATTCTCGAGGTAACCATGAAAGAAATTATGTAACCAGATCATGAGTAGGGTTGCAATATTCTGGCCGGGAAGCATCTGATCTATTCGGATGCTTATTTTCGTGAACAGGCTGGAAAAAGATAGGAAGTTCAACTACTTCTGGGTCCGATGTGCGAAGCTCATCTGTGTAAGCACCAAGCTAACTTTCAGATAATCTATTTGGAATTTGTTCAGGAGAACGATTCTCTAAGCTCATTGAAAACATATCAGTACTGCTCGAAATATGGTTTAATCTAATGTTCTATCAGGTCACCCTATTTGCGGTTCATTGTGCTGGATGCTTCTACTATCTTCTTGCTGCTCGGTACCGTGACCCAGCAAAGACATGGATAGCCAATATTTACGATGAGAGCTTGTGGATCCGTTATGTGACCTCGATGTATTGGTCAATCACGACTTTGACAACGGTTGGATATGGTGATTTGCATCCTGTGAACACAAGGGAGATGATCTTTGACATCTTCTACATGATGTTTAACCTTGGGTTGACAGCTTACTTGATCGGCAACATGACCAATTTGGTTGTCCATGGGACAAGTCGCACAAGAATATTCGTGAGTGCGATGTAGTTTTAAAAACAATTCTGATGTTGTTATTTAAGCATTTTGTTTCTTACACACTTCGTGATTGGATGACTGCAGAGAGATACAATTCGAGCGGCCTCGAGCTTTGCTCAGAGGAATCACCTACCGCCTCGGTTGCAAGATCAGATGCTTGCGCATCTCTGTTTGAAGTACAGGACAAACTCCGAGGGGCTGCAGCAGCAAGAGATTCTCGATTCTCTCCCTAAAGCTATTCGGTCTAGCATATCTCATTATCTCTTCTATTCCCTCGTTGATAATGTGTACTTGTTCCAAGGAGTTTCAGACGATTTGCTCTTTCAGCTGGTACCATAGACAACCAATCTCATCTCATTATTTCTGTTCGCTTGCGTGGTACAAGCAATTGTTTCTCATAGCCCATTGATTTTCTCTATCGTACTTTGTGAAGGTTTCAGAGATGAAAGCCGAGTACTTTCCTCCAAACGAGGATGTAATTCTTCAGAATGAAGCTCCGACAGATTTCTACGTACTTGTCTCCGGTTCTGTGGTAACGACTGAATGACGCAATATTTGGAATTAATCAATGGGACCTTCCTAGTGATTTTTTCTTACACTAAGCACTGACTCATTTGTGATGTGATGTCTTTGTAGGAATTGTCGGTTCTAAAAAATGGAGTTGAACAAGTGAGCCCAACATGATTACTCCAATCCCGTATATATGGTTTAGTTTGTGCGCGAGACCCCAATGATGGGACTAACATTATTCTCACTGGAAAATGTAGGTTGTTCGGGAAGCTAAAACTGGAGATCTTTGTGGTGAGATTGGTGTGTTATGTTATCGACCTCAGCTCTTCACGGTTCGTACCAAACGATTGAGCCAGCTACTTCGACTGAACCGAACCACATTCCTAAATATTGTTCAATCCAATGTTGGAGATGGGACAATAATCATGAACAATCTCCTCCAGGTCTGTAGAATATTCAGCATTCATAATGTTCCCATCTATATGTCGAGCTTCGGAGTCTGAAATTCTTTCCTTCTTGTTTGGCAGCATCTGAAGGACCTCAATGATCCGATAATGGAAGGCGTACTGCTGGAGACAGAGAAAATGTTAGCTCGCGGTCGGATGGACCTACCACTCAGTTTATGCTTCGCTGCGCTCAGAGGTGATGACCTGCTGCTAAATCAGCTGCTGAGACGAGGTTTCGACCCAAATGAATCAGACAATAATGGGAAGACGGCATTGGTAAGCCTCCCACATCCGTCAGATTAATTAACTTGTCACAAAAGTTATTACCGTCTTCCATGAAACTGAGTAGGCAACTTAAATATCTTTGTTTGCGGGATTTATTCAGCATATCGCAGCCAATAAAGGTAGTGAGAACTGCGTCCTGCTTCTACTGGACTACGGGGCAGATCCCAATCGAAGAGGTAAGATCTTTTCAACTCACTGACCTGAATCCATTATCTTAACTAACTTTCGGCAGATTCAATTCTGAGACTGTTTTCTTCTAAAATGTCTCAATCTTTCTCCAGATTCAGAAGGGAATGTGCCACTATGGGAAGCAATGCTAGGGGGCCATGAGTCTGTTGCGAAGCTCCTTGTCGATAACGGTGCAAGTATAAGCTCCGGAGATGTGGGTCAGTTCTCTGTCATAGCAGCAGAACAGAACAACCTCAACTTACTCAAAGACATCGTTCGCTACGGTGGAGATGTCACGTGCCCCAACAGCAGCGAGAACACGGCCCTCCATGTGGCTGTGTCGGAAGACAATCTCGAGATCGTGAAGTTCCTCCTTGGGGAGGGGGCCCATATGGACAAGCCTGATATGCTCGGCTGGACCGCGCGGGACCTGGCCGATCAGCAGGGCCACGAGGAGATCAAACGGCTATTCGAGTCTCACAAGGAGGGCAAGGCTGATACAGTCATTGCGATCCCCGAGAAGGTGCAAGTGCATCATGGGATCCGGTTCCTTGGAAGGTTCACTAGCGAGCCAAACATCCGCCCCGCATCACGGGACGGTTCCATGGATGGGTCGTGGTCCCAACACCACTCGCAGGTCCGCCAGAGGCGGAGAACCAGCAATAACTTCCACAACTCCCTGTTTGGGATAATCTCAACAGCCCATAATGGCGAGAAAGGCTTGCCGTTCCCCATTACCAATAACAACCAGAGCGCGAGGCCAAGGAACAATCCAATAATCCAGAGCCGAGTGACCATAAGCTGTCCCGAAGTCGGAGAAAGCACGGGGAAGCTCTTGCTGCTTCCAGCGAGCCTGCAGGAGCTGCTAGAGGTCGCGGGCAAGAAGTTGGGGTTCATGCCAAAGAAGATCCTGACAAAGGAAGGCGCCGAGATTGATGACATAGATGTGATCAGGGATGGTGACCACCTAGTCTTCTCAAGCGACTCCCGGGGGGTTTAATACAATCCCCGAACAGGGTGTTGGAATTGGTCATGGGGGAAGATGAAGTGAATGACAAAATGTCTACAGTATTACATAGGTAATTCGACCGAAAAGAAAGGAAAAGAAAAGGATTCTACTGCGTAGGTAGAAGTTTAATTGCAATGAAATGACTCGAGTCTTTTATTTCTCCCTCTCAACGCCTTGATATCACCTTAAATTCGACTCATAGTCGAATTTCAATAGAGGAACAAATGATGAAAAGTTCTCTGTATCATTCCTCTTATCATTTACTGTACATTTTGTGATACATATATACAGCCTTCCTATCATGCATAAGGAAATGCCAAAAATCATGGAACAGAATGATCTAGAATGAAAATAACTTGGAAAGATAAAATTGTCAAAATCTTTCCTAAACTATCAAGATCTCCATTACTCCCCCTCAAGTTAGAGTATGGATACTAGTGATGCCCAACTTGCCAAGTAGGAACTGGAGTTGATCTCGACCAAGGCCTTCGTGAAGATATCGGCAAGTTGAAACTTTGAAGGAACATGGCGTGCAATGATCGACTTAGCTTGAACATGTTCCCTGGCGAAGTGACAGTCAAATTCTATGTGTTTGGTCCGCTCGTGAAAGACGGGATTCGCGACTATATGCAAAGTGGCCATATTGTCGCTGTATAATGTCATAACTGATGAAACAGTCACGCCACGTGAAGAGAGTAAAGACCACATCCACAACAATCAACAGTAGTAGAAGCCATGGAATGATATTCTGCTTTGTTGAAGATCGAGCCACGATGTTTTGTTTCTTGGTTTTCCATGAAAAGGGACATCCGCCAAGCATGATGAAGTAACATGAAGGAGAACGTCTTGTCATACGGTAGGCTGTCCAATCAGAATCACAGTAGGCGGTGATGGACAAGGACAATGGTCTTTGCAGTAAGATACCACTTTCCAAACTCTGTTTAAGGTACCAAAAAACTCGAATAGTTGCCTCTCAAAGTACTTGTTTCGGCCTCTGCATAAATTGGGACAAAATATGAACTGGGTAGCTCAGTTCTAGCCACGTGATGGTGAGGTAAATCAACTTTCCGACAAGACTATGATAACACGATGGATTTGACAAGTCCTCTCCCGAGTCCGAGTTGATTCGAAGGTGTTACTCCTTTGGGAAGGCAGCTGGCCGAGCCCCAAGCATCCCAGCTTCCTACAAAATGTCAAGAGTATACTTTTTTTGATAGAGGAACAAGTAGTCAGATTGTCGAGCCACCTCAATCCCCATAAAATATATGAGTTTGCCCAAATCCTTTATGCTGAAACAATCATCCAAATATTGCTTGAACTTGGCACAATGAATAGGGTCGAGCCGACAGATCAAACTCTTTTATCAAGTCTTTCGTTAGGTCTATTTCGCTGGTAGATGGGCTCTCATCATTCCCTTGGTGGGTCGTGGAGTCCATATTACTTGATGGCCATATTACTTGATGGACTGGATACTAATAGGGTCGAGCCTCCTTCATTGGATATCGCCGCTTCAATACATCCCATTGGATTTCCCTAGTTAACTTGTTTTCCACGAGCCGAGTTTGATTCAATCAGAGCACTTTGATTTCCATCCCGTGAAACAAAAATTTCCTCGGTATCGAGGTCATACAATTTACATCCCTTCTGACCATATGGATATCCCATGAAAATACAACGAGGTGCCCTACTCTCAAATTTATCAGTAGGCTTAGGTCTCTTTGAAGCATAACACAAGCAACCAAATACCTCAAGAAGATCAAGTCGTAGTGGCTTTTGAAATATAATCTCAACTAGAGTTTTTTCCGACAATACGGGCGTAGGTGTGTAATTAATCTAATATGTTGCTGCAAGTACGCATTCTCCCCATAATTTAATCGGTAGATGTGCATCAAAACGCAAAGATCGTGCCATCTCTAACAAGTGTCGATGTTTTCTTTCCACATGCCCATTTTGTTGTGGCATGTCTACACAAGATATTTAATGAACTATCTCGTTTGCATAATAAAAGTCACGCATGGCTTTAGAAGTGAACTCTCGACCATTATCAGATCGAAAAACCTTAATCGATTTTTCAAATTGATTCTTTATCATATTGTATAAGCCAACCTCGGACTTATAAATTTCGATTTTATCATTCATCAAATAAACCCAAACACACCGGCTATGGTCATCACAAACAAATTTATTAGCTGACTTTATTGAAACACCAGGATTTGAGTGTAGGACTTTACTGGACAGGTGACCCGAGCGTTTATGCCACAAAACATAATCATTCTTGTTTACGGCCATGTGAGCAGACGAAGATGGTTCCTGCTTGAGCCAATACACCCGCCTCTATAGCTCACCCATTCCAATCATTCTCCCCGTGGCCCGGTCCTTTAATTCACAAGATCTAGAATAAAATGTCAATATGCAATCAAGGTCCACCAACAACCTCCCAGCTAATATCAGGTTACAATCAAGGCCGGGAATAAATAATATGTTCTTTATGACAAAATTGGGTAAACAAATATTTCCACTTTTGGTGGCAAACACGGACTTGCCATAAAGAATACCAATTGAGATCATGTGTGTTAGCTTCTTCACGTCCGAGAGTAATCCAACGTTCCCTGTCATGTGCATTGATGCACTCATGTCTGAGACCCAATCTGTAAAATAATTAGATGAAATAACATTATCGGCTATTTGCTCTGACGGGACTGCACGGTCACCAAAGATTGTGACCAGCTGACTAAGCTGATCCTCTGATATTCCCGTGATTTTGATGTTCCTTCCATGGACAAAATGATGTGTTGTAGATGCAGGGGCATGATGAGCAGTCGCCTTGCCTGAGGACTACCCCTGATCTATTTCAGTTGATGCGAACTGAGCCTTGTGCCCTCTTTGGCCATTAGTATTTTTGCCCATAATACTGCTTTGATGAATTCCCTTGCTTGGACCAGCTTCCTCCCTTTCCTTTGAAATCACAATCTGCAAGATATCTGTGAAGCTTCCAACATTCTAACCTTTGATGCTTGGTTTTTCCACAATAGTCGCATTGGATTCTGGGCCCTCTCGCTTGTGTTCTATCACTTGCATGATAAGCTGAAGACTCCCAAGTGTTCGTTATGCCCTCCTCGAGTCATCAATCAATGTAACTCCTCATCTGCCACTTGTGCAAAATCTCTGTTTAGAGAAGGTAAAGGGTCCATATCCAGGATTTGGGACCGTGTCGTCGCAGAGATTTCCGAGTCGAGCCCCATCAGAAACTGGTGGAGTTTCTCGATCTCCTTGTTCTTAGCCATCTGGTCTATAGCTCCACAAGTGCAGCCACCACAAATGCACTCAGCTGTCTCAAGATAGCCTTCTAGCTCATCCCAAAGGGATTACAGGCTCGAGTAGTAGTCGATTACCTGTTGTCCCGATTGCTTTAGATTCCATATACTTGTCTTGATCTGTTGAATTCGAGGAGCATTGCCTTGTGCAAACTGTTGCTTAATTTCATCCTCTATCGTCTTGGCATTGCTGGCATGGACGGCTGCTCCTTGTAGGCTCCTATCGAGTGAATTAAAAATCCATGAACAGATCATGAAATTATTGATCTTCCACAACCGATTCTCGGGGCTCATCAGATCGGGTTGCTTCAACGAGCCATCGATGAATCTGGTCTTGTTCTTAGCCTCGAGCACTCTAAGCATCGCCTTCGCCCATGTGTGGTAGTTCTGTCCATTGAGAACCACAAGGACGAGGGCTATGCCAGAGTTGTCTGAGGGACTCACGAAGTAGGGCGAAGTCACATCAATCACTTTCTTATCCGACATGATTATTCTCTTTTATTTCTCCCTCTCAACGCAATACCATCTTAAATTGGACAGTAGGTCGAATTTCAGTAGAGGAACAAATGATGAAAAAGTTCTCTGTATTATTCCTCTTATCATTTACTGTACACTTTGTGATGCATATATACAGCATTCTGATCATGCATAAGGAATTAGCGTACAAAAGAGAGAAAATAGCAAAAATCATGGAACAGAATCTAGAATGAAAATACCTTGAAAAGATAAAATTGTCAAAATCTTTCCTAAACTATCAAGATCTCCAATAATCTCAGCCAAAAGGCCGAGAAAGACGTGCTTTCAGATGGTGCGAGGCCCATTTTTCATTTTTTATTTTAACAAGCCAGCTGCTTCTTCTGGTTTCCTTGTTCTTTCTAGCCTAAGGATAGCTTAGCCTAAATGCTCCTGTATGTTTGGCGAATGTTTTCTGGAAATCTATCCGGGGAATACAGTTTAGGTCCGGAGGTATAAGAGATTGTCGGAGGTCGGGATCATTTAAAAATATATATATCGAAATTCTTATATTACTTCATTCAATTTTTTTTTAAAAAAAGTGACTAGACGAAATCGATAACTTCTCTGAGCAGGAGGTCGGGATGGAGAAGAGACCTTCTGCTACCAAAAGTCGGACGCCTTGTTTTTTCTTTGTTCCTCAATACACACACGTAAATCACGAAACATTAAAAGCAAAAAGTGGACTCTTGATTCGATTGATAATCATCATTTTACGTTTTAAGGAAAGAAAAGAAGAAGACTCTACAAATAAACAATCACGTCGATGTTGAAACTGCTCACGGCATCATATAAACTTAAAAACGATATTCACGACCGGAATCTTTCCAAGATTTGATAAATTAAGAGGGAGACTCGAGCAATTAAGCACCAAGCCCGCCCTCAAGATTGTCCATATATCGATCAGACCCTGCACAACAGACGTCAACGGACTGGTCTTAGCCTTCATTCTATAGATGGTATGATGAAAAATGAACATTCATGAATGATAATCTAAGCCTGTAAATAGCACCGCTGAACGATTGCTTACTGTCGAAATTCTACATTGACTGATTCTGCGGAGGAGTTGGCAATAGCTCCGAAGGCCGTGTTTGACAGGACGAGGGTGGCTCCATCAACCGTGGGCCGCGAAACAGAGACCGGAGCATAATCAAGGATCCTAATCTGTATCATCTGGCCGGGAAAGCAAGTGTTGGCCTCGGAGGCGCTGATGCACCTGACCAGGTACTGCCTCCCGCACGCCGCCCCGTTGTCCCATATCCCCTCCCCGGCTGCACCGAAGAGGTTGCTAGACGGGAACTGAGACGGGTCATTCCCGTAGCATTCCGTCGCTGCATAGAAAGAACAACAAGGGACACCTCATCCAAATTGATAATGAATGGATACTGTGGATTGGTAGTAATATATGCATAAATCCATCAAGAAGAGAAGGGACTTACGAACGTATGGAGGGTTGTACTGGGCGGCAGTTCCGACATCGCCATGGCATGTGGAGATGATCTCTGAAACTGTCAAAAAGACGAGCAGTCCGGGGATCTGCCATTGATGGGTCAACAATTGATCAGTTCTGGGCATAATCTTCTAAGGTTTGGCTCGGGAGGGAAGAAACAAATACTAAGAGGAGATGAGATGAGATGAGATGAGATGAGATGATGCCCCGAACCCTTTACAGGTCAACGAGTTCAAAATATTGAAATTTCGTTAGAACTTAATTAAATGATTAATTTTATTTTATATATTGCGCACATGCATATGCATATGTCTATATTCATATGAGAGCCTCGAGATTTAAAGAGAGGTGACTGAGAGCTCGAAGCTGTTTTTCTCTTCTCTGCAGGGTCTTCTTTAGAAATAATGGTCAAGAGGACTCCCCGAGTTCATACGCGTAAGAGGGCCCCCGAGATGGCTCGAGTTGATGCGAGCACGGGCATATATCACTCCATAATCCATTCTATACGTCACTGGGAAAACAAGACACATATGGAGTGCATTGCAACTCTTTCTATAATAATTATGGGAAAAGGAGATATCGACAATTACGATAAGCAGTGGCTCAATTTTGGACAAGCAACCATCTTACACGTCCATTCTCGACGAATGCGTCATACTGATCTAATGGCACCACGTCGGTCGGTTCATTTGATATTCGATTGAGTAATCCACCACGTCTAACAAGTTGCATAACAGAGGTCCCTCTTTTTGAAGAAATAATTAAATTTACTTCACCTTGGCCTTGTTTCTTATATGACACTCGAAAGCGGAGCACAAGACTATCCAAATTCATTTGCTACTTCGGAATGTTCTCAGCACCACGGAACACGTACTAGAATGTATTTGCGACTCGTTCCTTCTTCTTCCTTCACTTCTCTCAAAATACGGAGGAGTAAAACTTCCCAAAATTTTATCTTCCAGAAGGCTTAATCATCAGAGAGTGAACGATCTAATGATAGGGAGAGACCGCCTCATGACCATATATACATATATATATATATATATATATATATATTTATGAACGGATAAGACAAGGTTAAATAGACCGATCAAATCACGTATCAATTATTGTACATCCCTTGACCAAAAGCTTTGGGCAAGTTCTTTCCTGGAAATTCCAGATGGCCCATCATTTGATTGATAGTTGAACCAATTAAAACAGCCTATTAACTGCTTCATCAACTCCTCCCCGCTTTTCTCCATAACTTGTTCTCCCCGTCTGTCATGGTCCCCCCTCCATTATTTCTTCAGAAAAGTCTCCCCGAGCTTAAAATAAGGCTGGAAAAAGAGACATTGTGAATACAACCAAACGCATGAAGTGTCGTGCACTCCCCTTCCATGGTCCATGTTGAAAATTCTTTCATTGCAAGCGATGCGAGATCCGATATCTAAACAAATTGTTCGAGAGAACATAAACCCAAAGAGGAATTTATGAAAAGGAGAACATGAAAGGCAACTGAGCATCGCAGCATTGGAATCTACCAGAAACCACAATTAAAACAGGGAACGACTACAAGCTGAGCTCGTGTAGATCTCTCACAGAGTAGAGTGCTATGGAGGGAGTTATATAAGTACATTCCTATTAGCAGCAGCAGCAGCAGCTTAAGTTGATTTACTTCCACAGCTTGCGCAAGGACATGTTCTTCTCCGTCTCCTTCTTCATGACCTTGGCCACTGCCATCTCAAAGTCTTCCTGCGTCACGTGAACTCTCCTCTCCCTCAAAGCAAACATTCCCGCCTCCGTGCATACTGCCTATATTTATATAAATATATCAAAAAAAGAGTAAGCATCCATATTAATATATCAGGCGATTACTGAGAGAGCATCATATAAGCAGTAACACAGACAGGCAGTTTCTGCTCCGACTAATTTGAAGGGCCGCTTTGAATTAACAAAGCTCTCTCACCTTAAGCTCAGCACCAGATGCACCATTCATCTTCTCTGCAATCTTCTTCAGGTCGATCCCCCGCATCAGATTCATTTTTCTGGAATGGATCTTGAGAATATCCAGACGGGACTGCAGAATGCGCGAGCAACAACAGGGATTAGATGGCAATGTTTCAGATAGTTCTACTAAGGCATCAATAACTATTCGGTCGCAACCCAAGTTATTGGGCACAGTATGTTTTTATTTTTTAATCAGCCAAAGATGAAACAATACCTCTTCGTTGGGATTTGGAAATTCAATCTTTCTGTCAATCCGTCCAGGTCTAAGAAGAGCTTGATCCAGAATATCAATACGATTTGTGGCCATCAGAACCTACAGTGAGCAGCATATTGTCAAAAAACTTGATGAATTACTGTTTAAAGAATGTGCGATTCGGAGAGAACTATTATTACCTTGATCTTGTTGGATGCTTCAAATCCATCAAGCTGATTAAGAAGCTCCAGCATAGTCCGCTGCACTTCACTGTCTCCATTGCCACTTCCTGATTCCATTCTGGCAGACCCAATACTGTCTATTTCATCCATAAAGATGATCGATGGGGCATGCTCCCTGAAATACTTTCATGTAAGTTCCCCCAACACAATTGATCATGAATTTACAATTTTATAGAACAAGGTCTTCTCAATCATGCTGATTACAGGAAGCCTCTAACATGATGTATAACGACTAGACACCAATAATACCGAAGCATATATATATATATATATATATATACACACCCCACTTTCTATCCAGAGAAACGTGGGAAAGCTACAAAAGTTTATGATCCAAGTTACTATTGTATTGGCAGGACATCGTCAAAAAACAACAGAACGCAACTCGCTCATGATATGCTGATAAAGAGTGAAATATAAGATTAGTCTATCTCACTGTTGCCAAAATCTCAAATTCAATTGAATAAAAGAATGAAAACCAGTATTACCAAAGAATGAAATAGAAAGCACAATGTTACATCCACAAAGGGATTATCAGAGGCAAACCTTGCCATGACAAAGAGTTCTCTGACCATTCTGGAACCTTCTCCAATGTACTTCTGAACCAATTCCGAACCAGAAACCCTTATAAAAGTACAGTCAGTGTGGTGTGCCACTGCCCTTGCCAACAATGTTTTGCCAGTACCAGGTGGTCCATAGAGTAAAACACCCTAAGAAAAATGACGTGAACATCGATTAAAGGTACTTTAATGTTTGATTGGATGAGAAAGTATTTAACACATTTAGCATCTCCACTCAACAGAACAGGGTAAACTTCTTACCTTTGGTTGAGCTATACCAAGGCTCTCAAACAGTTCGGGATGTTTGATTGGAAGTTCAATGACCTGAAACAATTATTAAGCTTATAAATGGATACTACAAATAAGAAGGAAATCATCCATTTACTGTTGTTAAATAACAGAATGAAAAATGTGAAATAATATATAGTAATGCATACCTCCTTTATCTCTTTAATTTGTTGGTCAAGACCACCAATCATGTCATAAGTAGAATCAGGAACTTTTTCAACCTTCATTAGATTGACCAAAGGATCTACTTTGCTAGGCAAGATCAAGTGAAGAACATAGCTGTCATTCCGGAGAGCAACTCTTGTGGAAGGTGTAATCTTTGTTATGTCAATATTTTTGTCAATATCGACCACATACTTTCCTTCAGGATGAACCTGGAAATTTGTCCAGGACACAGCAGGTTGAAAGTTAATATGGAGAAGTGACCTATTACTTTAGATGGCGGTTGCAAAAGATTCATACCTTCACTAGAACTTTATTTTTTCCCATAACTTTGACAACTTCACCAACATATGACCCAGGCTCCTGAAGAAGCTGCAGTTCTTCTCTGAGCATTCTCACTGCCCAATTGAACATACACCGTATAAGATCAGACTCGTAGCTCCACCATGTCCAATTACAACACAAGTGGAGCACTGCCGAAAGAATGCTAATACAAATTGTTATAGAAAGGATATACCATAAAGCCAAATATTCAGCATCCACATCTAAGGCTAATTAACAGATCCTACTAGGCTACTACACATGCTACAGACCTTTAACACTGGCATCTTGTCTAAACCTAAGCAATTACACTAGGAATTGAGCACAGAAAATACAAAATAAAATGAGACACATAGATCATAGCTACTTGTTCCAGAGAATCTACTCGGCTGTAAGCAGCAAGACTTTGATAAATAACAAAGATACAAAAAGGTCAGCAAATCGTTAAGCTTCCACTGTCGTTGCTGTTAAACAGAACCGGCATGACTAATGATTCAATTAGACAAAGGGGAATGTATGCCGATAAAAATGAACGTGAATGAAAGAAACGGGTATACTGGCACTTCTGGACACTAATACTTTGTTTGAATACAAGGGATGGGAGGGTCCATCAGTTTTGCTTGATCCAAACAGAGGATAAGAAAAGGATCAGTACGAACTTTATTCGCACCACTGGGAAACGAGGGGCTTCACATCTCTTTCTCTAGGTAAAAGAACCCTAAAAAGATCCTCCTGATGCGTCACAGTGATAGCCTCTTGCCTAATAATCAGAATTCCTATCAAATGCAAACTCTATGGCTAATTCTGCACTCTAATCTCGTTCTCTGGCTAAAGGTGTAAACTTTGCGGACTCATCAACAAATAAATCCCGCTGCTAATCAGTCTGTACTTCTTTCTACAGCTAAATAAGCAACAAGGGTACTGCATAAGCAACAAGAAGAAATGATTCGACCAAACAATCAGTAGCAAAACCATATCCAACATCAAGTCCGCAAAGTAACCTGACAATCCAAAGCAGATTAACCCTCGAGCGCATCTAGGTTTAGCTCAAAATAAGAGGCAGGGCTAGTCTGCTAGGCAAACGTACCTCGAGAATTGAGCTCGTTCCTCTGAGCTTCGAGGCGATTGAGGTTGTGAGATTTCTGGCGGACACGGAGCTGGAGCTCGTGGATGTGCTGGAGGTAGTACTGCCTCAGGCCCTCTCCTTGCTTCGACCCTCCCTTGGCGGAGCAAGTCTCGTCCATAGCCGCCGACCCCGGCTGCTTCGTGTCCACTCCGACTGCTACCATTGCTCAAGGTCCTCTGCGTCTGTCAATCGCTGAGTTGAGAGAGAGAGAGAAGGGGAGAGAGAGATAAAGGACGGGGAAGATCGAAGATGGAAGAAGATGCACCAAACAAGCAATAAGGCCCCCTCTTCCGTCTATTAAAGGCGGTGGACGGCGGTCGGTCGCGGCCAGCGGGCGGAGTTGAGTTGCGGGTGTTCCTTGATGGGCCAAACATGGGCCTCCTCTGTTGGCCCATGGGTTTTTCTCGCTCGTAGCTTTTGAGACTAGTTAGTACTCTTTGGATTGGGCTTATGTTGGGCCGGGCTTCACGGTGGAGGACACATCAGTAATTATTTTCAAAATGCAAGGGTGTTCTTGTAATATCATAGCCCGTTTTGCCCCGCCGGGAAGCAAAGGCGCTTCTTTTTTATGGACGAGGAGGAGGAGGAGGAGAATTGAGAAGATGGCAGGCAAGGGAGCGAAAGGTCTAACAACCGGCGGCAAGGCCGGAGACAAGGCGGACAAGGACAAAGACAAGAAGAAGCCCATCTCCCGCTCTGCTCGTGCTGGCCTTCAGGTGAGTAGCTTGATGAATCTTTCTCCCTCTGTGAGATTCCTCTGCCACTTCTGATTGCTTAGGTATTTGGGTCCTGCGCTATATATTGGCCAATTTGAAGTAGATTTCCCTGTTCGAAAGATTCCTGAGTTTGTCTGAGTGGGAAAGTTGGGATCTTGCTGTGAACTGTGTGGGCCTTCTGAAATTTGAGATTTCTCGTTATATCAGAAACAGAAGGGTTCTTGGCGCTTAAGCTGTAGGAATTAGAGGAAGTTACTGTTTTTTGGGATATCGGGTTGTGTTTCTATGAACTGTTCTGCTTCTGTAAGATGTTGTGATTTGGGATTTGAGATACTTGTGTTACTGGAGACACTTTCTGGGATTCTGAATGCTGCCTTCCCTCCATGCTCTTGTTTTGCCTATCGATGTTCTTGCGTTCAAGGAGGGAGGGTTAGTGGCTGGAGTTGTTGAACGGACAAGCTGTGATCCTTCTTCAAGCAAGTTTGGTTATCGAGATTGCCAAATTCTTATATATTGCTTGGGAGCTTTTAGCGTAGGGATTGTATATTTGGTCGATTCTTTATTTTTCTTGCTCTAAAGGGTTAATGTGCAATGCAGTTCCCTGTTGGTAGGATCCACCGTTTTCTCAAGTTGAGGACCATGGCAAGCGGCAGAGTTGGGGCCACGGCTGCAGTCTACTCGGCCGCTATATTGGAGTACCTGACTGCAGAAGTCCTGGAGCTGGCTGGAAATGCGAGCAAGGATCTCAAGGTGAAGAGGATCACTCCCCGCCACCTGCAGCTCGCTATCCGTGGAGATGAAGAACTGGACACCCTCATCAAGGGGACGATCGCCGGTGGAGGAGTCATTCCTCACATTCACAAGTCTCTCATCAACAAATCATCCAATGAATAATGTGATTTAGATTCCAGGATTTTCTCTTTGTTTCTGGTGACCGTCGAGATTAACCTAGTAACTTTTTTTTTTTGTTGAAACTCAAAGTCAGTTTGTTCAAAATGATAACCTGCGCTTATCAGACATTGTCTAGATTACGCGTACCTTGTTTCTTTGTTCTCTGTTCTCGTGATCACATATAAAAATAAAAATTACGCGATTATTATTTGCAGCTGTTAAACCTCAGATACGATACGACTCCTTGAATATAACTGCTTATTCTCTGAACTGAAGCTTCGAAGAAGAAGACTCTGCTAGCAGTTTCAAAGCTAAGTTGGCAATTTGTAGAAGCCACACGCTTCTGGAAGATTCAATGGAAGATGAACGTAACACAAGATGCCAGAAACATCATACGTCGGGAATGAATATCAACTGCCGATCACTGATAATAATATAACAAGAGGTCCACAATTCCTAGCTGTCCCTAGGCAATATAACCCCTTGCACATCGAACTGAAATCAATGAAACTCACCCAGAAGCTAAATTCCTATCTCTGAAGTTAATTATAAAAGAATTGCGACCCTCTCATGAACTAATCTCCCTACAATTCAGAGAACAGGACACAGTGAATCAGGACATCCCCAAATGAGAAAACGATAAGTTACATGATTCGAGCAGGCAGAAGAACAATTAAACACCCAGCTGCCTAGGAGCAGGATCAACACCATTTCCAACATCCTCAAATTAAGGCAACCTTCGGGACAACCACAGGGAACTTATCGATCTCATCCATCCAAGGATTCTTCTCTTTCTTGGGGTTAATGGTCCTCAGAGCCCTCCACACTGCGCTGTTGCATTTAAATCCCGAGCCGAAGGCAATTTGCCATGTCCTGTCTCCCCTCTTAATCCTCCCCTTAGCTTCTGTGTAAGCCAGTTCATACCAGAGAGAGCTGCTCGAGGTGTTTCCAAATCGGTAAAGTGTCATCCTTGAAGGCTCCATGTGCCAATCAGAGAGGTGCAGGTTCTTCTCCAGCTCGTCTAGAACTGCTCTCCCTCCCGCATGAATACAGAAATGCTCAAAAGCTAGCTTAAAGTCAGGAATATAGGGTTTGATCTTCATCTTGAAGAGCTTCTTCCCAACTAAAGTGGCAAAGAAGAGCAATTGTTCAGACATTGGAAGGACGAGAGGCCCTAATGTGGTGATGTTAGTCTTCAAGGCATCGCCTGCAACAGCCATTAGGTCCTTTGAGAGCGTCACACCAACCTTCCCAGTGGAATCCTCTTCTTGTGTAACGCAAGTGAAGCACTTATCATCAGCTCCCTTGTTGGTCCGCACAGTGTGAACCAACTGGTACTTGGACCTCCACCTGTCAGACCTCTTGTTCGAGAGAAGAATTGCAGCCCCACCCATTCGGAACAGGCAGTTCGAGACAAGCTTTGACCGGTCATTTCCAAAGTACCAGTTTAATGTAATGTTCTCCATGCTTATCACCAGCGCATATGAATTTGGGTGAACCTGAAGGAGCTGCTTCGCAAGATCAATTGAGATCAAACCCGCACTACAACCCATTCCACCGAGATTATAGCTGACTATATTCCCCCTGAGCTTGTAGTGATTGATCACCATTGCAGATAAAGAAGGGGTAGGGTTAAACAAGCTGCAGTTCACAATTAATATCCCGATGTCTTTGGGCTTCACAGCGGTCTTCTCAAAGAGTTCATCAATGGCACCGAACATCACAGCCTCAGCCTCCTTCCTGGCTTCCTTCATAGATGGGTTAGGAGGGATGTTGAGGACAGCCTCGGGGAGGTAAGTTGAGTCCCCAAGCCCAGACCTTTCCAAGATCTTACGCTGGAAATCAAGACTCTCATCGGTGAAGGCACCGATCATCCAAGACTGGTCCATGAAGATCTTCTTGGTGCACTTTCGGGACTCTTCGGGCTTGTAGCACGAGAAGTTGACCAGGTAGACAGGGCGAGGGCGGGTGAGGAAATAAAGGGTGGACAAGAACACGAGGAGGGTCGAGCAGAGGATGACCGAGATGAGGTTGTACTGGAGGTGGATCCAAAGGTCTAGAATGTCCTTGAAGGAGAATGTGGAGAGCTGAGCAGCGATGACGGCAACAAGCGGCGTGAGGAAAAGGTACATTCCATGAGTGATCAGGTAATGGTACCCGAGCTTCACGTACTTGAGCTTGATCGATTTTTTGAAGTCGGGGAGATTCCGCGACGAAGATTGAGGGACCAAGGGAGTTTCAGGCTTTGCGTCTGCCATTGCTTTCTTCTTCTCTGCCAAATCTGTCGAGCAACAGATCAATAGGCTAAGGTGAGACAGGAATTTGGAACTACTGCAATCTGTCTTAAATAAAGAAGGACCAGATGAATGCAATCAAAATCGGGAATTTACACAATTAGATCAGAGAAGCCTGTCCTGTCCACACAAAATTCCAGAAATGTGGGTCTTTTCCCCCAAACCCATTACAGTCGACCACTCATCGAAAAGAGGAAAACTTGTTCATCCTACCCTTTACCTCTGTCGCCGTCCACATCAAAAGATCAAGCAAAACAACATTGGATAAGCAAGCACGAACCTGATCAATTGAGAAAGGACACGAGAAAACGCACAACGGCAAGCGAAATGGGGGCGAGACCCAGATCCAGAAACTGACCTTGGAGCTCTGTATCAGAGTCGCCGGAATCTGGGCGGAGAGGAGTTGAACGCGGAATGTGCTGCTGATTATGGGGGGACGGGGACGGGGACGGGGACGGGGACCGGGACCGCAATTTTTGAAAGAAGGGGGGGAAGATGAGAAATGAGTTGGACGGAGAAAATGTGGGGAAGTGCCTTCTATTTATTAACGGGGGGGGGGGCTCTGCCTCTGAATCGAATCCCATTCGCATAAAAACAAATCGATTTTGGAGATGGCGAAATGCGAAATTGGGCAGACCGGACGCGCTTTTTTATTTGTATATATATGATGATATTTTGGTTCCAATGCGCAGGCGGCGGCGCTCGTTGAGTTTGAATTGAATATTCAAACTCCCTACTTATATCCATCGATGCTGGCAGGATGAGATGAGGCCGGTCACATTTCACTTTGCAAATACTTACTATTGAATTTTCTTATTTCAAAAATTCAGGGGTAGCAATATTTTATTTCGCTTGTGCAATCATATACATTAGGGGTGATCGGTTCCGGGTACCATGTATTTTTCACGATATCCAGACCCTACCCTGTAAGGGACAGGTTCCAAAATTTTAAAACCGGACCCTATCATGTTGAATCATGGAATCGGAACCTACTCGGAACCTGTACTATACCACAGGTTCCGGGTACCCTGTTGGAACCTGTAATTTTTTTTGTTTCGATAAATAAAACCAATATGTCACATATATAATCAGTAATCACGCCAAATAGAATATCAACATTGATTTAGATTGATCCACAACAAAATATATATATATATATATATATATATATATATATATATATATCTCATCAATTCATCAACAAAATTAAACATTCATAATACGATCTCACACAACAAAGTGTCTCTGTTCTAATTCATTAGAGGAGATAGTAAATTTACTCTTTTATCTTTTTTATTTTAATAAATAATCGGTTCCGGGTACCCTGTAAGTAGGAATCGGAACCGGAATCGATTTTTACCTGTTCCTAATTTTAATACTCGGAATCTATCATATTTTCAATACGAGCTACCCGGACCCTACCCTAACGGGTAGATTCTGATCGGTTCGGGGTATATCTGGTACCCGTGCACACCCCTAATATACATGGTTCACTAGTCAATCGATATTGAAAGTGATCCGATTCGACTCAGTATCATTGGATTTCCCGGGATAAGGACCGAAAAGTGTAACATCTTGACCGCATCTTATACGGATTGGGTTTTGGTTATGACGAGTATTGTAAGGTATATACTGGCCCAACCTCATCAGCTCTCTCGGGTTCACATACACTTAGCAAGGTCTACTTCGCCTGTCCCCATAGGCATGTGAATCCGGTACGCAACATGACTTGCAAATGATGAAAATTTCAACACGTTAATTTCTATGCACGACGCTGGGCAGATTGCTTTTCATTGCTCGAAGAAAGGGTGTGAATTGTTTGACATTGGCATGCATAACATAAGAACAAGAAACGTAAGAAACTATCCCGAGTTTTTCGCCTTCAAAACTGAGCCCGCCCTGACAGCATAATCGTCAGCATCAGATGCTTCCCTGGACTTGATCTAATCGGACTCATGCTGAAGACTGCTTTATGGTACAAGAAACACACCCTTCGTACATCTCCTACCGCTGGTTGCGAGCCGATACCGAGATAACAACTCCTAGGAGGGACATATCACAGCTATTAATCCAACCCAAACTCTTCGAGCCATATCAGCACTTCGTTTCTCTTCAAGCAAACAACCAACCAACCAACCAATCTTAGGTTTGATTCCGTCCCTCTCGAGAATAGAACGAAGCTTCCTCTCTTTCTCAAGCACCACATCCTCCACTGGTTTTTAGCTGAACTTCAGCACAGCAGTAATTCCACCCTCAACTTTTCTCAAGCCGATTCCTTCATGATTCAATTCAGGTAAAACTGCATGAGTATGTTCCTTTGGCCTTTCGTACTGAACTCGATGTTCACCTAAAACAAAATGCAATCGTATGTACTTGTTCATGTATTTCTCAAGAGTAAGAACTATCTGGATCGATATTTTAGACAGTGAATAGACAGGGTTGTCAAATGCCTGGGTGAGGACGGGAGTAGTCATGGGTGCGTTTCTCGAGTGGAATTTTTTTCCAAAAGTGTACCTACAATGTTCATATCACATAAGGTAATAGCACAGGTAAGGCGAAGTCACAGTGGAGAGGAACTGCTGATTATGGTGTCGGGGTTGACGTGCATTACGGAGATCCCCGTGAAAGATCATCAACCCGGGTTTCCAAGGCAGAGGCATGCACTTCAACGCCATAGTCCATCTCTTAGTGATTTCATAAGGTCCTGTCTGTAGAAACTGAATCAGTTGACCAAAGCAAATAATGCTCTCTAATAGGATATTTAAGAGATTTAGAAATATTATTTGAAGAGTGAAAAGTGTTTTTCCCCGACTTTTAGGGGTAGATAATATTTATCCCGACCTTTAAAAATTTATATGAATCCCCTATTTTATGAAAAATATCCACTTTGCCCCCTCCGTTCCGTTCAATTTTCCGGAAAAAAAATGAGTCACGTGTATGGTTTGTGGCATTTTCAAGGTGAAAAAAATAGCATTTTACTTATAAGTTCGACAAACCTTTTTTCTTGAGATCTCATTGAAGTTGCCTGACCCCGCTCTTTTTTCTTTTTTTTTAAAGAAAAGAGAAGTCTTTTTCTTTTTCTTTGGTCTTACAGAAAAAAGAATTTAAAAAAAAAAACTCTGCCATCTAATGATTAATTAATTTGTGCTGTAATTCAATAATTGATCAAGTTGAAATCCTATCAATCGACAGTTGCACGGATAACATATATAATTGATGATCAGATAATTAACACTTACATATAAATTAATGATGACATTACGTACGTACATACCCATAGTCACATTACGTACGTACGTACCCATGGTCACATCATTATGTAAACCTACAAACTTGGGCACTTGAAAACTAATTAGCTCAAGAACAACGGCGCTTACGTACTGTGGAATAGTCAGAGACAACAAAAAATTCACTACATTACTGTAAAGGGTGTTCAGTTCAGTGTTATTCTCTGTGCATACAAAAAAGAACAAGAACAAGAATCATGGCGAACTGTTCCAAGCTTTTCCTTCAAGAATGCTCCTGACAGCATAATCATCAGCATCAGATGTTTCTCGTTTCTCTGGACTTGATCTGTAGTATATCACATTTATGCGAAGATCGCTTTATGATACCAAGACACAGCCTTTATACATTTCCCATGGCTGGTATTGACGGACACCGAGATAACAACTCCAAAGTGGGACATCTCACGAATTAGCTTAATCTAACTTGAAATCTTCGAGCCATATCAGCACTTCGTTCCTCTTCAGCACAAAACACACAACAAACAGCAAATGTGTCAACTATGCAAATATGTCAACTACTAACAAGAAGAACAAATCCTTTTCTTCTGGAAAAAGTGAAGAGTCCTAGCGCCGAAGACTACTTCTTGACCCCTACTTAAACAAGTTATTACTTCGAAACAATCCAACAATAACTGCTTTCCATTAGTAAGATCATCGCAGTAGTAGTAAATGTAAATCATATGTACCAGCATAAGGCTCCAAGTTCTTCCTGGATCATTGTACCGGGCAAGCAAGCAACCTATCTTAGGTTTGAGCCCATCTCTTTCAAGACTAGACCGAAGCTTCCTCTCTTTCTTGAGCACCACATCCTCCACTGGTTTTCCACTGAACTTCAGAGCAGCAGCAATTCCACCCTCAACTTTTCTCAAGCTGATTCCCTCTAGATTCGGATCAGGTAAGCTGCACAAGTATGTTTTCTTTAGTACTGTACTCAATTCAGGCCTAAGAAAATCCGCAAAGGAATGGCCTCGCTGTACTCGATCTTACTTGCTCATGTTTTTGTCAAGAGGAAGAACTATCTGGATCGATACTTTAGACCGTTTGTTGTCAAATGCCTGGGTGAAGACGGGAGTTGTCATCGGTATCTTCTCTTGAGAAGAATTTTTTCCGAAAATATACCTACAGTATTCATATCACATAAGGGAATAGCACAGGAAAGGAAGAACCATAAGTGCAAGGAATCGCTTTTGAGTGAACACACCCGGCGACATCGTTGAACCCTTTTGAACCGGACAGCTTCTCTCCGTCTGTTTCAACCACTATGAAAGGCTCATATTTTCTTACCTGCAAAATTACTCAAACTTTTGTAATCCCCATGCAACTCCTATACATATAATCAATATCTGACTAAGATCCATGATTGAACTAAAACCATGAACAACTCCACAAAACAGCCAAAACCAGAATATGGCTGTCTTCTTTCGAGTCAATTGCAGTGAAGACAAGCACCTCATAATTTGCGGTCCTCTTAAGTATTTGGTACTTGGGTGTTTCCAAGTCAGGAGTCTTGTATATCCTGAGCTGCATAGAGTACAACTTTGCTCTTCAAGAGGCTCACAGAACTCCGCAATTATGCACATAAATAAATAAAAAGGCTCGAGTGGCATATAACCAAGAGGAGCCGCTACCTGCTTAAACACATCCCACAGACCTTCCGAGGAGAAGTAATCATTCTTCTGTATGGAATCCCAGTAATCCTAAAATTAGCCCAAAAGACGGAACCAGTCACATTTCTATCCATAAAACCCAATTGCATTCAACCCTTCAGCATGTTTGCACAGACCACATGACTGCAGAACTTCCCGGTATCGGGGTTGATGCCCATGACGGAGGTCCCAGTGAAGATCAACTCCGGCTTCCATGGCAGTGGCATGAACTTCATCACCATAGTCCATCTCGTAGTTATTTCATATGGTCCTGTCTATAGCAACTGCATGATCAGTTGAGCAAGGTAAACGTTTTTCCGTTATTGAAATGGCAACAAAAGCTGTAGACATGGCGCGCACAAATTATGTCATGAACTTCATGTTCAATCTGGCAAAGGCCTTAAAGTGGTGTAATGATGCAAAGGGAGTCTCATCCAGTGGCAAGAAAGATTGCAACTTTCCTTTCCCAATTGTCCGAAAGACAAACAAAGATTACAACTTTCCTCCTAAACTTTGATACTAAGAACAACACATACAGGGCAGGATCAGGAAGTAGAAGCTAAGGCAGGAAGCAGAGACAGACCTGCTTCGCCCAATGCAGATAGAACTGAGGGCTGAAGATGATCTTCAAGAACGCTATATTGAACAGATACCAGGCAATTGTGTCATGCTTGGTGATGGGGTCCCTGAACTTCACACGCTCGTCGTACGCCGTCCGGTCGATCCCCTGATCATCAAACAGGTGAGGGAGATCGTCGTACAAGAACTCCACCAGCCGGTCCACGTCGACAGGGGGTTTCGCCGGGCTGGGAGCTTGGCCAACCGGGCTCACCCGGAGGACCCACTTCAGCTTCTTGTCGGCAGGATTTAGATTTGTGTCGGGCAGGGTCCTCGTTCTGATGGTTCTTGGGGTGCAGGGGCGACGGGAACTGAGGCTGAGGGGCGGCAGTGGGAGGTGGGTCGGGCCGGCCGAGAGATGGGAAATGGCCATTTCTGGCTGTGGGGCGGCTGGGCTTCGCATGGCCAGAGTTATTGGGTTTGAGACGAAGGAAAGCGGGAATTGAATCTAAGCCACAAGAAAACCACTGGTCCCGGAATTATGACGTTGCAGTTTACAAATTTCCATTTTCAATTTTTCCATGTCTCATGATATCAAATCATCTACATTTTTATGCTATTATAAAATAATAAAACATTTGTTTATTTTTTACTTTTCAAGAACGTCCATTGGCTATAATTTCTAAAAATCTAGAATAGTTAAATTTAAAAAAAATACAGGAAAATTTGTCAATTCAAGGTCAAACTATTAACCATCTCTACTTACCTTCTCAATTCTCTCCCAATTTGACCGTCATCTCCATCTCTTAGCAATAATTTTATATCATTTTAATAATTGTATATATCTATATATCTATATCTATATATTAGGCTAGATGAGAATTAAAAAGCAAGTGGGCAAATGAAATGTTTTTTTTTTTACCTTTCTTTGACTTTCCTTTGACTATTTATTTAATCTCCAAGTCTTGATTATTTATGTAATCACCTCATGTAACTAGTAACTTTATTTTTCACAGTTTGACTCCTCAAATATTGGTATTATTTCATAACTTTTACTACAGCCTTCTCTAGCTTAGCCTGTTTTTTGATGAATTTTCTTCAAACATGACAATGAAAAATTATAGATTTTAAATTTGGAGTTTTTATCTCAAATGTTCCGTAGTTTACCCGTTTTGTCAAATCTATTATATTTTTTTGTCAAATATATCTCATAGTTTACTTTTTGTATCAAATCTATCACGGCATTATCTTTTCCGTCGACGTCTAACGGTCGTGCTGACGTGGCACGTTGAGCAATAGTGGACCCCCCCACTTGCCACGTGAGCGCCACGTCAGCACGGCCGTTAGACGTCGACGGAAAGATAACGTCGGGATAGATTTGATGCAAAATGTAAACCATGGGATATAGCTGACAAAAAAAATATGATAGATTTGACAAAACGCGTAAACCATAAACCATTTTAGGTAAAAACCCCTTTAAATTTTACAAAATCAATTTATTTGTCCTAAAATGTTATATTCATCATACTTTTCTATTTCTATGATCTAATAATCACATAGAACATATGAATCCTAAGATTACATATTTATTTAGTTAAAAGGTTAAAATACCTTTCAAATATGACAATGATATTTTTTTTCATTATATATTTGTGTCAAGCTACCTTATAAATTTAAAAAGTATGACATGTCTAAAGACAATATGAATTTTGTTCAATCAAATTATCATACTTATACCCATTTATAAATGCTCTATACTTATTGTTTTTCCTTTTCAATTTTTTTTTTCATACCGTGATTTCATTATCCACCTTCCGATTAATATTTATTTTTTTAAATAATATTATTCTTAATTCATTGAATGTTTTATCCTCAAATCCAATGACATCATTGACAAATTTTATGTATACGTGAAAATATTTCGAGACATGAGTAACAAAGTTCCAGCAATTCCTAGTTTAATATGGGGTGATGCTACCAACCATGGCAGAATCTTCCAATTTAATATAGTCTAAATATGAATCGAATATAACTTTCTTATTGATATTAATCGAAGCAACATGCAGCCTTCTTTTCTAGTATTATTAATTCATAAATAAGTTCTCAATATAATTTAGAAAACTAATTAATATTTTCTAGGTGAATTCTATACTCAGAAGGTGGAATTAAATAATGAATCAATAATTAATAGTTTGCATATAACAACATGTAGAGCGGATACAACGTCAATATCTATAAAGAAAAGTCAGGAGGAAAAGAAACCGCCCGTAAAAAGTATTTATAAATATATATATATATATATGCCAATTGTGTATTAGATCTCTATCACTACAGATCATGCTTTTAATTAAAATTTATTCCTTCAATAATTACTTGAAAATCATGAGCTTATCACATGGGTCTTGGATATTGTAATAAATTTCTGAAAATTGGATCAAACATGTCATTTCTATTTATCAAACAACAATCCGCGAAATTGCCGAGGCATTGTCCTAGTAGAAGATTAAATCGTTAGGACAAATATTGAGAAGATGAACACCCCAACAGTAATTGAGGGACCTTCTAGCAAGTCAGTTTACACAAAAGTAGCCTTCCCCTAAAACGTTCTTCATTCCACGTCCCACTCTCAGTCGGGACAAGTCCCAAAATAAATTAAAAACCATGCCCTTAAGGATAGCCATAAAACTAACTCTACTCGTAATCTCATCTCGCACGACCTCTAAGTCATCCTCTAGAGTAACCTTCCTGAAACCAATAGAACAAGCAAGCTCGACCCCTGAGATTACGCCCCCCCAAAGTTTAATACTTACTGTTAAATATATTATTTTTTGAAAGGGTAAGATGGTGTTTGATAAATCAAGCACGTAATTGGTTAGAAAAAGAAATGTATAGGAAGAAAGGATGATTATGATGAGAAGATGTTTTGTGAGGAGCGAAGAGTATAAATGAGTGAAAAATGAATTATTTCATTAAGTATGTATTTGTTTCAACTTAATCAAATAAGTACATAAAAGTTATTCTCAAATTTAGTTGCAAGAGAAAATGAATTGGAGAAAGATAGAAATATGAGAGATGAGAGTTAAATTACTTTACCATTGACCCAAAACCAGTTAATGAAAAAACAAAAAAAAATTGATTTAACGAATTAAGTCATTTTTCACTTATTTATACTCTTCACCCCTCGCAAAACATCTTGTCATCATTATAATTTCTCTCATCTTCCTATACATTTCTTTTCTTAACGAATTAAAATTTTTAAGCACTGAATTAATTTATTAAATGTCACCTAAGTCAAGTTTTATTACTTACTCATTAAGTGATTTTTGGCTTAATGATTAAGTAATTTAGACCACCATCTCTCATATTTCTCTTGTTTTCCCATTCATTTTTTCTTATAACTAAATTCATAGCTAACTTTTAAGTACTTATTAATTCAGTTAAGTTGAAACAAATACATACTAAGTAATTATGTAAACTTGCTAATTAAATAGAAGTGGGCCAAAGTTATAAGGCAAAACTCTTGCAATTTTCCCGTCGGCATAAGGTAATTAGGCATGCAAATTACAAGACTGCAATTAATGTCTACTTTTGAACATCTCTCTCTTTCCTCTGACTGGACTGGCGAACATTCCCTCACTTATGACATCAAACATTGTATCTTCAATCAAAACCGTACGTGTCTCACTGACGTAAGTTGTCTTCTCACAGTATATAGCACATGCAATGTAACGCGACTGATCACTAGAGTGTGAAGAGAATATTGTACGTGATATGTATGATGTTCTATCATGCAAATTTAATTTACAAATACCTAAAACGCACTACAACATAGACACCTATCATAAAAATGAAAATAGAGAAACCCCTCAATCCTGGTCCCGTCCAGAGTGATATTTCAGTCAAACCTATAGTTTTGATAGAGGCGCTTAATTTGTCGTGCTATAATCCTTTTATTATAAGCTAAGTACATTTGTGTGACATATTGTAATTAATTACTGTTCCAAATTTCAGAATAGTTGATTTAACGGAAATTTTATGCTCCAATCATAAGTTAGTAACTAAAAATACGACTAATACTTGTCATGACTCATTCGCACCTTTGTCGTCGTATTTACTTTATTCCGTACTTAAGAGGCCGTTTATTGCTATGCACTTCTTGCCCCTATTGTGATCTCAATTATTGATCATATGGGAGAATCATCTGTATGCACATCATCGTTTGACAAGATACTTTGCTAATCTCAACTGGTTAATGATGACAGGTCTTGGACGAGTCAGTTCAATCCGGTCAAATAAATATTTCACAATGGAGAAGTTTGCTAATCTTGTTTGGTTGATGAATCGATCACACTATTGATTTAGGAGTAGAAAATAAGTTGATTAATCCTCAAAGTGGTGGACTAAGAATTGGAGGAGTTTTTCTAATCAAATCAACTTAGGTAAAGTAGTAATGAATAGATACAACGGAATTCATCAAAGCATGAATTACTAACCAATTGATTGGACCTTCCAACGTCACTGATCAAGTCGGCTTCCTCATCAATTAAAGAATGCCCGCACTCCCAATTACAAACGAAAATATTGTTACACAGTACATAAGTACACAGACATATGTATTGTTATATATAAACACTTCACGCCAGCTCACTCTGTCGGCGTACGTCGAACAAGAAACAATTGTCCATGTGCACTAAATTCCAACCAAGCTCCAAAATATTTATCCCGGTTATATCAATTAATTGATTTATATATGTATAGTGTACCGTGATACATATTTTCCAATGAAATTAATTTAAATATTTAGATCATCAGTAACATTTATAGTTTGACAATAAGAGCAGTACTTTTTTATGCATGCTTAGTATTAGTATTTTCAACAATAAATCTCTCCATCAATTGATACTTCTATATTCTATGGATATGATATGATATGATCTATATATATAGATAACTGATGATCATTACATAATTAACAACTACATATTAGTCAAAGATGATACAGTCCTTATATCATTTAGAATTAACATAGTACGTACATACCCGTGGTCACATATCACTAGGTAAACTTACAAAACTGGGCATTTAACAGCTATATTAGCTCAAGGACAATCCCTGTCCAAACAGCCGGATAAATCATGCGGCAGGAGCGTAGTCGTAACCCCCATCATCATCGTCGTCGCCATCATCTCCATCCGTAGAAGCTGCGGGAGCGTAGTCGTATCCGTCGTCATCATCATCGTCTCCTTCTGCGCGCTGGTGAACGTACCACGAGTCGATGACCTTCGAAAGGGTAGACATTTTATTTTTAGTTGCTATCTTCACAAGAGAAGAAGACGAAGGAAGGATTTGACTAGGGCTCGCGATGAGAAGTGGTCAAGAGAGAGAGTTGGAGTCGAGGGTTTTTTCTTTTAGTGATTTTTTTGTAAGGGTTTAATTTGAGCTGCTGCTGTTGTTGTTGTTGGGTTTGAATATTATATGTGTGTGTATATATAGTGGTCGGGTAGGGGGGTGGAAGAGGAAAAGGTTTAAGTGAGGGAGGGGGTGGGGGCAAAAGTGAAATTAGAAGACGAACGGGTGAAGCACGTGGGGATTGTGTGGGCTGGCTTTCGAGGATGTGGTCCGCCCTGTGGCTGCTCATGGTTCATCCACCCTGGAACCTCCCCTTTGTACACTTCAGCAAAATTACCCTCATGAAACAAACCCCCAGGAATTAATTAATTAGTAAATGGTGATAAAAAGGTAAATCAAGGGTAAAAAGAAAAAGCATAATTTAATTTAGTTTCGGACGGCTAATTATTACAGGTTAGAAATCAAATTGGTTTAGTTAATGCCATTCATTAAAGTGCAAAAAATATCCTCAGTTGAGTCGAAACATGACAGCGGGTGCACTACTTGTGTTTGACAAATTACGTCCGACGATCATTTTCTTTGTATGCATATAGCCAAAGGTTGCTTGGGATATGGGAATTAATTAAACCTATTAACAATATAATAGCAGTGGCTCAATTGATATTTTATTCCTTTCTGCAAGTCGTCAGGTGGAAGATCTTCTAAGACTGACATCTCTTAGCTGACTCGAGCTGGTAGAATGCAATCGAACTACTAATTAAGACGACTTTCCCGATCGACCGCGTATTGATGAGAACTTGTCACAAGTTACAGTCTACTGTAACGATTTTGCCAAGGCACATATATATATATATATATATATATGTCGTCTGTCCATAAAAATCTTTTTATGTGTTCCTTGGCACAACCTGCAATAAATACAGTGTTTCCTACATCTATGGCATCAAATTAACAACCAATAGTGGCAATTCTATCGACCTGGAAATAAGGGGTCTCCCGTTTCAATTTTTGCCGCTGGCCACTCCGGTCTTCTAATCTTTGGTCAGTCCTCAATGGTAAAATTTATATAATGTAATAAAGCCGGGGACATCCCGGACGGTCTGACCTCGGAATGGTAAAATTTTAGTAACTATAAACTACAAATTTTTACATAGGCATATAAAGAAGCCTAGCAAAAGGACGAGCTGGGAGAAATTACTGATGGAGTGGGATCGATTCTATGCTCTTTGAAGAACGGGTGATATTTTTGCAGCATAGATTCTAAAGTATCTATCTGCAGTGTAACTAAGCCCGCACTGGCGGCTGTGTGTGGAGGTGTGGCAAGCGGGGGAGTGGAGTGTGAGGGACTCGTGAGAGCTCATGCCTAGGTGGAGTCCTACTTGGCGGCTCGAGGAGCAGCCACGTGTCCACATAATTGGCCCTTCCTTGGAAACCTTTTGCATAGTGGATACATACATAGACTTATGGTCCCTGCTCTTTATGTGGATTTGCTTGATAGAAAGCTACTCTTGTGATATTCTCTCTTATTATTTTTGTGTGTATGTGTACATGTGTTTGGAGTTGGCAAGCAGGCAGGGGCTCCCAAGGAATCGAAAGGCCGTTTTTCAAGAGCCATGACAGGAATCTCTAGACATCAATCGAATCTCGGAATTAAGATGTCTCTCTCATCGAATCTCAGAATCGTATCAGGAGAATTGAATATGCAGCGATACGTAGATGTCCGAAAAATCAGGTGACCAACAAGTAAACTAATACCTACCACTGATGATGATGAGATGCAGAATCCCTTTATTTGACTGATAGGCAAGCAAGCCGAAAGGCAGTTTTGAGTTGGGCCAGGGCGATCCATTTCCGGATCTTCTCTTGTTGGGCCAACATTGGGCCCAAGTGAGCAACATCAAAACACCATGACGGGCTAGAGCTAGCTGGGTTTACAGCCCGTAATATATCTGGGCTTGGCCCAAGTTCCAACTCGATGAATGATCTCATCTCGGATGAAAGTGTCACAGGCTCAGAGTCTGGATCCAAATATTGAGGCTCCCAAGCCCAACCCTCTGAATGAAGACAATCCATACATAGCTAACCCTATTGGTGCGGGGAGGGACCGAAATGCTAGCCCGTGACAACATCAAATGATGTTTACTAGGCACAACTCTCACGCCTTTCTGCATAGTGAAAGGGGTCATTTAATTAATAATTAGAATAAAAATTTTAACTTAATTTTATTATTTGCTTATGAATTTTTCATAATTGTGAATAGATCAGATTCTAAAGTATGATCAATCTGTCAACAATATATCAATAGTCTATAATTAAAAATTTTGGTATCTGAAGAGTAAATATGTAAAGAAAGAAAGATTGTTTTATTAGATTTCCAACTTAACTAATATTATGATTCCTTTATAATTCCATTTGTCTTTTTGAATTTGAAAAATTGAGAATAATTTCATTACATCTGTTAATACAATAACCCTTTTTATATATCGTAGATTTTTTCAATCTTTAGCCAACATACTGTTTGTCTTATTTATCTTATATCATACTTCATATGATAGTTTACATTTATATTATTTAAGATTTAATCAATAGATAAAGTAAAATCATTAAAGGAATTTTTTTAAGTATAAGTGATAAATTTAAAATTATGTGCTGGAAAATGTGATCGTCAGACTAGTGCTATCTGAATACTATACCTAATAGAGGCATGGTCATTCATCATATTATGAATATTCTTTTTAGAATGGAAAGAAATTGAGACTTTAAGAATTAATTTTAGATAATTATTAATGGTAAGCATATAGTTTATAAAATAAAAATAAATATGGATGGCAGATGTAATTTTTGCGTGTCAATATTGTGGAAGTAATCTTATTTGGTCATTAAAAAAAGCCGATAAAATTATTGTAATTGGTCATTAAAGAAAGCCGATAAAATTATCATATTACGTGTTATATCATCATTTATATTTAGTAGATAATACTTGATTTACGATTGTATTTATTTAAAACTCAGTCCATTTTAACTTTATATAAGTATGTAAAATGTCATAAAAAAAAAGGAAAAAAAGAAGAAAGAATGGATGAATTGAATTATTTTCATAATTAAAAAACGAAAGAAAAATAAAAAGTGACAGGTCCTAGGCTGAGGAAAAATTAGGGGGAAAAATGATATGGAGACCCAAGCCTAGAGAGTCGAAAACTAAACCTAACTTTAATGGGATGTTGCTCTTCCACGACACCACCACCATTCTCGTGTCCTTTTGTCTCCCTTTAATATATTTAAACAAAAGTACTGCAGAACAATTTAAAAAAAAATAGAGGACTTGATGATGCAGCACGTGAATTCTTCGGGAAAATATAGGAATCCGTTTTATTGTATTTACAAATTTTCTATTTATCATATTATTTCCTCGTATCGATTTCCAACTTTGTATTCTATGAACTTACTTAGAATTCTCGACTCTACTTATACCAACTATGTTTTATCATGAGGTTATTTAGTATTCTGAAATCTACTTGATATAACCCTTTGTTTGTTCTGAGCAGATAATCATATACTTAGACATGATTAAACACCCAGAAATTCAATGAGCAACTATTTTTGCTAATGGATTATTCCCGAATAAATATGTCATAATTTTGGAATGGACAGCAACAGGCTTAGGTACAAAGTTCATCTGAGGATCGCTTGCTTCCGATAAAATAATTTGTTACCAATTTAATTAAATGCTCCCATGCTTTGCTTAGGTACACTTACGCAAAACAGCATGATAGGCAACTTGCAATAATTTTAATATTAGAGACATTTTATTATTATTATTATTATTATTATTATATATTAAAGAACAAAGATCCAATAGTGGAACATGTCAAAGAGGGATCCATTATTAATGTTTTCGCAGCCGTCCAACTCTCCCCGACCATGGAAAAACGCCACCCAAAAGCTTCGGCACTGCTCGGTTGGGTCCCGTTGTCTTCTACCCCATTATTATTACCTTTACCATTGTCCACCTAAACTTTGATGTTGTTTATGGTGACCCACTTAAAGGGCCGTAATCTATAACCGAAACTATATACTATCTATCCGCAATTATCATATAAAATACCGATCTTATCTTATTGGAGTCGAGAAATCCTGACGATTTGTATATGCCATGTCCATGTAATCAGTGTATGTTTCTAATATATAAGCATGTCAACTTCAATTCGGCTTTTTCAAGTGACTAATTAATACAATGTGGATATATGTTTTCTTTATATGTATCATTTGCTTAGAAGAAACTGATGGCAAAACCAAAAGTGTTTTCCCATTAAACAGATTCCAAAAGCCAAGCAAAGAAAAGCCAACACTCAAACGCTATATATAACAATTACTTAATCTAAATTTGGATAAATTTGGAAGAATATGGAAAGCCATGTCCGTACGAATCCCTCTGCAAATTCATCACTTGGCTTCTGCCTTCTTCCCTCTGAGCTCATCCATAACATTCTCCTCAACTTGGCTTTGCCCGACATCAAGTCCCTAGGACGGGCCAACAAGTGTCTATCCTCGATCATAACCGATCCGAACTTCGTTCGAGAATTCAACAATCAGTCGAGATCGACTTCCTGGCTCTTCTTTGGGAAGAAGCGATGGCCTCAGGTTCGTATACTGTATAGTTCTTGGAGTTAATTAGCAATATATCTACAAAGGTTTGATCAGCTTTTAACCATGTCTATGGCGATTGTGATGCTAGGACGGGATCCTTCATGGCTTCACCCATCGAGCTGGCCAGTGGTTCATGATCCCGATCGCGAAATTGCTCAAGCCCGTGATATTTCCCGGCGAAGATCTTTATTTCTTGACAGCAAACGGCAACGTTTTCTTATTTGCTTCCAATACGCAGAGGGCACTGATTGCAGCTGATCTGATGAACAAAAGGGTCAAGAAAATCCCACCAAGCCCACTTGGTCCACGGGGCACCTCGTCCTGGAGGAGGTACGGGATGAAGCTCGTGGGCGGGCTGCCAGGGTCAGGCCACTTCCGGTTCATGTTCGTGGAAGTGGTGGATAACAGCCCGACCCTGTTCCTCTATTGTTCGGAGACTGACCAATGGCAATCCATGGAGGCAGGAGAAAATCCGAGCACGTTTCGCGGCTTAGGAAAAGCAGAAGATTACATGTTCCTCAATCTGATCAATGGCCCCCAGCAAAATATTCTCGTCGCTGTTGGATCAACAGAGGCTTTGAGGCCTCTTATCCTGCGACCTAGATTTGCCAACGGAAGAAATCCAGGGGCTCAGCTGACTGCCACATCAGGCTGGATTGACCGGTTACACGTGTATGGCGATGGGTACATGGTGATTGTAAGGTCGGAGGATGCCGATCGAGGCATGAGGATGCTGGGCAGCATAGAACTATGGGGACTAAGCATGGACGGGAGCCAGTGGGAGTTTGCTTCCAGAGTTCCTGAGAAGTTAATGGAAAGGCTCAGGAAGCCATATGGAGTCCTGATGGGCTGCTTGGAGGCGAGGGAAGGGACCGTGAGGGCCGCCTTGGTGTCCACGTTCGAAGGCCAATGGGACATAATATGGCTGTCTTACGAGGTCCGGGGTCGAGTTTGGGCTCATGTCCCCGTTCCGGATTGTCAAATGAAGGGTTCGAACATGGCAGGGATCTCCTTCTCCAGCGGCCTTTCATTGCCTTGATTTCGGCTTTTGATGTACAAATTTTAGTCGTTAGGTCCATAAAAGCCTCCTATCGGTCCAAAAGCCTTGATGGGATTTGGGCCTCGGACTAAGAGACGGCCACAAAAGTGATCAGTAAGATTATCGTATCATTGTTCATTATATTCACTTCGCTTCGAGGTTGAGCCAGGAAATTGAGTAACAATGCGCCTGTGATATAAAATATCGAAAAGAAAGATCATTGGAATTGAATGCCGACCAAAAAAGAGCAACAACTGGAGTTTGATGAGAGATCGAAAGAAATGTATAGGCTCCCATTCTCTGGTGCCGACGGCCGAGGTTCCTTCATCAGTCATATAGTCTAATTACTACAGGAAAAATAGCTTTAAGCAACTTTTATTGCCGACGCTGAAAAAAAACGTCTCTACATGTTATGTGAGATTAATTTTACAAAAGTTTATTATGTTATTTATTTATTTACTATGATATTGGTATAAATTAAATTAAATAGTTTATATGATAATCAGTTTAGTTTTACAAACATGTCTGACTTTCATTAGAAAAATTACTTGGTAAAAGAATTAAGTAAATTATTCATAATTGTGTTTTCCGTTCGTTTGTTTGTGATCTTACATATACGTGTAATCTTCGTTTATGACCATATTTTTATTAAAACTATTGCTTCAACCATAATTTTCATCTTTTAAAAATATTTTGGTATATATTTGGATAGAATAAATATAATAACAAACCAACGCTAATTGGTTTAAACGGTTCGACGCTTGTTCCCCTTAAGTAATGTCTCGAGTTCGAGTCTTGTGAATGAAGAAAATCAACACTAGGAGAGCTTTGCCCCTTAATGGACTGACACAACTCGACTGCATTAGTCATAGTCTAATTGGACTTAAGATATCACGGTTCACACAAAAAAAATATGTATATTAACAAACTTGTGCATTGCACGGCTAATAGGCTAATAATACTATAGCGAAAATTTACAAATTAATTAGTCATGAAACCGCGTGTTGCGCGGGCGTCTGAAATACTGAACTTTAATATATATACTAGTGTTTAGACCCGGGCGTTGTACATGTTTGTTTTAACAAAATTATTCATATTTTTTAAAAAAATAAATTTATTTTTTAAATATAATGAAACTTTCAACATAAAGTATAAACATAATATTTTGAATTACAAACAAATATATTCGACTAATTTTAAATAGTTTGGTTCAAGTTTGCTACTAATTCTCCCATTTAATTGCATTACGTGTTTATTTAATTGTTAAAATTATACAGATTCACTACAAATATGAAGTGCAAGTATACAAATTTGATTTTTTAAATATTTTTAAATAATATATTGTTATTAAATCCTTACTTTCACTTAATTCAATTTTTACTTTTTACGTGACCCTCATTCGTAGAATTAAAAACCTATATTTTTTTTGAAAATCCTCACATGTTGAATATCGTTAATATAATATAAATATATATTGAAGATATCACGTTTAGATATATAAAATTTTATTTTGCACATTTTTTGAAATATTGCAATCAAAATCTTATGTTCACATGATAAATTTTATTTTTTAATGTGCTAGGAAATTTATATAATTAGCGTCCTTGTGATAATTTATACATATGATTAACTAATTATTTTTAACATAAAACATTCTATATCTATTTTAATATTTGTTTAGTAGATTAATTATTATTGTTACATTTATTGATAGCATTCATTTTAACAAAAAGTCAATTTTACATCTATATATATATATATATATATATATATAAAAAGTTGTATCCCTACAATAAATAGGGGTAGGGAGGTAATTTCATAAATAATATAAAGGTCATAAATGTAAGTATCTAAATAATATTCAATATAAAAAATATACTATCTTGAAGATAATAAGTACTATCTTAATGATATATGCGCATGAATTAAATGCAAATTAATAGTGACGCAATTATGAATATGTATAAAATTAATCTGCTTTAATAAAATATTTATCAAAAAATCTATATATACATAAAGTTGTATCCCTACAATAAAATAGGGGTAGAGAGGTAATTTTATAGATAATATAAGGTTATAAATGTAAGTATAAAAATAATATTCAAGATTAAAAAAATACTATCTTGAAGAAAATAAGTACTCTCTTAATAATATATGTGCATAACTTAAACGCAAATTAATAGTGACGCAATTATAAATATGCATAAAATTAATACTCTTTCATAAAATATTTATCAAAAAATAAATTATAGTCTGTAGATCTACATATATATATATACATATATATACACACACTTCACTCTCACTCTATTAAATTAGATTACAATCACAAATTTATATTGATTAATACTTTATTTCTCAAATTATTTAATAATTTTAATCGATACACACATATATAATATTTAAGAAAATAATATTTGATATTATAAGTGTCACTTTAAATTGTCTTTAATTTATTATTACTAGCACTTGAACAGTTTAACTTTAAAAAGATATCTCTTATTAAACATTTTAATTGGGATGTCAAATTTTTAAAATTATCATTAAAAATAAACACTCTAGCTAAAACCCGTGCATAGCATATGGTATTATATATATATATATATATATATATTAAGTTGTATCTCACGCAATAAATAGAGTTGGAGAGGTAAATGTATTATTGATATAGGGTTAGAAATGTCGATATCTATGAAATAAATAGGGTTAAAAGGATAAATGTCTATTGAGATAAGGTTAGAAAAGTCAATATCTAAATAATATCTAACTTAGATTAAATTTAATTTAAAATAACAAAATTAAAAAGAAACTTTACTTGAATTACTTAACGTAGGTATTTTTACCCTCATTTTTGAAAATTTTATTTGTAAAAAACTAATTCCCAATTGATAGTTTAATTGAGCAATTTATAAACGAACTAAAATTGATAAGTATAAAGTTCAATACATTATTAAAGTATTGCAATACAAATATCCTATCATTTTGAATTTATGTTGGAAAATATTATAACAAGTTAAATTTATATTATATATAGAAAATTAATTATTTTATTTGCATAAAACTACAATATAATAATATGTGCTTTGGATCCTGCATGGTTTATGAAACTACTTTATTCAAAATGAAAATGTAATTAATTTTGAAAAACATAAAAGTTCTCCACCGATAAAAAATAAGTATAATCACATCTAAAGCGAAAGGTTTAACAAATCTTTGGAGAAAAATTACCCATGCAACAGACATGTGAACAAGACTAGGGTTAGAAGGGTAAACGTTAAAATACTATAGGGTTAAAACGATAAACATATAAATAATATATATGCTGCAATAAATAATGATTTTTAAATATTATACAATTAGTATATATAAATAAAAAGACTAAATTAGTAAATGCATATAAATTAAGGATTTATAAATGTCAGCACTCAATTTTGGTCCACCAGTTCCAGAGGGGGAAAATCGTCATTTTGCCACCCGTGATGGAAGTATTTCCAATTAATTACTCGAGTATTCACGACTTTTTGAAAATATCAAATTTCCCTAATTTTACACCAATTTTATGATTTTTTTTAAATAATACTATTTGGGACGTTTTCGAATTTCGCGTACATCGACGTCAATTTTCAAAATCCGGGACAAAATTCGAGATTGAAAATAATTTTAGCGCATAATATTGATTAACGAATTTTTCTGAGCGCGATGGCGATCTCGAATTATTTTTCCGACCTCCGATTAAGAAGACGAAATTTTCAATTTGTGCACGCGTTGAATTCGAAAAAAGAGAGTTAGAAACGGTCAGAAGTCCTTCTTCTTCCTTTCTTTTTTCTGTTCTTCTTCCTCCCCTTTTCTTTCTTTTTCTTTTCTTTTTTCTTTTCTTTTCTCTTCTCCTGCTCCCCTGCCGCCCTCACCGCCGAGCCTGCTGCGATCCGGACCCGAGCCTGCCGCCTCCTCTGCACACACCAACCCCCTCTGCACACGCCAGCTTCTCGAACACGCTAACGTCGCCGTGCACGCGATCTCTCTCTCTCGGCTTTTTTCGAGAAAAACCGGAACTCGGTTTTAGGGGATCTCTCGGCTCACAAACGAAAAAAAATCCCGGAGCTCGCTCATTCGAAAAAAGACTCTTAGCTCGAGCTTTGAACGGGGAGCTCGATTATTTTTTTCGAATCCACTCTCTCTTTCTCGGCAGCTCATAGTTCGGCCGGGAGCTCATGAAAAAAGAAATCCCTCAGCTCACATGCGGTCGCCCATAGCTCACGGCCCGCAGCTCGATTTTTCTCAGAAACCCAAAGCTCGTTCGGTCCGGACGCTCACAGCTCCCGATCCCGAACACCCGCAATTCGAATCCCGGTTCTCACGTCTCTCTCAACACACTCTCCCGCTTTCCCTCACCTCGGCTCCCTCAGCTCCCCGTCCGGCCCCCAGCTCGCCTCTCACCGCCACCTGAGCCGCTCGGCCGCCCCGAACCGCCTCCCTTCTTCTCCTTTGTTTCGTTATTTTTTTGCTAACCGCCTGTTCCTCCTCTCCGGGCCAATACAGGTAGCCGCCCAGCAGCCCAGCCATTCGATCCGGCCCAGCGGCAACCGTTCAGCCCGGTTCAGCAGGGGTCCAACCCGGCCTAGTCCGCCCCCCTCATCGGCCCAGCCAGCAGCGGCCCATTCGGTCCAGCGAGCAGTCCAGCAGCGGCCCAGTCCGGCCCATTCGGCCCATCGTGGCCCAGCTGCTCCCCCCTGCGGCCCAACTCCCTCCTGCGGCCCAATTCCCTTCGCGGCCCAGCGCCCGCGCATTCGGCCCAGTTCGCCGAGCCTGGCCCAGCACCCGTCCGCTCGGCCCAGCTCGCCGGCCCAGCTCCTGTCTAGCCAGTCTGCACTGTTCAGACCGCCTCCAATCCGGTCAAACCGCACTGTTTCCGACTTAAACCGAGACTAGGTATATTATTCCGACTTAGTGGCATGCGTAGGACTCAATTTATGAATAAATTCGATAATTGCAATGATAACTTTTGTGATTGTTGTGTTAAAAAAATAAATAAATAATTTTAAAATTGGGAAAAAAAGAAGGAAAAGAATGACAAAAAAAAATAAAATAATTATTGTTTTAATTAAACCAGCAAAAGCACGAATTGGAATATTTTAATTACTCGACATTAAAACCGATTGTTTGAAGCGAGAACGAATACACACGAATCGATCTCATGTTCACTCAGCTTTAAGGGAATTAAATCAATTAAATACACAAATTGGTTTAATTAATTATTCGGACTTAAAAATTGACAAAATTAAATTCCGTCGTGACTAATTTTGCTTATTCATGTGCACATTGAATATGCTTTGATCGAAATCCTGCACGAATCGGCTAACCACGTAAACACGACATTAAAAGACACAACTCTTTTGCGTTCACACGTTCATCGGATTTCATTTACTTTGTCTGCTTTCGCTGTTTTTGTTTGTTTTCCTGTTTATTTATTGCGGGTCGAGCCTGAATTCCTAAGATAAGATATACACGGGGTCCAACGCCCCCTCTTGTCAATCACGGGGTCCAACGCTCCCACACACTTAGTGCGCGCAACCCGAATGCAGAATCGGATCTTGTTTCGACTTACTGCTTCGCTCCTAGTAGTGTCTATGTGGAAGACGACTCGGATCGGGTAAGTAAGTCGTGGCTGGACATGACCCGGGAGCTCGATCGATCCTACGGCTATTAAGAGAGTCACGTGACTTTTTCGCCATCCGTTGGTTCGGTTAGACTCGACCCCCAGCTCTTTGAGCCCGCATTGATTTAATTTCGCTTTCGGTCACTCAAACCACACGATAAGCACGAGTGGAATAATAACCGAATGCGAACTGACCGGGATTCCATTGTTGTAAATTGTATTCTATTTATTTGAGAGAACAATGTAAGGGTCTATGTTGTACATTTATTCATGTAAGAATCATGGTCGGAGTGTTTTCTTCGAATTTACGGTGTCAAAACGCGTAAGATGAGCGGAACTTAATTAAGCGGTAATAAAATTAAAATAGCAAGCCTAGACAAGTTAGAGTACCGATAGGGCGTGCGAGATATAGGTTTGCATGTAACAGAACCCCCGAATTCGGAACCTCGAGTTTCGCAGACCACATGCCTTAGCAATTAGGTGTACCCCGTACCCCTAGACCCGGGTAACTTGCCGGCCCTTGACCTTCGGGTCGTAAAATGGCAAGTGGCGACTCCTTCTCACGTGCGTCCGTCGCGTGTCCCCTAGAAGGTGGACACTCCCAAGCCGCGTTGCTTAGGCGCGCGCACGCGTGCCCCGACGAGACGAAATTTGGGTGCGCATAATAAACAAAAATACTCAGTAATTTTAATATATATGTATAATTATGTTTGAACATGCAATATTTTTATTTTAATATATCATCAAAACTTATGCATAAATATGATGACTATATATAAATATCAAATTAGCGATTACATATAAATTAAGAACTTATAAATAATAACTTTGAAAACTTGAATACATATGTATAAATATATTTGACATGACATATTTAAATCTTAGTGTATTGAAATTTATGCATAAATACAATAACTATAGATAAATATATTTAAATATGAAATATTTTAATTTTATTATATCTTTGAAGGTTATGCATAGATGTGATAATTACAAAGTTATACTCAAAATTTATAGTTACTAATTGTTTATTGAATTAGAAAAATGACAATTCTAAAAAAAAAAAATTACACCACTACTTTCCTTCTACTTCTCTAATCTATACATATATATAAAGTTGTATCCCACCTTATTAAATAGGGGTGGAATAATAAATGGCTCTACCAAATAAGGATAGAATAGTCAATGTAGTAATAAATTAGTATGTTATCTAGAAATTGAATTATTTTAATTAAAAATATATCCAAAATAAATATTAAAGAACAATTTTAATTACTTATTGTTATTTTACAAATAATTACTATTTTATAATTAAATAAACGTAAATAAATTTAAAGAAATTAAGAATAATAAAACTTTAATAAATTAATTTAATAATCATTATTACCTTTATAGAAGTTAAATTAAATAAATCTCTCATCGAAATGGTTAGTTATTTTATCTAAGATCATTAAAATATATGAAATATGAGTGAGAAAAGAAAATCATGAATACATAATATCAATATTTTATAGAATCTTTGATTATTAATTATTTAATTATATAAGATAGGAATTTTATATTTTTTTGATTTTTTAATTATTTTCTAATAAACTGAATTGATAATTTAGATCATGTCTATAAAATATTTTACATGAATTATTTGCTTATACCTCTAAAAGTAATATTATCTAATATGGGCACGAAATTTATCGTATCAAAGTTTATATGGTGTAAAAACATATAAATCCATATTAACAATTGTCTTAACATCTAACATTTCATAATAAATTCTTTTATAAAATCTGTACAATGCACGGGTTCGATAGCGTAGTATGTGATATATTTTTTGGTAGTATTTTAATTTCAGATTTTCAAAATTATTTTTTTCTATATTTCAATAGCATCAGTTCAAGAGCATTTATTGAGTGGTATTTATTATTACCCAAGCTAGATTGGCCTAGTATTAAATTTTTTTCTGTTTTTCAATTGCATTAGTTCAAGAGCATCTTTTTGTGTAATATTGCATGAATAAAAAGTAATTTGCCATGAGTCCTGAGAGAATAAAACAAACTGCTTCTTAAAACAATCCTTATTTTTCATTTATGGTTGGAGAATAATTAATTATAGTGGTGTACTATAGGTCCATAATTATATATGCCAATTATGAAAATCTGCTGAACTATATGATTGTATTAAAAATAAATATTACCTTCAGCCGAGAAATAAATATTAACGAAAACAAAACAATTAACCGAGCAATATATGGACCCTCGGCAAAAAAAAAAAAGGAACATTTTAAAAGGAATGACTAAAAGTAAATCTCTCAAAAGTAGAATTAAGAAATTATTGATATTCTATGAAAAAACCCTTTCAGCCATTTCCCCCCCTAAGGACTGATATTGATGTGGCCCTTCGGAGAAGAAACCATATGAATTAATTTTATTTGTTTGGGTAACATGCATGGTATTAAGGAGAGGAATGGTTTCACAGTGGCATAAAAAGAGATGAAATACGATGATCATCACGCAACAAAATCATAAAAATTATTCATTTTATTTTACTTTTTGAAAAAAAAAGAAAAAGAGATGAAGTACATTTTCAGCACTGCTTCCAAGTACAAATTCTTATGTCTAGAAAAAAAATAATGCAAGTCCTAAGCTATAATACAATTTAGGAGTATGCTGTAGAAAGATTTTGGACGTTTCATGAATAATTTGTTTGGATCGTGAGTTAAGGAAGGTTATATGAAGGAGTAGATTAGAGTTTGAGTTTCAAAGGAGATTTAATTAGCTAGTGAGATATAGAGATTTGGAAGAGTTTGAGATCAGTTATGATTAACTTTTAAATGAGTAAGTGCGAATCAATCATCCACAGACTTCATGACCGGAAAGAACACGAAGAGTTAATTGTAATAGGATAGAAAACCCGTGCTGCGGGTCGAAAAAAATTTCATTAATATTTGGTTTATTATAGTAATATGCACAATAATTAATGTATATAATTGAAACTAATCATAAAACTACTTACATGTAAAATTTATGAATTCTTAATTGATAGCAAATAATCCAATTTTTTCTCCCCAATAATCTTAATTTGAATTTTTAATCATGATTGAAATATAATAGGCCTTAAGTGATCCTCTAATTTTAAGTGAACGTGTCATAGCGAACATACCAACATAACTTTGTGTTTCAAATAAGAACCTTTTTTTATTGTCACAAATAAAATGAAACTACTTGAATTGGTGATAAATTGAAATTGACATTTTTCCACAATGCGGGTTGGTTTTAAATGATTCGGTGTCCCTATAGCAAGGTCATAAGTGCAAGTCTCATGAAAAAAAATCTACGATCATGGGAGTTTTATTTCTTAGTGGGTTGACATCTCTCGAACCAAGATTAATCATACCGTTGAAATTTCGAATACCAAGTCATGCTCGATGGACTTAATGCTCCGACTTCATTTGAACTTAGATTAATTGGACTGAAATTTCCAAATATCAAGTGATGCACACCGGGGGGAAGCTTAATATCGTTATGTTATTGGAGGAAAATTACAAAACAAATGGAAGAGTGGGTTCTCCAAGTAGGGAAACTCACCGAACTCGTTCTGTTAAAGTGGCCGATGAGTTTTTTTTTTAGAGGATAAACTCATTTATAAAATTAAGTGGTTTGATAGTAATGACGAATTATGAGTGAGAATTTTATTGCTGACACATGTTTAATATAAGAAGTGTAGAGCGATAAGAAGCCAAGAATTTTAGCTTGTGTTTGGTTTCCGAGTGATTTTAAAAACAAACGTACCCTTAACTTTTGGCTTATGTGACAATCTTTGGCGATTGCCCTAGTAATTATATTATATCTATAGAATAGGATAAATGACATAAAAAAAATAATATAAACTTGATCAATTTTACACATACACAAATTATCGATTCGTACCAGTTTTACCATGCAATTTAACTTGTCCATCAGTTTTAATCGATAGATTGATGTGGCACTTAAAGGCGCCACATGACGCACACAGATTGACTGAGTGAGATCCACATAAACTTTTATACAAAAAATTTAAAAATGAAAAGTAAAGATTGGGAGAGGTTTGATTGGCTGTGGTGACTAGCGACAAGCCCATCGATCGGAATTAGGGAGCCCCCAACTCTTGAACGGGACTGGGGTTTCTACCAATCTCTATCAATGGGGCTCTACCGTTGGTTGTCACCCCCTATATATTGGTGTCGTCGGCCCCTTCCCCCCTCTTGTTTTTCTTTTCAATTTTATTTCTTATTTTCAAATTTATTTTTTAAAAAAGTTTTTGTGAGTCCTACTTAATTATCAGGTGCGCATTACGTGGCACAGCTAAGTGCCAAGTCAGTACATCAATTAAAATTGACGAAAAAGCCAATGGCACAGTAAAATTGATAACAAATTGATGGTTGGTGCACTTTTCTTAAAAAATAGTTTGTGACAATATGTAAAAAATTTGTAAAATTTGTGATTTTTTTTGTCACATATACTATAGAGGTTTTAGGGTAATATATATAAATTAGGTAGTGTATCCGCACGATGCCTCCGGTTAAAATTTTTTGATAAATTTATTCATTTATCACAATAGTTTGTATAATAACTAATATATAAAATGATAAAGCTACTTATGTGGAAAAAAATGAACACTCGGTTGATAGTAAATGATCTAGTATTTTCAAAAGATTATACTAATTAATATTTCATATGGTATGAAAGCTAATATTTCTCTAATATTAATTTGAACCGTCAATATCTCTAACTACAATATCATGATAGCAATATAATAGGCTCTAATAGTCCGCTTATTTTAGTTTGACGAATTTTCTTGTAGTAAATTTTATATTTATTAAAATTAGATCATAGGCAAAGTAACTTAATACCCAAATAAGAATTAGTATAGGTCAATATGTCAATCTAGCATTGCATTTCATCGTAAAAATAAGAATATTTCTCACTTCATAAATTTAAAAAGATTACTTAAACCGGTAATAAATTGAAATAAGTTTTTTTTACCAACGTGGATTGGTTTTAGATTAGTCGGCGCTTGTTATCCTTACGTAAAGCTTCAAGTGTGTATCTTGTGATTAGAAAAAATTCACGACCGGGAGAAATTTATCTCTTAATAGGTTGACCTTGCTCAAACTTGAATTAATTGGGCCTAGTGGACCTTCAAATATTAGTGCTACACATCAGAAAAATCACATATAAAATAGACTACTTAAATTGATGACGAAATCAAACATATTTTTTTAAATATATGTGAGTTGATTTTAGACGTGTTGATGGTTGCTAGTCTTGGTTAAATTAACGACGACTTAAAAATATATATTTTTAAAATAAATGTGGGTTGATTTTAGATGTGTCGATGCTTGTTATTCTTAGGTAAAATATTGTATGCGAGTGTTGTAATTGAAGAAAATTCACGATTGTGGGAGGTTTATATCCTTAAGTTGACTTCGATCAAAGCTAGATTAGTCGGGCATAGTGGATTTATAAATATCAATTGGTGCACATTAGGAGAAGATACTCATACACTTCAATTGAATATCAATTGGTACACACCGGCGGGAAGAATTTCTTCTGGATACTCGAATTATTGAATCCATACTGCATGAAAAGAAAAAAACCATTGATATAGGAATACAAAATCATGATAATTAATGACTGAGGAATAATATATCCCATAAACAATACTCAATGAAAAACCAGAAACACCATGATCGTGGACTCAAATAATTAAAACCAAAACTATTTATTAGCCTAACGAAAATCCAAATTTTCACTCCATCGTAAAAGAAAAACCCAAATTTTGATAATGATTAATCAGCAGAAACGATAAATACATGCATGCATGCGATCCGTAGACAATTATAATAACCGAAATTGCATAGCAAACCCGCTCAAATCCCTAACCGGGTTTTCGGGTATCGAATTTTCCGGGTCGTCTCGGTTCTGTTTCTTTATGAAAGGTTTCGGGTTTTGGATATTTCCTTTCGACCCTACTTACTAAGAGCTGAGAGCTCAGCTCAGAAGGCAGTGAGACAGAGACAGCGCACAGCCGGCGATGACAGTGGACGACGAGAGCTCTGTGTACGTCGGAGGGCTGCCGTACGACTCCACGGAAGACTCCCTCCGCAAAACCTTCACCCGCTACGGTTCCGTTGTCGCCGTTAAGGTTCTGTCCTCCTTTGTTGTCCGGTTACTCTTCTCCTGATTCGCCATTGAAGTTTCCCTTTATGTTCTTCGGACTCTCTGTCTAGTGTTATGCCCCTGCAGCTTTCTTAGGGTTTAAAGATATTTTTCCTCATACTTTCTTGCTTAAATTGTGGCTAATTTGAGACCTTTCAATGGCAATTCCTATGCAATTGCAATCAATGGAGAATTCTGTTTTGAAATGAGATGTTATATTGGGATACCTGCAGATTATCAATGACCGCTCAACAAGAGGAAAATGCTATGGCTTTGTTACTTTCACCAATCCTCGATCGGCTGCTGAAGCCATCAGTGACATGGATGGCAGGGTATGTGCGTCTTTCTTTTGTTTCTAATGAAACGCTTCTCCAGTTTACAGAAACCGTCAGGGTTTGTGATTTTTTGGCCATGTAATTCGAGGATTGGATTGATGTGCGGATCTTTTACACTGTAGACTATAGACGGGCGACTTGTGAGGGTGAATGGAGTAAGGACAAGAGGTGGGAGGTTTGGCTTTGGGCGAGAAAATTTCCGGCAGATTGACGATACACACATGGAGTATCGAAGTGGAGCTAGAGACCGAGAAAGGGGTTACGACCATGGTAGGGACCGGCAATGGGATAGGCATAGTGAGAGGTCTCGAGAGAGAGATCAGTCCCGAGAACATCATTATCACGACAGAGAAAGAGTGCATGATCATTTTCATGATCATGATCTCAAAGAAGTAAGGGATGATATGGTGGAGAGAGATCAAGCTCTGGACAGAGACGCTGAGGATAATGATCTTGAACCCGATAGAGATCGTGAAAGGAATCAGGATGCGGATTTGGATGGAGAGATGGATTTAAACATTGCACATGATGGAGATGGATTGAAAAGGAAAAGGAAGGGGTAAGCAACTGATCTTTCTCCACTTGAAACTGAAATGATTTAAGGGACTAGCTATTCGAGTGGATTCTTAATCCTGTTGTCCTGGTTTTGTTGTTCATCATGGTTTTCTAAGCACTATATTAACATCATACTTAGAATTTTGTGTGCCGATTGATTTCATGTCAGCTCCTGCTGATTGCGTGCCCTAATCCTATCCTGATTGATCTAAGTAGTCAGTAGACTTGATGAAGCTTTAGACAAAGATGGATTGGTGATGTGCATTTTTGGTATAGGCAGGCATACAGTTGATGTACATGATTTTTCTAACATGATTGTGTTAACGTTCATGGAACTCTTCTCTTTTGTACTCTGTGTCTTTGTGTATGTAAAAGGTTTGGCATTCTCTATGCGCCTTTCGTTGACTAATGATTTTCCTCATCTTTTTCATTCATAATAATGAAGTTTTGTCATCCTTGGTGCTGCTATGGACTAGAAATACTGTCCGTTCTAGAATCTTTTATCTAAAAACCATAGCTCTCCCGTGGAAGATAGCCGGCCAGTGTTTTGTTGCCCTACGAATTTGCTTTTCCAGTCTCTGGAGTTGTGACTAGATGCTTAGAGCATATATCATATATTTCAGCTTCCCCTCATAGTGCTTCTTCCTTCATTGTGGCAGTTCTAGTCTTGAGGAGCATCACAGTAGGGAGTTCTTGTCAGATTCAGATTATGGGAATTATGATGAGGTACGTAAAATGAGTATCATCGCCTTCTCCTTAATCTCTTCGGTCAATGAATCCATGGGATCTCAGTAAACTCCGCCTCTTCACTCAGTCAATTGTCCATTTTCACAGGTTAAGGAACAACTGGAAGCTTCAATTCAGAAACGTGAAGAACTAAAGGAAGAGGTCTCGTGACACTGTTCCTTTGATTTTGATCATAACCAGTATCTTGGCAGTAGAGAGCCACAGACTTTTGTTAGGGGATGAAATTATATCTATATATATGTAGATCGAGCTTAAGTTTGGGCAGTAAGTATATGGATTACAGTCAAAAGAGAAACTAATTCTGGAAAGATTGACCCTGATAGCTGAGCAAATGTTTGCTCTCCTCAGATATCTCGCTTGGAGCAAAGTTTGGACGAGAAGAGACAAGTTGTCTTGGATTATGAGAAGAAATGCAAGGTAATATATATTATTCTCACCAAACAAAAGCGTCTGAACATGTTATTCTTCAAGACATTGAGGTTCATGACTTTATGTAATGCGTTAATTCCATCAGGCTATTGTTTTCTGATTTTGACTGCAGAAACTGGAAGATTCCTTGACATCCGCTAAAAAGCTGACCTCTCAGCGGAGAATGCAGTTGACGAAGGTACACACTGAATCAGTAGTTCTCCCTTACTCAAAATCATATTTTTTTAGTGCTTACTGTTACTCTGAATGTATAAATGTTATGCAGCTCCTCAAGTGTTATCTTCAAGTTAGAGATTACACTAAGAAACTTAAAAGTTCTGAGCAGGAACTCCAGGTTAGCTTTGCCACTAATCTACTTTGTCAAATATAAACATGTAAAAGTAAGCTCCATAAACTTTTTGTGGCTTCTGCATGAATGATCTTTGGATGACAGCTATCATGTAGATAAGTGAAGTTCATATTTACTATATTAGTTATCAACTTCTGTAGATTATATAGATTGGATATCATGGATATTTGGGATGTGCTGGACTCATTATAAAGTCTGTATATGATGTTTTGCTACATGATCTTTTTCCCTTAGGGTGATATGGACCATATTCTGAGAAATCCTCGTGTAAATTTGATTTATATAAGTTCACGTAGCTTAAATGTGGCTTTGTCTGCATATTATACAGTATGATTGTTAATTCCTTGTAATAATTTTCTGCAGTCTGTTGTTGACTCGGCATGTAAAGAAGCTGACTTGGGAGACGATATTGGCTTAAGGAATGGATTAGTCAATGGCAAAGCTTGATATGTTATCAATCCCATCAAACATCTAGTCGAAGAGAAGATTTTCTGTATATTTCAGTGCATGGCACCGATTGGTTTTCTTTGTTTTAATTTTCTCCTAAACTCAGTTTATGTGAGAGTGGTTAATCGGTGACATGATTGTGTTTTTGTCTTTCTCCCTGGTGGGACCACAAAAATCACTAGCATATTAACTAAGCCTAAGCGTTTCTCAGTTTATCCTAACTACGAAGTGCTTCCAGTGGGTTATTAAATCCCTATGACATTTGCGAAGTGCACTTCGCATGGTTAACTTCAATAAATTCTGGTTTTATTGTCTAAACTTAGATATATTGGTTTGTTATTAATTCTTCGCCAAGTTATTGTTGACTAAAGAATGTCAAGGCAAAAGAGTGGTAAATGCCATGAGACGATTATCTATAAAGTTTTCAGCTGATTCATAATTGCCTTTTAATAGAGTTTTGCGAAGAAACTTTGAAAGCCAGCCATACAGGAAAGTATGGGTTTCTTGTTCGCCGAAAAAAGTATGGATTTCTTTCAAAATTGTAAACAGATTCCAAAGTAAGGGCGTCGAGCAGTTCCTAAACTAGAAATTAAATAAATATAATAAGTAAACGGAGGCAGCAAATCTGTTGAAGCCCAATGTAAGAGACGGAAAAAGCTTGGAACTGTGAAGGAGGTGGTGTCAATGAAGATGGAGTTTGGGGATCTTCAGCAGAGCATATCCTAAGCTGAGCAGCAGAAAGGCGACGTGATCACAGCGATGAAAAAGAAGAAGAATCGGGTTCAAGGAGAGGGAGGATTTTTTGGACAGGCTGATAAGGAATGCTGGCAGCAAGGAACTCTCCCTCAGTCACGAGAACTAGCTTCGAGGAGAGGAAGGAGTTTTTGGACAGGCTGATGAGGAACGCTGGCAGCAATGAACACTCCCTCCAGAAGCTCAAGAACAGAATTGACAGGTAGCCGGAACATAGCATTTTGATGTGTAGAAGGAAATGTGGCTTTATGAACGTGCATTTGATCCATTTGATGAACTCATATATGTGATTGCTTGTGTTGGGATATGTCAGGGTATCCTTAAAGCAGGCGACGTTAGGAAATTCGGTTCAAGAATGTTACTGTCGAGGGAGTAGCTTACAAGGTCTGCCCACAATCCTCAAGTCCATCCTCAAAACAATTGAGGTGTGCAATTTGAACCGAAGAAAGTCTTCAGTTTTCCTAGGAAGACTAATACTAAAATGATTACTTGTTTTGTCTTCTGAAGAGCATCGGAGAATTTCTTCCAAGCCACAAGAAAAAGTTCTCGATCCTTCACAATGTTAGCGGAATCATTAAACCTGGCTGGTGATCCATATTAGTACTTTTTGTTGGTTCTGGACTTGCTTGAAGACTTTGTTCAAGCTTATGGATTTTCATGGCATATTTATTGAAGATTAAAAACTATTAAAATGTTTGGTAGTACTACAATTGCTGTTAGGACCGCCGGGTTCAGGATATACCACTCTGCTTCGAGCCTTGTCAGGAAAGCTCGATTCGGAACTAAAGGTACAGCAGTATCTCTCGTTAAGAACAACGCAAGTTGTAAGTGAAGCTTCCAGTGTCGGTCAATTTTGGTTTTACAATCGCTCTGGTGAATCCTTTCTAGATATTATGTAGGTTTCTGAAGAAGCAACGCACGCACATTGGACAAAAAATGCAAGAGTTTGTGCCTCAGAGCAACTCCGCTTACATTGGCCAATACAACATTCACATTCCTCATACGACCGCCGAATGTCAGGGAGTCGGAACTGGCTACATGAGTTGCAAGATCATTTAACATTAAATGCCAATATTTTCAGGTTTTTCTAATAGTTATGTGAATGTGCAAACATGCTTACGGAACTTGTAAGGAGAGAGAAGTTGTTGAATATTAAACTTGATCCTTGTATCGATGCATCGATGATGGCCGTCAGAAATTTGTTATACTCACGTGGTTATCGTTAACTGACATGTTATATTAATGCAGAAAAGCAAAGTACCTTGACTGAGTATACGGCGTCTTTTCTTTCAGACCTTGGTAAAAGTGGGGTACAAGGTAAATGCTGGCCGAGATATACTGAAGGACAGAGAGTACTTAGGTGCACGAAGTGTTACATATGCTGTTTCATGTCTGTCAGATTCTAGGACTAGAACTATGCGCCGATACATACAATTGTGGGAGATGAAATGGTGAAGGGCATTTGGGGAGGCCAAAAAAAAAAAAACGTGTTAGTATATATTGGTAGTGAATTATCGTATTCTGAAGTTGATTTCTCGACTCACGAGTAAAAAAATGGACCTTATTGTGGGATTAATATTGGGGAGATGCTGGTGGGTTCTGTGAACGCGCTCTCCATGAACAACATTTTGACAGGCCTGGATAGCTAACCACTTTTCAGATGGCGAACTTGATTAGGCAATCCATCCACATAGTCAACAAGACAGCTCTCATCTCTCTGCTCCAGCCCCCACTGGGTACTTTTGAGCTCTACTATGACTTCATCCTTCTCTCAGAGGAAAAGATCGATTACCAAGGGCCACGTGAGTATGTTCTCGAGTTATTCGGATCCATGGGTGTCAGATGTCCCTAAAGGAAAGACATTGCAGACTTTCTTCAAGAAGTAATCCAATCTCTGTTGAGGAAATATACATATCTGCCAACTTTTCAACCAAGTTGACTGTGAAATCACTGCCATTGCCAATGTAAAGGTAACTTCCAGAAAGAAGCAGGAACAGTACTGGGCTCTTGAATAGTATCGTTATGTGACTGTTAACTTGACGAGTTTGCAGGCATACAAATCATTTCACATCAGGAGAGAGATTGAGTGCGAGCTCACAATCCCGTTCAACCTGTCAAAGAAACATCCGGCAGCTTTGGCAAGATCCAAGTACGGCGCTAGTAAGTCTGAGCTGTTGAAAGCTTGCCTTCCAAGGGAAGCCACTTTGATGAAGAGGATCACCTTCTTGCATGTATTCAATATTATTCAAGCGACTACACTGATACTTTAGGGGTATGCTGTTGTGAGGTACCTTACAAGTTCTTCATGGACCGGATTCACTGATCTGTTTGAGTTTGATCCAAATCCCGGATGGAGATTATTGCTATCGATTTGGCTATGGCATGTTGCACAAACCAAGAATAGGCATGGTTCGACGGAAGATGGAACAGTCCATTTAGGCACCCGATATTTATATAGGGTACTTTGAGGATGCAAATGATGATGGACATGCTTCCCGGGTTCTATGAGCAGCAGGACCTCTGGTTCTCTCCTTCCTAGGCATTTATTTTCATTACCAGCAGCAATCATCGGGATCCCCGTGTCGATGCTTGAGATCGTCCTCCATGTTTTGACAGCTTATTACCTGACGGAGTTTGATTCCAGTGTTGTAAGGTCACTTTTGCAACTTCTTATTATTTGACGTTGTGCTCACTTGGGCTATATAGTTTGAGCAGAGAGTTGGTTCCGTCTATTTCTGCTCTGTATTATTTCAATTTCTATCTGTGTATGTATTTCAACCTCGGCTTCCCAGCTTAAGATTTCAAAAAAATTGGCCACTTGAAAATCTGATTTTTGATCCTAACTATTTATATATGGGCTTCAGGGTGCTTAAGCAGTACGTTGCTTATACATTAATGAGGCAGATGTCCTTTTTCCGGTGCATGGGAACACTAACCAAGGAGCATGTGATCTCAAATACAGCTGGCTGCGCTGGAATGGTATGGGTCCTAGTTTCCAGCGGATTAATCCTATCTCGTGGGTTTGAACAGTCTGCACGTCTCTGCTGATGTATGTTCAAACTGCAGTTTCTGTGAATGAATTCCGTAGCAGTTCTTGGAAAGTTGTGAATCGATTGTTAATTGAAGATAAGCTAAACTCAGCTCATTTTCTATTATTACATTTTGCTAACAAATCCCAGCGAATCAAATTAGGCCCTTACCGGACAAAGGAGGTGATGGGGATTACTGTTCTGAAATCCCACGGCATATCCACGGGCCCGAGTTGGTATTGGCTCGGCATCATTGGGCTGATTGGCTTCACGGTTCTGCTAACATCCTCTGCATATTGGCTGAGCTAACACTCTTGAAGGGTTTAGTCGAGGAGATCATGGACTTAGTCGAGCCAACACCCCCGAGGGATGTAATTGTTAGGTTCCTGATTTACGCGAGCTTTCCTTGGAGCAGAGGTAGAGGCTCATTACTGGAGTTGAGTTTGTTGCAAATCTGTCGATGATCTTCATGCATGAGCCGATTTGAGGCCTAGACACTCGAGCAGCTGCAATTGTAACGAGAACCATAAGAAGCAAAGTAGATACAGGAAGGACTGTTGTATGCACAATCCATCAGCCAAGCCTCGAGATATTTGAGTCCTCTGATGAGGTAGCAGAATATTGCTGACGCATGCAGTAAATGAAACTCTTTTGCACTTATGAATTATGCTGATTTCCTGGCCTTCTAATGTATCTTTTACAGTTGCTCCTCTTAACCTGAGGCATCGAAGAAATATATGTTGTCCCCTTTGGGGCAACAACCACTGTTCGGAGATGACAGAGTATTTTGAGGTAAGCATTTGACGATGAATGAATATATATCTTTTGTTAAGTTGGACTCGTTTATTTGATCATACTGCTACTGGAGTCCATCAAAGGGGTCAGAAAATGGAAGAAGATTATAAATATGCAAGCAGCAGTTCCCTCCCATTGTTTGTTCCCATAAACCCGAATCCTTCCCATAGCTGTTGTCTTAAATTTATGCTCCTGAAGTGAACTCGAACGCAGGAGAAATAAAGCAATGATCGAAGAACTGAGAACACCCTCATCTGGTTCTCAGAGCTTCACTTCCGTACGAAATACTCGCAATCATTTGTTTCTCAATTTAAAGCTTGCCCGTGGAAGCAGCATAAGTCCCTACTGGAGAAAAACTTTCGTGCATTTCCATTCCACCAGATTAGCCTTCACCCAACACTAGCCCTGATTTTCGGGATCCTGTTCTCGGATCTTGATTTTAAGAGGTATACGAACAAATTTATCTCTCTGGTTGTGAGTATCAGTTAGTTTAACGTTGTATAAACCATCGTGGCAGAATGCTGTTATTTTCGTACCACTGCTTAAGACATATTTATCGCAGGCAGGGTATCCGAATTGGAAATTTTTAATGGGTTAGGAGCCATAAACACTGCGATAATATTCATCGGAACACAAAACTGCCTCTTCAGGTGTGCCTGTTGTGATTTCTGAAAGGGCTGCTTACTACTGAGAGAGGGGCGCTGGAATCTACATTGCTTTGCCGCATTCCCTTGCACAATTACTTCGTTTTCTTTTTCCCACCTGCAAAAATTACCGAGGAGGACAGCCAACCCAAGTACGTCATTATTTCTTAGAATATTTAATTTTGGTGCGGCATTTTTTTCATTTTCTTTTTCTTTCTTTCACATATGTACAGGTTGTCATAGAAAACCCGTATACTCTGATTCAAGCTATGATATGCAGGATCATAGAGTATGCGATGATTGGATCCAAATGGACTGCGAGGAATTTCTTCTCAGACTTGTTTTTCATCTCGCCATCCTTTCTTAACATCTACGGGGATGATGTTCAATAACTGCAAGTCCAAAGCGAGCAACTGCTGCTGTATTATATGGTCTCATCTACACAATGTGGAGTCCCTTCTCGGCTTCGTGATCCCTCTAGAGTTGAATTATGTCTCACCTCCTCGCATTTGTTCTTGTTCTTCAGCGCTTGTCATTAGACTAGAAACAGTCAGAGCAGGTCATCTACTGAAAAGCATCTCGGTTTTTTTCATAAACAAACGCATCATGAGCAGTTAGTAGAAAAGAAAAGGTCCAAAACCTGCCACTAAGAAGTATCGAACAATTGCAGAGCATAACTGTTTGATGGAGACGGTTCCATTTTGTGTCCCCGGTTTCGGGGAGCTTCTATGGAGTGGCAGTCTCACAGTATGGGAATGTGCACGCGAAGCTCGACACGGGGGAGACAGCTGCAGACTACATGGGAAGGGAAGCTACTTTGGGTTCAGGGACGAGTTCCTGGGGGACGGGTGACTTATCATGATCCCCGTTCCTGAACTTCCAAAAGCGGTAAAAGGGTGACTCGGAGAGAGACGTGAATTATCGTGACCTCATGCGTCTCAATAATCATCGGCTCATACGTACTATTCTTAAAGCTTGATGACAGGTAATTTTTCCTGAGCGAGAGAGAGGCTGCCATGAATATATGTATATATGATCGAGAGTTGTGACCCAACTGAAATAACAGATAAATAAATCAGGTTAGGTAGGTGCTAGTAATCTAACCACTGCTTTATAATTCTTTCTTAATTTCAAGAACAAAAATAAGAAGATATTGCAATGTGATCTAACTGCCTTTGCTCATCCATATAATGTATTTAATAATCAATTACAGTAGACAAGACATGGAGTTCTAGTTAAATCACTGAGTCCTGGTCCTATCAGTAAATTGCGCTCCATGTGATTGAATTTATCTGCAAACTGTAATATATAAGATTCAAAATTTACTAAAAACACTCCGCGATCAAGACCTAGCCGCCTGAACGGAGGAATTAGTGCCACTCGGTGAGTATTTAACAATGAAACTGTGACAAACACTATAGTCAAAATTCGGTTTTTGTCTACATTGCATCGCGACATAAACTACCAATAATTAAAGGCAAAACAATTCACATGAAATGTTAGAACATCCACGGAGTAAACGTACAAAGACATTGCAATTTGTCGACTAAAGAGAATCATTTTCAGGGGGGAAAAAGAAGAATTAAATAAACAAAGACTGCAAATATGCCATCAAATCTAAATGGTTCCCTTCTCCATTTCAAACCACCACCACTACCAACACCTCCACCACCACCCCCCTCTCTATCGATGCAATTCCCCCCAGCTCAGCTGTGACCCAAAAAATAATAATCGTAATAATAATAAGTAATAACAATAACAAAGACTAAAAAAAAGAGAAAATAGAGAAAAAGGGGGAAAAAATGAGATTTCTTGAGAAAAAGAGTAAAAACAGAGACGAAAATGTAGAAAGAATTGATACCCTCGTAATCTAATCGGACCAACAAAAAAAAAAAAAAAGAGGACACTCGAATTTCATTATTTACGCCCTCCATGCCCACACTTCCCGGGAGTTAATACTTTTGAATATTTGCTGTTTTAAGGGGTGACTCCTATAGGTGGGGTCCTCGATTCGGTTGTCGGGGTTTGGCCATCCGATCCTTTGGATGGATCATCGGATGACTGCCGTAGCCCGTCATCAGTAGTCTCACCCCGGTTCATGTCCTCCATCATGCGGACTACCTCTGCCATGTTTGGTCTCTGGTCCGGTACGGTGGCGACGCATGACATGGCGATCTGAAGCAACTGCACCATCTCTTCCTCGATGTTATGGTACCTCATCAGCTCCACGTCGAAAACCTCGGCTGTCCATTCCTCTCGCACAACCGACTGGACCCACCTGGGGAGGTCGATCCCCTCATCCCCAAGAGAGGCCTGGTTGGGTGACTTGCCCGTCAGCAGTTCGAGCAGCAAAACTCCGAAGCTGTACACGTCAGATTTGAACGTGACCTTACGGGTCTCCAACACCTCGGGAGCCCGGTACCCTGCCATCCGGTTCGGAGGGGTGGCGGTGCCGAATAGTGGATTTAGCCCGAAATCTGAAACCCGGCCCGACTGGTCAGGCCCGAGAAGGACATTGGACGATTTGATGTTGCCATGGACCACTTTGCTCGACTCGTGGAGGTATGCAAGGCCCCTCCCAGCAGTGATCGCGATTCTGAGCCTGTTGTCCCAGTCCAGTGGCGTACGGCCCGAGCTTCTAGTGCCTGCAAGCACACGAATGAAACAGATCCTATGTCAAAATGGGACATGGAAAGAAGGCGCAAGCAACGGATCCTAGATAAGTAAGCGGGTCATATCGTGAATAGAAGTTTGTTCAGTTGGCAATACCCAACCAGTATGCTGAATACATCTCATGGAGAAAATAAAAAGCACACATCACAACCCACCAAAAAAGAATCCAATATGCAGACAGCGTAAAAAAGGTTCATTGGGAGCCAAAACTTTTCCAAAAGCTTATCATGCATGCATCAATGGTTTGTTGCTGTCAATATCAACTAATATAAATAATAGACAATTAAATGCATCAGATGAATGAATTGATAAACAAACAACATATATATATATATATATATATATATTCACACACACACTGTTCTGCTATGTGATTACATGGAATGCTTCATAGCCCATCCATCACAAGCAGTGTCAGAATGTGAATGTGTGTGGGGAAAGTGAAGAGAGGGCCAGGGGGGCGAGGGAATCATGAGATCACGTTGTGGGCAGTGGCATTATTGTGATAATTCCGACCGGTTGGGTCACGGGTGCGTAGTGTTTACTCCAAGGAATGTTCCAGCGGAGGTGGCCGGAAGCAAAGCAAATAGCAAAGGATTCCTATTCGCTTCACAACATATCATTGCAACATCCAAAAATTACTCTTAATGCCCATCCACTCTTTGTATTTTTATATGATGTAATTATTTAAAAAAAATAAAAAAAAATACTCTAAGGGTTTTCCATGACTGTAACAGGTCTGGCTGGCTGGCTGGGAGTATCAAACAAGAGTCAAACCTTCCACTGGACAAAACAACAAACAAACCACTCTCTGTCTGAAACTGACGATGGAATTTCTTTCCACCCACCTCCGCTCGTAAATCATATGAACTATTTCCCCGGAAATTTATTAAGGTTTTTGGGAAGTTAATTGTCTGACACTCGAACCACATCGTCGGAAACCGCATATTGAAGAGGCACATAGCTCAGCTTTTAATAAACATGAAATCTTCTTCGAATAGTTGAAATCCCGACCAATTTTCGATGAGATTGAGACCACACACAAGAAGTTTCTAACCTATTGGTCGAGATTAATATCGTTCGTTCGGCGCGGATGGATGGAAAAATTAATTAACGGGAAAGGGTGAGTATGAGTGGGTGGTCTTAATATTATTAAGTCTTACGTACCGTGGAGAAGAGCGGACAGGCTGCCGGCGGGGTAGTAATCGAAGACGAGGAGCTTCTCATCCTTGGAGAAGTAGAATGCCCTCAGTGGGACCACATTGTCGTGCTTCACCTTCCCCAGCACCCCCATCTGCCCCTCGAACTCCCTCTTCCCCACCCCCACGTCCTTCAGCCGCTTCACCACCACCGTCGTCCCTTCCTCCAGCACTGCCTTGTACGACGTCCCCACGCTCCCCTTCCCCAGCACCTCCGCCGACGCCCTCAGCAGGTCCTCCAGGTCGAAGCTGTATCCCCCGCCCTCGAAGAACACTAGCCTGTTCCTCTCCGCCTCCACTGAACCCCCCGTGATGTCCTCCTTTGACGACGACGTCCCTGCCTCGAAGGACCCCCCCGCCGCCGCCGCACCCGCTGCCCCTGCTGCGGCTGCCCCCGCGGGCTTGGGCGTCTTCGAAGCCTGCCTCCCCCGCCGCCGCCTGAGACAGACTATCAGGAACATCAGCAGCAAGAACCCGATCAGAGCTGCCCCGACTGCGATTGCAATGATCAGCCCCGTGGCCAGCTTCTTGGACTTCTTCGTCTTCTGGACGGGAATTGGCGGGTTCGGGCTTATGGACGGGGACGGGGCGGGTGACGGGAAGAACGGTGAGCACGAGGGCAGAGGGCCGCCGCAGAGTTGGAGGTTCCCGGCGAACGAAGAGGCGGGGAACTTAGCCAGAGAGGCCGGGATCGAGCCGTTGAGGCGGTTGTTGGAGACATTGAAGGCGTCGAGCCCCGGAGGGTTGATGCTGGGGAGAGCGCCGGAGAACTGGTTGTTCTGTATGAAGAGGCCGGTGAGGTGGGTCAGATTGTTGACGGAGAAAGGGATCGGTCCCGTGAAGTTGTTGGAGGACAGGTCGAGGCGGCCGAGGCGGGGGAGCTGGGTCAGGCTCGTCGGGAACCCGCCGGAGAGGGCGTTGCCCTGGAGATAGAGGTTGCGTAGGAGAGTGAGGTTGGAGAGGTCGGAGGGGAGCTCGCCGGTGAGCCGATTGGAGCGGAGGCTTAGGATCCGGAGCTGGCTGAGGCGGCCGAGTGTGGCGGGAGGGATGGGGCCCACGAGGCCTACCCCCGGGAGCCGGAGGGAGTAGACGTAGGACCGGGTCGGGTCGCACTCCACTCCGACCCAATTGCAGGCCGAGCTGGAAGCATTCCACTGGAGTCGGCTCGCGTGAGGCGTCTGGGAGAGGAAAGCAAGGAGAGCTTGCTTGTCCTGAGTCGGCTCCGAGCCGACCAGCACACCACCAAGCAGCGTCGTCGCTGAGATGAGGAGCAGGACATGAGCTGCGGCGGAGCTCACGAGCAACCCCGCCATTGCCGAGTTACACAGAGAGGGGGAGATATCGAGGGAGCTAAAACGCTGCTGCCCTTGTCACGGAAGCCATTGGAGGATGTCACGTCTGGAGGTTTTAGAGAGAGAAACAGACTGAGAGAGGAGAGAGAAGCAGTGGCGTAAGGTAAAGCTTTCAGCCGGAGAGCAAAAAGAGAGGGAGAGATAGAGAGGGAGGGAGCTGTCTTGCTTTGCTTCGGGAGTGGCAGTAGAAACGTTTTTTCTCTTCTTTTTTCTTTTTTCTTTTTTCCCTCCTTTTATGATTATTACGTGAAACGGTTTCTTTTCCTAATATTGCAATAAAATCTAAGAGAAGCAACGGTAAAAATAATTAAATTGCACCAATCAAAGAAAAACGTTCAGAAAAAAATAAATGGTGAAAGAATGTAAAAAAAAAACTATAATAATGTATGTTATGAATGCCTTTTTTTGATCAAAAAGATTGGCGTGGAAAGTAAAATGTAGCAAAAAATTAATTTTTGCGAGCAAGACAAACTACAACTACTACAAGATGGAAAGTCTACCCATATTATGCATGCATAAGTTAATTTGGGCATCTCCGAGACCCGGGTTCTAATCCCCTTGGGGCTACTGGAGCGCCTTTGGCGTGATTACCCGCTCCGTGCGTCGCCGGGGGTTCACGGAGCCCCGAGAATTAGTCGGGCGAAATCCGAACACCCCGGGTTAGAAAAAAAAAAAAGTTAATTTGAGCAATTCCTTTTCCAAAAGGCGGTACAATTTTTTATTTTTTTATTTTATTTTTGGGTCCCCCATAAATCGAATACTAACTAACCATACATAATGCAAAATCGATAACAATCGTTAAAATTTTCTCTTGAGAAACGATCGACAATGGTGTTGTCCAAACCGTGGTAGTTTGGACATTACATCTTTCATGTTCAATTCTATTCTTTCCGGTTTCTAGCTTCCGCCAATGGAAAGAAAACATTATTCATAAAGAAAAGAAAAGAAAAGAAAAGAAAAAAAAGTAAAACGAAAAGAAAAAATTACAAAAAAAATAAAAAGTACCCATTTGACCAAGTGATGTGGGCTGGGGACAAAAGATTTTGCAAAGAAAAGGCCAATGCAGGACACGTGGCATCAGGACACACGTCTTGGGCTGCAAATGTAGAGGTTATGGGCTGGCAAGAAGAGTGCGGCTCAGCTCAGTCCAGTTCTAGCTTGACTCATCAGGCCATTGATTAGGCAGTGTATTGAGGGTCTCTGATGCAAAACAAATAAATAAATAAATAAATAGTGAACTTAAAAATACATCTTCAATTGTTTTAGTAAATTAAATTATTATTCAAATCTTCTGAAGCTATTCTATGGTATGTTGGTCTTGTCGAAGGATAACAATATTATTTTGGTCATTATTAGATGGGTGGAATCCCACTTATTCTTGCTTGCATCAATTTCTCATTGGATATCTTTTTAATTTTTAATCGACAATTTAGACGGTCCCACATCCTGTGCCTAATCGAAATCTTACACAATAAGACAACTTTTTAAGATAACAAAAAATTATGTAAATGGTTGAGCTGATTAGAATAATCTCATCGAAAAAAAAGAAATAACAGCAAAATAGGTAGGGAAAAAAAAAAGGACATCGATCCCCTTTCTCAATGCAATGATACCATTGAAACTCCATCGTCTTAGATTAGCTTGTGGTTTAACCTATATATATAACAAATTACACAATTAATTTTCGCTCATTTGCTTCATTTTTTTTTTGAGAAATTTGACCTAATAATTAAAAAAAAATGGTTGCATGCACCTAATCCTATGGTTCGTTCTTTTTTAAATGCTTTATAATGGAAGAAAATCTGCAACCCATGTGTTAGGATTTCAAATAATCTCAATTAGATATTATTTCCTTATAATAATCTCAATTACCTTTATTAAAGAATACTGAGTTTACTTATAATAAATAATTATATTTCTTGCTCTTATTCTTTTTCTTCTCCCTTTCCCTGACCCCATGCAAATCCTTTATTATGAAGTAAAATTTAATTTCCAGCATGAAAGGGGACCAATCGTTAGTTGCAACTGGCATATCATCCTTCTTCCCGAAGACAAATTATTTATGTCTGACTTACATGTTATTTGAATCTACATATCTAACAAAAGTTAGTTGTCGGAACATCAAGGTCCGCTGACTTGACAGGCTGGTTGTCTTTCGCCTTGAGTTCAAGTCGCTTCTTGTGCAACCACAATTATTCTAAGATAAGAGTTCCGCAAATGACATGAAAGCCCATAAGAAGTCTATAGGAACATAGAGGAGTTCAAATAAGGACGGATCTAGAAATTTTGTTCAAAGGAAGCGAAGTCCAAAGAAATTATGTATCGTAAAGTTAAAGGAACGGAAAGAGGATAATTTCATTAAAAATTTAATAAACTCGATAATTTTCAATAAAAAATTCATAATTTTTCCCGAATCTAAAGGGGAGACCGCCCCCAGTGCTAGCACCCCTCCAAATCCATTCCTGAGTTCAAGTATCACTTGTGCTGATAAGGAACTGTAGTTTGTGAGGATAATTATGACGGTCAAAATTGTTAGTGTCCGAAGGATGGGATTGTCCATTAATCCAAAACCATATATATATATATATTAAGATAAGGTAGACACTGTGCCATAATTAGACACACATTTTTCTATGTTTATTGTTGTTATTGTCCATTTCTACATTATTATTTGTTGATCTAACGGAGTGTTAATAAAAGTAGGTGTAGAAAAGCAATGCCTTTTTTCCTCCCCCCTCCTCCCCTTTTTTTTTTTTTAATAGGCTTCTTCTAATTGGTGATTATGGCTTAAAAAAAGCCATCTATTAATTATAATGCAAGAAGGGTTCCAATGCTAGTAGACTCAGCTACTTTTATATCGAGGTGATCGTTTGTGAATATGAAATAGAACAGATAATAATATTGCGGCAACATATCGTGAGAGACAAACAATTTGTCGCAGTGTATTTGAATTTTCAATAAAAAGTGGGTGATGATGATCGATAATAATTGTTATTTATTTTGAAGTATCTTCTAATGTATATCTGTTCCTTCCAGGAGTATAATTTTGACACCTCCAGCAAGGGAGCTATATGGCAAATCATGATCAAAGGGCAGGGGGGTTGTTCTTCTCATGATGTCGTCCAAATGGAGACTATGAAACATTTTTCCTTCAGCCGTCCCTACTTGGTCTATTTTCCCTCCATTTTTTTAAAATTATATCTAATTATATTTTCTTGGGTAGTATTTATATATAATTATATTACTCATTTAAAAAGACTTAGAATAAAATATTTCTTCCTTTTTTCTTTTCTTTGGCAATTTCTTTTTTAATGACAGGGACAATAAAGAAAGGACTATATGCAAAAGCTGTATATTCCTATTTTTAGATATATATATATATAAATATATATATATATATATATTTCGGTAGATATATATATATATATATATATTTCGGTAGAGAGATATATAATTTATCTTTCACCAAAAGAATATATATATATATATGTTCTATTTTTGAGATCCAAAATCTTTCTCTTTTTCTTTTTTTCTTTTTTAATTTCAGAATGCCTTAAAGGAATAATTCGTAAATGAATTTATTGCAAGGATGCTGAATGAAAAGATGCAATGAATTGCAACAAATTTATGGAAATATTTGATATTCAAACATCATAATCCAATAAAACCTTTACATGCTATGAATTGGTTCAAGTGGTCGACGCTTGTTCAATATAAGCAGAGTTTTGGATTTGAGTCCTTATAAATGCAAAAAATTCACGCTGGAAGAGTTTTATACCCGACTCGATTGGATTAGTCATGGTTTAATTGGACTTCTGGATACCATGGTTCACACTGAAAAAACCTCTATATGCTGCTGAGTTCAGTTAGGAGTGAAACCTTTGTTTGATATTTTTTATTACGTACACCAACAGAAGTAATAGAATATAACTTTCATATTGAACAACGATAGGTGAACAAACATTCTCAAACACACATATAATGCATTGCTCTCAAAGCACAAGTGTACAGGAGAAAGCTCTCAATTGATTGCATGCATATATATATGTATGTATCTATGTATGTATGTATGTATGTATGTGTGTGTGTGTAAAGTGAATAAAAAGGGACGGAAAAAATGACTTTAGTGATCGCCGAAGATCCCAATTGATTGGTGTAGCAGCCGTCGATGAGGCCCTCCACCACCAACCCTCTCTGTTTTTTTTCCTCAAGCATTTTTTCTTTCAAAATTCTATTGAGGCACCCATCGTAGCTGTAGGGTCCCTTCGCAACCACTGAAGTTTCCGGTGATTCCGATGGAGGAGTGGTGGTAGTTGGCAAGGTTCACTACCGGCCACCCCTCCTCTTCCTCCATGAAACCCCCGAGTATGGTTTTTTTTTTTTTAAGATTGTTCTTATTTTAAAAAATTTTAGAATAACTTTTTTTATTTAGAAAACCTTTGGGCCCATTCGGTTAAATCGGTATGAGACATGGGGCACCGGCAAGTGCCACTTTTGTTAAAATTTTAATAAAAGAGCAATGTGTTAAAATTGATACGCAATAGCTAGTTGATTTTTATGTAAAAAAAATGTGCCAAATTAATTTAAAGTGCAGAGTTTGATTTTTAATTTATCCATGTATATATTTTTATTTTTTCAAATCCAAGTTCCTTTTTAGTGAGTTTTAATTGCGGATAATGCAAGTTCAAGTTTGGAAAGCGTACTTGTTGAGAGAAAAATAATCTTTAATACTTAATTTTCAAGAATTATGAGAATAATGTCTCCCATTATATCCCTCTCCCTCCCCCCAAAACATACACACATGCAAAGCACACGCACACGCAGACGCACCAAAAAAAAAAGGAAAAAAAAAAAGAAAAAAGAAGAAGAAGAAGGATTGGCATAGCATACATCTCCTAAAAAATTATACGCATTATACTCTCTGAATATATATAAACGCGAACAAAGTTATAGCGAGATACCGAATGATAAGATGAAATGAATCACAACAAGCTGCTTATATATATACAAAAATATTCTCATTAAGAGTGAAAAAGCCACCGTGTAAGACATCAATCTTTTGGTTTCAAGGTGCCCCGATCGATAATTTGCTGAACTCATGGAGACAAAGTAATATTTGCATGAAAGAATGCAGAATAATTAAGATTTGAGTTTCATATATCAATTGTCCATGCATATAAAATAAATACCTAGAAATTGATGATTATCGTGGTTGCCTGCTATCAACCTTGACCAAACTCTTTTTCGTTTTCTTTTTTTTTTTTTCATGGGTAAATACCAACTTGATCATGTGGCCAAGATATCCAATGCACGGTCATCCACTCTAGCTAGATTTATCAAATATTTCTTTGTGTAACTTCGAACGAAGATTGATCTTGGTCGGAGAGGTTTTTACTCCTACTTATTAATTTTGGAAAGTTACACATATATTCTTTTTTACTTTTGGACATATGTACAATTTGACAATCACATTGTGAAAATACTACTTTAAATGATATTGGGTTCAGGTGCGAGTTAAACCTTTGTTTGATCATCGTTATAATTCTGTACACGAACCGCAAGTAATAGAATATAACTTCCATGTTGAACAATGATAGGCGAACAAACATGCCCGCACACATAAAATGCATTGCTTCCCAGTGTCCCCATGATATATAGTTGAACTACGACTCCACAGAGCGTTTAGCCCAAAAAGCAAGAAGGGACAGGGGAAAGTTCTCGGGGTATCGCATGCATATATATATATATATATTATGTACATATGTGAAAAGAAAGTGAATAAAAAAAGGACAGAGAGAAAAATCATTAGTCAATTTCATTTTTCATTTCTTCATCGAAATGATAAACACAACGAAACAGGTTTGACCAGTTGTCAAATCTCAAGGGATTGAGTGGACGTTACTCCATGCAAATCAGTCTCCCCTGGATATGATTAACTCCTCACGACCTTATAATCTCATCCATCAATTACTTCAACTCAACCAATTACATCCTAATAATTGATCGGAACAGCAAACTTACGGGGCCAAAAAAGAAAGGGAATACAATTTAAAATGATTAAAAGGAAAAAAAGAAAAAGAAAAAAGAGAAGCCTCAGAATTCCCTGAAAACGACATGAAAAGCTAGTACTCCTAGAATTGGAGGCTTATGTTGTCAGCGACAGAGATGGAGAAGTTGCGAATATCGGAATGTTTCACTTGAATATATCGTGTGATTGGACTTTGCTTTGCCAATGTGCTGGCCATATACACATCAAATAAGTACCTCAATTTTTATATTTAATTTTTTTTTAATTATTTTTGGTTAAAATGGGGGAAAAAAAAGAGAAAAACCGAGGGCCATTTCCATCGGGATATTAGTCTTTCGGGCGAAGCATATGTCATATGGTCCAACTTTGAGAGGGCGGGCAGCTACAGAAGAGCCCATTGGGCCTCACAGAGTTGAGTAAATTGCGCTGCAAAATTTTACGGCCCAGATAAGTCCATAAACCGATGAACGAGTTCAAGCCCATGATGGGCCATGAAATTCTGAGGTGATTAAAGAAAACTGGATTCCGAGGTCTTCCCTGCACCAGAAATTGTTTTGGATGAATTTTTCAGAAATCCTCGTAACCTGTTATCTCGTTTTCTACGTTCCTAAAGACACAATGGGGGATACACAAAAACCGTCCCCGCCGTTGTCTTTGAGAAATCATCAGTTGATGATGTCAAGACGCATCACACATTTTATGTTGTGTTGTATAACTGCAGCGCAAGCCCATCCGACTCCACAAACGACTTGATAATCATTCGGGTTGTTTTGTCCGGATGATGATATCTCTTTTTTTTTTTTGGGGGGGGGGAGAGGGGGGGTTGAAAAATCTGGGGTTGAGGTGTCATTTTTATGAAAAGGAAATCAAAGGGACCCCATACTTCCCCGAACAAATGAAGGCCATAAACATATGAAGAGTCCATTTTCCTAGAATGATGATCATAAAAAGGCCAATCACTACTAGCAGCGCAACGACAGAGCTGAAGTTTACGTCAAGTGCATATATATATGCACGTAATAGATTTATATATGTATATATATGGGAGGAGAGGTAGGGACCGACCTATCCACCACTATCCTGCTGTGGAAGTTGTGTGTGGTTCATCGGTTTCCACGACCGCTCAATTGAACTCGAATGATTTTTCTTTTATCTGATCAGATAAAACTCCCTCCCTCGTTCTCTCACTCTTCCAACATCTTTTGCACTGTCCCCATCATCAATCAGCAATCCTATCTAAAATCCTCCCTCCCCCCATCTTCCCGCTTGAAAAGCTACTCCTCTTTTATCATATTGACTTCCGCCTGAGCTGAGGTTTAAACCTTTGCCCCCTGTTTGATCAACAACCCCTGGCACCTTCTCCTTGATTGATCTTGGAGCTGTCCTGTCCTGCAATGGCGACCCTTTCGAGATTCGTCCTCAAGGACTGCAACTCCCAGACATGGGATGCTGGGCACGGGGCGGGTTCTTGTTCTCTTCTCGCCACCCGGAGGCCAGTGCGCCACCTTGGTACGTCTGATCCCCGACTGTTTCAGCTTGATTTCGCTTTCTGGGCACAACTATATTTCTGTTCTTGGGGCCATTTTGGTGCAATTTTGTGCAAAATGTTTTGTGGGCAGTGCTTGTTTTCATTTCTCGAGTTGAGGCCATATTGGTGCAAATCCTGGTGCTTGCCTTGCGGTTTTGGTTTTTCGGGTATTGTCGTGGTCATTGAATTTTAGCTGCTTCTGGGTGGATTAGTTTGTAGCTTGATCATTTTGGGCAGTGTCCTGTTTTCTTGATTTTCATTGTTAGATCTCAGGAGGGGATACTGTGTGTCTGCGAACTTAAGGAGATTGACCATTCAGGACAGGCCGAGGAGTCCACTTGTTCTTGCAAGGCCGCTTCCTACTAATCCGGGCTCAAGGTATGCTCTCTGATCAGCGTTATGATAGATTTGAATGATGAATTCCGATTCCCAACTCAACTGAAAAAACTAAGCTGCTGAAATGAGGTGGAGGCTTGTTCTTTGTTCTGTGTTTGATTGTTTAGTTATATCTATCATATGTTCTTAAATCGTCAGAAATGATAGCCTCGGCTTCCCTTAGTCAAACAGCAACTTGATGAAGAACTGTACAAAGCCTAGATGCTCCTGGATGGAGTCATATTGACCAAATCTTTTTGTTCCTCGTCACCTTTCATCTTGGATCAAATCTGCATTACTTGTAAACTTTTATTTCCCCTGCTTCTGGTTCCCCTATCAGCTAATTATATCATCGAGTTATGCAATTGAAGCGCTTGGTACTGTTCCATAACCCATGAGTCGTCTCATTGTATTGTCTAAACGATTTGCTTACGTGGAAAATGAATTTGACGCAACGTCCTTGCCTCGAGCTCTCCAGCAAACCTAAAACCTCACTTGTTGTGTTGGAAGCACTTCTGTTACGTCAGGGGCATCTGTTCTCTAGCAGTCACCTATGGTCTTTCTTGTGTAGAAACTCACTGACGTTATGCAAGGCTACTACCGATGCCTCGGGAGCCAGCACGCCAAGTGGGATGAGCCAATATGAGAGGATAGTTGAGACCTTGACCACGCTCTTCCCTGTCTGGGTTTGTAACTGATTTCACTTCTAGTCCTTTTCTTCAAGTGCTTTAATTCTATGAAGAAGTTCATTATATTTTGTCAACTTTGACCATTGGACAGGTTATCTTGGGCACCGTTATCGGGATCTACAAGCCTGCTGCGGTAACTCTTACTCTTCTTTTGCTGTTTTCATTTTTTTTCAACCTCCGGAAAGCTCTCCTCCTGTAATAATTCTCGAGCATTTGGTACTTCAGGTCACTTGGTTGGAGACAGATCTCTTCACAGTCGGTCTTGGGTTTCTCATGCTTTCAATGGGGTTGACTTTGACTTTTGAGGACTTCAGACGATGTCTGAGGAACCCATGGACTGTAAGGGTCAAATCATTAGCATCATTTTGAGTTCATACATTGGCCAAATCATTGGGGCTCCAATTTTTCAATTCCAATGCTAATTCCTTGAACTCAATTTTGCAGGTGGGTATAGGATTTCTAGCCCAGTATATGATCAAACCCTTGTTAGGTTATGTCATAGCAAGGGTAAGTATTCCCTCGCCCATTCATTTCCTATTGCCAGCAATTTTTCTATTATCCCCCAAGTTGATGATTATACGAGGACAACACATTTCCAGCAGAAAATAAATATCTAACTTGTGCTATAATACTCTGAAACTTATGATGAACTATATATCAATTTCCAGACTCTGAAATTGTCTGCGCCTCTTGCTACGGGTCTTATACTGGTGTCGTGCTGCCCTGGAGGTCAAGCATCGAATGTTGCTACCTACATATCTAAGGGGAACGTGGCTCTCTCGGTTCTTATGACCACGTGAGTCATATTTATCCATGTGTCAAATTTAGAATCTCCTGGTTTATCATTCACTCACTAAAAGGGACATGTCAGCTATGTGTTCAATCAGATAGCCAACTGGAGTAAATTTTCTTCAGTTTCTTTGGTAGCTTGTTCAGCTAACTGCTAACATCATTTTTCAAGCAATAGACTTCTCCATTACAGCTTCTTCAAAAATTTTCCAGGTGTTCAACAATTGGAGCCATCATCATGACTCCTCTCCTTACAAAGCTTCTTGCCGGTCAGCTTGTTCCTGTGGATGCTGCGGTAATTATGCCGTTCTTCCAAGATTAATCTGTATATCTGACAATTGTTTGCTCGAAGTGGTAAAATGTTTCTTTCTACCTATAAAATGCAGGGGCTTGCAATCAGTACGTTTCAGGTTGTTCTGGTTCCGACAGTTCTTGGAGGTAACTAGAATGACTGTGTTCAAATTTTCCAGTTTCAACTTTCGGGTTGGGACATCAGTTGTAACGGCAATCATAGAATGAGAAGCAGGTCGTAGTAACCAGCTTCCTTCTCTACTCTTATGTGTCAGTTTTGTCAAATGAATTCTTTCCGAAGTTCACCTCAAAGATAGTGACAATCACACCTCTCATTGGAGTCATCTTAACCACTTTGCTTTGTGCAAGCCCGGTAAGTGGAAATCGGAACCTTATATTGGTGCTTACTGCTGAACATAGAAGAGCTAAATGTAATCGACACTCTTTCTCAAGATTGGTCAAGTTTCGGAAGTCTTGAAGACTCAAGGAACACGACTTCTTTTTCCGGTGGCTCTCCTACATGCTGCAGCATTTGCCCTTGGTTATTGGATGTCGAAATTATCCTTCGGGGAGTCGACTTCTCGCACCATATCGATTGAATGTGGAATGCAGGTAAAACTTTATAAACAGTTTGTAAATTATAGAAATACTCTCTAGTTCTTGAAGAAATGACTTATTTATATATAAATATGTATATCTGTCGGTGCCTGCAGAGCTCTGCGCTTGGGTTCCTTCTGGCTCAAAAACACTTCACCAACCCTCTCGTGGCAGTCCCTTCTGCAGTCAGTGTCGTGTGCATGGCGGTAATATAACATATCCCGATCCAAGAACATGTTTTTTAATACGACTTTTATAGTTTATGCTAATGAGTGATGTGGTTTGCTGTCTCTCTAAATCTGATGTCAAATATATATTTGTTATTGTAGCTAGGAGGGAGTGCACTTGCTGTCTTCTGGAGGAACAGGCCTCTTCCCATGGATGATAAAGACGACTTCAAGGAATGAGAACTTCATGGGCCTACTAAGTCGGAAAGGCCATTGTTTTGCCAGCGTGTATTGTTAGTCTCAGGTCTCTAAATAAACTTTTTTGTTCTCGAGTCCTGAAGCTGTATTTGATGTTAGAAGGAAGTAGGCGCATTGTATCGTTGGACAAAAATTTATTAGGACTAGGAGGGCAAAGTTTTTGTTAAGAATCCCTGAGGGGATGTAGTACTGCTACAATAAAGCCTCGCAATTTCGTGCTCAGCTTATGCTCGAACTTAGTTTCCCAAGTTACATATAGAAGTGGTTTGCTTTTGTATCAAGGTCCTTCCAAGACTCAATCTATAGCCCAGTTCGGCTCTTTGCCAGGTGGTTGTGAATTGTCCATCAGTGCCAGTGTGCATCATCAGATTGTTAACGTTGTCGATGAACGAACCGGAACCGGAAATGGACTTTGTCGAAACCTACCAGGTCCTCTTCTCTGGAACCCGGAGGCCCCAGGATGCTGCTCTTAGAGGACAGATGAGTGTGGTCCATCTGAATGGCTTTGAGCAGCGCAAGGAGAGACTCACGAGAGTAACTGTTAAATCGTGGCCAAAGAAAAAGGAACAGGATTAATCTGTCAACTAAATCTCCGTCCAATCGAGGAGTCTCTGTCACGCGCTAAAAATATCTTATTATTTCATCGAAAGAAAAATGTCTTTTGGTATTTTCTTTTTTCTGATTTGTAAATGATCGATAAACAGTCAACTCAAAGAGCAATATTTATGATTTTTTTTTTGTTTATGAATATTGGATCTCGATCCAATAAAATATAAAAGTGATCTTAGCTGAGTAACCTGCACTAAACGACTTATCAGTTACATGGATAATCCTTAGGGACAATGAAGATTGATTACTAATCCTCCCATTTTTGGACTAAATTGAGGATATATATTATCATACATATAATACTAATATCCTTCTCGGTTATATTATAATCTTGACATCCAAATCCTAATTACCTTGTCCCATCTATATCTATATAAATAATAAAAGCTGAAGCAACGTATCGGACGTTGCCACGTATGACATAGGTTGTTCGTCATTGAATGACTTTTGATGTTCTTACAAATCACAAAACAATAAACGACATCTTTTAATCATGTTACACCACTCATGGAACTCTAAAAGTCTTTTAGTTATGGAAGTAAAAAAGTACTTCATATATCGTCTTAAACAAACAAAACTATTCGTGCATTACGTGCTCTCATCATCCAATATCAAAACAAAAGCTCTTATCCTGAAAGTAATAGGAACTTTAATTTTTGGTGAAAAGGTAAAAATTCAACCTGTAAGAAAGTAAATAAAATATTTTACGAAAATATGCTTAATAAGAGATTAATTTTAATGAAATATGTTCACAAAATAAAAAATTTAAACAATTAAGTTTTAAAGGAACGGAACACTATTAAGGTGGTCACGGGCGAACCTCTTAAAGTAGCCACAGACGAACCTTTGCTAACGGGGAAACCGATATTTTATGTTAATTATAAGGCTATTACAAAAATGATCACCAATCTTTTCAACATATCTAAGTTCGACTGTTTATAATCCACGCATATGCCGGGCTTTCGTCTAATTACTACTAATTAATTGTTGGGTAAAATGCGTAGTTTCTATGTGTTGCGTGACTGTGCCTGTAGCCATGCATTCACCTCATGCGTTGACGGCCAAAAAAACAAATATGAGCATTAATTACCCAAATCTAGTGGAAGTCTAATTACAAGTTAGCTATCGAGCAGAATATCGATTATAGTATAATCATCGAGTTTACTTTTCTGGATCCTGCTGGCAACTAATTCAAAGCAAAACATGCATATGTACTAATATGTGTAGTAGACCATCAAATTAAATTACGCTCACACCGCCAAACAATATAAATATACCGGTCTCTCCTTAAAATCCTCGTTATTACCTGATTCATGACATATATAGGGAATAACTCAACGATGAAACTTTAACCACGTTAAAAAAAAAAAAGGCTGAACGATGAAAGCTGATCTTAGTTTTAATAATAATAACTACATTACGAAGTTTCAAACACCACAATAGGCTTTAATATAGCAGGCTTTAATATAGTAGATTCGACTATGAAGTCTTCTTCAGTTCTGTAGAAACGAAGTAGTCCAGCTTGAACAAAGGGTTTAAAAAGCATCGGAATATTCTACTTTATTGGAAATTTAAAATGGGTCTGCCTAGCACAACAACATAAATCACAAATGTCATCAACTGAGTCTTCCATGTGAACAGCGGTACCCTGAACCTTTATTTGCTAAGAAGGATGACCACGTCGCATATGCCAAAGAACACCGTCATCTGCTTTCTTCGCTTGAGGTGCCCAATCCGATGTCGTCATATGTCGTAAATAGTTTCAAACACCACAATAGGCTCTAACGGTGGACTCGGCTTTGTAGCCTTCTTCGGTTTGGAAAAAACGAAACAATCCGATTTCATCAAAGGGTTTGAAAAGCATTGGGTGTTCCTCATCGACTAGCTCTTCGGGGCACTTTATCGTTCCTCCTAATTTGGAAAATAGCCCGATCGAGTACCTCACCTGATCTCCCTTTATCATCACACGGTGTCGTGGACAATGTAACCTCCCATTGCACCAACCCTAATCAGGGAAAAAGGAAAAAATTGTCCTTTAAAGTATTGAGAAATATAGAAATTCGCATATGAATCAGTAAAATTATCATCATGTCGTAGATGGCAAATCAATTGTGCAAACTGGATATACTTACGAGGAATAATTCTCCGACTATGACAATGAATGTTGAAGGTGAAGGAGTGGCCCTAATCCACCTTCCATCTTTGGCCTGAACTTCCAACCCATCGACATGATTTTGTTGAAGTATGGTCAGAAAATTCTTGTCAGTGTGAATGCCCATTCCGATTTGATCCTCCATTGTGTTTGGAGCTATGTATTTGCTTAGTGTCATTGAGTGCGTCAAATGTTCTATATGAGAATCCAAGTATTTTTCTACCCCCAGAGCTTCGAAAGCAAGCCTTTTCACCAATAGATCCAACTCTGCTGCCTTTCTAGCGTACGTGTTGATGGTCTCACTGTAATGAAATTTACACATATGTGACTATATATATGTACTACTTTATAACCCGCGTGGTGCCACGGTTTCTAAATATTTTTCTCATACATAAGAATTCTGATAAGCTCAATAATGCATATTTTATATTTAGTATTTAGTATTGCTTAAGAGTCGATTACATTAAAATTTATTTATTTTTTAGCGTTTAATAGTTGGAATTTCGAAGAATATCATGAGAGTAAGTTTTTCGTTTATATTATCTTATTTTGTACTAGTATGTTTTGCTCATAGTAAAAGAAATTGAACAAAGAGTAAAAAAAAAAAAAAAAAAAAAAAGTAGAAAGAGGCAAAGTTAGAGAATTTTGACCGCCCCGCCGGGGGGGGGGGGGGGGGGGGGGGGGGGGGGGGGGGGGAGGGGGGAGAGAGAGTTTTAAATAGATAGACTTAAAAAAGCGCACCTGAATCTTGGGTTGCTATGATCCGGCCATAATAGGTCACCCAAGCTTTGAACGGCCGGAGAGTCTAGGACTTCACCCATTGCCATGTTTTCGTATAGAGGGCTCCTTGGAGTACTTTCTCTGTACCCGAAGAAGTGCACATCGCCAGGCTTGACGAACCGCCGCTTTGTCTCGGAAGGTAGGTTGAACACCTCCTCGAGCTGCTCCATGACACTGCCATCAGTCTTCTTGCCCCCATACACGGCTTCGAAGCAGCCGTACTCTTCGAGGGCTCGAAAGACATCACCTCGGACAAGGTCCCAGGAGGTGGTTCCGGGGCTCAGATCATCCGATGACAGATCTATCTTAGGAAGGCTAAGAGGTAAAGCGAGGTCAATACCCATAATTAATATATATATATATATATATATATATAAAATTGAATTTTGAAATAAATTTGTATTTAGTTTTGATGCGATGCTTTGGCTGCTGCAGCTCTGCTGTGGTGGCAAATCGTATGACTATATATATATATATATAGAGAGAGAGAGAGAGAGCCTGGTGAGTTTAGAGGGAGTAATTTTGTTGATGCAAAAAATCGGTCTTCTACTTTATATAGGCCAAAATATATTTCTTTCTTTACGAGCCTTGAATGTCTCCTCTTCTACTAATATTCCCTGGATCTACCTCTAGATCTCCAATGACCTTCGCTCTGATTGGAGTGTCCAATTATTTTTATTTATATGTAAGCAGTGACATCATTCATTCCATTATATGGGACCTTAACTTGTGGTTGACAAAAAATATTTGACTTCTTGTCGGGCAAGTGGGAGAACCACTGAAGCAATCAATATTCACTCTGCTTCAGATCGATGAGATCCTCGGACAAATAGGCTTTTATTATTTTATTTTATTTTTATTGCATCATCAGGTTTGATATGCAAAATATCTTGCTATATATATTATATATACATATACATTGATGTAAAAAAGGAAACATATTCATTACCTTAGACAAACAAATGGTGGATAAGATTCTATATATAATTACCCAAACCAGCTATGATCCGTCAATCGATCAAGATGGGATCAATTGAAGTCACGAAGCAGCATAAATGGGCCTCCCCTTTCGCATTTTTAATTCGACAACTTCAAAACATAATTATACGTTTAATGTTCAAATGGGAGCGTTTTAATTATGTCATGTGCTCTCTAACACAACTTTCAATTGAATTTCTCCATCAGTTTACATTAAACTCTTTGATCTGATCGAATGGGTGTGGAGGAAAGAGGAGTGGCCGTTTTGGTAAGAAAGGCACAAGAGGAAGGGCGATTCTCAGGACAGGGAAACAGACAGTGAGAGAAGGGAAAGGAGGAGAGGTGAAAGTAAAGTAGTGATAAAAGTGCCCCTTTTATTCTTATGGATTGGATGGAACTTTCTACAAATTAATATACGCTAGAAATTAAATATCACCCTTACATAAAAAGAAAGATCAGTAAACTATAAATAGGAAGGTTCTACAATCCTGCAGTGGCTACCGATGAATTAGACCACAAGAAGTTGATTTGACAATCATAATGATTGACACTTAAAATATTTATAACGAGAAATGTGGTATTTTTTTTGTTTTGGATTATAAGGCACATTATGAATCTAGTGCAAAAATAGATCAAAAAGCTAAATAAAAAGTATGATACTCCTATTGGTAGGAATCAAATCCAAAATATATTGAATTTAAGTGAGCGATTTATGCAACTACACTAAATTCTTATCATTTAAAAGTATTTATATTATCTATTTTGAAATCCTCGTGGAAAAGTTACTAAGACTCTTTTTTCCAATGGAATTACTAAGACCCTTTGTATTTTCTTTTTTTGGCAGTGTCATTAATATACGAAATACTAGAAAGTTCTACCACAGTTCATGCACGGGTCGTGCTGTTATTTTTGCTTATATTGGTGTTAACACGATATATTTAAATTTTTTATATTTGTATTTAGTTTGTTATATTTAAATCTTTTCTAAAACTTTGATCCATTCATTGTTATCCTTTTGTGGCCTTTCTTTTCTTCTCCCGTTTGTCTAGAAAGAACATTGTAGAGAGCTTTCGGTAAAATGTAAAGACCTCTATCTTCTTGAGCTGATCGCAAATCAAGACGAAAACGTTTTTAAGTTGTCAACTCAAAATTCATTCCAATGGCCTTAAGTAAATTAATTTGTTAGTTCGTTAATTTCAAATCAAGAATAGAACAATTGTAACAGAGATCAATATTTTACGAAAAGAGAAACTTTTATTTTTTTTGCAAAAAATATAAAGGGATAAGAAAATGCAGCTGCCTTATTAGACCAATGCACCATTGTTGCAACGAAATACTTCGATGCAATGTAAACAGTTGTGAAACACGTGGTCAAAATCATTTTTCGGGTCTCATAAGACAAAAAAACAAGTGAGTAATACAAAGTATGCTACCAACCCGCGAGACTAAGAAAACAAACCCACTCTCCACCTCAACTTCCAAAAGTTGACAACTTTAATTATTTGACTTTTGTTCCGAACTTTTCTTATAAGTCCTATTAATATTTAGAAACTTTTAATTTGCCCCCCTAAACATTATTTTTGATTCCGTCCCTGTGCACGGGTATTTTTTTTGGGTAAATTTCATGAGTGATATTACCATCTATAAATGTTGTATTATGGTGCTCTTATATTTACATTTTAGTACATTAATTTACACTACATCGTTTGATGCAATTAATTGTGTAGAATTTAATGTCAAGAGATTACTCCTAAGAGGTGCAGATGGCCATAAGTTGCTTTAATTGACTATAAAAGTTAATTGTAAGTGAAAATTCAATATTTTAAAATATTAATAAAACATTATGAAATATTAACAATAAAATTAAAAGTAAAAAAAGAGAAAATTTCTCTCAAGATAGAAAATAACACACGTAAAAAGTAGTGATTATGATATCAATGAGTTAATTAAGATGGAATGAAAGAATATTTACGAAAAAAAGGGTCCGTTCATTTTCCTTATCTCTGTATGAGATAGTTCTTTTATTTTTTAATTTATACCCAACAAAACAACATGAGTCTATGATAAAATTTCTTTCTTTTTTATTCATTATAAATTGAATAAAGTATATAATATACTAAATTGCAATATTAAATATAAAGCAAAACGGTATGTACAACACTAATTTTTTCATTTCACTTACGGACTATATATTCTCTATTTTTTATCTCACTAATTAACAAATGAAGTTTTTATTGTAATATTCGAAATTAAAAAATATTTATCAATTTTTATAGAATAGTATAGAGAAAAATAAATATTTATGGTAATTTACTTAGAAATCATTAACTGTTGATCTCATTTCGAATCTATCATGTATTATTATCAATTTTTCATTTTTGATGAGAAAACTAATGAATGGGATCGAGCACAAAAAGAGAAAGTAATAGAATGATTATTTCTTTTTTTAATTAACTAAATAATATTTTAAAAAAAAATTTAAAATGCCTAATAACACAAAATAGGAATACAGACAAAATTGTTTTCTTTTTCTTATTTTATTCATTAACCATTAAATAAATATAATATAATATAATAAATTATTAGAATAATGAAGAATTAAAAAACTGTGAGAGTATGAAATGTTTTCGTATACTCTCTCACATTACTCGAAATTGGACAAATTTATATGTATTTAAGATTTTTCTCTATTTATTTATTTAACATTTTTGTTGCAAGATATGCCCGTGAGTTTAATAAGGGGGAATGAAAAGTAAGACGGTGGAGCACTTATAATTGTATGAAGAGAATTTAACTTGAAACATCTCAGTGTGTGCGTTTCTGCACTATTCTATCTTTTTTTGTTTTATTATTTTTCTTCTTTGAATAAAAATTGTGAAAGACATTACTATTGCAATTATTCAGGGAGATCAAGTATTAAATGTTATTCAGCTTCCCAATAAGTGTGCTTTCTGAAACTACACCAAATGACTTATTTCGCTCCATAATATCTATATCTATATCCATACTATAATAAAAGTATGAGGTTTTTTTTTTTCAATTTTCATAATTTCAAAAATACCATTGTGCCATCGTGACTCTTTGTTATACCCTTTCGGATTTGTTTCTTTTGGTTGTATGCTTTCATAATACTTGTATTTGGGTTCTTTCTCTTTATCACTGATTTTTGATATTTTTCCCCCACATGTCCATTTCAATGAGTAGCCATTATCGCAGGTACGTTTGTCCTATTTATTCATATTCATTTCTAATTTCAAAATTTTGTTGTATCATCTGTTCGTTGCCCTGTGAATTCAAATAGTCTTTGTCTCCTTTCTTCCTATCGATGGCAAAAATAAAAGTATAGAGGCGTTTCTCCAACTTTTCTTTCCATTTTGCCCTTACTTAAATAATGATATTATAAATTTACCGCTTTACATAATTAACAAAACTATATTAATATTTGAAATTATCATACCTTTTGGCAAATGTCCATTCATTCAAACAATACAAGTGAAACAACTTTTCAAACTACATTTCAAGAGGCCCTTACATCTCCTAGGGTTAAATTTAATTCATACAACACGTAATTTTTACTTTTTTTCGGAAATTATATCTTCTTTAGTATAACAAGAAAATATAAAGATTCAATAAAGAAAAAAGAGAAAGTTATAATTTAATAAGAAGATAAATTTAATAGTTAAATAAGTATAGATAAATTCAATCATCAAATATTATTTCATATTTGGTGAAATATGATTTCCTGGTGAAAGGATGTGATTGCAAAAGAGATGTGACCATTCATAGAGCTGCATTTGTTTCTGCTATATATACCTTCTAGTTTTCAAAATAGACATATGAAAAATCACTTAAATTCCCTTCTCCCTCTAAAACTTTTCTCCTACATATTTCATTAAGAAGTATTAAAAGATTATCGACATTGTTGCCCGAAAATCTCAAGGTCATCTTCTTATATTTCAAAAGGTATGCCAATTTCTTATATGATATTTATTCTCTTATAATTTATAGATTCTTTATAGATCGTTAATAGAAAATATTTATGTATGGTTCTCGAATAACCCTTTATGTATTATTCTTCATAAATTTTACTCTTTTTTAAGAATAATATGTTTCCCTCTATATTTTGAATTATTACTTGATTGTTAATCTTCTTTTTATATTCTTGTTCATAGTTTTATAGGAATCAAGAAATTGAGTGGTGGGGGCCTTTACTCGGCAACTAACACCAGCTGATGACCTCGCCGAGGGTAGTTGTGCCCTCCAATAAAGCACCATTGGCATGATCTGCTTTTCTCTTTCATTCTTCGATCTCGTAAGTTTGCTCTTATGTGTGTATATATAATTGTTCTATTTATTATTACAGATTTTAGATTTAAATTTTGAAATTTAAAAATATTGAAAATGCCTTATGTAAATATTTATAAATGATATGTCATATTTATACAAAAATAAATGTTTTGGTCTGAAAGATAAAATTTTTTATTTATTTTTTATCTTTTTCTGTACTTATCCCAAATGAAAAATTGAGAAGAAATTAAAATTAAATGTGATTTACACTCAAAGGATGATTAGCAATAATTATTCATTACATTCGAAGTAACTTTTTACAAAAAAAAATAGAATTGTAACAATTAGACGATGTTTTTTTGTTATTTTGCTTTTCTCTCATTTTTCTTTAACTAATAGTGTTCACTCTTTTTGCTCTTGATTTTCATGATTTTAATCCAACTTTTTGCTAAGACTTTATTGCTCATAGTTTAATTTTTCTTATTTTAAGATTTATTATATGTGTTGTACAACATGAGTATAAAATACTAATTTACTTAAAATGAATATTTATTACAATTTCTTTTCAATTAAATATTAGAATTATTTTTTTTTTCTTTTGTTTCAGTTAACTACTTCAAAAGTCCAACAAATACATAATATAGTTTGGTAATGTGTTATATTAAAAGATTATACCTTCACTTCTTATATTATCCTTAATTTTTTTAAGGTAAATTGACTTAATTTTTGCTAGAAAATTGAATTAATTATCTATGACTTTTGAAAATATCAATTATGTTTTATTTAAATAAAAATTGTAAACATGTATTAATGATATTAAGTAATTTATGTTTTTTTGATTTGGTATATTTAACCAACCAATAAGATTATTAATGATGTTATATAATTAATTATATATTTCTCGGATGAAATTTATTTTTTTATATATATTTTCTAGCTTTATATATGTATTACGTGTTACCACTTAATCGGGAAACGTTTCACGTGCAACGCACGTGTGGATTCACTACTGTGTATATATATATATATATATATATATATATGTATGTATATCTCGCGGTGCCTACAGAGTTCTGCGCTCGGGTTCCTTACTCCATCAACCCTCTCGTGGCAGTCCCTTCTGCAGTCAGTGTCGTGTGCATGGCGGTAATATAACATATCCTAACCCAAGAACATGTTTTCTAATACAACTTTTATAGTTTATGCTAATGAGTGATGTGGTTTGTTGTCTCTCTGAGTCCGTTGTCAAATATATATTTGTTATTGTCGCTCGGAGGGAGTGCGCTTGCTGTCTTCTTGAGGAACAGGCCTCTTCCCATCGATGATAAAGACGACTTCAACGAATGAGAACTTCATGGCCCAACTAAATCGGAAAGGCCATTGTTTTTGCCGGCGTGTATTGTTAGTCTCAGGTCTCTAAATAGACTTTGTTTTTTTTCTTGATTCCTGAAGCCGCGTTTGATGTTAGAAGGAAGTAGGTGCGTTGTACCGTTGGACGAAAATTTATTAGGACTAGGAGGGCAAAGTTTTTGTTAAGAATCCCTGAGGGCATATAGTACTGCTACAATAAAGCCCCGAATTTTTCGTGCTCAGCTTATGCTTGAACTTAGTTTCCCAATTTATGTATCAAAGAGATCTGCTTTTGTATCGAGGTCCTTCCAATCCATGACTCAATCTGTAGCCCAGTGTGGCCCTTCACCAGCTGGTCGTGAATTGTCCATCAGTGCCGATGTGCATCATTAAAAATTTAATATTTAAGAAATGTAATATTTTTTCTAAGTAATATCATTTTTATTCATCCATATTTGGTATTATAATTCATGTTCAATTATCCTTAATTTGCACTAATAATTGAATGGTTTCAACTTAAGAATATTTATAATTTAATGAACATTTCAATTGTGATGGTAATTTTTAAAAATACATCTTAAAATAACCACTCTAACCAATAGCACGTGCATCGCAAGGGCAAAAAAGCTAGTCATTTTATAAAAGATAATCGAATTTGAAATCTCTTGTGTGTGCTTATGCACTCTATACATTCTTTTTATGTTTCATTATAGTTTTTTCGTTGGAAAAAAATTATGAAAGACATTACTCTCGTAATTCTGAAAGATAAAGCATTAGATGTTATTTCTCTCCCAATAAATGCGCTTTTCGAAATTCGAACTTGTATTATCCTTCTTATAACCAACGCTTGGTTAGAGGCAGATATCTTCAGTCTTCACGATTGGTCTTGGGTTTCTCATGCTCTCGATGGGGTTGACTCTGACTTTAGAGAACTTGAGACGATGTCTGAGGAACCCATGGACTGTATGGGGTAAATCATTAGAGTTTTGAGTTCATACATTGGCCGAATGTTTGAGGCTCCAACGTTTCAGTTCAAATGCTAATACCTCGAACTCGATTTTGCAAGTCGTTGTAGGATTTCTAGCTCAGTATATGATCAAACGTCCCCTGTTAGGCTTCGTCATAGCAATTGTAAATATTCCCTCACCCATTCAGTTCCTATTCTCGGCAATTTTTCTATTATCCCCCCAAGTTGATGATAATACTACAAGTACAACACATTCCCAGCAGAAAAATAAATATCTAACTTATGCTATAATACTCTGAAACATATGATGAGCTATATATATCTCACTTTTCAGACTCTGAAATTGTCTGCACCTCTTGCTACGGGTCGTACACAGGTGTCGTGCTGCCCTGGAGGTCAAGCATCGAATGTCGCTACCTACATATCTACGGGGGGACGTGACTCTCTCGGTTCTTATGATCACGTGAGTTACATTTATCCATGTGTCAACTAAATTCCTGTTCGAGCGATCAAGGAGTCTCATTCATATGCTAAGAATATTTTATAACTGCGTCGAGGAAAAAGAAAAGAAAAGAAAAGAAAAGCTGTATTTTGGTATTTTCTTCTATTTGATTTGTAAATTATATAAACAGTCAATTGGGAGAGAATGATTCTTTTTTTTTTTTATGAATATGAAATCTCAATCCAATGATATATAAAAGTAATCTTATCTGAATAATCTGCACGAAATGACTTACCAGTTATTGTTAGTCCTTTGGGACAACGAATATTGACTAATCCTTTTTGTCGACTAACTTAAGGATATTATATATGTCATGAATGTTGTAACAACGAGGACTTTAAGCGGAGATTAGCATATTATATTGGATTTTTATATAAGTAACTAATTAAGTTGTTTGGCCGTGCGATTAATCTAATTTGATGATCTACTAAACACATACATTAGTACATATGCATGTTTTGTTTTGAATTAGTTGCAACGGAACCAGAAAAATAAACGAGGATATTACAATATAATTCATAATAGTGTTCAATCCCGTGCAACGCGCACGGGTTTGTGTCTATATATTTATATTTTGTACTAATTAATAATTTAAGATATTAATTTATTTATTAGTATTATTGTTATTACTGAAAATAAAATATTTCAATAATCAATTTTTAAAAATAATTTTCAACAGAATTACATTAATACTTTTGAATAGTTCAATTATAATTTTATAATGAACATTCTTATTATGTCTCGTAAATTTATTTAATTTCTTTCACAATTTTAATTTACATTATATATAATTATATTATTTTATATTATTTTTTAAACTTATGAAATCTGGATAAAAATTATTATTATGCACTCAAGTAAATTTTAGTTATATATGGATTATGCTTGCTAATTCGTAGTTAGACTTTCACTTGATATGATAATTAATGCTCCTATTTATAGTTTCTGGCCGTCCACACAGGTGAATGCCTACACGCAGAGTCACACGCTTACAGAAGCTAAGCAATTTACCGGGCTGTAATATGTAAGTGTAATGTAATAAATATATATGGAAAAAACGAAAAATCTACCCAAAAAAGAAAAAAAAATAACGAGAACTATCCTGAGAAATGGATTTGATATAGTGATAAGTCATCGACTAGGGAACCGTTAGGTTTTATATTTGATCCTCCTTAGTTGAAATTTATAGGCCCTCAATTTACCTTTCACTATTTTGTGTACTGGATCCCATATATATATATAAGAGGTATTTTTTTTATAGGTAAATGAAGAGAGAGAGGTATCCTTTATCGAAAAAGAGAGAGAGACATCCTTAATTTTGAATTCTTGAGATTACATAAATATTTACCCATTCTAAAAGGTAATTAATCTATTAAAATAAACTAATTTTAAATATTTTAGTGAGTAAATAAATATTATAAATTTGTTCTCTCTTTTTCTTTCTTCAATTTTCCCCTCGCTACCATATTTCTCTTTTCTCTCTTTCGGTTCAACGATCTCTCTCCTCTCATCAGCTCACAACTTGAACATCACTCTCATATCAATTTTCCTTATTTTCCCCTAATTTTTTTAATAATTTGCAAGAAAACTGACGACTATATATATATATATTGCAGATCAGTAAATTTCACCTTCGATACTCTACTCATTTAATTTGTAAATTTTTTGTTATAACTTTTTACAATCAAATTATATCATAATAGAATTTTTCAAGTCACTTAATTAATTAGATATGCCTGTAGCGTGAGTTCAGAAGCTAATATACATATAGAAGATACTAACACAGAGCGGTAGACGACTATCGTATAAAAAATCGCATAATTCCTACTAGTTATAATCATATAATTGTCTTCTATAAAAATTGATAGATGATCATATCCAGCATACCATCTAAATGTAATTAATTATATCTACTAATGACTGAATCTATGCCCTAGCATCGACTACAATAATTATGTGCCAGTCAATTTGCAACAATTTTCAGTAGTAAGTCTATCTTTCTCAATTAACTTCATAAAGGCAGCCTTTCTCCGTGTTTGGCTTAAGGAAATGTTGTACGTTACCGTCCTGCCTCGAGAGAATTTATTTGCCATGAATGATGAAACCTTCCCCTCCCATGGCTTAACGGACGTCATGTTAAACATGACTAATCAAGAATTTGATTCGCCTTTTCTTTTTTATCTTTCTTTTCTTTCTATGTAAGCCTACCAACATATATATGCTTAGGATTCACATGCCCTCTCGTATTTTTATCTATTGATCCGGATGAAACATTTTCCTCGCATCACTTTTAATTTGTTCCAACATACATATACTTATTTAAGGGGAAAAGAACATCTTAGAAAATTTGGGTTGGACATGAAATCTAGTAACCAGAACTTCCTAAATTCATCTCTATTATATATATCCGTCCCTTATTAAATCCTTAAACTCAACGCATGGGACACCGATCATCATTGATTAGTTACTGAAAATGATTTTGTGACGTATTTATGCTTATGTAAAATTGATCTTATTTCGATAATTGAGGTAGTCAACTTGATTTTGTGCATCAATACTTAAACGCCAGGCTAACGTATATATATGCTGATTAATATGGTAACATTATAATATTGTAATTGTGATAAAGTGTCGTCCACCACAGTGTGATTGAGGTTATAGGTAGAATTACATAATGAATAGTCCTCCTTATTTCTGTGAAATGATCGATGATCTTTGCACCATATATATAATTGCAGGCTTGCGCAGAATTATTAAATAAACATTTCATTTAGCCTTATCCAGTTGCCCACTCGTTATAGTTAAATAAATTCAGACTAAATTAAGAAATTAATCACGTGCGCCTTTTGAATCAGATAGCAATGGATCTAGGGCTTATAAAGTTCATTCCGGAAGCCCATATGCATAATTATGTAGCCCCAAATACTTGATATAGACAATTAAGTTAAAATTTATAAGTATTTTGTGATTTTACCACGTGAATTCTATTACATATAACCATTATATACAAAAACTTTTCCAGCTTTGGGCTTATATAGGCAATTAAGTTGACGGACTGCTACCATTGGGCTCAAAATAAAAAAGTTTTTGCCCTAGCCAACGTACATAATTTCGCATGCGCCCTCATACAGGCTGTGAGATCGAAAGTCGGCTTATATCGGGCCTATAAGGTTTTTCCATTGAATTTGAAATGAGGCGGGTCGGGTTTTCTAATCCAAACCCGAAAAGCACATGCAGGCATTTCTACACAAACGATTGCTCATCCCTACAGCAACCTTACTATGGCTTATGGATTATATTCCAGAACTTAAATTAACTGCACCCGAGATAGGTGGTTATGTTATCGTTATTTTGTTATTATTCCGGTCAAGTGCATTCTGTGAAGAACTCGCCAAGATGTCCGTTATTGTTACTCTCTTTGGGCTTCCATTCGGTCCTTGCCCGAACAATCTCGTGCCCAGTCTCTAGTTGAAGCAAGTGCTTGAACTCAACTTTGCGGGACTTCTCCGCTCCATCCCCAGAGATCTTGGTCAGTGACTGGCGCACGCTGTCCCTGCCACATTCCCTCCTATACTCCAGCGTTATTGCCAAGAGGTCATGAGTCTCCAGAATTGTCTGAGGAGTACTCTGCAGATTCGCCCTCAATAAGTAAACCTTCAAAGCATAAGGTAATCAAGCAGGCTGAGTGTATAGAATATATATACCTCAAGAATCCAGCCAATGTACTTCACATTGTTGACATGCTGGTTCACATCTAAATCACTCCACCTAGGCTGCAGCAGAATTAGCACATACATGGAAAAAAAAATGGCGAAAAGTTCCATTTACTAACTAGATATGGAGTAATTTGGATTATTGGCCACTTACAGTTAAACCTGAGAGGACATAATCTGCAGTTTTGGCATCCAACTTAGGCAGCTTCCTACTGTCCTCATCCACAACAGGAGCGGAGTTCAGAAGATGAGGTTCTATTTCTCCTCGAACCTCTTTGGGAATTTTGGATAATTTTCTTGTCAATTTATTCATCATCACCCACACGCTGCGACACACAAACCCGAAAAGAGATAATTTTTTCTCTAGGAACCATGGATTATTAATAGTTCATAAGTGCTAAAAGGTGAGGAGTGATTCCACGAAATGCTACCTAGAGGCCCTTGTTCGAGTTTCTTCGGTTTTTACATCCCTTACAAGCCAATCAATCCGCATGCCGTTCCTACCAGATGCAGATAACCATGCGTCTACTTGAACAACATCACCCCTGCATCCAGGAAATACAAGGCTTAGCCGCTGCTCGTCGTCAATCAACTACAATATGGCTAGTGTAACATAAAATGATGGGAGTAAAGTTATGGCTTACGGCTTACCAAGTGGGATATCGATCGACCAAAACTTGCATCTTTGTGACAACCCAAATCAGGTTTCTCTTGGTCATCTCCCGCGTAGAACCAAAACCATCAAATATAAGCCCGGCAGTCATAAAATGACTGAGGGCGGCCTCCTGCAACATCAGTGAGAAAGAAGCTCGACCCCGTGATATCGCTATTCCAAATAATCACTACAAATAACGGAAGAAAGATCAACTGTCTACCTGTAACTGATTCATTATCGTCTCTATGGATGCTGTCTGATCCGCACCTATTTCATAAGACCTAATAGTAAAATTCTGCCTGAACACAAGGCCATCTTGCACTATCCCCCCTAGACCGAATGGATCGATAAACATGCCTGGTCGTCTCAGTTTCTGATCAAGCGTCATCAGTTGTTGCTTCCTTGCCGCCATGAAGATGCTTGTAATAGCAGCGAGGAGCATACTCCAATCAGGCAAGCGATCATATAAGGAGGTCTTTGGGGGAGGTGAAGGCGTACTATCATCAGCCTTTGCAGTTTCGGGGCATGTCATCGAGCCAACAAAGCTTCCATTGATCTTCGGGTGGGCCTGGGCGTCTGCCTTAACCTGCAAGTTACCTGAAGTGGTTATCGACTTCATCGCACCTAAATATGCAGAACCATTTCCATGCTTGGTAGCTTTGGCTGGGTAATTTGGTGAAGGTAGTGGGAAGAAAGGGGAAGCAGCAGCTGTAGCAACCATGATGCGACCAATCAAAGCCATTAACGTTTCCACGATAACAAATTCGGCATTCTAATTAAGGAGACATGAACAAGCGATTAAGTTCTATTTTACTTGGTAAGTAGAACTTTGAATGCATACATATATTATATATAATATAGTTATATGGATGGGCATTGAATCTAGTAGAGAAAAAAGAGAATGGCGATAGTTACAAAGAAATAAAAAAAAGATATGAAGAATTTCACCATGAGAATCGAACTCTTATTTACACCGAGTGAACGAGTATTAATATCTATCTTTTTTTACATTCATGTCCGTTTTACAGGGAGTTTGGTGGCTGTGTTATGGAATCATTTATCAAACGATAGCATCCATCATCTACATATGGCGAGGAGCATTAATAAAAGCCGGATTAGGCACTGCCGACTAGGAAAAGAAAAGGGCAATCTTGTACGTAACCCAAAGATAAGGGGCACTTATCAGACTGAGTGAGTCAGAGGAAAACTTTTTTCCCTATGGCCTGTGGAAGGACAGAAACGTTAACATAATATTAGAGCAAAAAAAGGTGTAAGCCATCAAATAGGAATCCTAAAGATCGTAATTATTAAATTGGTTCGAAAAGATGAATTTCGTTTATCATTTAAATTAATGGCCGGATGAAGAAGGAAATCAAGAATATATATTCCACCTAGAGCTCTCAGAGACTTCAGTAAGTCGAATTTTAGTTGAAACGACTACAAATATGATAATGAGTGTTCGTTTTAATTGAAGTTTGGTTAATTATTGTCCATTACATAATTTGTAGTATGAAAACATGATAAATTCGTCGCTTTTAAAAGAATTAATGTCACTATAATTTTACAATATGGCACTCGCAGATTCTATGAACTATGAGAAAGGTTCCTTTTGTTTTTAAATTTAATAATTTTAACATTACAAAAGAAAATCCTTGTCCTTAATTAATCATGTTCGGCTAAAATGCCAGACAATATTTAAAATCGCAGCTTTTACCAATTACCGTTTCAAAGTTTGGTAGACTTCTATATTTACCAAACCCTATTACTGGTTTGGGCCCGTGCTTCACTGGGTAAGATTTTTTTATTTTTTATTTTTTATTTTGGGTAAATCACTGGGGAAGAATTTGTTGATACGATTTGTTGAGCTGAGTCTAATACCTCAAGTCCAACATAAATAAGGAATCTAGTATTAGCCCAAAGGCCAAAGCCCATTTACGGTGGTGGGCCCAGGAATTTGAATGAGTCGGGTCGGGTTATCTATTGGCCAGCTAAGCTACTTGAGCGAGCGAGCGAGCCAGCCAGCCAGCCAGCCTGCCCGCGGGAATTCCGAACCGGCGGTGAGGTCTCTCTCGGCTATGGCGGAAACCTCAACTGCAGCTGCTGCTGCTTCTTCTCCATCTTCTTCTTCTACTTCCGATGCGGTCTTACAAGCCCTAGTGAAGAGAGGATGGTCGTTCGCCGACCCGGAACACATTAAGGCCATTACCACAGTGAAGTGCATTCTGCTCGATGACCCCGAGGACACGCGCTCCGTCGCCGAAGCCGTAGAATCGGAGCTTCTGAATTTGGACCTCAGGTCCATCGGGGCCAAGTCCTTGCCCGATCCGGCTGCTCTTCGCAAGTCCTCGCATCTCTTCGGCCCCAAAGTTCTTCAGGTGTGCCTCTATTTCGCTCTCTCTCCCTCTCCCTCTCCGCCCCGTAGTTAATCAAAAGGGAGAGACTTTGGAGTTCTGCGCATCAAGCGCTGCGTCGATGTAATCAAAAGGATGGAATTTTTAGCTGTATACGTGATTTGAGCTAGCTTTTGCTTCAGTTTGATGTTGAAAAATCAATTACAGCTTGTTTGGATATAAAGGGTTGAAGGGGAGGGGAAGGGAAGTATAATGAATCTCATGGTTGGATAGAAAAATTATAATGTGGGTGGGAATGGTGGGATAAGATAACCCACCTCACGGTTGGATAGAAAATGCATTTTTGTCCAAGATTACTGAAAAGAGATGGCTAAACTAGCCTTTTCACATAAATTAAAATGTTTTAAAAACCCTATCCCTCCGGAATAGAATGTTGTGGGGTTTGGAGGGATAACTAATCCCTCCTAGCCCATCCCCTCCCCTTAAAATAAATACCCAAACATGGGTTAAATAATCCCACCCCTCCTAATTCCTTGCAATCCCTCGATCCAAACAGAGAGTTTCTTGTAGTGAGGAGTAGTTCGGTGTGAGGGCTAAGTTTCTAGGTTCTATTAGATTTCGCAAATTCTCGGGTTTCTATTTACCATCTTGCATTTTCTCACATATGCTCGATGTTGCTTGTTTCTGTGCATACCTATTTGAAAGATCTCTTCAGTGAGGGACATATCCAAGAGCAGCATAGAAGATGTGCCAAAGAATTCCAGTCGGCGCTTGTTGAGGTTAAAACTCACTGACGGGCACATTGAGATAACTGCTGTAGAGTTCACGCATATACCGTCAATTCCAGGGGATGTTGTCCCTGGTACCAAGGTACATTCATTACCAGCTCTTGCTCTTATCTATGTTGCCACTTTTCGTGAATATCTCCATTTGGAGTGAGACTGCCCCGATCGGGTACCTTTGGAGTTGTTTGGTGAATGGTGATACATATGAACATGGCCTACTAAGTGGTCAATTACTAACAGAGATATGGGACTTGGGCACTAGGTCTGTTATGTACATGTCCAGTTTTACATGGTGTTCTGACTCATTAGTAGAGGTTCACCAAATTTTGGAGGAGGTATGACTTATATTTGTTTGGAGAATTCGTGGCAGAGCATCTATTAAAAGAGTGATACAGGTAAAAGAAGTTCCGGAAAGGATTGCCAATATCTCCTCAATTTCATTGCTTGTGCTTGTCAGGTCCGATTAGAAAACAAAGTCGCAGTGCGCAGTGGCATTGTATGCTTAGGTCCTCGAGTGCTTACAGTTTTGGGCGGGGTAGTTCAATCTCTCTATGAAGAATGGGAGATGAGCAGAAAATACTCGGCCTTCTCTCGTGAATCGTTACAATCACAGCATACTGATGACGGTGGTCCACCCCCATTTGAAAAATTACAAATCAATGCATCATCAAGTCGGGTTGCTCAACCAGGAGGATTTTCACGTCAGTACTGAATTTAAATTCCTATTCTGAGATTCGGTTATGCTCAAATTAAATGCAGAATTGATTTTGTAACTTTGACCAATAGGAGCACTACTTCACTCCAGCTTCTTTTATTTTCTGCAGAAAGATCTGGGTCCACCTCTAAAAATAATAGATCAGGTGACTGGGAATCTGCAGATACATTAAGGAATAAATCTAGTGGGAGATGGGAAAACCGTGAACCCAGAGCAGATGCTGAAGGCAGAACTTTGAGAACAGCTTCCTTCACTGGAAAAGCTGAAGAAAAACCTAATACTTCTTCTGACACTAGACAAAAAGAAGGTACAGTTGTACATTTTTTTTTTTTGTTTGGATAAGTTAGTTTAAGATGTTTAGTTTAACACACATGGCAAGATTTATTCCCAGTGATGGAATATACTGAATTCAACCCTGATATGATGGTGCACGAATCATTCGTGAAGCCTCTTCATAAGGGGAGGAATAGGAAAACTACTGCCTGGTCATTGTTTTGGTTGGACCAGCCTTAAAGTGGATAATTAGCCCATCCCATGCTAAAACTGTAAAGATTGGTCGGATATTCTCTTCGTGATGTTTAGACGGGCTATCACAGGCTAATTGATTCTTATTTTAACTGTAAAGATGGGGTCTGTCTGCTTTTTACCTTTTCCGCGGAAAAAGCATAGAAGCTATATGGTCTCAAACTTGTATATCCATTCATCTGAATATGTGGGTGATGTGTATAGTTGCGGAGTCTGCACCTGTTCAAAATCAAGCGGCGGCTCAAAAGCTCCTCCAAAAGATGAGTCAGCCGAGTCAGGAGCGAGGTAGGAGAGGGCGAGGAAAGGGAAGACAAGAAGAAGCCCAGGTTTTCACACTGGATGAGTGGGAAAAGAGGAAGGCAGCTGTAAAGCCTTCAATGAAGGAGGAGCTTCCTAATAGAAGTGTCGATGAGGATCTCGCGTGGCAGCTTCAAAACCAATTTGATTTGGAAGATGCCCATTATGTCAGTGTTTTGGCTATTGGTTCACATTTTGTGACGCATTTATACATTGTGTCCCAATAGAGCATTGACGTTGTATCTTCTCCATGTTTCAGGTGCAGGGAAGCCCTGACGAGACAGAAGCAGAGAGAATCAGGAGGAGCATGTTCAGTTATGGAAAGGAGAATGACAATGCCCAGGGGCTCGGTGGCGGTCGTAGAGGCAGGGGAAGGGGGAGGCGGAAGAGAAGAGGAAGATTCTGATGACATAGGCCCCCTCTTGCACTTTCATATTTGTTTGTAAAGTCGTGCTGTTTGGTATTCCGTGACACTTGGACTTGTTTTCTGATCAAATTTTATCCCAGACTATGATTGAACATGATTCTTGCCTTTTGTAAGCAACTTGTTCCAGCTGATGGTTATACGATTGCCTCTCGGAGAAGTCGGAAAAGAGGAAGAATTTGTCAGGAAAAATATGCCAATCGTTCTCCTACTCTACCTCATGTAATAATAGTTTATCGTTGCTTCCGTTTCTCTTGGCTAATCGGCTGAAATTGAGTAGACATAAGGGTAATGACCCGTCCAGACTAGCTGTAGTTTATCCGTACCTCCGTCAGCACCTGTATTTGGGTTGACATGTGAGAGGCTACGAGTCGGCAGATGCATATCAATATAGTCCGACGGTGAAGTTTGGTTACGTTTTTTGTCTGCGAGTCTTTCTTAAGAGTAAGACTATCTAACTCACGGTGGGGCCTCTCATTGACTGTCCCATGTGCGCTCATGAGCTTCCATTTGGGGCATATCAACACCTTCCTCATTAATGCATACAAGGACGCTTCCTGGTTTTTCCTTATTTCCTTCACCGACACGGCAGTTCATTGGCTTAAAGGTTGAAAGGCACGACATATAGACATTCATATGATCAAGCTCATAAAAGGCATAAAAATAGTACGAAAGATTCAAGGACTGATCGAAAACTGCTGAGAGAGAGCAAAGAAAATTCATAACCCGAGAGAGAGAGATCGAGAGAGAGGGGGACTGTGTGAGCCCGATAGTGCAGCAGAGCTAATTACAATGAGCTTACAATTTCTTTCCGATCTGCCCCCTCCCCTACAAGCAAATCAGAAAAAGCCATTTCATTACATTTATATATAAAGAAGAAAGGCATCTTTTCTCCTCCAACCCCAAAAGCACAAGCAAAGATTTCTACACAGGCGATATTTCTTCCCAACAGCAACTTTACTACTGCTATTATCTTCCTCCAGTTCAGCCACCAAACAGCGCAGAGATCGGTGATTATGTCATGGATATTTATTTCTCATAATCATCATGCGCTTTCTGCCGAGAACTCGCCCAGAACTGCATCATTGTTCCTCTCTTTGGGCCTCCACTCGGTCCTCCCTCGAACAATCTCGGGCCCGGTCTCGAGTTGAAGCAAGTGCTGACACTCAACTTCATGGGACTTCTCGGTTCCATCCCCGGAGATCTTGGTCAGTGACTGCAGAAAACTGTCCCTGCCACATTCCCTCCTATACTCCAGTGTAATTGCTGAAAGCTCGTGAGTCTCGAGAATCGGCTGAGGAGCACTCTGCAGAATTTACTCACAATTAGTAACTCTTCATAGCATTTTCAGACATGGATATAAAATTCTGCAGTACATAAGGTCTGCATGTTTAAAATTCTGACAATGACCAAGTGCTTCCTATCATCTTTTCTGCACATGATGAACAGATAAATTAAAGGCGAGGGACAAGCAAAAACTCAACTTCCTACTATCCTTCAGGACCTTCACAGTTGGTTGGTTCGTTATTATAATCAATTAGAGAACAGGTGTACTCAATTCGCAATTGACTCTGGCCATGTGATCCACAAAAAGGAAAAAAAAAATAAAGGAAATGACAATCATGTGCCAGAGAAGAAGCTACAGACGTGAACTCAGATAACCAGATAAGATTGGCATTATCCCCCAAAAATAAAATAAAATAAGAGTATAGAATAAAACAATGCCATTGACATTCTGTGGGAGCAAAATCCAGACAAACCTTGTCTAGTGCTCAGTACAAAACAGAATATCAATCATCATGACCATATAAGACCAGCTCTGCTGTCAGGCTCTAATTAAGCTTCAGCTAACATGAGAGGATGACTAATTCCCTCTAATCCTTTTGGGTTGTAATTTGCAGAGTCAAAGAAGACATGTCCTTGACCAAATTATTGGGAATATACACATGTAAAGATACGGATCGAGATATTCATGTAGGTATCTAAGCAAACATCCAACAAATTCAATCTTTATAGATCAAGGCTGACAAATTTTTTGTTAATTTGAATACATTTTGGTTTGATCACCATCTGCTTATATAAACACAATCAAGAATCGATGTTTGCAAGGCAAAAAGAGGATAAAGAAAGTAAAATGAAGCAGACTGGGTGTGGGGAGTATACCTCAAGAATCCAACCAATGTACTTCACATTGTTGACATGCTGGTTCACATCTAAATCACTCCATCTAGGCTGCGGCAGAATTAGAACATACATGAAGATGGCGAAAAGATATTATTCTAGATATTGACTAGTTTGGATGGCGTCCACTTACAGTTAAACCTGAGAGGACATAATCTGCATTGCTGCCATCCAGCTTTGGCAGCTTCCTGCCGTCCTCATCCACAACAGGAGCAGAGTTCAGAAAATAAGGTTCTATTTCTCCTCGAACCTCTTCGGGAATTTTGGATAATTTTCTAGTCAGCTTATTCATCATCACCCACACACTGCAACACATAAAAACCCGAGAAGAGATCATTAGGAACATTCCTCTGTAAAGCTGCCAATTACTGCACATAAGATCTGCCATTTCCTAGCAATCACGAATGATAACAGTTGACAAGTGCTAAAAGTGGAGTGATTTCATGAATTGCTACCTGGAGGCTCTTGTTAGAGTTTCTCCAGTCTTGAGATCTCGTACAAGCCAATCACGCCGCATGCCGTTTTTACCAGACCCACATACCCATGTATCTACTTGAACAACATCACCCCTGCATCCAGGAAATATTAAAGCTGCTTGTCATAACTGAAACAACTAAAGTAGAGTGCTACTTACACAGAGAGAAGGATCAAATATATATGCTTATATATAGATACACACACACACACATTTAGCACTAAGAGATAATGATGAGTTCTGCACATGTTCCTGGGCATCGTTGATTTGATTTAATATACTTTGTGTGTATTTTTCTCTGCCTACCCCCCAAACTCCCCTTTTAATTTAAGATATTTTATTTTTAAAATTAAAGAGGATGAAAGAAAAGACTAGAAATAGAAACTTTTTAATGAATGAACATATACCAATTACTCACTATTACAAGTTGCAAATATTTCCTGGCCAACAACATTGGAGGCCATAAGATTGAACACTAATCCACTAGAAGTCGCTCATATCGCAAAGTTCAAGCACAATACAACACGCATCTTAGTGACAACTCATCACTGGCTTAATGAAACTGACGATTTCAGTATGTTCAGACAAGTAGATCATGATTGTGCAGCGATGACAAAATACAAGATGCCAAGGAAGAGAAACCCATGGGAGTTTACCACGTGGGATAGCGATCCACCAAAACCTGCATCTTCGTGACAACCCAAATCAAGTTCCTCTTGGTCATTTCTGGCGTAGAACCAAAACCATTACCAAGAAGCCCAGCAGTCTTAACATGATTGAGGGCTGTCTCCTGCAATGAGTGAGAAAGAAGGTCAACCATGACAGTAACATCTTGTTAAGAAGAAGTGTCCGTTATCTTTTCCTATATAGCTATTCCAAGTAATCATTAGAAATAAATAACAGATGAAAGATGGATTGTCTACCTGTAAGTGATTCATTAACGTCTCTATGGATGCCGTTCGATCCGCCCCTATTTCATAGGATCTAATTGAAAAATTTTGCTGGAACACAAGACCGTCTTGCACTATCCTCCCTAGATCAAATGGATCAACAAGCATGTCTGGTCGTTTGGGTTTCCAATCAAGCATCATCCACTGCTTCTCTGCTGCCAAAAAGACAGTTGTAATAGCAGCAAGCAGCATGCTCCAATCAGGCAGCTGATTTATAAAGGTCCTTGGAGGAGGTGAAGGCGTGCTATCATCAGCCTTTGCAGTTTCCGGGTATGTCGTCAAGCCAACGGAGCGGCCATTAATCTTTGGAGGGGCCTGCGCATTTGCCTTAACCTGCAACGCACCAGAAGTGGATTTCGACTTCATGGCACCTAAATTTGCAGAACCATTGCCATGCTTGTTAGCTTTGGCTGGGTAATCAGGTGAAGGAGCTGGGAAGAAAGCGGAAGCAGCAGCTGTAGCTACCATGATGCAACCAATCAAAGCACTCCTTCAGCTAAAATGTCTCCTTCCAAAATGAAAACACAAACAACAGAGGGCGGAATAGCAGACTCCTCAACAAGAGGGGGACATGGCTTATCTGCAGGACAAGGGACAGCAAATCAGAAATTCAGAAAAGAAGGCTATATAAGATGCGAAGTACCCATTTGAACATCATTCCTCGACAACAAATTTGATATTGTAAGGAGACATAAACAAGCCATTCAATGCATGCCAGCCAAGAGGAATATAAACGGCTTTTCATTGCAAGAGAATAAAAGAGAGAACTTTCGGGTTGAAAAGTCCATTGAATAATTTCACCAGGGGGCGGAAAACAGGGAGAGACGTAATGCAGACAGCATGCCGTATTCTTCCGCAAGCATATCCAAGCAAAAAAAGGGAAAAAAAAAAGAGAATAAATTAAATTCTCTTTTCTAGGAGAAGTCAGAAATGGAGCCGAACTCAGCTCGAAATCACCAGATACCAGCAAATATTTTTCCTTTATTAGAACTCCACATGGGAACCATCAATCCAATTTGTCACCTTGAAAAACTAGGAAAGTTTGAAAAACATTTGCAGGATCTCATGCAGCAAGTAGGAGCAGATCTGACACCAGAAACTTCGATGCCGGAGCAACGATCGCGTAAAAGTTCATTTCAGTTCATGTAACCGCGGACATTATCCCAGCAAAACGCAGAAATCAGCAATGCAAAGGGAAATGGCAACACCAAAGCAACGATTGTGCCAAACTGAACCCAAATGCGGGACGCAAGAATCTGCTGAAACACATAAAAAAAAAAATCGAGCTCCTCCAAACGTAGACCAACTTTCCCGGAGATCGAGAGAGACGGCCCGTACCTCAGCTGCACGTCGGCGGTTCTCTCAGCTCGGCGAATCAATCAAAGGAGAGAGGCGAAACGGACGAACGACGAAGGAGGAGGAGCAGAACGCAGGAGAGCTATAGCGACATTCCAGATCTGCGAATCCCCTTTCTCTCGTCACTTCCAGAAAGAGCAGAATCTCTCCCTCTCCCTCTCTTTTCTCGTCTCTTGTTCGGTCTTCTCTCTCTCTCTCTCTCTCTCTCTCTCAGGTTTCTGCTTTCTTTCTGCTGATTTATGTTTCAAAATCCCCTCTGCTATATAACTTGGGAGTTCGTTCAGATGCGGACCATTTTCCATTTTCACACTTCTATTAAGTTAAATTAAATAATAATAATAATAATAATGAGGAAAAATAAGGTGGGGGAGAGAAAAGCAAAATGTAGAGAGAGAAAACGGATTGAATTGAATAGGTAGCAGCTTTTTAGGGCCAGCTGGAATAGCGAGTGACTGCGCAGTGGGGAATTCGCGTCCGGCTTTTCATCAATTGCGGATTACAGGCGGAACTCATGAGCATAGTAAAATGACAAGTAAAAAGCATAGATAGATACCCAGCCGAAAAAAACCATAGTAAAATGTGACAGAGAAAGTAAAAAAAAAAAAAAAGTATCAGAATCCTCGATTGCAAATTTATTCGATTTTACAATCAATTTTAACTTTACTTTTAACTCTATTCTACTTAACTTTATTTATTTTTAATTCAACAATATAATTATTATTTTTTCATTTTGTAATCATTTAATTCAATTTTTAATATTAAATTATCTCAATTATTTATTATTTTTTCACAATTTAACAATACAATCATTACTTTCCACTCAATTATTCATTATTTTTTTACACATTTTCGCATAATTCAATAATACAATTATTACAACCCAATTAAAATCAAAACACAAATCTATTGAACTCTAAGACTAAACACAACATTAAAAATCGAATGTAAACTATCTTAATTTTAGACGAGATCGCATGCATCGCACTAGATTATTAATATCGTGCCATGCTCTCCTTTTTCTTATTCTTCCCTTCTGAAAGATTATTTTCCAACTAGGCAAACCAACCGACTCTCTTCAAAGATCTCCTAAGAGAAAAAGAAAATATTAAAATTGGAATCTACTTTCTCATTGCCTTTCTTTCTTTCTTTTTTTCTTTCTTTTTTTTGGGGGGGGGGGGGGGGGGGGGGGTGGCCTTTCTTGCTTCTTTTTCATTTCCCTTTTTAATTACTTATAGCACATGATATGGCTATTATTGCTCTCAAATATTGTTGGACAGATCTTTTCTTATTTTCCTTATATTCGTATGAATTTTGTTTTATTATCTATATATATATATTATATTTCCTGTGTTTATCCTAACCACAATAAATTTTAGAAATATTACAGCTTTTGTACGATTATTTTATTGTTTTTTTCTCAAGACTTACCGTAATGATAATGCGATATTTTTTTTCTATACGGTATGCTTGTTAGTTAACATTTAATACTTAAAATCTTCTCTTCAATTCTATATTTACAAATTTGTAATATTTTACCAATTTATATATTACTTAGAGGGTAGAACTTCTTTAACCAATTGACAATTCAAGAAAAGAGAGGGAAGCGCCATGAAATTGTTTGAGCCATGAACTTTTTTGCCAACTTTGCATACATGTCGCGTATTTGTTTATTTATTATGCTTTTTATAAAAATTTATTTAATTATATGTTGCTGATGCATTAACACCTATCTATTCTGCTTTCAATTTCGGTCGTAAATGCAGTTTTGCAGTTGGATTGTGGAATCATTAATCAATTATAGCATCTATTTGTGGCGAGTGAACCATTAGTATGCATGAATACTTCTAAAAGTCAAATAAAGTTTTTATTATAACTAATTTTATCTCGTGCATTGTACGGGTTCATTTTCAGATATTCATATACCATTTCTTATTGTAATTATATACATTTTGAAACACGAATTTTTCTGATTAAAAATATTAAAAATTTCCAGTTATTCTTTGGGTATATATCAAGTTAATTATTATAACAATATTTTGAAACTATTTATTTCAATTGATATGCATCGTCTTATTTTTGTTAGTTATCAATATAGATTGACATATATTAAGTTTAGTAATAGAATAAAACTTCATTTCACTAGTCTTTTAAAACAATATTTATGAGATTCTTATTTCTAAATTTTCTTTTTATTTCATTTATGAGTTTAAACTTTCGCTATATCATAATATTTTTCATCTATAAGACCATAACATTTTTTGAAAATTACATTTTTTATGAGTTTAAAGCATTTCTATATCATTTTTAAAATAATTATTCTGAATTTTGAAAAATATATTGGTTTCTTAACACAATAAAATATTTTTAATAATCAATTTCAAGTTTCATATGATAGTTAAATAATAAAATTAGACTAATTTTGCATGGTTCAATATATATTTTGCAACAAACAGTCCTAATTAATAAGCATTATATTATATATTTATGTAGTAGTAAATATATAAGAGAGATTTGTTGTAGATGACATCCTTATAATATTTATTTGCTTCATTAACAATTTTTTAAAAGGGGATTTTTACCCCAAATGACCCATGATTTACGCATTTTGTCAAATATATCATATGTTTTTTTTTGTCAGATATATCATATGGTTTACATTTTGCTCGAAATCTATCATGTCGTTTTTGTTGTCTATTAATGAAACGTTAGTAGGCTCTAAATCTATCTCATGGTTTCTATTTTGTCCCAAATCTATCATATGATTTTAATTATTTCATCAAAACTATCCCATGATTTTAATTTTTTCTCAAATCTATCATGGATAAAAGGAGTTACTGTAGCAAAATCGTTAGACATTGATAGAGATATAACGACGGGATAGATTTGAAGGAAAATGTAAACCATGGGACATAACTGACAAAAAAAAACATGGAATATATTTGACAAAACGCGTAAACCATGGGCCATTTGGGGTAAAAATCCCTTTTTAAAATGCAAATTTTGTGACTTCCTTGTTCAATTTTTATATTATAATAAGTTCATAAGTAATAATAACAATTTTAATTTTACAATAGAAATTATGTTAACATCCAAATAAATAAATAAAAATTTACATGATTAAATCAACTCTCTTATTTTTTAAAATTTTGTTCGCTAATAAGAGATCATTTACTAATATATGTAGTATGAGTGATTTATGTTTTTGGAAAATCTTTGTGAAAAAGTAATTACTTTTATATATATATTTAAAAATAAAATGCTTCTTAAGAATCATAAAAGTATCAAAAGATAGTTTAAAATTTTACACAATAAGCTTTGAAAAATAACCTTAGATGAAGTTGGACTATTGACTTATTCAATATTTCTTTTATGTTTCTCTTACAAATTTGATTGATACATTTTTATACTCCATTTCACATATTTTAATTTATTTCAAATGCGAATAGTTTATGTTTTGATCCTATATATGATCAATTAATTGTTTTTCAATATAAGTAATTATATAATAATATCCATTTAAATATTTCATTGTTATATAATTATAAATTAATCATTTTAACCCTACTAACTATGAACATATTTAATGTAAAGTGAAGTCACTTTTACTATTTATGTTTTAGTCAATTTTATTTTACTAGATCATAGAATAAAAACCTCATATGTAATCCATAATATACACATGGTCAATGAGAATTGGTACATTGATTTGGCATCAATTAATTTTCATTTTTTTATTAAATATGAGTAAAAATAAAAATACATGTACTATATATATATATTTGATTAAGAATTTTGATTGTTACACTCAATTAATCATAAAATGAAAAAGTTAAAGTACGACTACCGAAGGTACAATTTTGATCATTTAAGTAATAAAATAGTGAATTGTAGTTGCTCAAATAATCTAAATCCGAATATAAAAGATTAATATTTTAATTTGATTAAAGAATTATACCATATATTATTTAGATATATTATCAATATTATTTATAAAATGTACATGTTTAGTTAAAAGATGAAATAAAATATATAAACATATTGTCACGATTTATATATAGTGGATCACTCAGAAGATAATATTTTTTACCAATAATAATTTTTAAAATATCATAATTATCAAGTAACTATAATTTATCTAGAAATGGAACAATAAAAATTTTAATTAGATTAAATTTGTATTAAAATGGTCACACTCGATAAATTCATAAAAATAAAACACGATTACCCGAAAGGTACAATTTTGATCATTTAATTAATAAATAAAATAAAATTTAGTTAGCTAAGTAACCAAAAATCGAAATACTCAGACAATTTAAACTTGAATATAAAAGTTTAATCTTTTAATTATGTTCTATTTCATCAATTATAAAGCAAGCCATGTAAATTGTAACTTGAGGATAATGTAAAAAGTGAAATAGTTATCAATATTGTGGCAATGAAATAGAGAGAGCGTGATCAAAAGTTAAAGGTAAAAAAACTCAAAGGAATTTGTATTATTAAAATTTTACATGAATCATTCACTTGACTTTCAAATACAAGCAATAAAAACACCTTATACTAAAAATTTAACAAACATATTTTAGAGATCATATTAAAGAATTCCCAATATATAGATATGTTTGTATTAAATATGAAAAAAAAATATTTATTTCATTGCATACTTATAATATTATGCAATAGTGAAAGGATGAATGAAGCATGCACAATTATTAAAACATTAGTTAAAATATTTTTTTAAAGCATAAATAGATATATAATCTAAACATGGAATATTTTAAAAATAATTTTTTATTTTAAAAATAACTCATGTCAAAATTCCATGCAACGCACAGGTAAAATACTAATTGAGTTGTATTCTACGATAAAAACCTTACTAAGTCTAATCCTATTTGTAATACTGCGAATATAAATACGTACTCATTTTAATTGGATTTTGGTTAATTCTCATCCTATTACATAATTTAAGAATAACAATGTGATCATTTTTTTTTTGCTTTCAATGTGAATTCTTAATTATATTCAAAAGTTCAATGGGATTTTTGAATTAATAAATTTTTAAATTGACTATTAAAGGACATACTAACCCCGTTGTCAATAAAATTTTAGTAAACATAGCACAAGCACACCCTTTAGCTTAATCCTAATCGATTAAATGCAGAAGATGCTGACGTCAATATAAAATGGTTGTTTGGATTGAGGTTATATAAGGATTATATAGAAACTCTCATAACCTTTCCCTCCATATCCCTCCATGACCCGCATACTTGAACAAGTTACAAGTGGGAATCAAATGAAAGCAGCAAAATCTCTAGCTAGCTAGCTTGCGCTAGCGAGCAGACTAAGGCTAAAAAAGACACATTCCTAATCCTCGTGAAGGAACGCATATGAAAAACTAATATTATCTTTTTTTTCCCATAAAAAAATATCTAAGTTTTTATTTTTATTTTAAAATTTTTTTGGGTGATATGTTATTAAGTTAGCCTAGTTTCTTTTTTCCTTTTCCTTTTCTTTTGATGAATAGTTAGTCTAGTCAGGTGTCACTGATACTACCTATCCAAAACTTAGCAATTTAGTCTGCCAAAAAAAAAAGGGTCATATCGACTTATGACTGACAAATAGAGCAGTTAATTAAGAATTTGCTACTATCAGCTTTTTTTTCTTTTCGTAAATCTAGTTTAATATTTAAATAGTGCCTTTTTCTTTTCAATTTTTTTTTATGAATAACTCCATAATAAAAAATATGGCGATGCCTGCAAAAGTCATCTCTAGTCTAGAATTAATATTGATACTATATTAATTAAATATATGCCGCCGGTGCATTACGCATGAATTCTTTTAATTTGACATACATAGAAAATATTTTGTAAACTCCAAAATTTGATTACATATTTTTTTTTGTGTATCACAGTGTATCATGGTATTCAGAAAAACTGCTAATAAATTTTAACATTTAATTAGCAAGTTCATCTTCTTTTGTTTTCTTTTTTAGGATTTTAATCATTACTGAGAAATGTACAAAGGAAAATATTCAGAAAAATCACAAGATAAGAACAGTAAAATGAAACTTCCTAGGTTAACAACAAGGAAAACACAAGATGATAAAAATATCCAATAAATCTGCTGAAAAATTATAGTTAAGTCCTCTAGAACCTCGATTATAGTATTAAATAATTGAGAAAATTTAATATTAAAAAATTAATATAATAATATATAAAAAAATAAGAGAGAGAATTTGAATAAAAAGATTAAAAAAATAGTGTTTGTGTCATTAAATTGCAAAAAAAAAATTAAGTTATGTAAAATTTGTTCAGTATCCCAACTATTTATCTATTTTCTGTTGGAAATCTTGTAGAACGGGAACAAAGAGCTAGCTGTCCCCTGTTGAATTATTTTGACCAAACTATTATATATACTTAATTCTGAAGGAAAAAAAAAAGAGGAAAAGGATATCGACTAATTGACCCGATCGAGTTATTGATAAAAAAAATGGCCCACCTCCGGAAAACGGATAGTAGTTGAACCGTACATCCGGTTTCCTCTCCTTGTCAATTACTCCTTTTTCCTTGACCAATTAATAATTCCATAACAATATTTTCTATCTTTTTCCCGGTCACAAAGAAAATCTATAAACATAATAAAATATAAGAAAAATAAATTAAGGAACATGAAAAACATTGTCCTTGATCAATAAAAATTGATTTAAGCAGTTTAGTATTTATTTCTTTTAAACAAAGTCATGAATTCAACATGGCATGCTTTTTTTTTTGTTTGGTGAACGAACATGTCATCTTTTAGTTCCAAATAAATGCGCGTGCCACAAATTATATAACCATTTTGTTCATATATTTTTCGTTTTTTTTTGGGTGGTCTTCGTACGTAACAGTATTTTCAACGGTCATTTAAAGGAAATCCAATCGTGGTTTTATTAATTTTTTTTGATGAAATGGAATATGTTGCTAATCTTCCACGTGGCAAGCTTTCAGCCTTCACTCGACATTGTTTTTTTTACTTCTTTAATTCATTCATTCATGATCCTATCCTACCTAAACATATTGTTATACTTGGCGGACATGCGTACGTCCATGCAAATTAAGCCCCAAATGTGTCCCAGAGTCAACCTTCCTTCACGAGTGAAATCTCTTTCGGCGTGCAACCAAAAATTTCAATATTATTCAATTCATTTCAGTTCGACTCCATTCAATTGCAAATGAATTACGTCGTTTGGATGATGAAATTGCGTGAAGTTCATCACAACCCACCCCCACCCAAAAAAAAAAAAGTGGTTGACAAGAAGTAATTTAATTTATCGTGTAAAGATGTGATTCTGATCTTCTTCTTCTTCTTCCTCTTCCTCTTTTGGCTATTTCCACTTTCCTCTTTGCAAAATAGTAAAATAGGAATTGACTTGTGTGGACTATTATTCTTTGCAAAAATATTTTTCTGGACATGACAAAATGTAAAGTCCCTTTCCTTTCTCGAGCACTTGAAAAAGATAGGAGTAAAACCTTCTTCTTCTCGTGAATTTCTTCTTTAATAGAGTCAACTTAATTTCTTGATTAATATTCACCGTTCCAATCACTAAGTTCCGACGACATTGCATTATATATACAATGCAATCTTTGAAAGTTTTTTTTTTTTGACTTTCTAAAGAAATATTAGCCCATGGACCAATTAATTATAACTCGAATTACTATCTGTATTAGAATGATGAGTAATTGATTAATTGGCTCAAATTTAACCCTTTGGCTCATGAGATATTGCATCGTTTATACATATATTTATTGAAATTACAAATTCAATCATATGTCTTGATAAAAAAGAAAATCCGAACTTCTTTTATTTCCCTCGAAAATATAGATATATTGCCTAAAAATATTATTTATTGCAAAGGAACCTCCATTTGCAGATAATTCAGACTTCAAACTACAAATGTCTCCAAGTCTCGTGAAGAGAAGATGGAAGTGGAGATTAGCAAGGAGGTTTTGGCAGTGTGTCTCCAAGTTTCCATAAGTTTAATCTGCCCCCGATTAGTTGACTTCGAATCAATCAGTTTACTAAATGGTAAAATTCTTACAATTAAGAATTATTTTTTTATTTACAATACTCGAATTAGCAAGTTTTGTTCAGACCATATATTATAGAAGAACATACACATGTACCCATTTATATGCATCACCATTTATGCTTCGATTCCGCCATTGATAGCTGGCCCGCCTTATCTTCTCTCTACCTTATTAGCTTTCTCCTATTGGCGCTCTCCGTTTTGATCACTCTCTCATATATATTTCCATTTTATCTATGTACTTTTTTTGAGTTTTTCTTTTGTCTATGAGAAGAAATAATTAATTAAAGATGAGAAAAATGATAAATATCTAGTTTTATTATGTAAAAATGGGTGATCCCGTGGGAGTCCCGAGATTTTGTCACACGAAGTAAAGTTTCGTGGATCAACATGTGTTCGTTCAGGTAGTTCGGCATCTCTTTTCCTCGAGTCAGATCTCGGGCTCGGGGCTTGCATGTGAATGAGAAAAAAAAAATTCACAATCGAAAGAGTTTTACCTCTTCATAAGTCGACCCGACTTGAATCTATAATTAGTTAAAGTTCATTGAGCTTTTTTGTATAAGATTGCACATCGTTTAAAAAAAAAAAGCAAAGTTTTCCAGGAAAAAAATATATTTAGAGAAGACCTTCATTTTTCTTTTTTTTGATACAAAAATGGGCAAATGCTGAAGGATTGTGCATAGGAAAGCACAGGCCGGCGGTGTCTTTGCGAATAAAAATAACAAAAACTCAATTAGAGATTAACAGCCCCATTGATGCGGGGAATATACGAGACCTCTATCATTCAAGTTATTAAATTTTCATTCAACTTATACCATATTAAATTTCAATTGAGCTTATACGGGTTCGGACCCATATCCACTTAAAAACCCAAGCAGATAAGTGATGGTATCAAAATTTCATATAAACCAATAAATTTTTATTCATATTTTCTATGTGGCATTAATATACTCAACACAAGTAATCCCAATTCAAGTGGGCATATTTTGTATTAATCGAATAAGAATTTTCATGCTTTGAAAGGGGAAGATGAGATGTTTTGATCCGTTCTTTTCTTTAATGTTGATGTTGCGTAGCGAGTAAGGGATAAGCTTATCGGGTGTTTGGATCAACGAAAGTTCAAGACCTCAGCCTTGGTGCTACAGCATCGACAGCTCGTGCCTTAGCACCAAACTGAACAGCATGCTCTGTGCCTCAACACTTGTTCTCCGTGCTACAGCATTGACTAGCAACCTCAAGTCAGTTTGCACGGTGTTTCAGCACCCAACTTCGGTGCCATGGCACGGTCCCTACTGCCCGAGAAGATTCAGCCGATATTTTCCTTATTTTCAAAATTTCTCATTAATTTATTACTAATTAGTCTAATATTATGTTTCCTACTTTAGTTGGTTTCTTTTCTTAGTCGTATTGATATCTCTAGGGTTATAATTTCCTTTTATTACTGTGCTAGGATTTTTATTTAAACCTTTGTAGGCCTATGGCCATAGAGAGATACGTTGAATAAATTTTTTTTGGTATAGTTTCTAGAGTTTTCTCATTTATCACGGCCCTTATGAGTATTTTAAGGATTATCGCTGCATAGTCCTCATTTTTCACGCTTATCCCGCTGTGTCACCATGCATTGCATGTGCAAGTGAGCCATAGTTGAGGAGGAGTATCTATTAATTAAACTTGCACTCTTTATCTTTTCTCATATTGATAATAGTTTCGTTAACATATTAAAAAAGGTGCATTTACCCAAAAGAAAAAAAAAAAGCTGCACATAAACACAATCTTATCCCTTGGATAGGAGTATATACATAAATAATAGACCACTCGTTCTCAGCTACATATTCTTTTTAATTAGTTTGAAACCCATGACAGAACGAACATGAAAAACAAAATAAATAAGAATTTACTTTATTTTGTTTTATCTCTTATCCTCTCTAATATTATAAAGGGAGAAGTCAGTTTTTCTCACTTTCATTTGTCAAAAATACCCATACAATTAACTATTCAATTAATAAGGATTATTAGATTAAGATCAAAAAAGTAAATCCAAAACATAACCACCAACTACCTCATTCCAATCTCCCTATTTTCTCTCCATCTATTTCTCTCCATTTATTTTTCACTTATTTCCGTGGTTTTTCACGTTACTTAATTTTTTTTATGGCATTTTCTTTTCTTTCCTTTTGTTGGATTATGTTGAAAATTTGGAATGTGCTCAGGATCACGTATAGTACAAGTACTTATTAAAAGAAAATATTTCTTATGCAATTTTTTTTTTCTATTTATAACATTAATTTTTTGCAAGAAAATAAAATTAGCTAGAATTCTAAAAGTATAAATAAAATGCGGAGTACGTGCATCGTGACGCTGACGTGAACTCTAATTTACCAGAAAAGAAGAAAAATAAAATCAATTAATGGCTGACAGACGTCTTACCAGGAAGGAGAAGCAAAGGTGGGCGCCTGCTAATTGTCAGTCCGTCCATGCACACAAACGAACGTACGTGAATGTTCGTCCATTGATTAGCTAACTTACCTATCTAGCAAAAAAGATAAACTAATTTACCCGTTTGCTATTTCACCCAAATTTTATTTATTTCTTTTATTATGTTACAGAGCTCAAATAGAAGAAATTGCAAAATAGCGTGCGTGAACGTACGCCAGTATTTTATGATATTACAAGAAATTGTGGGACGCATTTTCATGGAAGACCAACCAAAACAACAATAGATCATACATACATACATACATACATACATACATACATACATACATACATACATACATACATATATATATATATATATATATATCCCACGCAGTAGAACATGAATTTTCAAAAGTAGTCTTTTTTAAATATAAATATCTGAAAATTCTATAATATATATAGTTAAAATACATGTACAGTACATATATGTATTTACTTAAAAACTTTAAGTAATTTACATATAATTCAAGTAAATTAAGTTTAAAAAGTAAATTACTCAAGGTAAAGTAAATTTATTTGAAAAATAAAAATAATTTAATTGCATGTGCCTTACATATATCTTTTAAGTAATGTAAATTCGTATCAAAACTGTATTTATACCACATAGTAATATATACCCAGGAGAGTGGAATTCCTTTTCTGGTCAAATTTTTATTGTTCTCATATTCATATTCTTTGATTATTATGGTTAATTAATTATTGTAATTATTTCCTTTCTTGTTTCCGCTTTGGAAAGCCCCTATTGGACTGTCGAGAAACTTCTATAGGGGTCAGCTCTTTTCGTGCCATGAGATCTCTAAGATCAAAGTTAAAGAGTACAATTGTGCAAAGAATAGTTTCTTTAGAAATATGAAAAATATAATATACAATATATATTATAATAATAATAACTCCGTTGTCATGTTTACGTAGGCACCTCAAGAAACTATGACCTGAATCGACCATATACTAGTATTAGTATAATCCATCTTAACGCAATTTACAAAGCTTCGTATGTATAGGATAATGACATTATTATTATTATTATTTTTATAATAGCAAACCGCCTTTCATGCGAGAAACTTTGATTATGTGTACAATGCGAGAGGTGAAAAGACAATTGAATGTACTGTGAAAATTGATAAATTGAAAAAAAAAAAGAGGAAGAAAATGTATATGTTTTTGCATACCTGTACACATGCATGTTAGCATTAACTCCAACAAGAGTGGGGCGATGGAGAGAATAAAGTATAGAGACCTTATACCCAAAGAAAAATCGAGAGAAATAAAGTATAAGAGACCTCATACCCAAAGAAATATCAACTTTGAAAAGAGGGCAACTAATTTTGGCTTCTCATTGAATCCACGACGTCTTTCCTTTTCATCATCTTAATAAAGAAAGGGACATATATGATATATATATTTATTTATATAAGAGGAAGATAGATATCACATAACATTGTCTGTCTTTAGGGGTTACATGTGGGTAGGTTAGTGTTTGGTGCACCAACAAATCTTAAGTAAAGGACCATCCAACCCAAATTAATTCCTCCAAATTCTTCTTATTATTCATACATCTCTTCTTTTTCTTTTAATTTAGTTTGTATGGGGAATTTCGGTACATTTGCTTTGAGCCTTGTTTGTGTTGGTGCCGATTGTTGACATGATTTCAAGTTTCACGTCAATCATAACTCAATATGTACTACTTCATGAAGATGTTATGTGTCTTGAGGAAGGTTCATCATGAGTTGAGTTCCATCATGCAAAATGTATCAAATGCATTAATCATGTAAAAATTTCCGTGACATGATGAGCAACCACATCCACACAATTTGTACATATCGTTCTATTTCATCCATGTGATCTTAATTAGTTGACTACAACTTATAAACACGGAGGTTAATTCGATATGTAGACTTCGAATCTCAAATCAAGTTCAATCTCTTATAGTATGGGCATCAATTATTAGAACTAGAATAAATATAAAATCATATGTTTTGGTACACGACACTATTCAGCCCATCTATATGAACAAGAAGAGCCCGGAAATTCTGCAAACCCCGTCTAACCAATCGGAAAATTCTTTGGTACAAATTACAATCACCAAAAATGGCAATATTGTCCAATCACATACTTTACTAATTTTAAATAAAAATTTCCTCAAAATTCATGTAATTTACTAACATAATAAGTAAAGATTCTTCGAATTTTGTGTAATTTACTTTAATTATAAATAAATCATTAGGAATCAAAATAATTTATCCTCAATTAATTTCTTAAAATATGTTTAACTTAATTGAAATACATGTAACATCTTGATATTAAGTTAGTTCACTGCAACTTTAAATTATTTATTTATATATATGATAAATTTTAATGTGATTGTACTTTAGACATTTCCTTAATCAACTATAACTTAATAATGTCATTCCATTTTTATGCCAAACTTACATGGGAGTGCCTTAATTTGTAGACAGGTCAGAGGTTAAAAAAAGCAAAGATCTTGCCTTGTATCTCTTTTATAACCGAAAAAAGCAAAGATCTTCGACAAAAAAAAAAAAGCAAACATCTTTGCTAAAAATTGATTTGGAAAGATTTTAAAATGGGCTTCTTTTCTTTTCTTGGTATACCTTACATAGCAAAGTAAAAACTAAAAAAGCACATAATCTTATCTTTTTGTATTCACTTAATAATTAAGAAAACTCCTATATTTGTTCTGGTGGATTCTAATATAAAGAAAAAGAATAGACCAAGACTAATAGTGCTTGAAATTTCGAGATCAAAATTACTGCTTAAATTTGAATCTTGATGATGCATTGTTCTCCATAATTTCCCTTCATCCCACATACTTCGAACCTGTGGCCTATAATAGAGAGACAGTATGGAAATATTGGAATATATATATATACATATATATGTATATATATATATAACATAGCAAGTTAGCGCGTGTTTGCACGGGTCACTCTTTTATTTTTATCTCATTATTTTATCAATGGAGTTTTTATTGTGATAATCAAGAATTCTTAAAAAATATTTGTTAATAGTTAGCTGCAACAAAAATCAGTTTAGTCGATTAAATATGAAAGGGGAAAAATAATATTAACGAAAAAAGTATGAAGTTGATTGAGAATAACAACTAAATTAATGATGAAAAATGATATCATAAGTAATTAAAAGAAATTTCTCTTCAGATTGAATAATAACTCGCATACTCATCAGTTTCTGCGATTTTGCATTTTCACGAGAGAGGTAATTAATGAGGGGCTTGAGCACAGGAGAAAAAAGGGGTAATGAAACCAATAGTTTCTTTTACGCATTAAATAATCTATTTATTTTAAATTTTAAATTACTTAATAAAAATAAAAATATATATGGACATGCAAGTTTATATGTTATATATATAAAAATAGCATATAAAGATTGTTAGAGTCACATGGAATTGTGTATTTTCTTTTGACTTGCTTGATCATTCGTGTAAGACCAAATATATGTGTGGGAATTAATTGTGCCAGAGGGGCATTCCAAAGTTCCCCACCGTCCCGAGTTGTATAACATGCAAGGGTGAGGGACCCCAAGCTTTCTACCTAATTTGGTGAGATCTGTGCATGTAATCTGTGGAGCGGTTTGCGTCATCGATGTGCATATATTTGTCTTTTAGAACTTTATATCGTCTGCAAAATCCGGTGATTGATTACACAAAATAAGAATGAAAGTCATTGCATTTAATTTATATCCGCTCTGATGGATCTGCAACCTAATCCGCTGTACAGAGATCCTTTAAATTATTCTTTTGGACGACGGGACAGAGATTTTGATATGTGGTTGTGTTGATTCATCACATACATATTATGGCCTATAAGAAATGGAATTCTTCCCAAGAAAGACAATGGGCTTATGAGCCCAAGAGAAGTATACATGTGTGGATCATCAAGGAAATTCAATTCCTTATGTCACGCAACGAAATAGTGCTAAGCTTGAACCTCACAAAATGGAATTTTACAAAGCGACTCTTCAGCTCATTCTCTGGATCGGATATCCTTGAGAAAATCAACCCGTTGTAACCCGCTTTCCGAGAAACTAAGCAATCGAAGAACTTAAGTTCCGAGTTTGGCATCGATACTACAATGAGCAGAGAGGGCATGTGAAGGGCCAAGTGGTATTTATAGATATTATAATGAAAGGGGGTCAGCAATCTATTTATAATAGAACAGCACAAGGAATGGTGTTTGATTGCATAAGAAAGGCATTTCCTCGATAGACTGTATCGATCATTTTCGACCTGAACTATTTGAAATATATGTATTCACATTACATCCGTTGAATTTATCTCGCAAAAGAACTCTCTAAATCTATCAGATGCTTCCTTCGGCAAACAGATGCAAACGATCATCGTCCCACTAGCCTTAGCATCGCCTTCCGGAAGCAGCACGCAGACCTGCGGGGTCGGGGTTATGTCTATGGGCCCTGCATACACTGGCCTCCCCCATCCGAAGTCGGCGGACTCATAAATCGAAAATCTAGTCCACTGAGTTATAGTCAGTTTTCCTCCAAACTCGAGCCTTGTGGGCCTGTTAACTTCCACATAATCGATGGTCGATCTTAGATACTCCCCTGAGATGCCCAGCCTTGCTTGCCGGACCAAAGAAGTTGTCTCCGAGAGGTTACCCTTCACAAGCTCGGAGACCTTACTTACAGCACAAGCCACACAAACAGCATTCCCATAGAAGCCTTCCTTCAGCGGTTCCCTTAGCTTCTGCCGAGCATTGACCGAGAAGGTCAAACGAAGCTCGTAGTCTAATGGCCTCACATCGAGTGCCTTCACCCACGATCTCCATATGTGGGCTGCTACAGCATCAAAGGTGGTGGTGCACGAACCAGGCTCCTGTTGGGCAAGAGCCTTGATACTGGCCTGGAATTCCCGCGTAATCTTGTAACACTTCTGCACTGGCTTTTCCTGCCATAGGCTCCTCGTAAGGCTCGAACCATCATCAATCCTCATGAACTCAATATGGGGATATTTTACTATAGGTGGGTCTCTGGCACGGAAGAACTCGCGGTCCCAGCAGGGTCTTGGGCTCGCTACTAGTCTCCCGAGCTTTGCTGTAGCAGCCCAGGCTCCAAGAAACTGCATTGCACCAAGCCCATCACAGATGCAATGGCATAGTCTCAGCCCGAGGCTGAATCCGCCGCAACTGAAATGAGTCACTTGGGCTATAACCAGCGGCATATCTAGGATCTTGTAGGGTTCTTCATTCAGGAACTGATAGATTAACGGCTCCCAAGCTGGGTTCGGGACGGTGAGATCTCCAAGCTCCTCTAATCTCATCTTGGAGCGAGCTTCAACCACAAGAGCGCCTTGATTCGGCCCAAAGAATACTTCGAGCTTCCCATTTTCAGTCTCTCGGAGCCTACCCGATAAAGGGTAGTAGGGAACCAAAACATCAGCCAGTGCATCGTAAATTGTCTTCAGGACAGGTCTGGCTGTCTCAGGATTTGAGACATTCGACCGGTAAAAGTAGACAGTGGGGGTGAAAACTCTCGCACCAATAATGTCATCGAGGTTGGAGAGGTAGAGGGTGTCACCAAGCGATGCGGGGATTTGTCCTGCAGGCAAGACAGGAATCATCCGGGTAATCGTTATCGGGATGCTTAGTTCCGGGAAATGAACCTCCCGCACCAGAAGAGGAGGAGCCATCAGAGAAAGCTTATTGTTAGTGTTGGGTCAGCAAAAATTGGCATTTGGATGAATGAGAAGATTATTCGTACAAACAAAAATATGCTTAGCCATATCAAAAGGTTTTGGTGGAACGTTTATTTTATCTATTTTTTTATCGGATCAATGGGATTGCTGCAGAGGTTTAGACAAGTTTCGGGTCAAAGTTAAGAGAGAGCAACAACATACATGATTAATGTGTGATATGAGTTGTTGAGGTTTAGAACTTCCCCTGGACCAAGACTATATCTGAACTTAACCTAACTCAAATGCGAAAATTTCCCGATATACTTATACATTATAATCTGAAGGAATACGAACAACCCTATCCATTGAAGACATTTTCTTTGAGACCTTGAATAGATGGGGAAACATGAATACGAACAACCCTATCCATTGAAGACATTTTCTTTGAGACCTTGAATAGATGGGGAAACATGAACTATTCATTAACATGAGCAATGGAGCTATTATTCTCATCTGATGAGAAGCTGTAGGAGTTGGAAGATACTAAGGGCCCTAAAAACAGTTAAAGACAAAGAATCTTCCATATTGGGCTCTTCCATATTGGGCTTCGACCGTGTTTAAATACAGCGTAATATTTAGAATGAGCAGCTCAAATTTCATGCGGAATTATCAAAAGTTGTCCCAACATGCTGGATAACAAACCCGTAGATCTTCCGCTTGAGCCGCTCAATCTTCTCTGCCAGGATCTCATTCCTCTTTGATGCTGCCTGGTCCAACCAGTCATTTAATCTCTTCAAGTGCGATAAGACAGCAGCAACCGAGCCACAATCGAGGCCTTTGCCTTCTCCTCTAGCGCACTCTTTGAACACCCTAAAGCCTGCATCCAAGGACTCCTCGATGAACTGAATGAACCAGAATTGCATCTCACCCTGCAATTTCATTGCGAGTTCCACAGTTTCTCTCATTCCGTGACCCCTCGCCCAAGTAAAAGAGTTGATGTCTGATTGTGCACTGGAGGAAAACTTCACAGCATTGCTCTTCGAAGCAGAACTTGAAGACTGTCGTTTCAGCAAACTCTTTTGCAGGTTGGAGGAAGGTTCAGTATCCTGGTTGGTCAAGAAATTGACAATCTCAAGATCTGTAGCGAGTGCAGCTTCAACCCAGAGAGAGAATTTAGATTGGTCTCCTAGAATAGCATCAGTAGGTGGGCTAGAAGTGCGACTACTGGCTATTGCCTCAGCCATTGCAGTTGATTTAATGACATCCTCATAGAGTGAAAAGAAACGCTCAATCGTGGGCAGAGGATTCTCAGCTTTTGAAGTTGCAGAGAGTTCCGAAAACATGCTGAAACCCAAAGAAAAAAAGAGTTCTGTATGAACTAATTTAAATGCTGAAAGAACCTAATGAATTATGGTTAAAATGAGAGAGTGGCACCTCAAACTTCGGATTATTGACTCAGTAGCAGTGGCCTCCTCCAATGCTTCAGCTGCTGCAGTGGAGGCAATGGCTCTTCTCTGCATAGCCTCCTGCATAAGTTAAAACCAAAACAGCTCCAGTCAATAAATATCGGACTGGTTCCATAACGGTGTTTAGGGTCTCAAAAATGATTATTGACAAAATAACACGAATCCCTACAACAGAAGATCCTCGTCTGTGATGATACCTTGCCAAGCTTCTCAAGATCCTTGGAGACAGAGTCCAAAGAAGTACTGCCATCGGTCCATTTCTTGTCATGTATGGTAATACCAAGAGTTGCATCAGGTGACTTCTCAGAGACCGGGGATGCCTCAGCAATCCTAGATTTTGATTTTTCCTTGCCTGAAGAGCCGTCAGTACCAGGTTTTGGACAATTCACATCGCTGAGTCTCCTTGATATGGCCGCCTGAATGACAGCATGAAAGCTTCAGCATCAAGAAACTCAGACTACAAACATATATATGAGCCCAACTTTTGTGTTAATCACAGACTCTTAAAAGCGTAATCGAGGTCAACTGGGACCATTTTGGATGTTCTTCTCGCATAAACTTTCCCTTTCGAGTTGGCTTATCATCAATTGGAAAGCAAACTACAAAACTGTTAATGGCTGTTGTCGCTTGTTAACAATAAAAAAAACTTACGTCAAACAGACAGTGGCTTAGCACAAAATTTGCTGGGCGACAACCGAAAATTTGGTCCTTTTTTCTAATCCGACCATATGCAGGGCTTTGAACGAGTTGTTAGCTTATTACACCAACGAAACCTCTGCCGAGAAGAGCAGACTAAAGGGAAGATGGACACTTGCCTGAGTCCGCAAAATGGCTCGCAGATCGGTTTTATTCTTTGCAGAAGCCTTCTCCTTCTGCTCCAGAGGAGCTGCCACGGGTGGCGGGCCCTGCTCATCCCAGCTCTTCCTGCTGGCTTTATTGGACCCTACCAGTGCTTCGGAGACCTTCGAGATCCCCATTGCAATGCTCGCCATCTTCTTCTTGCTGGCTGAATCCCCCACCATCGGAGAGACCGCGACCTTCACTCCCCCCGACAGCCTCCTCCCAGGAGATATCGAGGCCCTCCGGGGGTTTGGCGACCCCTGCCTCCTCGCAGTTGGGGAGGGCTGCCTGTACCTTGAGGGGACTATGATTGCCGGCTCCCTCGAGACCCTCCTGTTCTCCTCCTTTGCTGCCGTGAGGCTCGGGACCACGCATTTGGATGGCACCGGAGATGCTGAACGCCTCCCGCCCTTGGTTGCCGGAGACGGATCCCTTTCTGGGGCCGCTGGTGTCTTCCTTCCGACCGATGCCAATCTCTTCGCCCCTGCTGGGGACGAAAACCTCGACGGCTTCTCCTTGGGCTCCTCAAGATTTGCATTTCTTGGGGCCAGAGCCTGCCGAGGATGGCTCTTCTCAGCCTTCAGATCCGGCTGGTTCTGCTCTTTGCCTCTCTCAGATTTTTTAGCAGAGGAGAGGTAAAGAGCTATGGGTTCCACGACTGAGTTGCCGCCATCAGAGGAGTCGGAGGACGCAGGCTGGATGACGAACTCGGGGGTTGAGGAGGAGATGCGAGCTACAAGAGGCTCGGGGCGGCCGACGAAGGGGTGCCGTCCGGGGATGGGGCGGAGACCAGAGACGAGGGGGAGAGGGGAGTGGAGGAGGAGGCGGTCGAGGTGGACGAACTGGCCGAGCTGGAGGCGGTTGGAGAGGATGAGGTCGGTGTCGTGGTCGGAGAGGGAGACATAAGTGGAGTTGAGGGAGTCAGAGAGCTGGACGTAGAAGCCGTGGTTCGGCCAGAGGCAATCGGGGACAGCGAGGGCCGGGACTATACCTATGACCTGGAGAAGCGCAGATCGGTGCTCCCCGGTGACACGGGTCGGCGAGTCCATCGACTGAAGCAGCTTCAGCAGGATTCCCTGAGTTAGAGAAGCCATTGCACTGAGCTCAAGAGAGAGAGAGAGAGAGAGAGAGAGAGGAGATGAGAAGTAGTGAGGTGACAGAGGAGGGAGTGTGAGAGAGAGATATTTGATTTGTGAGAAAAGAGCGACCGTTGCTCGAATTCAAAATTTTGAAAAGCGGGCTTTTTTTGGGTTTACGTTACGTTACGTGGCTTTGTTTCCTTTCCTTTTGAAGCCGATGGGTAATAATAATAATGCCGCAATGGACCAAACAAATGGGGACGCGGATGCTCGTCATCAAAGGAGGATTTCACGGCCCGCCCGAGCCCCATTCAGGACTGTAAAGTAATATCCATCTATCTAATTACCGTATGTGCGCGATGATTGATAAAATCTAAGGATGCGCTGTAGAAACGTCGTCCCGTGACTAACACTACGAATAATCGTTTATAATCAAGCCCTGCTACATAATCAACACAATTGCATAGGATTAAGATGGCTAGAGCCGAGGGGGAACAAAAGTAAACGGTTGAAGAGGTTTAACATGCTAATGCCGAATGTTATACAAAAAATCTAGCCGGAAACTAAAGACAAATCTCCAAGCATAAATATACAAATATCAGTTTCCGATATGAATGCATCCCGATGTAGTACCTCCTCGGGGTTTCGATTAAGTTCCTGTTTCGTTTGTCAGGTTAGTAGACTATTAGGCGCACAGAGCAGCAAACTACGAGAACCACCCACAAAGAGAACTCCATTGTCAGACCGGACGTCCAGTGCTCCTTAGGAATCTCCATCAGTCGAATGTATGCCAATTGGCAGATCTTCCTTGAAGCATCCTTCCGGTAGCCTAAAACTTAAACAATACATCGCCTACATAGTAAAGGGAAGCGCAGATGAATCATCTCGGGGAGTGATCAACTCATGCAAAACCCTTAAGGCATGCATGTATATGGTGCGCAACAGAGGTGCTAACAAATTTTGTTGTAACAGTTACCTTATTTGGAGCAACATCCCGAACCCGATGAAATACTGGGTCTTTGATAGCACTAGCAGCACCAAGGGCAGACTCTGCCTCCTGCAAGGAATTCAGTGTCGTTGAGCCCATGAAGTGAGTCAAGCAACTGAGAAAATGGATCCATTTCTGCCAGACGCAACTTACGGCGATTATCGTCTCTCTGGTTTCACTTGCCCGCATGAAGCAGTAGCAGTGTATCCATGGAGCAAGCCCCTTCCAATATTTCCTCTGAATAAGCCCCCTAAAAGCATCTGCACAGAAAAAGATCAGGTTAGATTTCTGTTGCATGGTCTTCTACGCAACACAGCTCCCACAAGTAGAAATATTGACAGAGCGAGAAGATAGGGAGGTACCTAAAAACTGTAAGGCTGAAGCGGGAAGGTTCATCACAACATGATCAATATGCTCCCAAGTCTTCCTACAAGATAACTCGGGGCTCCGTGCTCTTTTATTGTTGTTTCCTTTCCTTTTTGAACTGCTACCATTCATTTCTCCTGAGAATTCAAAAACTTTCCAATGAAGAATACCGAGTTGCCAAAAAATTATGTAAGCACTCAGAAGGCAATACTGCATGCCCTGAAATATCAAGCGATAAATGATGCCTCTGTACCTTCCTTGCAAGTATCTAGCGGCCTCTTAGCAGCAGGTAGACAAGACACAGTGCCAGCCAATAAGTTCGTTGCATCATTCTCATCACTTGCATTATCATCCACAACAAGTTGCACCTTGACTGCAGGGTGTGAAGTTAGTCATGACACATGTAGATGAACACAAAAAGAAGATAGCAGTTAAGTGAGCAATTCTGTGAATAGCTAAGATCTAGGAAAAGAATCTCACTTAAGCAGGGCAACCAGGGCTTCAAAGAATTATTAAATAGGAACTTGGCAGAAACATGAAACATAAGTAATTGCAATAGAGATTAAGGACTCAATGTCAAGATACGAACTATGAAACCTAGCTTTCAGGTAAATCAACCACTTAACTAGGAGGAGTTATATCCACACACATTACCTGGTGGACTCTCTTTTACAATTTCTCCTCCATCACTCAGTCGACCACAGTTATTGAAATCTCTCTCCATAGTAACATCAGATCCCAAACTAATTTCCAAATCAGGCCGTTCCATCAACTGCGATACGAATTTCCTTGCATCCAAATTGTATGCATGTACGCGATCATTGACCTTGTTTGCCTGTGCATTTATCTTTAAATATTTCACGCTATCAGGATTCAAGTCATTTGCATACACTATGCATCCCTTCTGAGCCGCTGGAATGGCAAAGGGACCAATACCGGCAAACATGTCACAGATGGTCTCCCCAGATTGAAACTGGGAAACGAGATGTATGTGCTCATGTTCCAGTCTTGAATTCCAATAGACCAAACTGTAATCAAGTTTAAACGTTGCCCCATACTGCTTTACTTCTGTGACCATATCGCTTTTTCCCGCCAAGACTTCAAATTTTGGCACCCGAAACTCATTTGTAATGGTTCCAATTTTATTGACAACAGTCTGAATTCGTGGATAATTTTTCTGGTCATGAAAAAGCAAGTAATCGTCAATTCAAGACATCATAAAAGACTTAGGCAAACTACGAATTATGACTTCAGGAATTACCCACTACATACATCGTAAATAACTTTTGCAATAACATCCTTGTAGGGAAGGAGTTCATCATGAATATTAAGATGTGCAATGTGACCTGCACCACCATTAAAAAAAAAAAACAATAATTCACTCAGTTTTCCTGACTTTTCTGTCCATTTGTATGCGTGTAGATGTATAGATAAATGGTGATTTTAGTAAAATTAGCACCATAAAGTTCGATAACTGCAAATACATGATGTAGAATATACTTAACCAACAGAGGTAGTATACTTAACTATTGTTTCAAAGGATGAAGGAACCTCGACACCAGGCGGTAGAATCTGCTTCAATATATGGTCTGCGAACCAGAAATTTCTAAAGCAGCTAGAATTGTTGGTTATCAAGAAAAAGCATATGTGGCTTCAAGATGAAGTAGAAAATCTGGTTGTAACTGCTATGTAAATACCAAAATTACACTGCAGAAACATGTTTATGCGACAAAATGCTATAATACATTGCTTTAGAGCTGCAGAATTCAAAGAAGAAAATTGTGCCTGACCTGCACCCCAATAGGAGTATCCAAGAGTCAGCGAGTATGGAACAACCTCGATCTTGCACGATTCTTTTAGCTGGTCGAGCACTTCTTCTGGAACATCTGATAGATCTATTAACACGAATAACATCAAGTTAGCTGTTTAAAATTTCACAAGATGAAGAAGGGAACAACCGCTTTTGCTTACAACAGCTTTCAACAGTTCTTCCCCTGAACAAGGCAAAACAGTGACTCTCACTAATCACACCCTATAAACTAAAGCTACTCTGCGACCTTCCCACCATTTTATCATGCCACCAGATTTCTATCACACAACCAAGATTAAAAAAAAAAAAAAATACGAGCCAATGAGAAACTACGCAATAACAGAGTGCACAGTCTTAATGCATTTCTGCTATTAAACCATATCATACGTCTTCCCACCATATAGCTAGACTGAAACTGTTATCGCTCACCGGAATTTTGAACCTTTTCCGACAGAATGACGAGACGGTTTCTTTCACTTGTTGGGTCTTCAGTAATGGGCTTAACTCGAGGCTTGTCAAGCAAGTGACTGGAAGCAAATCAATAAGTGAATCACTAACATGAAAAGAAAAAAGGAAAATTTACGGAGAAACACCAGAGGAAGAGAGAAAAGAGAAAGACATGAGCTCACCCATTCAACAGCCTAGTTGCGACCTTGCAGAGCTCGCGAGGAATCCGAAGTGCCCACAACTCCAAACGGACATCGAACTTGCTCTCATCGATCATTGTGGCCTTAATCAAACTTCCAGAAGGAACAAATGCACACAATTCAAGGTCAAGCTTCAAACAATGAGCTCAACTCAAAGTGGGGGGAAACAGGTGATAGGATCATAAGGACACAGATTGGTTATCTTAACATTCTCCGACGACCAATGTGCCGGCCAAATTGACTCGACTGCAGTTCAGTAGGGTTGTCGCAGCAGGGGATGGAGAGAGAGAGAGAGAGAGAGAGAGAGAACGGGATTGGGATTTCCCGCCACAATGGGCCATGAAAGTGGGCTCAATGGGCCAAGCCTGCCCAGCCAGAGAACGGACCAATTTCTACTGTTCATGCAAGGAAACATTATGGTGCATCTTCCATATTTTGTAAGCTTTTATTGAATCCCCTTTCTTCCACTTATTTTTAGGATGTAATAATACAATTTCCAACATTATTTGAATGGTATGGAATCAATAGTTTGTTTGGGTTCCAGGCCATGAAGAGTTGCATAATGAATAATTAAGAATAGAAAATTTTATTTAAATTTTCCATATCTTGATTTTTTATTGAATTTAAAAAGGTGATAAAAGCATAATTCCATAACCCTTCCTAACCAGCAATCTGACAATTCGTACATGTTGATTTCTCATGTCATTTCTCTTTTCAAGTCTTCATAGTTACCAACCAAATTTATGGAAATAAAGATACAGCTATAATAAAAATTCACGTTGATGTAAACTAAATTTACTAATATTTTATTAGAGAATGTAGTGTAATGATGTATACTTTCACTTAATAATCAAAATGTTCTAAGTTTAATACTCGTTGTGAAATTACATGTCTTTCATTAACTATTAGAATTTTTATTTATTTTAGTATGTGCAACATATGTGGAATATGCTACCAATGGAAAAAGTATATTTATAATGAGCGCCGAAATAAAAATAAGATCGAGACAAATAAACTTAATAGAGAATAAATTTCGCAACCAACTAAAATTGAAATTTCCTCAAGATAGTTTTTCCATTTCAGTTGGGTAGAACGAAATCGAGAATTAAAATTTCCCCACTTTTGTTAACATGAGTGGACGAGAGGTTAATAAAAGTATGTACATTTTATGAGAGGAAATTTTTGAATTCCAAAGGCGTTCGATATGCTTCAAACGAAATGGCTACGCAGGATAAACCGATACCTTCGATTTCGCTCACTATCTCGGGTCGAGAACGAGTGTCACAATGCCAACCTCTGTCTTTCTTAATACGGAAAAAAAAAATTATGCAAAGGGAAAATGGAATATTTCCTCGTCCTTGTCCTCTTGTGTGGGCCACGCTGTGCTGGTGCTGCCCCCTGCCATCATAGACACACGAGATAAACCCTTGCCCCGCACCCCAAATCCTGGGAGCCTGGGGTCCACTTTCATCCATACACCAGGTGCACGTGGGCCCGGAGGCTCAGGGTGGCGCCCCAGTTCTTGGTCCGAGGTACACCTGGGCTAATGTAGCCGAACGGCTGTGGGGCCCACTGTCACGAGGAAAGAATGACCCACCTCAAATGGGGAAATGGAAAACAGTGGAAAAGTCGAAATTCAATGGGCAGTGGGCAGTGGGCAGTGGGCAGTGGGCGGTGGGCAGAGCCCTCCCCTATAAAATAGGCAATGTCTCCGCTCATCAAACTGACATTGCGCTGCCTCCTCTGAGACAAACAACAATCCCACTCCTACTAATTCAATTCTCTGCGTAAAACACTTTTTCCTCCCCCAGTTTTCCTTCTTCCCCTGGGAAAAGCAGAAAGAGGAAATACAGTTCCCTGCAGTATCCTGGAAAACGTTTTCCAGGAAATAGTTATCTCGAACCACCCCTTTCCAAGCGTTAGAACTTAGTAGTTCCCCCTGTAAACGCTTCTCCAACTACTGTTTTCCTTCCCTCATGATAGGCAGAAATCTACTCCTTTGCAGGTCTGGAAAACGTTTTCCAACCCATCCCAAAACCTTCAGAGTGCTTCCACCTTCAATCTCTCCTTTTTCCCTTTCCGAAAGACCAAAAATGTGCACTTTCTGGAAACCATTTTCAATCTTTTTGCTCGTTCTGCACTGCATTTACCTTTCTGTTCCATAGTACCCAAAGGTCGCTGAAAGAAAAGGATCCAAAAGAACGTTTTCGAAAAGTGAGAAAAAAAAAAACTATCTAAATTGTAACAATGTCCAATGGAAGTTCTTCTGCCTCTCTGAATAGGAGAGGCAACGAATAGGAGAACCCATTATAATTCCAAATAATTTATGAAATGATGATTCCTAATGTTTCCGATTAGAACTAGACATGAGGAGGATGTAAAGCTCCTCTCCACCACTACCTGCTGGCATTCCCTTGAGAATGGTCTCGATCCGACCCGAGCAAACCTTTTACCCGAATCCCCCTTGTCACAGAAAAAGAAAAACTGTCCTGCAGGAGAATGTCAGAAAAAAAAATGTCAGACATCAGTTTCTCCTGGACTTTGGTTCTTCTATCTAAGGTCATGTAGCAGTAATTGAAACAAATCTGCAGCTGAGAACATTCCAGCCTTTCTCTATTATTACCTAGCATTCCACCTTCGAGTCTAAATCGCCTAAGCGTTGCTACTGCACAGCGCGGTCCGATGCCTTTTGGTGGACATGATTTCCGAAAAGGAGTCCACCAGCTGCCCTGCTAGGCTGCTGGGGTCATCCACCATTGTCTGAACAAAGGTGTTCACCACCCTCCGCTCCTGCTCCGACGATCTGAGACTGAACCAAGTCAAGAATTTAAGCCTAAACTCCCGATCTATAAGGCCTCCGCACTCAAGTCTCCTGACCGTCTTCACACAGTACCCAAAGTTCTCATCCAAGCATCCCGACCCGTTGGAGATATGGCTTGGTGAGTTTGAACCATTTATTAGGGTGCTGTCTGAGTCATGAGCCTCCTCTTTCGTTATTGCCCTTTTCCTGCACATCTCGTCTCCAGAGTTGCCCCTACTTCCGAGAGAATGCACTGTGTTATGCATCCCAAGAACATCTTCTCCATCTCCAGAGTTCTCGAACAGAGGAGTGGCCTCCTCGTTGAGATCAGGCACAGAAGCAACATTCAGATCAAGACCGCATGAGACAGGTGGTGCCTGATCTTTTCCTGCACACTGAGCAGCCAATTTGATCATTGTCCTGCAGCACTTCTCTGTATCAGTGGTGCAGAATCCTTCTGGGTGGCCTCGTTGGTTTTGGCCACAAGCTGCTTGAAGAATGTTCTCAAGGTCACGAACCTTGAATCCTGAGGAGCCAACTGTGTTATTTGTAGACTTTAACTCAGCCCTCTCTTTGTTTCCGCTCATCGAGTGGGTTGAATTGGAGTGCCTGTGGAAGATCTCTGTGCTTCTTGTGAAACACTTTGCCTCAGAACGGCCCAAATCAGCCATCTCAGTAAAAGAGATTAAGCGAAAGGTGTACTCAGTGCAGGGCTGAAGATTGGATACAGAAATCCTCCTTTGATCTCTTGGGAAGACACAAGCAGGCTCTTTGCTGTATGTCTCTTCTTCGCTCTTGCAGTACCAGAGCTTGTAGCCCTTGATATCTTGAGATGAACCAGAGGAAGATGAGTCGATCAGAATGATTCCAACAGAAGACGGATTTACCTCCTCGAACAAGATCTTGCAGGAAGGAGGACCTGAATCCTCTGGCATGGACTTTGCCAACAATTCCTCCGCTTTCTCGATCCCAAGAGAGCAGAGCATCTGCACATCGTTGGCCACAAGGAGTCTGCTGACAATACCGCGGGCCATCTTCGCAGAGATGCCATTGATTGGACCCACCTCAGTCTCTAACTTGGCTTTTGCATCTGTCACGATCCCATGAAGAGCTTTGAACCTTGAAGTCCCATTCAGAAGCCTATAGCTCAAGTAGATCCGGTAGCAGAGGACGTCGAGATGGCGAGCATCCTTGGCTATGGCTAACTGCTTCTTCCACCATCTGGGAGAAATCAATAAAGCTAAAGGCTGAGAACCATTGGAAGAATCTATATTTTTCCTCTTTTTACTTGTTGGAATGCAACGTAATATCACCAAATAGAGTTCTAGTAAGTCATGTTGATTCCATGGTCGCTATATCTCCATTTATTCGTACCAAATATGATAACTGTATTTCTTGTATCCTAATTTGTATCTAATAAAGATGTGCCGTTGAATCTTTTTTTTTCCCCCCCACTCTAATTTGTATCCAAACATAGTGTATGTATTTAGTGCAAGCAGCTGTTGGTTTCAACTAACAAAATAGATTTCTGACCATGTTACAAAATTACTGCCCCCCCTCCCCTCCCCCTCCATTTGGCTTTTCTTGCTCATCCGAAGGTTTAACCTAAATCATACCGACCCTCTTCTTATAGATCTGCTCCTGCTTATCTCAAGTAGTCAATATGTTAGAAACATAAGAAACAAATGTACACAAACTTGGACTCGCAGAACTCTTCGTAAAGCTGCCAGGAAAAGGAGGCACCCTGTAGCATCTATAAAAGTGTATAAGGACTCTCTCTCATGAGGAAGCTTTTCCTAGATTCCAATTTGTAAGCATTTGTCTAAAACATGTGTTTTTCATGCAATGTGACTTGGCATTTCTGACAATTATAATCGAACTCAACATAGACAATACACCTACTGTACGTAGATAGCAGCAGAAATTTGGAGGAAGAAAACTTTCAGCAAGTCATAACGTACAAAATACACACTCACCTGAGAATCCCATAAACTTTACCGCAGGAAGCACAGCAATAACTTCCATCAAGTGTCATCAACTGACCGAGATTGACGACCCCAGCCTTCTCACGTTGAAGAGCACACTCAATGTGACAGGAGAATCCACATGTGTCTTCCTCCTCATCTTCTGATGAGCACACCAACCAGAGACTCGGATCCTTATTGTCATCAAATGAGTGACAGATGTAACAAGAACACCTTCTACAGAATGCGTCCTCCGGGGATAAAAGACCTCTGCAAGCTGAGTTTTTACAGATAAACGACTTTGAGTACCCAAGATCACGACTGTGCTCAGGAGCCAGTGGAATCCTGATGGGATGTTCCCCTTTTCTGTTTTGCTTCTTGGAAGAAGGTTGACTTGGGGGACTATTAGAAGCTTTTCTGGACTCCTGCTTCTTGGTAGTCTTGTTGTTGCTTGGCTTTGAGGGCTCTCTCATTTTGCTCTTAGATGAAGCCGGATTTTTCTTGTCCTTGTCCTTGTTTGAAGAAGCTCGAAGCAGTTCTTTTCTCAGACCGGATTTTAGAAACTCTTGCAGGAGTTCAGGGCTTCTGGAAGCATCATCTGAGTGACCGTTTTTCTCTGGAGTACTTTGGACACTGGAAGAGAGGCTTCGAATGCCTGAAACCAGATAAACATAAATTCGAACTGTGACAAGATTCTTGAAGTGATGGACATTATAAAACAGAAAAACCAATAGCTCTTGTGCAACAGAAAAGAAATTGAAAAAACATAAAAAAAAAACTGCAAAGTTTTACGGCAGGAAAAACAACTTCAAGTGCAAGAATCCATCCTTCAAAACAAGACACACGAGAAAAATTATCCAGCCAGTGGTAGTAGATAGCAAGCAGCAGAATGTATATCAACTTACATATTTTTCTTCTTTGGCAGACACTCATATCCCTAGACGTGTTAATTGACCCGAACTATAAATGATGCAAAATCTATCGTAAGAACCACCACAAGCTCCTGGTCAGCAGAAGCATCAATGCATCTCATTGATGCTTCAGAAAAATTTCATAACCTAACAAAATTAATACTATCTCAGACAATTCCATCTCTAGTTCTTAAGAATGTATTCTATGTTTATAAATTCAAGTAACAATCCAGAGAACAAATATAAGTAGGATTTATGGGAAGTGATCAAGATTTTACATGCAACTTTAAAGGATTCATGAATTTAAAAAATGATACTAACATCTTCACTTGTATACAAAACACATACAATTTGAGAAACTTCTATAATCCATGGAGGGTCCAGGAAATAGCTTAACAACTTCTCATGTCAGTAAGGTACTATAATAAGATGATGTTAATATACCTTCTTCTTCATGGGCACAAGTTAGTCCATTGCAGAAATAGTGTAAATGCAAAAGTCAATTTCAAGAATTGAAATGTTAGATCTAAATACTATCTATGGATTTTCATCCCCATCTGGCTTGTTGAGAACTGACGATGCCTCTCTTCTAGTTGAATTTTTTGGTATCTTTCAAAAGTGTTTTATTTTACTGAAACAATAGCTGAACGGCTTGTCAAGAATCCCATATTTTCTAAGATTGCAGAATCATAAAGAAGGAAACCTCCAGCTAATCATTGATGTAAAAAGAAAGAAGGAAAAAAAGAAAGCTTTTTCCGACTCCCTCTAGCCATAGCACGGCAGTAGCAAAAAGCCAGGAGGACCTTGTAATTCAGCACCAAAAATTACCAGCAAGAATGAATCTAGGGAAGCTATGACATGGTAAAACTAGGAACTTACAGGACAGAAAGCATTAGTTAGCTTTATCCTGTGTGTCCGCAGTTTTTTAAAACTGGAATGTAATCTTATCAGGTTTAAAGAGATATCTTCTCAGCACCTAAAAGACCACACAACTGGAAGAAACACAAGGTTTTTAAGGCCATAAGAATGCCATGCAGCACAAACAATTCATGGCAGTTCTTGTAGAAAAGCCCTAACACGCATTCTCTGGCATAAACACCACATCTCTTGAGAAAAGAGAGGTAAAAAAGTAGAAACAGGATCCAATGAATAAGTAGCCAAAACTAGAACTTCACAACCGAAAAACATTCTCTCTTTGTTCACAATGGCACAAATCAGATTGCCTACACACTCAAAAAGCCATTGGACAGCACACTTATATTGAATATACGAACTGGAAGGTGCTAAATCAGCATAAAGTATCAGAGATTGCATCCAACATCTTCATATACCTGGATCTATGGGTTTTACTATAATATAATTATATCTTTCAAATGAAACAACATGCAAAAACAGATCTCGACCCTTGAACAGTAAATGTTTGATTGAAGTTATCGGGGATCTTCCTTACTTTATAGAAGAAATAAAAGGACCTCCAAACAGCAAATTGTTGTTAGAAATCTTGAAGATTGGACAATATAATTTAGTATTCAAATATCCACAAGATCTAATGTCATAAAACAATATCCTTCAAAAGGAACCAAAAAGGGAAAAAACAGATCCAGCCCTTGAACAATAATTGATTTGTCAGAGCTACCAGGATTTTACGCATTTGCAGATGAAACCAAAAGGCATCTGGGCATCCAAACATGAATTCATCGTAAGACCTCAATGATTGAGCAAAATAGATTGGTATTGACAGATCCACTAGATCTAATATCACAAAATAGCATCTTTGAAAGGAAATAAAGAAGGAAAATCAGATCCCAATATCGCGAGCTACACTTCAATCATGAATAGGCTACACCCTTTTCACATTGAAAGAAAATATCAGTACCACAAAACGAGCTCTGGCTCAGGAATTAACCAGATAGAATCTCAATCCAACAGTATTAACAACAAATTAGATTTGAACAAAAAGAAGAATTGAAAATATCTAGACTAGTGATCAATCCTAGACTCACTATACCTGCTTTCAGAACACGCAACCGGCAAAAGCTAGAAGGAAGACTGCAATTGCTATAGGCAAACCAGAGCTCCTAGTTTTAGATAAGTCAAAGAAAGTATATCGAGACAGTATCGAGGACACGCAAACTATACAGGTGTTTAAAAAGGTATCCTGAAAGAAAAAAGGCCACTTGATATCCTTATGGGTGTAATAACTTCCATCCCTTATACGATGGTCAAATATGTGATGTCAGTTGTCATGTGTTGCTCATGCTAAGCATATATGACACATACAAGGGGAAAATGCGTTTATACAGGTTCTTAAATCTAAGAGCCATTACTCAAGGATATACATAATTAAGAATATAAAGTACATTAACTGAAATCAATCACTGTGGAACATAAAGCTTGCTCCAATCATCTACCCAGAACCTGTGTGAGTTCATTTTTACTTAAATCCATTTTTCCATATAGGCAATCTAGTTGGACATAGGCTAATAGGTGCGTCCACAGCTGTCAAATACCGGATGAAATGTCTGCATTAGGAATACATACCACAATCCCAAAGAGACTCCAACCATATCTAATTAGCTAAGTAATGCAAGATGAAACACCATTACTGCAATCACGTAATTTCCATAGAAATGTAGTGTTTGTTCGACAGCGTTACAACCAACATATGAGTATTTTTCAAATCTTTGAAGATTCAACTCCTTCAAACCAACTTTCTCTGCAACAGGAAAAAGTTATTCTGAAAATACAGTATGCAAAATTGATAATCTTCTTCTCTTGCATTGCACAGGTTTGTAGATCTTATGTAAAATGAAAACTGAAAATACTTTCATAGTGATTGGACATATATATGAACTGGGCTACAGTTTTAAAATACAATTTATTTATGAACTCTTCAAGTAGGAAGTGGTTTTATTTATGCATAAAGTGACAAAGATGACCAAAACAGTTACATATGATGATTGTGTAAGCTGATAGAGATTGCTAGATCCTAGAGAGCATGCCAAAGAGCTATTCATGATTTACAGACCATACGTTCAAAAGCCAACCCTCCATGAACAATACTCTTTATTACCTATGATCAGAATGCAAGATGGCACTCACCAAACCAATGGAAGTGTCTATTGATTACCAGAAACCCTCTTCTCTAATTCCAATATATATAACAGCAAATTGAAAGGTAAAAGAGCAATGAAGAGAAAAGATACATAAGTTGTTTTGTCCATACCCATACCTTTCAGTAGGAACTTGTCTTCTAATTCCATATTCCAGTAACAAATATTATGATTGACTTTACCACCCTGCAACAATGCATGAAGCACAAAAATTCAGCATGGCGAGCATCAAAGCTAACTGAGATAAGAGAATCCACCGATCATTCACGGTACTAATTAGAAATAACATCAAGAGGCAATAAATGTTTTAAATTTAAACACATCTTGCCACTTGGCATTATTTTCCCGTATTCCCCAAACTCTCAGTGTCCATGAGTTGCGGCACAAGTACGTGATTGGACCGGGCAGAGCACGAGAGGTTGAGCAGTAAACTTGCAGAACTTACAACTATAAAAAAAATTGAAATTCAGAAGATCACAAAGCAATGGTTCTATAAATAGACTACGCATAACAGCACCAACAAGAAAAGGGCGAGCGAAGTAAATTGAACACAACGACGGGCAGCTACATTTAAGGATCCCATGGAACATAAAAGTAACTAACAACCGAGTTAAATACTCACATTAACTACATTCTAAGCTCCATAAGAATCGAAATATAAACATTAATAAGAAAATAGAAATGAAAAAAAAAAAGAGATATTTTTGTGCCATGCGTGAGGGAGGAAGAGAAAAGGGGAATATGAGAAACCAACGTTTCCTCCGCGAAAATTCAGACAAAATGCAGTGACCCTACGACAATGTTTCTGGGAATTCAACCGTAGAAGGAGCTAAGCATTGCCCCGCGAACAGCATAATCAATGGAGGAATGACGCGAGAAAACATACACGCCGAAACCCTTTTCGCGTGCATTACGGATCAGCGGGAAAAGGGATTCAGGAAAAGCGGAAACGGATCTGAGCCAAGGGACGGACGGAAGAATCCTCGAGGAGTACCTGAGGGGAATGGCGGAAGCTTCAGGGTGTTTTAGAGGGGCAGCAGAGCCCGAAGAAGAGTCAAAGAAGAAAGCTTCTCTCGTCCGTCAGGAATCAGAGAAGGGAAGAGCAGCTTCTTCCTTCTTCTTCTTCTTCTTCCTCCTCCTCCTCCTCCTCCTTCTTCCCCGACCTTCACTTTCTTGTAGTTCCCGTTCGGGGAAATGGAACCGGAGGCGTGGGGGGCACGCGTGGGCTGCGGCGCGTATGGATGTCGGAAGCGTGAGCTCCTGCTGCTGAGCAGGAAAAGTACGGGGGAGCACTGCCCTGCTGTCCCATTGGACAGTGTGGCTCACTCACTCTCGATGCGAGTGGGGGGAACTGAATTAGAAATAACGATTTTCCACGGCGTTTTTTTTTTTTTTTTTTTTTTGGCCTTTTTGAACTTTTTCTTATTCATCATTGATATTATTTCCTTCTTTTATTATCAAGTTCCGTGTATAATCAAATCCGTGTCGTGTCATTCAGCATTAATACGAGGATGCGTGATGGAGCAATCTGCACCCTCCAATTGGGCCCCCCACCACCTCCCGACGGGGAATCTCATTTGGTTTGCCATACTGTAGACCGTGAAAAGACCACGTCTATATCATTGCATTCACTCACGGCATCCCTCCATAATCCTACTTAACTTGCGATTCAAACATATTACTCGAGTGATATATACAGCGAGACATCATACACGAGATATGCGTGTATTTAGATCGGAGTAATCGTCGAAGGATGTGGGTCTCACTCGATAAAGCGGAGGCCGGGCAGACACGTGGCAGTAGAATATAAGAAAAGAGACTGACCCACTCGAGTCAAGACCAAGGGCTGCCAAGTGGGCAGGTGAGTTGGGGGGTACTTATTCTTACTTTTCTGGGCTCTTTTTTTTTTTCCCCGATTCTTACAGTTGGGCCTTTCAACTACCCTCCACGTGGCAGGCTTCAGTGGGCTGCGGGCCCCCTGATCTGTCAAAAATTATATTATATTACACATATGTGGCGATAAACGAAAAAAGTGAAAAAAATAATTAACAAAACAAAATATTAACACCTCAGCAGTTTCAAGGCCCAGTATTGCCGGGCTCTGGTAAGCGGAAAGTTCATGCTGAGCGTATTCATCGGAGTATAAGCGACAGTCGGCCTTTGATTGACCTGACCTAAGGGTAGTCGGCAATGAACCGGAATTGTTTCCTTTCAACAAACTGAACGAGTCATTATTCAGATTCATAACCGGAGACTCAGATTTGTTCGATATTGGATTGGCTTCTGTGTCGCAGGGGGGACGTCGGTCGCACAAGGTACTGGAGATCCGCTCAAACAGTTATCGCTCATTTTGTCCCCCCTGTGAGGACAAGCAATTGGGATCTATGCTAAAACAGTTGTGACTTCACCTTTTTCGGGATGCATGATTTGACTCATGAAACCTATTGTCCTACCCAGGGTCACAGTATCTCATCGACATTGCCCTATACAGCCTTTTGGGGGGGGGGTGCAAATGTGGGTCATGAGTTAGCAGATGGGTCTCCAAAAGAAACGAGAGGGCAAAGGTGTCCCAATTATGATGTTGGGATCATGCTGGGTGATCCATACAGAAAGTTCATAGACCATTGTCGGAATGGCGCTCCTGTGCTAATTAGAAATTCTAGCATAGCTCAGGCACCACACATCGTTGGGCAGGCAGAGCCAGCCCCTGTTAGCACGGAGGCTCTCAGCTACCGTGCCTGAGCGGAACCCAAAAAGTGGTCCCCATCTTCAACGTCAACATCGGTATTTCAGAAGCCTCTCTACGAAGAACATAGTTATCAACTTATTGAACCTTTGACATTCTAGCTTTCTTTTCAGTAGTAGTTCCTAGAACAGGGGAACATAGAAGCTCACCTTTTCAAATTTTCGGCTATCTGAAAAACTCCTAAGCATCCATGCAACAGTTTAGCTTGTTTACATTTGAAACCCTACGAGCCCCTACTCTACAAATGATGCGAGGTACAATTCTGGGAATGTGTTCTACCATTGATAGTATGGCATAACTTCCAGCCACGGGCAGGTATGTCGATCTGTAGATCCAGTGCAGGCCGCTGAACTGGAGATCAAAGAGTAAAATGACACCATTATTATTGTGTAGTATAATCAGATAAGTAAGGAAAAGAGAAAAAGGAGAGAAAGAAGCGAAACGATTTTATAACATTATTATTGTTTGATGCAACTTTCTTTCTGTCTGAATGGATGATCAATCGTCATAATTAACTGTTAGAATCGAGAGATCATTGTTTCTCTCTATTGCAAGCAATCATTACCAAGGTAAAACATCAGTGGATGTAGTTTTAAGTGAGGCAAAATGTTCAGTCCAAGCCAACACAATAAACACCAGGAATTACAAAGTAGGAAAACTAAGGCAAAAGTAAGTTGGGAAAACAGGATTCAGATGCCAATAGTCAAGACTTTCCCTTAATCTGAGTTCGGCGTCACTGTTCTGCCCAACATAGGTCAGAACGATCTATTCTTGCATTCAATGGTCTAAAGAAAGGTCAAGGTAATCGATAAAGATGTGCCACCAAAAAAGCATCAAGAGCAGGGAATAAAGTTGTGCACATGCAATAACCAGTGCCTCTATTAATATAATGCCCTTTCACCGTTTCAAAATGGAGCTGCCTCAAAATCTTTAATTGAAAGTTCAATTTTTGAAGTTTACTTATTGAAGTTAAATTCACAGTCTCATTCAGTGAACTTTTAATCCCAAAGTAATTGTCTAAAGAAACACTATCCCTTGCCTTTTGAATCGGAACTTAGTCAGACCTATCCGAGACATCATATCAAGATAATGTATTTATTGACAGCTCAGCCTGAGTTGGAATACAAGCTTAGCAATTCCTTAGATGTTTGCAAGGAAAAGCCTGCCCACTATGCCCTATACAGAATAATACCAGCTGTCCCGCTGTAATGTATTACTCCCCAAGTAAAGATTATAAAACTACCGTGAAAAACAAAGAAGGAAGCCAAAGCTAAGGATATCTCGATAATATCAAGCACATATTCAAACAAAGTAAAGCAGCGGACGGTAATACAGTTGCCGATGGACTCCCTCAAATATCAACAATTCAGGTCAACCATCTATGAGGCATAAAATAATTCTCCACAAGGGCATATAAGAATGGCCTTTGGAATAAAGAATATGCCCGCAGCATCGATTCATTCTTTATTAGATTATTAATTGCCAACTACTCAAAAGGACTCAAAAAATCAATACTTTCCCAACAAGAAAAGAAGACTACAAAAACTTTATTGGACAACAGCAAATAAAAAAGCCATCCATAAGGGACCAAAACAAATCCTGACACCACCTAAAAACAAAAAACAAAAAAAAAAAAATCTAAGCTAAGAAAGTATGAAAGCAAAAAATTTCAGAAGAATGACAGTATGATACGATGGTCAAAGTCAGCCACCTGATTTCACAAACTAAGTCTCAGAAGCAACTAATGACAAGCCACTGTTTTAGCATCAAAATATTGGGTAAATTGCATTACTCTAGTTGAAATATACGTACAAACAAGCGTTGAAGAACGACCATATCTATCGATGAAGAGAGTTCGTTTGGATAAAAAAACATGTGGGGGCTTTACTAACAAGACATGAAGAGCTAAGCATTAAGAATATTATCGATCCATTAGAAGAAGGGATGATGACAACAGCATCAGCTAAAAGAGAAGAGCTTCCGAAGGGATTTGCTTCAATTACACGGAAAAAGGAAGTACCTTTCAGGAAGCTGAGTGCTGCCTGCCCTCGCAGGCAGGGCTCTCGTCGAAGTTCTTGGAGGGATACTTGGCGCTGACTGAGCCGACCTCGAAGACCAAGTTGTCGCCGCTAGCCCTGATGCCGGTAATCGACCACCAACTGAAGAAGGCCCGAACCCTAATACCGTCCAGATGGGCGATCTTGCCCCGCACGATTCTCCCCTTGATCCGCTTGGAGTAGGCGGCGAGGTAGTTATCAGGGGGGAGAGTGATCCGGCAGGCGCCGGCGAGGTCCACAGAGAACTCTCCTGAGGTCGCGTTGATGGAGTAGGCGCTGACGTCGGAGGGGAGGAGGCCGACCGGGAAGCCGTAGTTGGTCAGCTCGGTGTGGGCTACTGAGAGCCTCGGCGTGGCCGGCTCAGGGGTCTGATAGGAACTGGGGAGGAGGAGGAGGAGGAGGAGAGAGAAGATGAGGTAGAGGAGGAGAGATTGGTTGGCCATGCTACGAGTTGCGGACTTGGGACTTTCCCGAGAATGGAAGGAAAGATAGAAACTGCGGACTTTCACAGAAGCAGAGACGGGGGAGGGTGTAGTGTATCGTATCTGTATATACTATATATTGTAATTATATGAGAGATTTCCTACTTGCTGACGTGGCAGACATGCAACAGACGACGCCGAATGATGTCATTATAATTTTTTGTGCATGTTCTTCTGACCTTTTCACTTTTCAGCTAACAGAAATTATTTTATTTTTATTTTTATTTTTATTTTTATCACTCGGCCAATACCAAATAGCAAATCAAATAGCATCAACGAGAAGCTCTTGACTGGGCTAATAATAGTGTTGGGATGGGACTACTCATCCATCCAAAAATAGTAGTGGGATTACGCGGGGGGGGGGGGGGGGGGGGGGGGGGGGGGGAGAGAGAGATTTCGAATCATCAGATACATAAAAATTGATGATTAGAACTGAACTACATCGGAACAATAGGAAATTTTCTATTCCGAGCCAAAATCTAATAAAAAACAGTCTTTGTACAAAACTGTCCGTCCAATCAGTAGGTGTGATCTGTACAAAGAAAACTCACCACCCCCAGAATCACAGCATCGATAGCAAAAGCATCCCTACTTAAGCATTCCCTCCAGGAAAAATCCACTGTGCCTCGAGAGCCTGCCAGTGCCAGCTTAGTTAGCCCACGCCACTGCCGATACTCAGAAAAACAAGAGGCGGCTCTCTCTCTGACTCACCTAAGCATTTTGTCTCAAGTTCCCCGATTACCCCCTTCTTCCACCAGCAGGGAGGGAGAGACGGGATCCGTCGTAGCCGTCAATCATTCAGTTCCCACGGCAACAAGTGCCAATTTGCCACGACCCAAGTTACGCGATCAGTCATCCATGGAAGTCCAAGGAATGCCTGGTGACTTTGTCCAAATTACGTTGCCCCTGAGGAAGCAGTGGCCCCACCGCCGTCCCTCAGCCCTTGTAGGCACAGATGAAGAGTTCTCTGCACATTGTCAGCAACTCCTCTCAGCCTGCCCTGAGTGATATCTCCTCCAGAAGAGAACCCCTCGACAGTTCGAGCCACCCGCTGCTTGCACTTCTGCCACTCCTCGTTGCTTGGCCAGCAGGCTCGTCCCCCGTGGGACCCTTCCATCCTGAGGAAGGACACACTGGCATTTTCCATGAAGGAATATCTGAGCCTCACTGAGACACAGTAGGGCAACCAAGCAGCCCCACCAGCGGCATTGATGTGCGGTATGTGGGCGGGATCAAGCACCACAGTCAGGGCAAAGTCAACAGAGCTGCGTGGCCGATCATAGTGGATATTGCTCTTGGAAAGAGAAGGATTCTCTGCATTATCAGTAAGACCAGCATGGTTCTCAAGGCATAGCTCGATTCGGGGCTTTTGGGCAGGAGCTATTTCTCCGCCTTGGGCCTGGACTAGGCCCTTCTTCCATGCTATTAGTTTCAAGAACTCCCTCAGGACAGAGATTGGGAGGGTGAGGAGAGTGATGAATGATGCGACCCGAGACGCATCATACGGCTCCGATGCAACACGCCGACTGAAGTAGTCGCAGATCTCACCGATCTCAGCTTGTGTGAGCTCATCTTGAGCAGCAGAGGAGTTCTGCTGCTGCTGTTGTTGCTGCTGCTGCTGCTGGTGAAAGCGTTTCACGCTGAGAACTTGGAGGAGGAGTTGGACTCTGTGGACACTCACAGCAAACACGTAGCCCCTGTAGAAGAATCCCAACATTGAATCTCAGGACAAAGTGTGTAATTAATCAGCCTTACTAATAACCACTCATGCAATACGTCGTTAAACCATCTCCAATATGAAAAACTAAAATAAGCAACTCAATGTGATCGTACATCAAATATTGGTGTAGGCGGACACACACAAAGAATAGTCTTCAAAATGGATTGAACCAAATATTTGGAGACCCTGGTAGGTCCCGTCTTCAGGAAAACAAGATACACAATATGCCCTGGTTGAACCCCAAGGATGTATATCGCCTGGTTCAATTTGTGGTTTCCGGTTTGAAAAACTCTACAATTGGCAGCTCATAAGCATGAATATTGAAGATCATACATACCCAACGAAGAAACGCAAGGCAGGTTGCTCCTGGTCCAAATTCAGGAGAGCACCTTCATTATCCTTCAGAATCGACCCGAGAATCTCTTTCAGAAGATCGGGTAGTTGAGCAAACAGCCATAGAACTCCGAGGTACTTCAGAATTCCACGTAGGACCTTTTTGAGAGCGACGAGAGGGACCCATCCACCCCCATAGCCCCCATCATCTCCAAGACCAATAATGGCAGTGTTCAACTCCCCCCTCACATGTGGTGGGACCCCTGCGCCTGGGGATCTGCGGATCGGCAATGCAGGGCCCACTGCGCCTAAATTCGGAGATCCTGGATGAGCAGGCCCCACGCGATTCAAGGAAGAAACTTGGGGTCCTGACCGGGAAATTGCAGCAGCAGCAGCACTGAGATTGACTCTATTCCCATTGGCCATAGAAAGCTGTTGACCTGAACCCATGTTTGGAGCATTTGAATTAGCTGGTACCACATTCTGTGGACCACCAGTGAAACTGGGTTCTATACCATTCAATTCTTGGGCAACATGCTCCATGATGAAGGGTCTAAACTGAGGACAAGGCAGAGAGCCCCCTACAGATGGCCCACCCTTAGGCGGGGTCGCTGGCTGCAACCAAACCTGATCTCCTGCAAAGCACCGCATATCTACTGCAAAGTTCTTACGGTACACAATCCTTATCCAGTAAGGACCCCGAAGCACGACAGAGACATCAATCGGCAGCAGTGAGCTAGGGACAATGCCAGGTCCGCCGCGTCCTGCTGCAGCCAACATTGCGGCCCCTTGAAGGTTTTGAATTCCCGGAGGAGGAGCCGTACCAGAAGATAACATGGGATTCCCTGCCGGAGTGGCAGTGGATTGATTAATGTTTGAGCTCACATTACTTGATAGAAGGCCCTGTTTTGACATTGAAGAGAGAGCTGCTGCAACCCCAGGGCCTGCTGTGACAGGAGTAGCTCGTGCAGGTCGAGTGGCAGCTGCAAGAGAATGCAAAGGCCCTGCAGTAAGGCGAATGCAGTCCAAGAGAGATACAACTTCTCCTCCATTTATGAAGTCTTCCAGAAACTGTACAATATATGGTAGAAGTGAAGTCATAACACTGATAGAAATAAAGACAAATTTACAGAACCAGAATGTCATCACTAAGTGATAGAGCTGACAATTCATCCATAAACAACAATTGTGCCTTCATGTAAAGAAACGATTGAATCCAAAGCAACCTAATGGAAGTCCAAGGATTCACAAATGATCAACACATGCTACTGCAGTTGATTACTGCTCAATAGGTTGCACTGAAGATATTGCATTCTAAACCTGCCTACTCAAAAGAAATGACATGTATGAATGGCTGTAGGAGGTATGTCAGAGATTAAAAGAATAGGTAAAACACTATACTAGACTGGCGCATAATATAACTCTAGACATACGCCTTGCAAGAGAAAAATAAGGATATAGTTATGACAAAAGTTTTACATGATGTAATTCAAATATACTATTCTCTACAGTAATTCATCTCAGCATAATATGATTGAGATCAAAGAGCCTACCTTTGTATGAGGCCAAAGTTGGTCGGGAGAAACATGCATAGTACAGCCCTCTTTACCTGATTCCCACTCAACAACAAAACGAGCGAGAACACCAGAACCAGAACCAGAACCGAAACTAAACCATAAACTCATCAGTCCAACTGCCTCAATCCTGAAAACCCTCCTCATCTGCTCCGAGAACTTATCACTTGTCTCAACACCTTTACTTCCAACTGGTGATTTACTATCAGCATTTGTGCTATCTTCCTGTTTGTCATCTGCTTTCACGCCAAGCAACTTTCGCATTCCAAGGGCAAACATTCTAGCATTAGAGAGCCTTTGAATATCAGCAACCAATTTCTTTACACTATCAGCTTCAACAGACTGATAACTCAGAACAACTCCTTCAGCATCATAGCGGATATGAGAGTCCACATCAGATGTATTAGCAATACGAACACCTGAACCCCATGGAGTGCTCCCGCTACCCTTTTGAAGTTCCCACAAATCTCTGAAGTGTTGGTCATTTATCTTGACATCCCAGTACATGGTTCCAGGTCTTCCGAGCCTGAGGCAGATGTATTGCCACGAATCACCTCTAGTAAAAGGCAGTCTAAACCATACATTAGAGGAAGCATTCCTCAGGCCCACTTCTTCGACATAAGGAATGTCCAGTGCTTCCATTTGGCTCGTTAGTCTCGCATGTTTTATACTAAGTGAACAGTGCCTGACCACGTGGAGGAGAGCCGAGACATATATGCTCGATGGGACATTCCCTTTGTTAGCTTCTGATAAAAGATAACCATAACTGAACCCAGAAGTTCTCACTGCTTCTGTTGAAACAAGCAAATGTGATGAAGACTGTTGGGTCCAAGTGCATGATATATCTGAGATCCTTCTTCTCTTATGAAACCCCGTATTAGCTTCTAGAACTTGCAGAGAGGGAATTAGACCCAACATATCAGTAACTGTGCGCTTCCTTGAAATCCTATTGCCTTTCAGAACAATTTCTTGACTTGCACAAAGTGGAATGGCCGAATCTGCTGCAGGTGCTGACATTTTGCATTTCTAAGGTCAGAACAGTCATGCGAAAAATCTGTCACATAAATGCAAGGAAAAAAAAAACCTAATTCAGATGTTATTGTAAAGAATCTTACATACGGGAGTAGTAACCCATGGACTTGACGACAGGGCTTTAACAGAACCAGGGGCAGATCCATTAGGTGCAGTTCTTGGTCCACTAAGCTTCCCACTAGGAGCAGGAGATCGAGTGCCTGTTGTTCTAGGAGGAGACAACATCCGATATGATCTATTCCCTGATAATGTATCTTTTGAAGAATCGGTCAGAAATCTCAACTGGTCCTCATCCATAGATGGATAAGGACCGACTTCAGCAGAATGGGGGGATCTAAGAGAAGCCAGGTCCTGTTCAGATTTTGAAGTAGATATTCTCTTCGCAGATGCGGGCCTTCCAGAGCCCGCAGAAAGGGAAGTCACAGACCGAACCGAGCCACTCATATTGCTCGGTGGATACAATCTGCCCCCACCTGAGACCTTGTTCACTTGAGATACCTGCATACCTCCCTCCCACTTAGGGGAAGGGGATCCAGTCTTCATGCTCTGAAAATTTGGTGGGTTTGAACCATATTGAGAAGCAGATGCATTGTAAGATGATGAGAAGTTTTGAACAGAGAATGGAGGCAGAGATGTCCCTTTCTCGAGGTCAAACACTTCATCAACAACGGAAGAGAAACTGGATGTGGTGCCAACTGTAGCTAGCCCTGAACCTTCAAGGCTTACATCAGAAAGAAGACCATGTTCTGTGCTCTGATTAAGACCTCCAGCATTTGGCAAAAAACTCTGTAGCTTTCCTGAATCCAGAAGGCCAAAATTGAGTTCATCTTCCGGCAACTGCATCTCGTCCATATCAATTTTCTTAATGCAGGTAACATGATTGTCCCCGGAAGGTGCTTTTCCAGATAAATTACTCCGAGTCTCTAGCAGTTTAAACTGGGGCTTAAATTCTTTGTCAAGTTGCATTAGAAGAAAATATGAAGTTCCGCAATCAGGAAACCCCAGCAGCAACATAGTCGAGTCAGTGGCAACGTTCTTGGGAATTTTCACTGCAGCAGAATTATCTTCATATACCTGCAAGGATGACAATACCCAGCTTTATTTAAACATAACACATATAAAACTGTTCTCTGCCTATTGACCAAATATATATCAATTCTAGTGAAAGAACAAATTACTCTACCTTGAGGCCCAAAAATCTGCCCGTTGATGAGAATAGATTCAATATACTGTTGGTCCTCAATCTTATAAAAACTTCTGCTGCAGTCATACTTCCTTGATTTAAAGCTTCTTCACACTCCGACAGTGAAGAAGGCGGAAGAATATTTTGAGAAGATTGGAGAAGAAAACGACCATTTCTGCAGTCAAACGATAGCAGTGAAAACATAGCCAACATAAGACCATCGCGTGGAATAAACCAACAAGAACAGGGACAAAAGAAAATAAAGTGCATTAGAGTTTCCATTAAGTGCATGAAATTGGGTTATCCATCAATCAGACGCCATCAAGTCAAAAACTCTTAGTGCCTGTTAATTTATGTAGGAATATAAACGAAACTACATAAAAACATTTGACTCACAAGAAAGGTAGGAAACTAGGACAATGAGAATTTAGATGCTGGTGATTGTTCTACAGATCCACATACAATATAGCCGCTAGCTTCTAAGAGATTCCAGGTAAAGGGCACGATAACGTAGATTTTAAGGTCGTCTGAATTTTACTCTTAAGGCTCTTCTTTTTGGGAAAAATGAAACTTCAGGTATTCATTTTCCTGACTTTCCACTACTTGTTCACAAAGAACGTCAACAGCTATAATTTTCAGAAAACAACCAAGTAAAATCTCGGTGAAACATTTTCTGGAGTTGAGACAATCCTCAACTGATCAACAAACAGCCGACCAATGCCAGTGACTGCGAACAGTGGCATCTGGAAGATGTGAAATCATGGTTCAAGGTCACAGGGAGACCATATAGGCCACCTGAGACCTTGGGCTGGGAGTGGTGGCCAACCGTGAGGGCCCCAGTGCCTTGTCTATATTAAATTGCATCGCTTCATCTCCTATGTTTGGCTGTAAAGCTTCACCCCAGTAAACCAACTGAGCCTAAATTGCTAAAGATAAAATTTTGGCACTCAAACCTCATATAGGTTGCTTGAGAATTATTAATCCTTTTCCTATAATTATTAATGCTTTTCCTAATAAACTCAACATATTTACTTCTTTACCAACCACAAAAAACTTATTAACTGACTCTAGCTTTTCTTATATGCTTTTCTCTACAACATTTCTTTTTCGTTTTACTACACCAAATAATGCATTTCCTAGTATATCGATCAATTAAAGCAGGAGAGAAGGGGCAGTAGAGGGAGAACCAAGGCCTTTAGTTATAACACATTAATAGAGGTAAACATGAATGGGAAAAGTGCGACCTTATGTTGATCCCAAGAGCAAAAAATGATGAACCATATGCACGCACACATAACACCTCTTGTCCCTCATATTCCATTGCGCTGACCTTGCCATCTTTCTGCAACGAATGTTCATCAAGCAAAAGAAGTATCATTCCAAAGTGAATAGAGTGACTTCAGATGCACAATCAGAAAAATGTAGAAAATGGTACTACACGATAAGCACCATCATTTCCTAGAGGTTAGAGGACTATACTGGATATACAGCTTTATGTTGTCTCTCTCTCTCTCTCTCTCTCTCTCTCTGTTTTTTTTTTTTTTGGGGGGGGGGGCATTTTCTGAAAGTTTCGTGCGTTTCCCGAAATCATCCATGAAAACGACCCCCGCGACACTCTACAAGCAATATCAGTGAGAACCTGATATTCACCAATCACCACTTGCAAAAAAAAATAAAAAGGAAACAAGATCAATCCGAGAAATGGACTATGCATAGGGTAAGTCACCATAAGTTTAAAGATATAGCCAGCATCTACAGGACAATAGCTCGATTTCAACTAATTGCCATAATGAGCAATAGCCAAACTAAAGTAAACATGCCAAAGCCTGGCATCAATTAACTGCAGAAGTCATCCAGGAACAATAACGAATTGCGGCCATCCATCCTATAAAATTGGTGTCCACTAGTCTCAATCATCATGTTTAACTGCACAAACTCAGGAAAAAAAGTCAAAATGATATCATAAGCAAACTAACCTTCTTATAGTTGACATCAAGCTCGCCCACAAGAGGCTGCAGTTTAACATCACCCACAGATCGACAGATCTGACTATTTTTGCTCAGCTCCTTCTGAATTTCAAGAAGGCGAGTATACCTATTACAAAATATGGCTCTGAGCAGCAATTTCTCCACATCAATGCAACTCTGATCAAGAGAAAACTCTGCTTCTTTTCCAGTTAATGGATCCAATACGAAAGTGCTGTGGAGACATTTTATCTGCAGATCTGGCCCTGGTTCGATTTTGATAGAAGGGCATGATGCAGGGTCCGATGCACCAGAGCCCTTGCCAAAGTCTAACCAATACATAATTTTTAAACCTGGAGTTCGCAAACTAGCTGAATCGACTTCTCCGTCTTGATTTAGTTGTGAACTTGAACTTCCTGCAAGGCTTGAGTTGCCATCCATGACAAATTCAAAACGAATGGCATCTTTCCATCTGCCTCGTCGAAGCCCTTGCACCTGCCTTGTAACAGTGTCCATGGTCAGGGCTACACAGAGCTCATTCAGAACTGAGTACAATGTAGCAAATGGATTTTCTGCAGCGGCCATTCGTCTTTCCAAATCATCTCCAAGAACATGGCGACGTGATTCCTCCAACTTTATGGGTCCACTTTTCTCACCAACGAGCAGCTCCAGATGCAATATCCTCCACAAAGATAGGTGTCCACGATAACCAAGAGTAACCAAAACCTTGAATTCTCCATCCACACGAAGTAACACTGCACCATCAGATACTTTGACTCCAGAAAATTCCTTCGGAATTGAAATTTCAAGTAACTTTGATCGAACAAGAGTGTCCAACTTCTTTAAGACTGGTTTCTGCTCATTATGATTCAGAACACCTTGAGCACCTACGTCCTCGATACATTTAGGCAGCCGCCGGTAATTTCCTGTAAGAAGGACCTGAATAGCCGATGGAACGTCATAAGCAGGAGCACGTGCTTGCTGAAGACCTTCATGCATGAAAAACAAGGAATCTGCGGCTTGAGTAAAACATGTAGCATGACTTGATAGGGTTGATGTAAGCTGCTGGCAATACTGTATAAGTGGAACCTGCAATATACAAGAATAAGGCTAAAGTGTGAGATTGAATGTAATAAATCCAACATGAAATCCCCAACCTGACATAAAAAAAAATGTATTACACTCAAATGATAGCAGGATCTTGAGAATCGCAAGGTACTCACACATGGAACTATGCAAATGATCTCATGATATTACCTATAAGCAAAATCTTGACCGCAAACTTTCTTTATGCAAAAATAAGAAGAACATGTACAGAATATTCCCCCATTTTAATGAAAGTCGCATCAATGTCCCCAGATAGATCCTACCTTCTTTTGCAGCAATAATTATACGCTAATCCCCTTTACATGGTTCCTAACAAACTCTACAATGATCAGTATGCAAAAGAAGTCAATGACGCAAGAAAATCAATATAAGCCATGCTCAGTTCTATTTCTAAAGAAAGAGGCAACTCTATGATTCTTCTACATACTCAACCTATCATATATTACATGTTCCTCAAACCTCTTGAGGTGTTGGTCCATGAAACAGTTAAATTGGTGGAGGATAAAGTACAATGCACATTGCTTGGATGACCAAGAGGACACGAGACAGCTACGTCAATAACTTACAAAAATGTAGTAAACCATAACTGAGCTGCTGAAAGCAAAAAAAAATGACCTATATGAAAGGGCAATAAGGAACCCAAAAGAAAACCGAGATGGTCTACAATTCAAATTGCATATACTGATTACAAACTACAGATATCACCCTAATCATATGAAAAAATATAAGTGGTGACTGCAAACTCGAGTAATCGGAGCACAAGGGGAATTGGTGGATTTTCAAGTTCCTTAAGGTAACAACCTTAATCCATCAGCAATCGAAACCAAGTCAGACCTCTGCTCACTCAGCAGCGAACACCCATGACCTAAGTTCTAAAAAACGAGATTTCCTTCTACCAAATAATGTCACCGGACCACCAAAATAAACATCGATACCACTAATTACATATCCGTGGGTACAGAGGAAGGTTTTATAATATAAGCTGATGGTGCCACAAACTTCAGTCAATAGCTAAGGCAGATCTTTTATTCATGGAACTCGACAATATAAGTCTAATCGCAGAACTCTCAGCTACTAATATCTTAAAGTTAGTCTACTTAGAAGAAAGACCTTCAATCCAAAATCTTGCCAGGCTCCAAAGGCCAGCCCACCCTAAACCCTCCCATTGGACTTACATTTCCAACTTCTTGATGCCCATTTGACAGTCCTCGCTCCCAAATAAAGAACTCCCCAGAACTTGCACATTACAGGCCAACTCAGCTAACACAGCCACACATTCAGTGCGAGAAGATACATCAGATTGGAGCAGACGGGTCGAACTAACCTGCTGGCACCACTTGGCTAGGACGTTGAGCTTAAGCATCCGCTGCTGCGTCCTGGAAAGGTATTTGAGAAGGTTGATCTTCTTCTCGGTGTCAGATTGATCGGTGGACTTGGATTTCTCGACGAGCTCCTTGAGCGACAAAAACGACTCCTCCGCCGCTCGGCCCACCAGAGTGGAGAAGTCCACTGTCTGTTGCCCTAGCTCGGCCGCCATTTCCTCCGGTCCGTAAACGGGTGAATTGACTGACTGACTGGTCTCGAGAGATCTATGCAGCAGCGCCCATGGGGATTAGGGTTTGAACTGAAGCAGAGCGGAACTGGCTTGGCTTCCCTCCCAAACTGCTTTAGAGAGAGAGAGGGAGGGAGGAAGCGAGAGAGGGGCTGGCTTGTTCCTTCCTCTTCTTCCTCAGCTCGCTCTCATCATCTCGTCTAATGGTAAGGTAATGGATGGATGTGTGCCCGGTTGATTCCTCCTCCGTCTTCTTCTTCTTCGGGTTTCCTTTCATATTATGTCCGTCAACAGATTTTAATAATATTTTTCTTGGGAGTTTTTGACCGGCGGCCGGAGCTGGGCTGGCCTTCCTTTTGGTTTACGTCACCACAGGCACAGTCAAACGTGTGCATGCCATTGGGCCGATGAACGGCCCCTTTACCTGGGCCGGTCGACAGGCCCGGCATCATTGGGTTGGATTGAAGCTGACCATGTAAATGGGAAGTCCATGTACTAAAAGGAGAGTTAAGAGCAGTTTGCCCCCTCACCTTAGGAACGTGGGAAAGTTTTACCCCTAACCTTTCAAAGTTGCAAGTTACCCCCCGACTTCCGAGGAAATTAGGCGCTTTGCCCTCTCGGTCAATATTCCGATCAAATTTCGGCAAAATCATTTAATAATAATAATAATAATTCAAAAAAAAAAAAGAAGAAATCGAGAGTGAGGGTAGAGGAGGCCCTGCCGGCCACGCCACCCCACCATCGACGTCTCCGGCAGCCACAAAGCCCCCCGGCGACTCCAATTGAAGGGTGGGGTGGCCGGCGGGCATAGAAACACCCGGCGACGTCGATCGGGGGGTGGGGTCGCCGGTGGGGCCTTTCCCCACCCCCGATTTTGAAAATCCTGATTGGGATTCTCGAAATCGAGCAAGGGGAAACGCCCCACCGGCCAGCCCACCCCCCGATCGACGTTGCGGGGGAGTTATGTGCCCGCCGGTGACTTCGATCGGGGGGTGTGCGGGCCAGTAGGGCCTCCTCCATCCCCACCCCGATTTCTTATTTTCTTTTTCTTTATTATTATTATTAAATGATTTGGGTAGAACATTGATCAAGATGGCAAAATGCCTATTTTCCTTGAAGATCGGGGGGTAACTTGCAACTTTTGAAAGGTCATGGGGCAAAGCTTTCCTATGTCTAAAGGTGAGGGGGCAAACTGCGAAAAAAGAATTATATATACATACAAGAGAAAAAAGACTACGAATTTGGTCCATGACGATGGCGCCATCATCAACCTTTTATTGCCATCAAGTGCGCTCTTAACATTGTACTTATGTCGCTCGATTAGGTTTCGCTCGTCTTGCTCAGTTTGACACTGTAAAGTCGCAGAAACAATCGATTCGGATTAAGAGCTCGAGAGAAGAGTAGGCTCACACATCAAGGCTTCGGGCCGCCACCCTCGTACTACGGTTCATCGGATCATGGTGGTCAATTCTTGACAGGGGCCGAAACCGCGAAACATTCAGTTCACTTATCCCTGGTGACGCAAACCGACTCGATCGATTCAACTCTCAAACCATTCGCTCTCCGACTGGAATCGTTACATGAATAAATATACAAGTAAATGCCTCGCAATGTACTCTCAATAATATATACAGATACAATAATCTGATTCTAATCGGTTCGCGTACGGCCAATATTCCGCTCACGCTTACCGTAAGTGTGAAAAATCGAAATTGAAATTAATGTAACTCGAGCTTGTGAGAGTCGGGGGTCGGTTCCGATTGAACTAGCAAGTCCCAATATGACTGAATAGTCCTTGAAATAGCCACAAGATCGTTCAAGTTCCCGTGTGATTGTCTAACCTTGTTTCATGCGTCCCGACCCAAGTCATCTTCCGCTTGGATGCTATTCGGGTTGAAACGGTGACTCAAGACCAGACCCCATACCGCGCTCGGATCGCACGCACTCGGTGTGTAGGGACGTTGGATGTCATTATCGATGGCTGGGACATTGGACCCCATGTTGATGGTGCCCTAAGGGTTCGGGCCCAAACCGCAAGAAAACAGACACGAACAGATAAAAAACAGATAAAAACGGATAAAACAGTCGAGGTGTGAATTAGGGTTTCTTAACAAACATGTTTCTATCCTAAATAGACAAAAAGAGATTGGTCACATGTGGTGAAAATCGGTCATGGACCGCCCTAAAAGGTATGTAGCATTCGGCTTTACTTAGAAATGACTCGACGGACATGATATCTGTCGTCAAGTCACGAGTGTATAAGTTCATTTTAAGTTTATTTGTTTTATGATACTGACGGATTAACAAATTATAATCGGAATGTGTTTTGTCAGAGTCCTAAAACCTAGGGTTTATCATCATAATCATCATCATCATCTCATCTCAGCTAATGGATCGATCTTCACAAAATTTATATTACTTACTAAGATAAATAAAATTATCAAGTCTTGTTTCGAAGAACATATATCCAGCGGTCAATGCAGCAGAACTAACTAGCTTTTTGTCTCACGTCACCAATTATTAATATGGTCCATTGTACATATACATGTGCAGTTTTACAAGAAGTTATCCTCAAGATTTGTCGTTGGGGAAATCTAAAATGAAATGCCATAGATGGAAGAAGAAAGCAGCTAGCTCGATCGGTTAGTATTACATCGCATCCATCCGTGTTTATATAAAATTTTAAGATAGGGATAGAATAGAGACCTTACAATTTTACAATTTTTCATTAATTTTATTTTATTTGGTATGTGTTTTCAGTTGTAATGTGTATTTAAAATCTTTCGCAAGTTTTGACATTCTTAACCCCGACCATAGGAAAAAGTCACACGCTGATGTATCTTACTTTTCGGTAATAAGGAAGATATACAGACATAGTATAAAAATAAGAAATAAAGAGGAATAAATGGAACATAAGTTCCACTACTGAAAATCGAATATAGTTGTAGGACCTATTTGTTCAAGGCAACGAAAACTCCATCCTACGTATCTTTATATATAGGTTCGTGTGTGTATATTCGTAACCTTAAATGAGTGTATCGTGACATGCGTTTTCTTTCATAGTAAAGCTATTTATGGCCAAGTTGGTTAATCAGGGACTTAAGGTTCGATTACAGAGGACAAATATGGAGAGGGAGAGGGAGAGGTGGCCTATCGCTGAGCACTAAGGATGAAAATAGAAAGCTGAAAATCGAGACACGACCCGATCTAAAAACGAATGCCTAATTTCAATTTCGGACTGTTTCATACCTTAATTCAATTTCCGGGTTTTTAGAGAAATTCAATAGGGACCGGACCCTATCCAAATTTATATTTCAAAATATTTTTAAGATTTTTATATATTAAAATTTATTATACGTGACTTTACAAATGTCATATGGGGTGATTTCATTTAATAACCACCACCCTAGGAAACATTGTTGGAGACTTGTCTTTCTCCTCCGATTTTTTTTTAAATTTTTTGAAGCTTTTTTATTTGTAAAAGTTCTATAAAAATATTTTATGTAATGTGGTTGCTTTTATTCAGTAAAGTTAAATCTATGGTTATTCTTCTCATTTTTATGGTGTAAACCCTAATATTTGAAAGCTTAATTGGGCCCCGATCAATCCAGTCAAGTCGAATCGGCCCATTAAAGGGTAAAACTCTCTCAATATGAATTTTCTACATTCATAAGAACTCGAACCCGAGACATTGTTTAACCAAAACAAACGTCAAACCCCTTAAACCAATTTACGTTGGTTAATTGCCTATTCTTTCTACAAAAGCATTTTTGTATTATTTTTCAAACTTTTAAGGGAGGTTAGTGTACTTTTCCCAAACATAGTGATAGAAACTTTATTCAATAACAAGCTAATTACACCCCAGGTGTGTGACAGCAGTATATATACGTTGATACATGGACATGCTATTTTATATTTCTTCCTTCGTATTTTTTTTTTCATATCATCGATATTTGAGGAAGTTCCCTTAGAGGACTGAACTAAACTTGATGAATTGAAACTACTATTTTTCAAATCTAGCCTGGTGGTCAAACGTGCACCCCACCAATTCATGGTTCACCTGGTTCGACTGTTTCAACAACCAGTTTGACTACTTCTTATATTTTCATTTTTTTATTTTAATTAAATTTCAATTATTGAAATGAATATTATTAGCTACAAATAAGAATTGGTATATCAACCTAATTGATAATATTATTTCACGACCTTCGTGAATTTTTAAGTACGATAGTAGATGTAAAACATTATATGAAACATTTACAATATAATATTTTATTAAATAGACTTAAAAAATAATTTTTAGATTTTAAGTTTTTAAAAGAAAAATAAAATCTAATAACCACCATTTGCTAGAGGACACCTATAGCTACTCCTCTTAGATCACAAAATGTTACAGCCCGTTTGATTTTAGGGTTGATTTTTAGAATTCGAACTCTAACTTTATCTCTACTCACTACACAACAAAAGTCAATAATATAATTATTACTTTTTCCCTTTTCTTCAATTTTTTTAACTATTCAATTCAATTTTTAATACTAAATTCTCTCAATTATTCATTACTTTTTCGCACATTTTCTCATAATTCAACAACACAATCATTACAATCCAATTAAAATCAAAACTCAACTCTACTTAACTCTAAAATCAAACACACTGAGAATCCCATTGAAACAAAAGTCTATATAATGAGATTTTTTGGTTCATGACGTTATCAAGACATGGTCTTATATTTTTTTTCATAAAAATTCTTTGGAATACTAAATTAGTTATTCTTTATTTGATCTACAAGTTATTTAGCTTGCAGTTGGTTTTCGAGTTTGATAAGTGATCAAACTCAACTTGATTTTATGCAATGATTGTAAGTGTTGACTCATATATTGATGTGTAAGAACATATATATATATGTACATATGATGTGAAAGTAGATGATAAATTTATTATTAAAAATTTGATTTTCAAAATGTTAGGAAAAAGTATGATTGATAAAATATTATTAAATGAAAGTTTAAAATGGTTAGGAAAAAATACGAATGAGAAAGTATTATTAAATAGAAGAAAATGACAAAATAACTATTATTATATTGTTGAATTTGAGAAATAATAAATTTGAGTTGGATAGAGTTGGATTATTATCCAAAAACCAAATAAAGTCTTACATACTTGCCTATCCTATCTAATAAAGGAGATTTTTTATTACTATCACGCCTAAGAAAAGGTTGTTTTCTTTCATATTTTTTTCTATGTTCTCATATTTTCTTTAAGAAAATCTGCAGGTGGTTTGGCAAATCAAGAAATGGTGAGCTTTTTGATTGCATTTTTTTTTTCAAATTGAACAAAAGTAAAAGGCAAATTTTGTGTGCATTATTGATCGCTCATACAAGTTTAGTTTTGTTTTCATTAAAAACTTTGTTGTCAATTATAAACATTATCTTGGATGACCTCAATTAAAATAGTACTCCATCTCTTCAAATATCTTCTGAAATTATCAAATATTTTGCTATAAATATATAAATTTATCTGATAAACAAAGGTTGTACAACGCCTTATAATTATGAGGCACATTCCGTGCTTTCTCAAAATTTATTTCTTCATATGTTGCAACCTCATCAATACTTCGGCACATAGACAGCTGATATCAAGATATTCAAATAATTTTTTCATTGATTGTAATACGATTTCAACAAAAATAATCTGATCTTGCCCATGCATTGATCTTTCTATCTTATTGACAATATTCCATCTTAATGCTAACTTAGAATGCTATTCTGCCTTTCTCGAAAGATTATTGGAGTGTTATAAACCAATTTGATTTTCTTAGAATAGTAAGAGGTGAGATAACGACTGTAGGACTAGTGCCGCGCCAAAGCATTTGTGAAATTTATCGAACTAGATCCAAGAGAAATGCATCATAATTTATTTGTCGTCAATATTTTGAAATATGCTTCATTCATTTATTTACGTTTGACAAAATATAATTAATCTATATCATTACTAGAATACTGGTTTGTGGACCATTTTAATGAACAACCATGTGCAACGCACGTGCGTTTCTACTAGTATATATAAAAAAGTGTAATTTACCATTTCAAACTCGATATATCATATATTCTCTTTACGTTCTTTGTTTTTCGATTTCTGTCATCTATGCACAAAGGTAACTTGCATATAAGCTGCACTGATCCATTCCAGGGATCAATGGAATGACACGCAGATAATAATTTATTTAAACACGCAACCGTGAATGTTATACGAAGCCTAAGTGCATTTGCCGTGTTCAACCATTAATAGAAGACAAGTAAGCATTATTATTACGTTACACAAGACATAGAAGGAAATTAATGGTAGAATGCGTTTGGTCCCCCGTTTGTTATCATCTTGAGTGGCTCTTATTTGTGTTCATGCTTTTCACACCGCTCCTCTTTGCTTTTCTTTACCTTTCAAATGATTATTTTTGTACATACCAAAAACATGAGGTGACTATTCGTAATGCATATATAAAAATAGTCAAAAAATAATTTATTACAATGAAAAAAGTATTCCATAAAAAACTTTAACGAAAAAAATTATTATTATCCTCATACATAAGGAAATAAGAAGAAGGTGTAACTATTCAGCGAAAAGAAGAAGAAGGTGTAATTACGTAAATCATTTTGTTAAGCAATAGCATTGGAATTTTTATACCCCGCTTATGTATGCTTTAGTTTTCTATTTGGGCTTCTGTCCCTCTATCTACCAAAATTTAAAAAGAACAAAAAAATTCCACCCAATTTGCTCACAGTCTACCGGCTGCACCGAGTAATATACTCCTTTGGTCCTTCCAGTTCCATCGTCAGACATTGTCAATATTTTCAAAGTGAAATTATTTTTGTTTTTCTATTAGCGGAGTTGACCTGCAAATTTATTAGCAAGTATTTTTAAGGTTAATTTCAATATATGCACTCCATAATTTAACTTCTGTCAATGTTTTGGCTATAATTTCAATTTTAAGATGATGATTTTATTTACATTTTCCAGTTTAATTACATGTTAAGGAGTAATGTACATTACACATGTTCTCCTTTACATCCAAACAATTAACGATATTATGGTTTTGAGTGCATTGAAATGAATTGGCTATTTTTCAAGAATATTTTGAGAAAAGTGAAATTAGAGGAAGTATTTTAAGACCATGATCATATCAAACTATAGGAAGGAAACCGAATCCTTACTTTTTAATACTATTTCCTTAGCAAAAAAATATTAAAATATTGAGTTTTTTATTTATATAAAAAGGTAAATTTATCATTTCGAATTTGAAATATCATATATTTTCCGTACGTTCTTTGTTTCTTTGATTTCTGTCCTCCACTCACAGAGGTAACTTGCATGTAAATTACACTTATCTATTTTAGTGATCAATGACATGACTTGTATACTAAAAATTTATGTAAACACGCAACCGTGAATGTTATACAAAGCCTAACGGGCCGTTTGGACTCGGAGTTAAAGTCACGAAACTTTAATTTTGATTTTAACTGAGGAAGAAGACAAAAGGACTTTATTACCATTGTGGCCCCCCTTCATCTGTCCCCTTGACTTTCAGGGTTCTTGGCAAAAGACGGAGGATCGCCCCCCCCTTTGCAACCGTCTTCTTCCCCTGCGACACAACGCCGGCCCCCCATCCTTCTTCCTCCTCTGCTAAACATCTCAAGGTTAACGAGTCGAATCTGTTCTACCCTGCTTGTCCTCTGCGAGAAAGAGTAGCCGCTACACCTACCTCTGAAGCATCGTGTCGGCAGTGCATCAGTTCCAGTATTACGAACAAAGCCGGTCCCCTACCAGTTCTTTCTCTTCTTAAGAAGTGCCTGAGCTCACTTCCAACTTCCACATCGACATTATAGGTAATTTCTGCGATCTATTTCATGTCCAATTTGAATTGTATCGTTGAATTCCTGGTTAGGGTTTCGAGAATGTCAATGCCGTTACTGAGGGTCGAAGCATTCTTCGATTTTTTTGTTAATTTCCGTTGGATTGTGTTCTGTATTTCATTTGTTTGGTGAATTTGTTGGACCAATTTCATGTCACTTTGTGTTTATTACCGCCGTTGGCTGCTTAACACAGAACACAATCTGATATGTACATTATTTGTTTGATGAAATGTATGTGAGAAAGTGTTTGATCAAAACTTGTTATAACTTACGGATGGTTCAGTTCGTTTGTTTTTTGTTGTACTCCGATTTCACTTCGCTTTTATATGAGCAGTACAGTATGAACGTTTGGTTTCTTGGCAGCTGTGTTTCGCTGATCTGTACTGCATTTGTTCGATGAAATGTATGTGAGAAATTGTTTGATCGAAACTTGTTGTAACTCTCGGATGGTTCAGTTCGTTTGTTTTTTGTTGTACTCCGATTTCACTTCGCGTGTTGTATGAGCAGTACAGTATGACCTGTGTTTCTTGGCAGCTGTGTTTCGCTGATATGTACTCCTTGTGTTCGCTGAATTGGACTGATATTGTGTTTGATCGAAACTTGTCTCTCGGATTGTTCAGTTCGTTTGTTTTTTGTTGTACTCCGATTTCACTTCGCTTGTTGTATGAGCAGTACAGTATGACCTGTGTTTCGCTGATATGTACTCCTTGTGTTCGCTGAATTGGACTGATATTGTGTTTGATCGAAACTTGTCTCTCGGATGGTTCAGTTCATTTGTTTTTTGTTGTACTCCGATTTCACTTCGCTTGTTGTATGAGCAGTACAGTATGACCTGTGTTTCTTGGCAGCTGTGTTTCGCTTATCCTAGACTTAGGTACCGTTATGTATTTGCATTTGCCATACTGCGCTTATCACAACTTTGCTGCTTTACCGTTATGGACTCCCTTCTTGGCAAGCTGCGTGTGAATTTGATCTGTACTGCATTGGACTGATATTTGCGCTGATCAGTTCGTGGTTTCATAATGGTAGTTACGTGCGTGGCTTTGTAAGTTTTTGCTGCAGCATTTAGAAAGAGATGGCCCCCAAGGGTGATGGCATACTTGAGTGGACAGATGCATTGGAGAGTGCATTCATTGACGTGTTGCTCGAGAAGTTCACAAGGACGCATACTACATCTTGGAAAGGAAAGGATTGGGAACAAATGAATAAGGAGTTGGAAGAGCAATTTCCAGGCACCACTCTCGGCAGCAAGAAGTTGCAGCAGAAGCTTCGCAGGCTGCGGACCCAATACACGCAGTTCACTGAGCTTGTTTCGCACACTGGTGTCGGTTGGGATGAGACAACCAACACCGTAAAGGCGAGTGTTGATGTGTGGGACAAATTTATTAAGGTATAGTAATAATAACCTGTGTTTCTTGCTCTTTCCAATTTGTATGTTTTCACTGTAAGTTGTTACTGCGCAACTGTTCATTTTTATTTACATGCAGAAGAACAGTGGGTACAAGAGTTTTCAAGCCAAAGGGTGCAAGCATTACAACTCATTAAATGAGTTGTTCAGATCTAAGACAGCAACATGTGCGTTACGTATTTCGTCTGCAGAACCACCAAAGAGCCCAGCAACTTATGCACTCATGGAAGAGGACTTCCTAGCAGCAGCGACAAGTCGGGGAAAAGAACCAGTCAATCTTGAAGAGGGCTCCGGCGATAGTGATGACCCGGTCCATGAGGTTACCGAAACTGTTGTTACAGCGTCCCGTCGTCAAGTGCGTAGAAGGAGTTCCAACGCTGACTCCCGATTGCAGGAGTGCCTCGACATGTTGAAGTGCAATATGAGCAGGAGGGAGAAGGAGAGAAATTGTACCCCTCCGACATCGAAGAGAAGTAAATCCGTGACGAGCCCCGAGAAACTAGCTGCGGGTTCTATCGAGGAGTCGATGGCTGTACTGAATGATTTGCGTCCACAGCTGTCCATTGAAGAGTACCTCGTGGCCAGTGACTGTCTATCCAAGGATGAGCAGACAAGGCGTATGTTCATGTGCTTTCTCGATGAAGCAAGGCTTCCATGGGTTCGTCGCCTTGTTGCCCCTTGAGCGGGCATGATGCATCCTCTACTCTGTCATAATTTTGTATCGTTTAAATGCTATGACATTAACTAAACACTTCCCTTTTATATTTGTTGTGTGTGCAAGTACGTTGCTTTGATTGTTTGCCTTGGTTATATGTGAATGTTGTGCTATTTGTCTATTTTGTTTGTGCATTGGTCTTGCATTCGTATACAGTGTTTGAAACTTGTTTCGTTTCACCTTATAAATCTAAATTACGTAGTTGATGCCATATTGTTTGTCACTATAGTCTGCTGAGCAAAAGGGAATGCACGATGCCAAGACATGGTAATTCACGGCGAAATGAAACTCAACCAAGTTATGAAGAAGATTACGACAATGAGCTATTGTGGATTTATCTGGCGCTTGAGAATGCAGCGGCCGAACAACATGTCCCGCGCAACATTCCTTGTAGAACCTCAACGCTACAAGGTAGACATTACATAGAGGAAGTTCTTGCCAATGACACAAGGTGTTTCGAGAATTTCAGGATGAACCCTCACGTATTTCATAACTTGTGCGATACGCTAAGGGCAAACTGTGGAATCAGAAATACCTGGAAAGGTACAACCGTCGAGGAAATGGTCGACATGTTCTTAATGTTTGTTGCACATAGTACGCGATTGTCTGTGGTTGTCGAACGCTTTCAGCATTCTAAGGAGACGGTGTCACGGCTCATCAAGGTAATAGTTAGAGGAATTCATTCATTGTCACCAACGTACATAAGACGGAGGAACGTTGACGTGCAGCCTGAAATTCAGAGATGCCGAAAATGGTACCCATTCTTTAAGGTATTTTTCATACATCTGAGATATTAATTTGGCAGTTAAGTTTTCCAATTAATTTGTAATTCGTATTCTTTCCATTATTCTCGTAGAATTGCATTGGAGCAATCGATGGAACACACGTGGCGGCTACTGTTCCTTCATCGGTGAGAGGCGCGTATCGCGATCGAAATAACGAGATTACGCAAAATGTTCTCGCCGCTTGTTCGCATGACATGATGTTCATACATGTCGTGACTGGATGGGAGGGTTCGGCTCATGACTCGAGAATTTTGTCCGATGCCGCTACATTGCAGACATTCCCCGCTCCATATGGTGGTAAGTTCTTACTCATATCGCATGTTTTCTTGTCAATCGCGTATGTATTTCCATAATTACATTTTACAACTCTTATATATTAGATCTATATTTATAATATTGCAGAACAATATTATGTAGTTGATGCTGGATACCCCAATATTCTCGGTTATATGGCTCCTTACAAAGAGCAGAGGTACCACCGCAGTGACTTTAATGATGACACACCACTAACGACGGAGAAAGAGTTATTCAATCAGCGGCACGCATTCGTTCGTAATGTTATCGAGCGGTGTTTTGGGGTGCTGAAGAGCAGATTTGCCATACTGCGGTCAATGTAAAATTACGGCCCGGTTTGCCAAGAACAAATTACTCTTGCATGCTTCGTATTGCATAATTTCATTCGCCTTAATAATTATCACGACAGATTATTCGCAGAGCATGGAAATGCATGGCAATATTACGATGAATTCCGAAATCCTCCTCATCTAATTGGAGATCGGGTTGACGTAAACATGAGAAGCAGGGAAATGGATGCATTACGTAACCGTATCGCAGATGCAATATGGCAAGCGGAAACAAGATGAAGTCGGTAATAAATAAAATGAATGGATGTAGTAGATAATTGTGTATAATGAAATTGTGTGTTTGAATAAGATATGGGGCACACCAGTTCGACTTTTCAAATGTGTGTTTTGTTGTGTAGCGTAGAGTTAAAGTTAAAGTTAAAGTTAAAATCATGGTGATTTTAACCCACTATCCAAACATGGCGTGTTCAACAATTAATAGAAGACGAGTAAGCATTATCATTACATTACACAAGACATAGAAGGAAATTTATGGTAGAACGTGTTTGGTCCCTCGTTTGTTATTATCTTGAGTGGCTCTTATCAGTGTTCATGCTTTTCACACCGCTGCTCTTTGCTCTTCCTTTCCTTTCAAATGGCTTTTTTTTTGTACATACCAAAAACATGAGGCGACTATTCGTAACATACATATATATATATATATAGTTAAAAAAATAATTTACTACAATGAGAAAAAAGTAAAATAACACTATACCCAAAAAAATCTATTGAAAAAAATATTACTACCCCCATATATAAGGAAACAGGAAGAATGCATATCTAGGTAAATGATTATGTTCATTAGAATCTTTATACCCTGCTTCGACCCCTCTATCTACCGAAATTTTTTCTAAAAGAAAAGTGAAGAAAAATTTCACCCAATTTCCGAAAACAAAATAAATGAAGAAATTTTCTGCTAACAAAAAAAAAAAGAAATTGTAAGAAATAAAGAAAATATAGCAATGGAAATTAAAAAAAAGGAGGAATTCTCGAAGTGAAACTGATGAGAGAGTCGGGAGCAAAAATTTAAAATGGAAAACGAAAAAAAACAGAAAACGGAAAATAGAAAACTTTGAAAACCGGTTTCTTTTTTTTTTTCGGTAACTTAACCGGGCGAAAGCCGTACGAGAAATTAAAAGTGAACAGAAACCGTTTTCCTTTTTCTTTTTTCTTTTTTCTTTTCGGTAACTTAACCGAGAAGGAGGGAATTCGGGAAGATGGGGTTTAGGGAGGCGTCGAAGATTTTACGTATGGAAGGTCAAGGTGTGGTTTACAGAGAGAGAGAGAGAGAGAGGGAGGAGGAGGATCTGCAGTTTCGTGTTTCTACGAACGATGAGAGAGAAGCGAGCGAGAGAGAGAGAGAGAGAGGGTATGGGGGGTCAAGCTGTGAAAGTGAAGAGAGAGAAGATAGAGGCAAGCACGAAATGCCCAATCTGTAATAAGCTCATCAAGGAAGCCACCACCATCTCTCTCTGCCTCCACACATGTGAGTCAACTGTTCACGTTCTCACATTCCTTGTCGTCGGTCTTGGTTCCCCCTCTAGCTCAAGCTTCTATTCTGTTGATTAATGTTAGCTCAAGTCCGTTCTGTTTCGATTTTGCTCCCTTCGATCGTTGGGCACGTCGTTTCTTGTTCTTTGCGATCTGGGTCTGCTCTTGATGTGCTGGTCCTGTGCTGGGGTGGCTCTCAAAATTCACCCTTTTGCGGGACCGTGTCTCTCTTGCCGGTTTGTTGATTTTCTCCGATGCAGGCTGCATTGTAATTGGCTGGCTTCTTGATTTGTGCGTGTTTCCTACGTGGGGCTGTGTTTGCTATGCATTTTGTCGTGTGCTCAATTTACGTGGAAGCAAAGAGGTCCATAGCTACCACTCCCTAATGTGACATTTCGATAAAATATTCAATATAATTTACGTAGTAAAAGAAACAGAAATTATGGGGTGATAGTTCCATATAGTCACATGGACTGTTGAGAGTCCACCCTGATACACAACTGCACTAACATTGATGATTGACAATAAAAATTTTCGAACATATTTATAACGGTTTGTAGGAAATGCATATACAAGAAGCTGTCCGATGAGGAGGTAGATTGCTGCCCAGTGTGCAATATCGATCTCGGATGTCTCTCGGTGGAGAAACTAAGGTCGGTTTCTATTTTTTGTTCTTGTGGATGTTTAGAGGAATTCTTGCTAAATAAATTGTTGGATGCTTGATAGAAAGTGCGTGACAACTTCAAGGCCCGACCACAATTTGCCAGACATTAGAGCTAAAATTTTCCCCCTAAAGAGAAGAAAAATAAATGCCCCTGAACTGTTGGCCCCCGGCCCCACCACAGCCGAAGAAGAAGGAGAGGTTGCTCTCCTCTTTGGTGGTAAGCGCTCCCAAGGTCTCGATGCAGACAGGAACAACAGGAAGAAGAACAAATGAACAATATAGATACGTTGTCACATATCTAGCCTGCAAATGGTCTACAATAAATTTCCCACATGCCAAAGACACACATGCATGCATTGCTTGGTCACTTCACTCGTATGTACTTACATGCATGCTGATGGTGCTTCGATATCCCTTATGATATCCTTTATGTACAGCGCATTACAATTGCCGAGGTCATTGAACACGAATGGTTCAAGGAAGGATGTGAGCCTCCAGCCAAAGAAAGCTGCCTTGATGACGGGACAAAAAATGCTGCTTTCATCAACTCATCATCAGGGGTAAGTTTGCGGGGTCTATGTTATGGAATACTGTTATGTTGAAGCTAGCTGCAGTTAGATCGCCCTATATATAATTCACGTTAAGTTATTCATGAGTACAGTACATTTATATGGTAATGAATGACTTGATTTAAATTAAATTCTTTGTATATGTATCACAGTATCAGGCTGGTGATCCGGAAAATAATCTTGTCGACAAGCAGCTGAGGCGAAAAAGAGGACCTGCTAGTACTGCTGGCCCTGTCAGTAGTGTCAATGCATTTGACCTCTTATCAACATCACAGGGTCTCAACCTCAGTTCTCCTTTCGAAAATCAAATGGTAGTCGATCTTCAAGCTTGCACTATTATATTTGTTGTGTGTGTGTGTATATATATATTCAAAGGCTGCTGTCTTCTCTCTCTCTCTCTCTCTCTCTCTCTCCAGACATGTATACATAAATTGGTCTCTCTGATTGTATCCTTTGTGGAGGAAAGGAGCCTGTGGAAAAGGAGATGAGATTTATATTGAACCGCCCAGCCCATGAGATAACCTCAAAGATTGAACACACCGCGAAGGCATTGGGTTTCGATGTTGTGAAGAAAGTAAAAAACAAGGTATTTGCTCCCTATATAAGCTAGCTAGGTATATATATAGGACTCAAATTGTTTTCACAGAATATATGCAGTGTGTGTGTTTTTTTTTTTTTTATCTTGGGCTGGTTGTGTTCTGATTGTTTGATGGATGGACACCGTTGCCGTGTACCTAAACACAAATGAAGTTGCTGAGGTAGAAAAACGGACGACGAAAAAGTCATTTAGCTGTTTTGAGTGAGGTATGTACGTACGTAAGTCAATTTCCCTGTGCATACATTTTTTTTTCTTTTTTGGTGTGTTCTCTTGTTTGACCCAAAAGAATTAATTAATACACAAAATATTCGCTACGCCCTTTAATTAGCGTGTGTGTTTTCGAGTATTTCTAAGATATTTGAGGCGGCCCCTTCACTTCACATGGTTGAGCTTCGAAACATTGGAGGGAATACATTGGAGTTTCATTCGGTACGTTCGTACTTAATAATAGTTAATAGCATCATCATCATCTCACTTCAGCTGATGGATCGATCTTCACAAAATTGATATTACTGACTGAGATAAATAAATTTCAAGTATCTTGTTTCGAAGAACATATATTCAGCGGTCAAGCAGTACGAACTAACTAGCTTGTTGTCTCACGTCACCAATTATTAATATGGTCCAATCTACATATACATAAGTGCAGTTTTACAAGTTATCCTCAAGATTTGTCGTCCACGGGGGAAATCTAAAATAAAAAACCATAGATGGAGGAAGAAAGCAGGTAGCTCGATGGGTTAGTATTACATCGCATCCATCGGTGTTTGCATGAAATTTTAAGATAGGGATAGAATAGACCTTACAATTTTACAATATTTTCATTAATTTTATTTTATTTGGCATATATGTTCAATTGTAATGTGTACTAGCAAGCGCGCTTGCGCTTCGCCGCGGATACAAAAGGTGCCTTATATGATTTGTTAGATATATATATAATATTAAGAAATATTTATTTCTTGGACATACTTAGTTAAGTATATGACTATAATATCTTAAAACAATATATTTTAACGTTTATGGGTCCGCTCTTATGGATAAAGGAAAAAAGATATTACTTGTAAGAAAGGTACAATAGAGAGGAATAAATTTGTGTCCGTCCATGGAAATTTGTTAAAAAAAAGGGTATAGAGAGTATGTGTATAACTCTTTAGAATATGATAAAACATATAGAGATAGAAGTAAAACGAATCATGTCAAATCGTATAGTGATCAATGAAAAAGATGGCAAATCCTGTAACTATAAGGGCGAAAAACGTGACGTTATATTTTCTTGTGGATGTTGTGAAGGTCCACTTCCTTATGTGACATTATTGTTATGCATAGTACTCATAGAAAAAGGGGATAGAACTTGCATATAATTGGAATAAATCTATAATAAAATAAGGCAAAACGTAGTTTGAGAAATAACTGGTTAGATCATATTAATTGAATCATTTGAGTTAATGGGTGAATTGGATTACATTGTTGGATTTAAAAATATTGGATAAAAAGGAAAGTAAAATAATTTTTTAAATAGAATTCGAGGATTTTTTTTTTGAAATTAGTGGTATTACTATATGATAGATTATTCGACACAGAGGCTCAACCAAATTACCTAATACCTTATTCAACTGGATGTAAAATCCTATAGTGATTGAGAAAAACTTGTACTTAATATGGGAAAAAATATGATATTATATTTACTTATGAATACTAGAGGTTTTGCTTTCATAAGTTTGCTTCTAACCATAATGACGGGATCTTTTGACTCGACCCATTAATCATGTTACACCGCTACCTTTCTGCCATGATAAAAAAATAATGGACAAAATAAGGAAATTAAAACAAACAAGAAGAAGACAATTGGAGTGGCAAAATGATCTCTACTCACAACCTAAAATTTGGGAAAAAAATATTGCATGTATATAAAATTTCTCATAATTTTTCAAAATAAAGAAATGGAGGAAAACTTTTTTTTGGAAATGTGGTCTTACTATAACGATCAAATCACTTGGCCTAACGTGTGGAGCATATTACTTAACACCTTATTCGGGTTGAATTTGGAAAAAAAAAATATGGAAAAAGCAGAGATTTCAAAAAGCTTGAAAATTTAAAAATTCAAAATTTACAAAAAGGTACCTTTTAGAAATGAGTGATCTAATTATAATAATCGGATCATTTGTCATGACAAACGGATCGATTGTGTGATATTTTATTCGAGATAAATTTGAAAATATCTTTTATCATGACAAATCAATTGGATTATGTGACATTTTATTGGAATTGGATTTGAAATATAGAAAAAGAAAGAAATTAAAAAATTTTGGAAATATAAATTTTTTTAAAAAAAAAAAGAGGAGAGGGAGTGGAAAAAAATTCCCCACTCGCTGCTAGGGCCCAAAATGGGACCTATAATAAAATCTATAATATATAATATATAATTTGAAATTTTTTAAAAGTTTTGACATTCTTACCTCCAAACATAAGAAAAAATCACAAAGTGATGTACCTTATTTTTTCAATAATAATAGAGGTATATAAGTCTAGTACAATAATATGAATTAAAATAAAATATAAATTTCACTGATGAGAATCGACATGACAACGTCTTGTACTTACACTAAAACCTCATCCTCTATATCTTTATATATAGGCTTGTGTGTATATATATTCCTAACCTTAAATGATTGTATCTGACATGCGATCTCTTTCCTAGAAGAGCTATTTAGTAACTAAGGCATAGTTGGTTAATCAGGCATTTAAAGTAGTCAATTAATCTATATATATAATAATTCAAAGTAATCTCGTCGAGAGCTTCCGATTTATTTGTTGAGGAGCTTCCACATAAGCATTCTCGAAAAATAAGAAGTTAAGGGTTTATCGTCTCTTCACGTTCTCCACTTTTACTTTTCTAATTTTTATTCTTACCTCTTTATTTCTCTAGAAATTAATGAATTTTGAATTTCTCAAAAAGAAAATTCAATATATTCCCAACATGCTCTTGCGTCTCCTGAAAGTACAAACAACGGGCATACTGAATGACTAGTTAAATAGTAACTTGTTAAGTCACCTGTTAATCAGGCTTAACCGGGCCTTCTATCGGTCCATGTCACAACAGGCCCGTTATATGCAACCCACATATGTACTGCAGTTGAAGGTCTACTGTCGGTCAAAAGGTCCGTCAAAACTGGGTTAAAGCCGGGTAGATTAGTCAAAGAACCGGGTGGTTTTGCGCAGGGACAGGCGGGTGCTGCAGATCCTTGATAGATTCGACCACTAGCACCGTCCAAGACAAAATTGACCATTTCTCATCCAAGCCGAGCTTGCAGGGTCTCGACCAAGTCGGTTTTCCACCCGGTCCTTAATTTGCCAAGCTCAACAGTGATCGAGGAAAACGTGCGAGTGTATTGCTGTGCTAGTAGTGCTCTCCCATGAATTACGACTATAGAACGAGAAGTTCTGAAAAACACTCGTATATCGTTTACAGAATTTGATGCATTAAGCCAAATAAAATAATTATCGGGAGTGCTCGGTTACTCCAGTAAGCCGGATATCGGGCCTTAGGGATGAAAATGAGAGATGATTCGAATCAATGGCATTAGACATTGTCATGTAAGCTGACATTTTAACAGATAGATTGCGGGTTTTACGAGTGATTCATATGTTTTTTTTTTTTTTTTTCCCTCAAAGAGACATAGACAGGCTGCTTAAAATATTACTCCAACACACTGTCTTTACACATATTCCACAACGCATTATTTCACATCCTCTTTAGTTAGTTAATACTAAGATAGTAAAGTACTAAATTAATTATGAAAGGATTTGTCGACAACCACAATCAAACTAGCGTGTCTCACGCCACCAATAGATATCTGGGAATTAAGTAAAAATTTTCCACTGAAATTACAAAGAAAGAAATTCAAAATAAAAATAACAATTAAAAATGTATTAATATTTTATAACAAATTGATTGGATGTCATGAGAAGCTTGATAGGCTCATTAAGGAATTGATGCGGAGCAAGTAATAGGTGACTTCATGGAGAATTGGGATTTACGAAAGATTAAGTAACGATAGTAGCTTCGGTGCCATAACTCCCACCAGTCTGTGTCCCAGCATCAAATCAGCCAACGTGCTCAGTGCCTTAGCAATAGATCGTTCGTGCTATAGCATTGACTCCCAAATTTCAAGATAGTTTGCACGGTGCTTAAAAACCAAATTTCATTGCCGTAGCACTGTCCTGCTGCCCAAGAAGCCTCAGCCGAGATTTTCCTTAGTTGTGAAGATTTTTTATTAATTTACTATCAAATTAGCCTAATGTTGTGTCTCCTTATTTTGTTGGTTTCCTTATTGTCATTTTGTTGCGTCTCCTTATTTAATTCATGCCACTCTAATGTAAAACGACTGAGGTACGTAGATATTTATATGATCAAGTATATTTTGTAATATTAAGCTACTCAAGAACACAGTATGTGATACCTCGCCTTGAGATTGTTGTGCATGAGACCACAGGGGAAAACGGAAAAGCCAAGCCACACTTAAACCTCACTCTATTTGTTAATGTGGAATATATCTGTGATGTCATCTATGGTGATATCCACGGTTATGCATTATACGAAGTATTAGATAATTTCAGGGGTGAAATGTATGTAGTTTTGAATGCTCAATCAATTATATGAAATTGATTAGCACGACAATTGAACATGCGATATGGTAATAAGTACCGCATGAATACCAAGGCAAAACATAAAGAAGAACAAACCATTAAGATCAAGAGCTAACCAATTAAAACTCACCCGTTTATCTGATCAAAAAAGAAAAAAGACTAAGAAAATCGCCCGTATATGATCAAATGATCCTTCCTGCACGGGATATTGCTTTCACGGTCTATTTTCACCGAATTATTCGCTGCATGCAAACGAATATTTCAATTCTTTGTCCCCTCCCTTCCCCCAAAAAGCAAAAAGAAAAAAGAACGATATCTATTTTCTAATGAAAAATAAGGAAAACTACCTTCATAATAAAAGCAAGAGCGAGTGGATTACGGGAACAAATTTTTCCGTGAAAAATATGATCCGTAGACATTCTTCTTCTTGTTTTTTTTTTTTGGGTGAAAAACTGGTCGAGGCGAAAAGGCGCATAGTGTAGAGTATATCTCCTATGAATATAGAAGACCGATATGCCACATAAAGCGGGCAGCTGCCTCTTTTGACTCTTCAGAGTCCCGAAAATCTCTGCAAGAAATTGAATGCAATTATGAGCCGCTTGATAACAATCAATCAGTACCATCCATCGAAGACGGACATTAATAAGCGCAGTTAATGGAAAAATAATGTGTGCCTTTCTTGAGAGTCTTAGTCAATGGTCAACATCAGCCCTTCCATTGCATTTGCTTGCCGGTCCATCATCGAACTAAAGCAGCTTCCACACGTCTAGTCACTAAAATTTCCCCTCTTGCTAGCTTAGCTGTATGGTAATTGAAAGTTAATAAGTTTCCAAAACTCATCTTTCAATCTCATGTGTATTCCGAGTTTATTATTAAATGAAACACCATGAGTCGAATAACTAATGTTCAAATTAATGATCGTTCCCGACACGCAGCACGTACATAGTTCGAGTATATTGCTACATATATATTAAGTATTTGCACAGGAAATGCATACGTATGTCGTCTGTTCGCACCACCGCGAGTTTAATTAATTTCTCCTAATTTCCATTAAGTCATGAGTCAAGTCTTGAAAAGTAAAACTTGCAATTGATCTGATCTGATCTTTTCAAAGTTCATAAATTTCCAAGCCTACTTTGGTAATTTAATTAAGTACCATTACTTCACCTATAAATACTTGCCCTATCTTCCTTCCCCCACGCACAGCTTAGGTAGAGAGAAAATCTACACACAGATACTCTCACAAAAAATATGGAGATCAGATCAGCCCTTTGTTTCTCGGTTCTGCTTCTCCTTGCCACTTCCATTAACGTAGCCATTGCTCAAAGCGCTTCCAACGTCAGGGCTACCTATCACTACTACAATCCCACCCAAAACAATTGGGATCTGGGCGCGCCCGCCGTGAGCGCTTTCTGTGCCACCTGGGATGCGAGCAAGCCCCTCGCCTGGAGGCAAAAGTATGGTTGGACAGCCTTTTGCGGGCCGGTCGGTCCTCAGGGCCAGGACGCCTGTGGCAGGTGCTTGAGGGTACGTAAAGCACATTAAGTAGTTAATCTCTATCTCCCTTATTTTGCATTCCATCATCACGAATGATGAAACATTCTCCCGACCAACGATGTTTGTGTAGACACCCAATGAAAGACTCATTAATCAGCTCGATCGTGCTTCGAAGGAAGAACGTACTTTCACGGAATTGGAACTTAGATATGTGTTATATTATCAATTACGTACGTACATCAATATTCCCCAAAAGACGTTTCAGTTGGCCAATATAAAAGCAAATTATTACACATGCAATTTCATTCGTTAAGGTACCACGAGAATTCTCGACGATAGAGCTGGGACGAATAAGTCAAATTTCAATAGTCTATGAGGATAGGGTTGAAAAAGGAAAAAGCCCTGGGCCAATTCATTCATGTACATACGAAAGTCTTGGGCATAGTCATTCATACTTACGAAAACCCTAGTTATCATATTATATATATATATATATATACACACATTTTTTATAACTCAATCGAGATATATCAAAAGATAATCTCAGGATATATAAATGATATAATACTAGTTATCATATTATAAATTGTATATATAGAGAGCTTTTGTTCTAAATCAATATGGTGTAAATATTCATTCATCAGGTGACGAACACAAGGACCGGATCCCAAGCAACCGTTAGAATCGTTGACCAGTGCAGCAACGGAGGACTGGATCTGGACTATGAAGGCGTTTTCCGCCCTCTCGATACCGACGGAAACGGATATCAGCAGGGTCACCTTATTGTGAACTACGACTTTGTGGACTGCGGTGACTAGAGCAGCAGCACGATGAAGACCGTCCCATCGAAAATAAACATCGTGTACTAAATGTATCAAATAAGTGATAACGTACGTTATCTTATCTGTTGTTATGAAAAACAGAGACTGTAATAGTAATAATAATTGAACTTTCCATTATATCTACGGCTTTCTGGGACGTGACTGGACGATGATTTTCAATGTTACGGTGGGTCCATAATTCAGGCCCAGTGGGCCTTAATTGAACCTCTCGAACGTTAGGTACCGTCGAGCCCATGCGGGAGACTGCGGGCTGTGGGCCCCCTTTGAACATTGCGTGGGTCCCGCTGTCCAGTTGTTACGGTTGTGATTAGCGCTCATGGTCTACCGGCTGCACCGAATAATATACTCCTTCGGTCCTTCCATAGTCAGACATAGTCAATATTTTCAAAGTGAAATTATTTTTGTTTTTCTATTAGCGGAGTTGACCGGGAAATTTATCCGCAAGGATTTTTTAATGTTAATTTCAATATATGCACTCCGTAATTTAACTACTGTCGATGTTTTGGCGACAATTCTAATTTTAAGATGATGAAAGGATATTTTATATTTTATATTTTCCAGTTTAATTACCCTATTAAGGAGTAATGTACATTATACATGTTTCCTTTTTCTTTTTTTGGGTGAATACACATGTTCCCCTTTACATCCAAACAATTAACGATATTATGGTTTTGACTGAATTGAAATGGTTTGGCTATTTTTCAAGAGCATTTTGAGAAAAAGTGAAACTAGAGGGAGTATTTTGAGAGTATTTTGAGAGTGCGATCAGATCAAACTATATGAAGTATATTGAAATCGAACACTTGCTTTCTAATACTATTTTTCCTTAGGAAAAAAAATTAAAATATTGAGTTTTCTTATTTATATAAGAAGGTAAATTTATCATTTCGAATTCGAAATATCATATGTTTTTCTTACATTCTTTGTTATTTTGATCTATGTCATCAATGTACAGAGGTAACTTGCATATAAGTTGCACTTCTCCATTCCAGTGATCAATGGCATGACATGTATGTAGATAGTAATTCACCTAAACAAGCAACTGTGAATATTATACGAAGCCCTAAGTGCATTTGGCGCGTTCAACCATTAATGGTAGAATGCGTTTGGTCCCTCGTTTGTTATCATCTTGAGTGGCTCTTATCGGTGTTCATGCTTCTCACACTGCTCCTCTTTGCTTTTCCTTGCCTTTCAAATGATGTTTTTTGTACATTCCAAAAACATGAGGTGACTATGTCTATTAGTAATGCATATATAAAATTAGTTAAAAAAAATTTATTAAAATGAAAAAAAAGTATTCCATAAAAACTTTAACGAAAAAAATTATTATTATCCTCATACATGAGGAAATAAGAAGGCGTAATTATTCAGCAAAAAAGAAGAAGAATGTGTAACTAGGTAAATCATTATGTTAAGCAACAGCATTGGAATCTTTATACATCACTTATGTATGCTTTAATTTTCTATTTGGGCTTTTGCCCCTCTATTTACCTAAAAAAATTTTAAAAAAAGAAAAATTCCACCCAATTTCTGAAAACAAAATAAATGAAGAAATTGTAAGAAATAAATAAAATTTAGAATATAGAAATGGTAAAAAAGGAGGAATTCTCGAAGTGAAACTGATGAGAGTCGGAAGCATGTCTCCTCCCTTGTTCGGTCCCATTTCTTTGACGCACGCGCACGGAACCAAAAATTTAAGAAATATAAAATGGAAAAAGTAAAAAACGAAAAACGGAAAACAGAAAACATTGCAAACCGGTTTCTTTTTTCTTTTCCCCTTGTTCTCTCTCTTGCTTCTCTCTCATCGTTCGTAGAAACACGAAACTGCAGATCCCTCTCCCTCCCTCTCTCTCTCTCTCTCTCTCTCTCTAAACCCCCCCCCCCCTTCTTCCATACGTAAAATCTTCGACACCTCCTCAAACCCCATCTTCCCGAATTCCCTCCTTCCCTCCTTCACGTCTCGTCAGATCCGCAACCCCACGAGAAAACCACGAGAAAGCTCCGAGCTTTCCCGCAAGAATCCGTTCCTCTGCCCCCAATTAATCGCCGGCTGGCTCCATCTCGTCCATTGCTGATTCAGGCGTTGCCGTTCATGCAGTGCGGATATAGATAAATAAAACGAGGATTCTCGCTGCGGCATAGAGAGAGAGAGAGAGAGAGAGAGAGACAAAGGGTATGGGGGGTCAAGCTGTGAAAGTGAAGAGAGAGAAGATAGAGGCATGCATGAAATGCCCAATCTGCAAGAAGCTCCTCAAGGAAGCCACCACCATCTCTCTCTGCCTCCACACATGTGAGTCAACTGTTCACGTTCTCACATTCCTCGTCGTCGGTCTTGGTTCCCCTTCCAGCTCAAGCTTCTATTCTGTTGATTAATGTTAGCTCAAGTCTGTTCTGTTTCGATTTTGCTCCCTTCGATCGTGGGACACGTCGTTTCTTGTTCTTTGCGATCTGGGTCTTCTCTTGCTCTGCTGGTTCTGTGCTGGGGCGCCTCTCAAAATTCTCCCTTTTGCGGGACCGTGTCTCTCTTGCCGGTTTCTTGATTTCTCCGGTGCACGCTGCATCGTAATTGGATGGCTTCTTGATTTGTGCGTGTATCCTATGTGGGGCTGTGTTTGCTATGCATTTTGTCGTGTGCTCAATTTACGTTGAAGCAAAGAGTTCCATAGCTACCACTCCCTAATGTAACAATTCGATAAAATATTCAATATAATTTACGTAGTAAAAGAAACATAAATTATGGGGTGATAGTTCCATGCAGTCACATGGACTGTTGAGAGTCCACCCCGATACAGATGTATGAGATTTCTATGCCTATGCAACACCGAACTGCACGTGTTTGATGTTATTTCCATGGCAGGCTATTACTTGGATAAAGTTCATATATTTTTTTGCTTTGGATGCACAGTGGTGGCGGTTTCTTCTATGGGGCATGAATTGATACTAGACTCTAGTGGCATAATCAGAATGGGATGAAGGAAGAGGTGATTTTGTAATTATATGAGGGGAGTTGCATGAAAAATTACTTAAAATTAAGGGGACATTATGTAATTTTGTTAAAAAGCTTGGCGATTGAATGCGATTGACACAACCTGTGGTTTGTGCATTTACTGTGGACATCTCTCCACTTCTTTCCTGAGACAGCAAAGCTTCTCTGTTCCTTCTATGTTGATCCTACAGGTTTTGTGTTTTATGTTCTTCCTACTTTATAGATTTGGTTATCTCCACTTCTCTTGTCGTCTGTGATCAGATGGATGTATTTATATCATTCTGTTGATTTCATGACGAATTATATTTGAAATTGGTTTGTTTTGTGATGTACTCTTTGGTCAATTAGTGCTGGGTAACTAAAACCACAGACACATGGGGCATGTGTTTCTCTCTTGAGCACTCCTATTCCAAGACATCTGGTCATTTTGGTGAATTTATTGAAGTCATCATCTGCATAGTATGTTTCATATGTTTAATCAAGGATCATTGGCCATATTATGAGGTATTTATAAAGAAAAGGCGGTCTTTTTGTTCATTCGTTGCATTCTGCGCTATAGAAAAACTTCATACAGTAGCAATGCAATGATAGGGCAATAAAAAGTTTCAAACAAGATCTACGTTTGCCTTGATAATTGAAAAATTGTCGTGGTTGAGATGGTTTGGATTGTTTCGTAGTCCGAAATCTAAGCTTAAGTAGTTACACATGTTTCTCCTGAGATAAGATTTGAATATTTGATCTAGAAACATATGAATGGAGAATATATTTCGAGTCCAATTGATTGATCCAATAGCTTTACCAGAAACATTTCAGTATTCTCTTGATGATTATTGTGGAGCTAAAAATTTCGAACATTTTGGAACAGTTTGTAGGAAATGCATATACGAGAAGCTGTCTGATGAGGAGGTAGATTGCTGTCCAGAGTGCAATATCGATCTCGGATGTCTCCCGGTGGAGAAACTAAGGTTGGTTTCTTTTTTTTGTTCTTGTGGATGTTTAGAGGAATTCTTGCTAAATAAATTATTGGATGCTTGATAGAATGTGCGTGGAACTTTTGGCATGCAATAATGTTAGGCCTATCTAAAAAATTTTGAATTACCTTAATCATGTTCTTAGCAATATAGTTTGTGAAGACTTAAGGATCTATTGGTTCTGAAGATTTTTTTCATTTTTTTTTGTTATTTTGTTTTCCCCTTTCATTTTGGATTTCGCATTCCGAGATTATTGTGAGATGCAAATCTAATACAATATGTTTGTCTTATTTCCATTGGGTTTTGACGTGAATCTGATAGGACAGCGGGAAGAGTTTTAGGGTCTGTTGAACAGAAAAGGGCCAACTTTTGTATTCTTGATGACAATGCTATTTTATTGTTTAATAACTGCTCATCTATTTTTGTGCAGTTCTACCATAAAAGCAATTTCTTTTGGCCAATCTTAAAATGTGATTTCACTTCGTACTCATTAACTTTAGCTAAACCTCGTGCGCTTCCTTTGACAACTTCAAGGCCCGACCACAATTTGCAAGACATTAGAGCTAAGATTTTTCCCCTCAAAAGAAGAAAAATAAATGCCCCGGAAGTGTTTGCCCCGGCCCCACCACAGCCGAAGAAGAAGGAGAGGTTGCTCTCGTCTTTGGTGGTAAGCGCTCCTAAGGTCTCGATGCAGACAGGACCAACAGGAAGAAGAACAAAGGCCTTTGGCAGAAGAGCCGCCACCTCACGAAATTCAACTTTCGTCTTCGAAGAACCGAATAATAAAAAGAAGGAAGATTCTTCTGCAGAAGATGCAGCAGTAGGATCGAGCTCGCAGGATTCACCTAATAAGCTCAATAAACGGCAGGTAAGAGAATCTTTGGGCCAGTTGTCTCATCTGAATTAAAGACTCGAGGAATATTTTGAAAAATATACTATTGGAATTGATATTTTTTAGAAGTTTCTTCAAGGAAAAAAAAAAAAAACAGTTTTCTTGATCTAGAGTTGCTTGTTGCAGGAGTCCTCCCCTGATGAGCCTTCAAATGAGCGAAAGCTTTCTGTAGACAGGGAAAATGGCACTGATTCGAAGGATGGAAAATTTGATCTGTGGACCCCACTTAATTGCCTGGTTGAAGCCGCTAACAGAACCAAATCATCGAAACAAAGCTCATCGCACCCTCATCTTGCCGAATCCGCTAATGGAACCAAATCTTCTAAGCTGAACCTGCAAGCCATTTCTCTCTCCAAGATGGAACAGGCCAGTGGCCCCACACATAATCCTGAAAGTAAAACCAAATCAGAAGTGCCTAATACTCCAGAAGGCAGCCTTTCGATGCCAAAAGCTAAAATTAAGGACCTTGGACTTAAAATGAAGCTTCTGGAGGACAAGAATGGAACTTCTTCATTGGCAGGTTCCGGGATAGTAAAACGCAAACGTGCAAGAGGAGTGGGTGTGAAGAAGGCCTCTGCATCTGAGACGGTGGGCCCCTCAGCTCAGCTTCTTCTCGATGCTTCAGCGGGCAAACGTAACAGAAGGAATCATCCGGTTTGGTTCTCGTTGGTTGCTTCCGAGGACCAGTGAGTCGCAGAGACTGATAATAGTTGCTTACCTTTTTCTTAAATATGAAAGGTTACAGAATGTCATCATTTTGTTTCTTGAATTCTTTTGCTGATGATGTCAAAACATGTGGATTCTAGGAAAGGAGAGGTCTCATTGCCGCAGATATCTGCACGTTACTTGATGATCAAGTAAGTTCTTTGTCTCTGTAAAAAGCTATTTTTTCTGCTCCTTCTTCTGCTTGTCAATTTAATGAGGTACCTCCCCTGGTAAAATCAAGGATATCGAGGTCACAGGATGCATCTGAATTCGATTGCTAAATAGCTTTTCTTGAAGAACTTTTAGTATCTATCTAATTTTGCAATCGTGTGAGCAAATGCCAAATACTACTGTTGATTTCTCACGACTCGTGTTCCATAAACAGGGATGGTAACATTCCTGTCTCGATCATCCAGAAGTACATTGTCAACAAGCTCCATCTTACCGATGAATCCGAGGTATGTTTGCTTCGACTTTTTCTATCAGGACCCGTGCGGGGGTTAAGATTACATCTTGGTACTTGATTATTTCTTATATAAGAGGGGTATTTATTCAATCTTTATCCATTGATATTAGGTGGAGATTCTATGCCGGGGTCAACCGATGGAACCGACTCTGCAGCTGCATCATCTCGTAGACCTCTGGTTCCGGACAGCAGCGACCTCGAAAAGATTGACTGCCTCTGTTGGTACATCGGCTAAGGATTTCGTTATGGTCTTGTCGTACTGCCGCAAAGTCCAACGGCCTTGAGAGACAGATATCATCCTCAATTTTCCTTTATTCCCATAATGATATGTATACAAAAGAAACAAGATCTTATAGAGCTGTATTGTTTCTTGGTCATCTCTGCTCTTCTCATGTATTCCCATCCCATTTATAATCATAAAGGGTGCTGTTCTTTTTAATCTCTCTTTTATATTCGAAAGTTATTATGAAGCGCTAAGAAAACTATAAATTCTTCGAATGGAATATATTCTTTGAATTCTAAGTCCCCATTACATTATATATTTGGCGCTTTCGGTTTATAGTAATATGCAAAAGAAATATGTTAAGACGTTACCATCTCATTAAATAATGCGTCCGAATTCTTTGGCGAGGCAGGTTGTACTGGTTGTTGTTGATCATAGTTGTGTTCAAATATAAAATACATATAGGTAAAAATTTTCTCATCCTTATTTTGTTTCTGTACACTGCAACTGATACCTTTCGGTTTCTTTCAGTTTTTATTATACGAGAAAGCCACATTATTTTTATTAGTAAGATTGCATCAGGGAGCAGGCGACAGCTTGAGCCCAGTGCCTCAACTTGATCTTCACTTGCTGAGGATCTTCCCCTGTAAATAAGACATTTTAATCATGTGTGAGACTCTGCGCATTTGATAATAACTTTAATTTCACGTTTATATTCGAAATGATTGATACGAGTAGTTAGATTCTTACCGGGGCTACATATCTTCCATGTCTCGGGTTCGCTTGTGGTGCTACCGGAGGGTGATGGTAGGTTGCTAGGGGACAGGGACGGGGATGACCACGGGCTCATGTGGCCTTGGAGGGTTGACCTAGGACTTGAAGATAATTGCCGGTTCACGGCGAAGTATAGATCCAATGCCGGCAAGGTGTTGCAGAGTTCTTGCCCCTTCTCTTCCTTAAACCCGAACCCCAGCTCAATGCACGCCTTAAGCTCGCTCAGATCCTCGTCTGTGATGTCACTGTCCGAGCTATTGTCACCGGTAGTGCTTTTCCTCCTGTGTTCCTTCCGAAGGACCTGCTGCCGTCTACGCCTCTCCCATATGGCATCACGCGGCGTCTCCGACATGGACATCTGCCTGGACAATTGTCTGTTCCTGTGTGGGCACACCACCGCGGGCACCTCCTCATTCTCTGAGCCATCGTAGCACGGAGAGTTCGGGGCAGGCAGTTTCGACGTCAATCCAATGCACATATATACACCGCTTGTTCTTCCTGCAGGCAACTTCGATATGTTCACTAGCTGATGAGAGATTGCGTTGCACGCTATTCTTTCCTCGATGCACTTCTAAATAATTAGAAAGAAAAATGAATCCCGATCGGAAGCTATTCGTGTTCAGTTTACGGGCCGTGGCAGAGACGGAATTCCCCCTGCCACGATCAATCTTGCCCCAGGGGTTGAAGCAATCTCTGTGGCAAGTTGCTGATTTAAGTATGAGAGGGAGTTGTTAATTAGCGGGTAGGGAAGAAGGCCAAATTGGCTTGTAGAGAAGGGAAATTAGTGGCCGAGCTGAGACCATGGGAGGCGGCAGAAGCTCTCCTCCGCCAGCTTCTTCTATCTATCTAATCTTTGGTGGACATTACTGCCCATTTTTGGGACCTCACGTTCATTTTTTAGGCTTCTCCATCTTATACATATTAGTGTATATCTATATGGGGAAATTGAGGGGAAATAAGAAAAAAGATTAACCCCGTATTCCGGTATGCCCAACCAATCGCATGTAAAAGTTAATCCGTTCCAAATGATCGCTCGTTGATCGACTTAATGAACAAACAAGGAGTACAGAGAAAGAACGCGTATATATATAGACTTGTGCGCATACGTCTATGTATCATACAATTAACTTACAGAGCTATGCATTTATTATATCATGTTGACTCTAGGAGATGGAAGTTGATTAATTACCACATATTACTAGATTAACAGTTTTAAGTTAATTGGTTTTCAGTTCATGGAATTAGTTTGAGCCGAACATGGTAACGGAACCATTAGCAGATTCCGGTTGGGGAAATAGTTGTTCTGTAAGAAGTGATGTTGATGGTAATATTATGCTGTTGCTGTTGTTATCCATATAATTCACATGTATGCATAGGTTAGGTCTCTCAAGAATTGCCTCTTGATTTTTGTTATCTAATATTATGGTTTTGCTACTTTTAATGAGATTCATATAGGCTTGGAATTCCATATGCTGCCCGGGATCATATGGACATAGTTATTGTTGCAGGGTAATTGAATGCGAATATATATTGAAGGCTCAAAATACATGCTCACGCGGTTACCTTCCTTTGTCTACTCATAGCACAGTGTATACATGCCTTGAACTGTTTACATGAATCCGACTAGGAAGAATAGGAAGGGGAAATGGCCATTAGTGAGATCTAAAAGTGATGGTGTTGAAGTCTAGGCTAAGCACGGAGTCGTTAGTAATGAAAAGTAAATCTCGGGGTGGGTATGATCAAATAACCGAAGAGAGGAAAAAGTATATTCGAATCATGAGATTCCATAAGTTTCAATTTCGGTTCATCGTACTATACAACTTATCCGAAGTTTGAAGAAAAGTACGAGCTTAGGAAGATAATTCATAAAGGTACTATGGTTGGACTCATACTATTGAGCTTCATTAGATAGGACTTGCACCTTTCTCATTATGTAATTATATGGAAACTTTACAATAAAGGACATGTCTTCTTTGATTCATCAATGTTAGTGCGGTTGTGCATATTTTAGATGATCGACAATCGTTTCTTTCATGATTGTTTTAGTGTTGTTTGTGTTAATCGTCGATAAGCAAATCCTTGAGAGGCCAACAAGTACATGGAAAGATGCATGCATAAGTGAATGAGACCACGTGTTTCTTTAGTGCTGATTTCCCTCTTCAGATCCGAGCTATCATAGAGTTTAACTGAAGTTATTCTCGACTGAAGATTCACAATTCGTGTTAAAATGTCATTCCTTAACAGGAATCCGAATCCAATCCATGTACATCTCATCCGTATTAATGTAATCGACGAGGATGAATGAAAATGTTCATCTTTGCCCGTAGTCGGATCACTATTTGATTGCCCATTCACGGTCGAAATTTCCGGTTCTTTCACCTGATGGGATCTACTGCAACACTACTACCTGAAATGATCGCCGAATCCCGCATTTCTTGGAATCGAATCATCTTAAATTGGATCAAATATGCGGGAAACGCTCAATTGACCTTCTCCTGACCAACTCGATTTCGAATGCAAGTTTACCCCCGTCTGTTAAGCCGAATGTCCTGAGAAGACGTTCATTGGAAACCTTACTTCCCACACTACATCATCATCAAAATCTCCCAACAAAACACTGGTCTCATCCAAAGTTAGGGGCATTACAATTGAGGTGAAAAACACACCCACCTCATGAGTCCACAGCCCTAAATCAAAATCTTCCTTCATCCATACTTTAGAGGCCCATCACCAGCCGTTGATAAACGGCACATCCAGCGGCCACTATTTAAAATTTCGAGCCATTGTCTGAATCCCCGTGACCCTCATTTCCACCAATCAGAGCTCTCCGTTGTCTTCTCTCTCTCACTATTTAAATCTCTCTCTCTCTGTGTCTCTCTTAACCGAAGACACACTCATCTCTATGCTCTCTCTCTCTCTCTCTCTACGGCATTCCTCTGAAGAATCATAGAATCTCTCATAGTTTCCAGCCATGGCCACCGCCGCCGAAGCGCTAGTCCCGTCCGATAGCCCTGAGGAAGTCGTGCCGGAGTCCAACGACGTGAAAGCCGATGAGTCGAAGCCTAAGAAGGCTGCGGCCCCTCGGAAGAGATCTCCGTCAACTCACCCTCCGTTCCTCGAGGTAGATATCAGAATTTAACCTAATACCTATCCGTTCAGCTTCAATTTTGTCTCTTTGCGATGGATTCCAATGTTTGGGGCGCAATTCTTGTTTCATTTGATCTAATTCAGCTGCGATTCGCCTGTTTCTGTACAGATGATCAGTGATGCGATCTTGACCCTGAAGGAGAAGACAGGATCGAGCCAGTATGCGATTCAGAAGTTCATCGAGGAGAAGCACAAGCAGCTGCCGGCCAACTTCCGGAAGCTTCTCTTGCATCATTTGAAGCGCCTCGTTGCCTCGGGCAAGCTTGTGAAGGTGAAGAACTCGTACAAGCTCCCACCTGCGAAGGCGGCTGCTTCTCCCACGAAGAAACCAGCTCCGTCCAAGGCGAAGACAGTAGCAAAGCCCAAAGCAGCTGCCAAGCCAAAGGGCAAGGTTGCAGCGGCCAAGCCTAAGGCAGCTGCAAAACCAAAAGCCAAGGCCGCAGCAAAGCCTAAAGCAGCTGCAAAGCCGAAAGCCAAGGTAGCTGCCAAGCCGAAGCCAGCTGCAAAGCCGAAGGCAAAGGCTGCAGCTAAGCCGAAACCGGCTGCCAAGCCTAAGGCGGCTGCACCTGCTGCGAAGAGAAAAGCTGCCGAGAAGCCAAAGGCGAAGCCACCAGCCAAGTCAGCTAAAACGTCCGCCAAGGCGTCTCCGGCAAAGAAGGCAGCCAAGCCGAAGAAGGCCCCGGCGAAGAGGCCCACCAGGGCCAAGGCGACAACACCTACTAGGAAAGCGCTAAGAAAGAAGTGAGGGATAGAAATTTGTCTGTGTTGGCTTTAGGTTTCTCTCTTTTCCTTTTTTCGTGTAAATTCGTAGTATGGAGGAAGAGTTTGGTTCAGGATTGAGCAGAATTTAGAGAATTTTCATGATACAGATTTAGGGTTTGGCGTTAATCATCATCATCATCATCGTCGGTCCATTGTCGGACGAATTTCAGATTTCCCCTGTGCTATAACACTACTCTCCTTCTCACTATATCTCTGTTTGCTGCAAAGTTCTCTCCGTTATCTAACTGCCATCTTTTTTTTCTTCATTCTTTTTAATAAGTGACGAATTCTATTACATTTATCCAAAAAGAATCATTAGAAAAATTATTTACATTAACAAGGAAATTTAACATTGATTGTGGGTTATGGTTTTAAAATTTTAACTTGTAAGTTTATTTATTGCATAATAAATATCAATAATATAATTATTTTTAAAATTTGTTTAATGATTTAATTTAATTTTTAATATTAAATTATCATAATTATTAATTATTTTTTCACAATTCAATAATTTAATAATTATTTTTTCTCAATTATTTATTATTTTTCATAGTTCAATAACATAACTATTATAATTTAATTAAAATTAAAATTTAATTTTAAAATAAAACGCACTATAAAACTCCTAACAAGGGAAGACAACACAGACAAATTTTTGAATCTAGATTTAATATTCTGATGTTAACGTGAATAATTTTTGTATAAATTTAGATAGTATTCTGAATCAAGATTTAGTCTCAACAATACTATCTTGCTGTATCAACTGAAGAGCGGACATTTGTGACTTCAATTCCTCGGCTTGGACGTCGGATGTTCGAGCCCACTCCCAACCACTAAACTTTATAACATAATTTACCTTCGAGTTTTTTTCAATAGTTGGGAAGCATAAAAGTCCCCTAGAACAATAATCTGAGAGAGGGATGTCCGATAGCCATGGGTCATGCCAAAAGAAAATACTCTCACCTCAACCCACAGTGTACATGACAAATGGTTTTATTAAAGAAAATACTCTTATCTAACTGCCATTTTGGTTTGTGTAATTTCCGCACTTTTGTAGTTGTACAATTGGGAAATTCAGGGCTTGTTCAATCCGGGTTTGTTCAATTCGGGGTTTTCTACATCGATATCCAATCTGGGTTTTGTCCGATTCACCCTTAGGGTTGTCGATGCGATTAAAGATGCGATTTTGCGATGGATGGAACCATAGGATGATGTCCGGTGCAATTCTTGATGTCCTTTGAGGAGGATGTTCAGGAAAGATAATAGAATTGTCGGATACGAGAATGTAAAAGTGGGCCTGTCGGTTTTTTTGAACTCCAATTGTTAGTTACGACGTGAAGCATTTTCGGGGAAGTTAAGGAAGAAGACTACATCGTCCTAAAGGAAAAAAATGAATGTTTCAAATCTTTTCTATATTGTATATAGCACAATAGAGTACGGGTACAAACATATACACCAATCACTCTCTCAGAAAGAGGCAGTCACTGTTTCCCGACAACAACAATCCGATCATCGAACAGCCATGGAAACTTAGAAAGACCATTTTGCTAAGCAAGTGGTAAAGAAGATCATAATTTTCCCTTCCTTGTATAACATAACGAGAAAAATGTTTCGGTGTCTCACTATTGAACCGCGACCTGGTGATCAGCATTAGCCTGACTATTGAACTGCGACCTGGTGATCAGTAGTAATCTGACGAGAAACTGTGGCTTTCGTCGGTTGCTCCTTCTGCTTCGGTCCGTTAATGGCTGTTGCAGCTGTGGAAGTTTTGGAGTTGGGAGACTGCATCTGACTTTCCTTGTGATTGCTGCAGCCAATGTTTTGGCGTTGAACGCGAGTCAAGTTTCTTCTATCTTCCTGAGACGAGTTGAGTGGGTCGCCAGAGCTCCTTCTCCGGGTGAGCTTTGGTGATTTGGGCCGAGTTAGCGGCGGCTACAATGCCACAGGAGTTACGATTGATAGTGTATTAATCAAAGTGCATTCCATGGAAACTAAATGCTCACACAAAACATCAGTGCTAATGGAAGTTTAAGAACTTGGCCTATCTTCTACTCCTTCCCCACTGCTTCGAGCTTCGAAGTTGGAAAGAGCAATACTATGGTTTTAAGTAAACATTGGCAGAGCACTCTACATTGAAGTACTAAAGAAAGCTCAGACCTTCTGCATGCGAAAACTACGGCGCTTAGGCTGAGAAACAGTTCTCGATGGGCAGAGAAAAATACCTTTTTAAGCTCGAACTTTGGTGGGGGCCTCTCGTAGATGAAGCTCGGCATTGGGTTTGCCTTATACACCAGGCTCTTCCTCAGCTCCTTAATAGCTGCTTCTTCCTCTTCCTTCAAACAAATTTCCATATTTCAGATTCTCCGTAAAAAAACCCTGCAACTGATGTTGCATGGATGCAACTTAAGCACCCAGGATTCGAAACATGAAGGAAGAAAAAGATGCTGTACCCTTTTTCTTGCTTCATATTGGCTTCTCTCTGCCTCCAGAGCTTGCTGCTTCTCTTCCAATTTTGAGTAAAACTATCAGGGCAGAAAGCAGAATGTAAGAAGTTCGGCACAATATTTTAGGGTTACTGCTTTAATGCTAGATAATTAGTACCTCCCTCCGTTTCTCTGCCCGCTCACTGGACCGGAATGTAGGAGCATTGGCAACAGTTACGTAGGATCTAACCGACCTGAAAGACCGTGGAGATGCAGTCGCACTGTGCATGGTTAAGGATGAAGAGGTAAAACTTTATCGCAATATTGTTATATTAAAGTGGAATCCCCGATATTAGAACAATTTCCGTCATTATTCTTAGATTTGGAGGATACGATGAAGCAACGGATGAATTGTCGTCGTCATCTTGATATTTCTTTTCACCAGGCTGCATTTGCTTCTTTCGTGAGTTCAGCTGTAAAGGTGAAAAATTAATTCTTGATGTCAGATCCTCCGGTCCAACTAAATAAATCGATATTTAACAAAATCTGCGATGAACTTCGACAAATTTAAAAGCCCCAAACATAAAACTTAGACACACGATCCATGATATACTCAAGAGACCCGAAAGCAATACGTTCAATACAACATATTATTTCAATGATATAATCTATCTGCTCAGATATAATTGGCACAGTGTAAGTGCTCCCACGAAGTAAAATACATCATTTAAGGGCGAAAACTTACCTCTTTCCATTTCTCCGCACGCTCACTGGATCGGAGTGTTGGAGCTGTAGCGACAGTTGTGTTGGATCTACTCGATCTTACAGACCGTGCAGATGAATAAGTACTATACATTGTTAAGGATGAGAATTCCCCAAGTAGTCACTACTGAATAAAATCAAATTGATATATTGAAGAGGAATTGAAGTATTAAAACTAGCTCTATATTCAGAGGATACGATGAGGCAACTGACAAAATGTCATCTTCCTCCTGCTCTTTCATCTCATCTGATTTCATTGGCTTCCTCTGTGTTGGTGGCTGTAAATCGAAAGACATTTAAACCTACTTTGGTCCAACTAAACAAGTCGGTATTCCACTGAAATCTGCTATAAGCCTCATGCTATTGGAAGAACCAGCGAACACATAAAAACTTCTGAAAACTCAATCAAACTAAACCTACAAATTCCAACGAACAATAAATGCGGAGCATTTTACAATTTCATGGTTAGTCAAACTACTAGCGGCCATGACACAATTAACAATTCAAGGTGTTTACCTTAGATTCTCCACCGACATTACGAGTAACGTCAGAAGAACCAAGTTTTGCACTCGCAAAAGAAGAAGGCTGTTGTACAGTCCGATGAGGTTGCCCAAATCTATTTGGAGGCAAGCTGATCTTTTCACCATCACTCAATTTCTGACTTCCTGATTTCCTGTTCTTCTCAGGAGACACAGAATCAGAACTGTAATTTGTGCTGTCCTGACCAAACACTTCTTGTGCCACGTGACTACCCTCTGCAACTGAGCATTCCATGATCGGTTCCCTTGTCGGGCGTTTGTTTGCGTTCTTGGAGTCTTTGGAAACTTGGGGAGCGGAGCCTATTTGATCGAAGGAAACACCATCTAGAATAACTGCAACACCATTGAGCTTCTTTTTAGTCTCCATATCAGCAAGTTTCCCTCCCATCAGACTGCAAGGGAAATAAACAGAAAAACAAAAATCCTAAATCATCATCAAAGTCGAGAAATAACCTCCTACTACAAGAGTTCTTGCGCTTTTCAATAAATAGATCAGACTTTTTGTCGGAGATGGAATGATCCAGAGCTATCTGCTAGAATGATTCTCGCAGCCTACAAGGAGTTATGTTTCTTAACAACCTGGAACTAAAATTAAAGACAAAAAACAACAATTTGCAGTTTTCCTTAGCTGATTCAATTGGGGGGAAAAATTAAAGACCCCAAGATGTAAAAGGTAAGAGATTCAACAGAAGCAAGCAGAAACCACACTCAAGAACACATGAAACATAACTTGTGGGCAGCTCACGGGCTCAGTCTTTCCATGATCCGCTTTAAATATAACAAAACGGTGACAACTTGATTGCAAGAAATCCTGCAGTCCACATCACAAAACTTCCCCTCATGAAATGGGTGGTTGTGATTAATCCGTCCTCCCAACTGCCTATGAGAATCAGATACATGAACCGATGGAATCCACAAAATTTCCATCTTTCATATGTTTTCTTCGACATTTTATTGGGAATAGACATTTTCTCTGGACGCATAAAACGCATCATAACCAAACTGAATAGACATTCGCATCACTTCCCCTAGCTTGAGCATTCAATCCACAGATGGGCTATATATAATCATGGTAGGACCGATACATTTTCACCCCAACGGTGAGTACATTCATTCATTCGTTTGTTTGTTCATTTATTCATTGCATTTTATATGCAAACAATTGGATTAAATGGTGAAATGTGGAGGAGACAAAATCCTTTTCTAGACACGGAAAGAACACCAAAACAATCATCATGCTTGTAGCCATCACCATTTACCTTCATCTCATCACAACAGATGAAAAGGGAAGGTTTTTAATCGAAAAACGATATCTTTATGAGACCCCATAACTGAAAATTACTCATGGAATTAAAAAAAAAAAACAAGAAGCAGGATTTTTTTTTCTCCTTTTTACAGCCAAACGAGATGGGATTTCAAAATCAAGAACGTTATTGAAACCAAAGCCAAGAGGAGGATAATGTACGTAGAAGGAGATAGGATACATTTGGGCAATGCTTACCCTTCTGATTCGATCTGACAAGGTCTCCAGAACAGCCTCTCCCTGTCTACATGTTTGCCCGAAAGAGGGATGAATTTGTATGAATTTTTCCCATTTATTTCTTCCTCCTCCTCTGACGCTAAACCGTTTTTTTCTTTTATTATTTTTTAAATTATATTCTTTTTTTCCCCCTTTTCTTAATGTTGTCTTTTCTGTATCTGTACGGTAGGCTATATATCTCTCTGAGTATTTCCCTTTTTAGTTTTGGCCAATTTCTGATTCTACAACTATTTCTGTTGATTGATCGATTCTGTCCAGTCGACAATCTTTCGACGCCGTTATTTGACGGCGCTGCGGTTGAGCCAAAATTTTCCCAAGAAAAAATAAGAGCCAAAATCGTGAACATTCCATCATTTTGTGACCCGATTAATATGATAGTTCGATCCGAACGGGATTAATCAATAAGATTCGATAGTGTATTCCAACACCGATACATATTGAATTTCAAAGAACCCTGGTATTTTATCCTCCTGACTAATAATTAAACACACTTTTACTACTTAGATAAGATTATATATATAAGTAAATTGTATTGAGCTGGATAAGCCATATTATGTAAAGAATAAACGAACACTTCGCTAGACTCCTCTAGGTCATGAAATAATTTGAACGTAGTTGTTGCTTCGTATGCACTTCAATCGTATTATACTAAAAAATTGGTAAAATATTTCATCTTCTTGCGGCTCAAGGTGATATTTCTAGGGTGTCACTATGTATGTATATTTTGTTCGACTGAAAAAAATATAGGTAGTATATTAATCTAGGGAAGTATATCTGCGCAATATAGACACATAATTAATTGAACTTAGTAATTTGCTAGACAAAGGTAAAGCTAATTAATTATTATTTTTTGCATTTAACTTCCTTTTTTTTAATAAATATATATAATCATCCTATATCAAAATAATTAATGTGACTCGAATTTTAATTTTTCTTATTATAAAAATTCAAAATATAACCAATAAATAATGTCGTAAAAATTAATATAGTGTCGTCTTCTTAAGAATATTACAAAAATTGTGTTAATTACAAAAATTAGTATCATGTCGTCTTCTTAGTTATATTTTAATTAATTATAAAGAATGATATAGTGTCGACATGAATTTATTATGTATTTTACATAATTAAATAAATGTATATATTGTAGCGTTTTTTTTTTCTTTTTTCTGTACAATGCATGAACTTCATGACTAGAGGATGACTCGGACTATCCACGGGAATGGCATAAAAAAAGATAATCAAAACGTAAAAATATTTACTTCTAAATCATGATCAAATATCGATTTAGTAAATTTGAGAGAGTCTTTGCTGCGTTTGATTTCAAAGTAGGATTTTAAAATCTGATTTTGATTTTGAAAAATAGTGGTATAAATAGTTATGTATGGGCCCATCCTTTACTTTGTATGAATTATTTTGTTTTGTTGTGGAAAAAAGAGTGGTATAAATGGGGCTCACCTTTTGACTTTGTATGAGTTATTTTGTTTTGTTGTGGGTAGAATTAAGTTATTTTGTTTTGAAATCAAACAAGCTTTTATCAATTTTTATTAAAACTTCATTATATATAAAAAATATAAATGATAATAACTAAGCAAGAAACCGTTTAAATGGATGGAAGAACGTGTAGAAGGAGAGAGGGAGAGAAGAAAATGAAAGAGAGGAGTGTGAGAGAGAATATAGGAAAATATTTTGAGAATCTTACTGTTGCCCCAAAATTTCCCCTAGAAAAAAAATGGGAGAATAGTGCACATTTTTCATTTTGTGACCCGATCAATATGACAGTTTGATCCGGACGGGAATTAATAAAATTCGGTAGTGTATCCCAACACTAATATCGAATATGAAAGAATCATGGTATTCTATTATCCTATTTTGTAAATTATACACACTTTACTAACTAGATAAGATTAAATATATATATTTTTTTGGTGTGAAGGAGGGTCAAGGCCTGAATATTAAGCAAATATTAAATTGTATTGAGCTATGATAAGCAAATATTACGCAAATGATGAATGAATTAACACGTCGATAGGTTTTTCTAGGTCATGAAATAATTTGACTGTAGTCTTCGCCTAATTATAGAAGTCCAACTTCGCCCGCTTACTGCTCAGGGTGATCTTTTAGGGTATTACCATGTATCTATATATCTATATATAATATATAAATTCCAAAGGGCGGAATCGTGGAAGTTCTATTTAAAAACCCCCATCTCTTGATTAAACGATCTGAGTGGCCCGAATCATTCTATTCGATGGCTCTCAGCTCACGGTATGGCGTGTCTTTAATTACTTGATTTTACGCACATTCGTTGTACTTTAACTAAGATTCAATGTATCTTGAATAATTGTCCACATTATTTATATGGAGTGATATATAATTAAAGAACTTTTCAAAAAATGAAAAGGTTTTCTCGATAAATGAAAAATATTTCTTAATGTATAATTTTTTTTTGTTTAATTCAAAGTATAAAATATCCTATAAATATCCATAGTTCTATGCATGGATGCCTTGCATGATTATTAGTAGATTAAGAAACCAACCTCGTGGCTGCATAGTACAAGAGATGAGGAAGATGTTAGTCCTTGATAGGGGGGCCTGTGGGACATGAGGTTACTCGAGCTGTAAGCTTGAAAGAACGATACTGGGTGAGGTTACTAGAACTATAAAAGATGTAAAGTTTCAAGTGGTTTCGTGTATTATTCTCTTTACATTAGTAAAAGTTCGGATTCTTTATGAATCGGTTAAAAAATTATAATAAATGTTTCATGATGAAATCCCCATGATCAAAAGCTAAAGGTAAGATATTATGCATAGGGGATTATGGAGATCTCCGCGAAGATAAAAGATAATGTATTTGACTTGATATATATCATTGTTCATACCCCTTAGAGTACTAAATATTGCGAAAACAATAAATTTAATTAATTTTCTCACAAACTCCAAGTATGCGGGTCGTAACTAGTAATATATAGACTCTGAAAAGCAAAATGAGAAAGCTCAATTTGATGACCCTTAACTAATGGAAGATGTTCTCAATTGCTCGGATTAACCCATACAATAACTCTTAGTTCCATGTTAAGTTGACTGCTCAATTCTAGTACAATGAAATTTGCCGTTATTTATTTCTTTCATATTCAATGTACGCATTTTGATTATATGTCCATATTATTTGTGCGTCGGCATATATAATTAATCGAATTGAAAATTTAAAAGTTTTCTAGATTCTTAGAAAGAATTTTTTGAGATACGTGACATTCTCGTGCAAAATCTCATATAAATATGAAATGAAATTTTATTCTTTCATCACCTTCTTATAGGTCTGTTTTACATGACTCGGATGCTGATTTCTTTGCGGATTAAGAGGGTTTGATTGACAACAACCAAGATTATTGCTTCTTGGATCAGTGCTCCGGGCTTTCTTGTCAGGTGCCACCAACAAACCACCATCCCCACCGGCGAGCCACAATTGAGTTCTCTTTTTTCTTTTTTAACAATTAACGAATGAAGAGTGCATATTATAGGGTCGAAACCACAGTTTCTAGTTTAATTTCTCTCAAGCTACAAATTCAAAATTCAAAATGTAAACATCTCGTCGTATTACCTCATTCATTCATTCATTCTTTTTTTTTTGCATTACATTTTGATTGATATTATTTTAATCTTGAGACTTGATTTAACGTGTTTTGTTTGTTTGTTTGTTTTTTTTCCCTTCTTGAATTATTCTCTATCGGTTCACACTTTGCCATAGTCCGGTTGAAATGCGAAAAGTATGAATAAAATATTAGGATAAGTGACAATATGGATATTCACGAGTTTACAAGTTTTACTGGGCACTTTGAAGGATCAGACCGCATGTCTAACTAATAATTATATAAATAAATACTTACATTAGCAAACATTTGATTAATAATGTCATATATATACAGTACTTCTAATAAAAAAATTATGCGAAAACAATATCTCCAACCAAATCCAGTACTCATCTCCAATACACTAGTACTAAACAGTAAACAATAGAGTAGAATCGATGTGAGTTGATTCAAGTGGTTTAATGTTCGTTTTTTCAAAGTAAAGTTCTCAGGTTTCGAGTCTTGTAAAAAGAAAAAACCAATGCTTGAAGATAGTTTTATCCCTTAGTGATTTAACTCGGCTTGAATTGATTAGTCGGTGCCAAGTACAGGCTTTGAAGACGTGGAGATCTCTCGAGTATCATCCCAAGGCCCTGAACAGTCAAATAGCTTATCCCGCCGAATCTCAACTTGACCATGTTCCTCTGAACAGAGGAATCTCATCCCTTTCAGCAAAGTCCTAGCGAGGGAGCATGGAACCGAACCTCAGTGACATATTTAGCAGAACTAAAACAATATTGCCATCGAAAAGTGCGTTGAAAATGCAGAGAACTAAGGATGAAAGATGCACGATGCGAGCATACCATGAGAAGTTGGTTGGATAGAGTAAACTCCCTCATGTTAGAGACGGCCAACAGGAGACTGTAACCTCTGTCCCTTACCACACCTTTTCCATGAAGTTGTACCAGAAGCTTGGCATGAACTAGCAGGGTGGTATCTCCGGATATGCAATGTGGGCCGATGTTCCTGCCATAATAGTGGAAGGACTAACGTTCCATTAATACGTATTGCGATGTGATGATGTGCGCTCTCAGCATGGGGGCAGAAATATGTATGCGTTGGAGATTCTTCTAACTGCAGTCCCTGATGTCTAACTTTTCGAGCAACGGACAGGAAAACAACTTCGCTGAGTTGTTATCCTTAAATATGACCACACAAAGAATCAAGACCTTGAGCTTTGAAAGACGAACTGAAGAGGGGAGCTTGAAGAGGCAACGAGATTGCACGTGAAGCGTTTCTAAGGTTCTACACTTGAATAACGATGAAGGTAACATGTAAGGCCTTCCAAAATTATATTGAAGGAGTTAGGTACTGTACACCACAAGTTGCGACTGAAGTAACCAACTTCTTGACGCGAGGCACAGCTCCGAATACTCATGAGAGTGAAAACGTTCTCAAATCAGACCCGCCGCCAAGAGCGCATGCACTTCCCTCAAAATCCATGAAGACTGACTTCTCGGAGAAGTGACATTCCATGAAATCGAAATCGGGAGCCAAGTCCCACAAGTGCCCCACCTTTTAGATAAATTGCTCGTCCTCACTGCATCCTTGAGTTGGAGGAAAGACAGGATCTGAACGAGAACCTCATAAGGTAAACTACACAACTGGTCTAAGTGATCGGCACCCTCGCTTTGATCCATTGGCACAAAGACTTCCTCCTGGCATTTCAAGATTTTTAGTCAGAGAGGGAAAAGCTCATTAGTTAAGTGTCAACTCACAAAAAGAATTCGTCTCTTAATCTACAGAACTATTTAGTTGTCTATAGTCAATCTAAGGCATAGTAATATATGTATTGAAAAGGGCCATAGCCTATTGTGGACGCAACTTGGTCGTGCCAGCCACTGAGTACTTCGATCAAAAAACTTACAAGCAGCTCTAACTCTAGGGAACCACGCATTATACAAGTAAAACTTAAGTAAGACGAGTTTCATTGAGGGAATACCCGAATCGCTCGATTTGTCCCCAAAATAGACATCTTTTCTGTCCATGGTGACCAAGATTGTCTTGCAATTGTCTTTCAGCCTAATGGCATTAACAAGTTAGCACAGTGACATGAATGTGCAAAGATTATATCGAGACAGTAGTCAGACTGCAAGACAGAAGTTACTTCCACTTTTGACAAGGCGTAAAACATACTAAGCCACAACTGCGACATGCTCAACCAGGCACTCCCCAGCTTACCTCTCCCTTTTTCTCAATTTCAATACGTCGCTTTTTAGGGGCAGAAGATTCAACCTTATGTTCAGCACGCCAAGAAGTTCATCTACTTCAGCTGAGGGTTGCTTATATGCCCTCGATTTTGTCATTTTCGATTCTGATCCTTTCGTAGCAGAAAGAAACTTCAGAGATCAAACTAGTAAAACATGAGCTGACCAATACCATCGAAAAAAATTGAAAAACTTTTTATGATGTGCCATGGAAAAAAATTGAGACTTTTCATGTAGAATCGGCACAAAAATTTCAACTTGACTATGATTTCGTTTCAGATCAGAGAAGAGAGGCCATTGGCTTTGCACTTTGCACCTGCGAAGACTTGCCAATGCTGCCTGTAGCTGTTGTCTTGGTGATTGAGAGTCGAGCAAGGAATATATATTCTGTACTACTTTAAAAAGAAGAAGTAATCACCAATGTGGATTAGTTCAAACAAGTCGGAGCTTGTTCAGCCGACCCGGTTCAACCGAATTAGTTGGGATCTAATTGAACTTTCGAATACCAGATTCACACCGATTCTCTTTGTCTAAATTTCTCTTCCCCAGATTGTTTGTTATATTTATATTTATGAGAACCATTAATTTAAGGTTAAAATTATAAAAATTACTAATTAAACTAACCATTAATATTTTTTTTTCTCTCTCCCTCTCACTTTTCCTACTTTTTCTCTCATTTCTTCCTTCTCTTCTCTCATCTTTTCTTTGTTACAAATCCTATTTTACAGTTAAGGATTTGAGCAATATATCTTTTTCATTATATTGCAATAAAAATATTAAATTAATCAGAGTTAGTACTGCCTATTGATTTTTAAAATCCATGATTGAATAAAAGTTTCATCATTCATGTATTATCGAAATAAATAAATAAAATCCATACATTATTTTAATGGTTCCGCATGTAGTGCGGGTATAACTCTATGTTACCATAAGTAGATAATTCACAATTCATTGTATCATCACCATATCACATCATCGCGATAATAATTTTGTATCATGGTAAGTAGAATAATTTTGCTTCGTATCTTCTTCTACTAATAATAATTATAATATATTAGTTAATTATTATTATTATTATTATTTCCATCGAAAGAAAAAGAAAAAAAAAAACGGAGGAGGAAAATAAAGATAAACAGGGACCCCACAATATCTGAGATCAAGGCCTCCCCTTTAAATCCACCCTGGGCTTTCGGTAACTGAACCGCCACGACGGGACGGGAACGACCATAACTGTCACCACGTGGCGCCTTTCCATTGGCTCCCACTCCTTCCCTCTCGCCATATTTATATTCACCTCCTTAACGGTTTCGCCTACTTTCCCTTTCACTTGCCCAAACAAAGCTTTTTAGTTTTCTTCTTCTCACAGAGAGCCAGAGAGAGAGAGAGAGAGAGAAAGAGAAACAGAGCATTTCAATGGCGGTCGAGGCAATCCCAGTCTCAGTGGCGGGAGGAGGAGACGCTCTTGCCCAGAAGAAGAACAGGATCCAGGTCTCCAACACGAAGAAACCTCTCTTCTTCTACGTCAATCTCGCAAAGGTATCCATCCTGATACTACTCCCACTCCATTCTTTCCTTCTGTCATGATCGGAAGAGATTCCTTGTGTTTTGCACCTCGTAAATATGTTGTTCGGATTGTAGATTGGCATTCTAGAGATTGTCCGGATTCTTGCATTGTTTGTCGGAATGATCTTCTTGTTTCGTGCTCGTAGATAGCATTCCTCGTGTTTTGTGCCTCGTGTATATGTTGTTCGGATTGTTGATCTGCATTCCAGCTATTGTCCTGATTCTTGCATTGTTTTCCGGAGTTATCTTCTTGTTTTGTGCTCGCAGATGGCATTTCTCATGTTTTGCGCCTCGTTTGTTGTTTGGATTGTAGATCTGAATTCCAGGCGATTGTCCTGATTCTTGTATTGTTTGCCGGAGTTATCTTCTTGGTTATTGCACTTAGATAGCATTCCTCATGTTTTTCCCTTCGTATCATGTTCAGATTTGTAGATCTGGATTCCGGTCCTGATTCTTGTATTGTTTTTCCAAAATTACCCTCTTGTTTCGTGCTCGAGATAGCTCTAATTTGAGATATTTTTTCCTTGATAAATTAGAGATCTGCTCTCCATGATTTTGATGTTGTTTTACTGTTTGCGGATTCGATCAACGATTCTGTGGCCTTCTGAATGTATGACCAGACGCTAATCTTTGATATTTCTGTTGAGTTACCACGGGTTTGATACTTGCTAAGAATTCATGCCAATGGTTCATATCGGATTTGTATGGTAACAATAACCGGGGCAGACCTTATTTGGATTAAAGAGATCATGTATTCATCTCTTCTTGAATATTATGTATCGTCTATCGTAATCTTTTCTCTTGATCTGGCCTAACCTTTTTCTGCCGGTCTCGCTGTGATGCAGAGGTACATGCAGCAACATGAAGAGGTCGAACTTTCTGCTCTTGGGATGGGTATGTGTTTCTGTGCATGATAAAGGATATACAATTAATTCCTTTTAGTTCAAAGCTAATATACGGAATAGTTGAAAGTCTGGTCAGATAGGCCCAAATTTTCTGGATCAAACTTCGGTTCTTGTATTTGCCATCTGAGTTTCAGTTGATTTTTGTGGCAATCGTTTAATCGGGCTCTGATAAATCTCCTTTGCCTCTTCTAAGATTCATCTTTCAGCACACGCTAACAATTTTCATTACTGTTGCAGCAATCACGACCGTTGTTACAATTGCTGAGATTCTGAAGAACAATGGTTTAGCTACTGAGAAAAGTAAGATCCCACCACATCTTTATAATGTACTCGACTACTGGTTCAGGGATTGAACTTGATCCATCGACTAATGTGATTACTCGTTTACATGTGAATGGAACAGAGGTTTTGACATCTTCAGTTGGCATGAAAGACGAGAACAAGGGTCGGATGATTCAGAAGGCTAAGGTGAATGTTTACTTTCTTGACCGTGTTAGAGAAACTCATTCCAAAAGTAGGATACTTCCAGGAGCTAATATAAATCCTTTTCTCTCGGGGTTTTCCCTATCTATAGATCGAGATTGTGTTGGCAAAATCTGAGAAATTCGACATGCTGATGACGGCAAACAATACTAAAGCATCCGCAAATACAGCTGAGGTTGCTGCTGTTGACAATGAGAAGAAAGAACAAGAATCAGCCAACTAGACTGCATCGATCAGCTCCCCCTCTGTTGTTGTCTTGTATTCACACTTCCTGATCTTTTCTGTGATGCTTTCGGTTATGGTACAGTGATTCTGTGGTATAGATAGGTAGCTTTTTCGTTTGTTTGTGCTTTTGATCCCCCATCTTGCAAAGAAGAGGTGTGTAGTAGCGAGTAGGGAATAGGATGAAGCGTATAGAGACAGAGACATGGCAATGAACTCAGTGCCTTACATGGAAATGTGAAGGTCTCATATTCTTTAGCTTTCGACCTTGCTCAAGTCATTCTTTTTCTTTTTTCTTTGAAATGAATGTTATCCATGATATCCAAGTGGCCGCGTCATTTCTCGGTTTTGAGTTTTTGTCCTTTTTAACAGAAGCAAATTATAGCTTGAACAGTGGTGTAAATTTCTGTCAACTGTCGGATGTCAAGTATTAATTCTTCTTGCTGTTCAGCATTTTCCCGGTTGCAATCCAAGCAGCATCCAACACTAATTTCCGCAGAGTGAATCCGAGATAGGCTTTTCAGCATTTATGAAAACCTTTTTCCTTCAGCATTCTACTCGGCCATCCTCGTCTCGAGCAACTGCGTATTTTCCCATTTTTTTTCATGCATTTGCAGAGATAAAGTCACTGCCATGCAAATTTTCGACTTGTTCCGATTTACTTCAGCTTCATGGGCTGCGATTCCTAGTATATGATCAGACTAATCATGCTGAAGATTAGGTGTCATGTCAAAATTTGTATGTATAATGATATATAGCATGGTGATTGTACTTGAACAAGGACATAATCAAACCAAGAACTGCCGCAAGAGTATAGGCCTTTCCCCATAGAGAAGAACAATCTTCCTTATTTAGATCTCTACAACTTGTTTCATGGTGAATAAAAATGTTTTGACAACCGATACGCAGGTCAAGAACCTCAAGAACATAGATGCTTGAATATGAATGGTGCTTGTTCATGTAGATGGCTGTCTTCTGGGGTACCAGGTGGAGTGAAACTAGTTCTTCACATCCATACATATCTGATTTTCAAGCAAGGATGATCGAAAGAGAGAATGATCCAATTCAATTGCCATTAAAATATTGAACTATTTTTCCACTCTCACGACGTCTTCAGTCAATTATTAGCTATTGAGTGTACATAATGGGTTGAGTTCACCATTCCAGAAGATTGAGACCCTTTTCCTTGTAAACCAAACACCTAAACATCGAAAACCATGAAAATTCGATGGATGTTTTCATAAACCATCTGAAACGTAGACCATTATTTTATAGAACTTATCAAAAAGAAAAATGAACATTCGAGTTTATAATTTGGGGTTCACTCCTATGAGTTGGGGTCGAAATGTAAAGTTTGTACTTTGGGGGGTTAGTTTGTAAAGACTGTAACAAACAGTTGTTGACAGTTAGCTTTATATAAGGGAAGCATGGAAGAACTTTTCAGCCATATTTCTCAAAATTTTCCTTTTTCCCTCCATTCTTCTGAACTTTGGAAATTTCTCGAGTTCTTCCCAATTCACATCAGTTGAGTTCTTACTCGATTCTTTCTCCCTTCCCCCTGTGCCCATTCTATCCTGCTTTCTTTTCTTTCTTGACAAGTAAGGATTGTATTCACTCATTTTCAAGTTGTAGACTTGTATTACTTCTTGGTTACTTAGTGGATTGACCATGTGTTGCTTAGTTCTTGTGATATGAACTCATCAGCAATTGAGACTAATTATCATCGAAAGCATTTTGTGCTAATTTGCATAAAAGGTTCTTTCTTTTCCTTGTTGATATATACATCTATGCATAACATTATGGGTATACACATTTGGTGTTAAGGGGCGGTTAAAGGTCAGTTTTTCTCGTCTGTGCATATGATGGGAGAAGGGTGGCCTGCCTGGCCCGTGCCTAGTGTTTTTCGCATGCTGCTTCCTCCTCAGAAGTTGGATGGTCTGCTCAGACATGATGGCGAACACATTGAAAAGCTATTTGCTAAAACGGGAGCTCACATTAGGATCGTTGATGATCCTTTTGGGATGGCACTAAAAGTTGTAAGTCTCTCATTAATTTCATCTCTTCCACCTGTTGTTGATGGAGGATTATGGCACCGAGATACACTTGCTCCGTATCTTCATTGGCGAGTCTATTTGAATCATAGTATACCTCAAGTTGATGAAAATATAATAAGTTACTGCTGGTTACGGACCTACTCCACCATATATGCCACCCAAACTATCACATGATGCTTATACTATGCTTCACTGAAGTTGCCACCTCCAATGGATTATCAACAGTGTCATCATCAGCCTCAGCATCGAGGTGCATCTTCATGTGGAAGAGAAACTTCAGTGGCATCTCCATCACCAAACTAGCAGGTTACTTTGATGTTTTTGCTTTTTTGTAGTCTGAATTTCAGGTGTATGACCTCTCTTTTTACAGAATACTGCCCTGCAAATGCAAACTCCGCACTGGCATTAGAGGGGCGACTGTGACTATAAAACCAACCAGAGGAGTTCCTGAAGAATTAACTGTCAAGGTTCGTGGAAATGCTTAGCAGGTTCAGACAGCTTGGCAGCTATTACAGGTAAAACTATTTATTACGATCATATTTTACATAACATGAAATGGTTTAGGAGATACACTTCTCCTGCACATAGTTATTGATAGGAAAAGGATCATCTATATAGTTGTACATCTCTGCTGTTCTGTACAGCTCAAGAACACAAACAACTATAGATGCTCTTTCATGTTATAGCGATTTGTTTCTGTTCTGAAGAACTACTATTGCCTACATCAATAGACTAATATGCAACTAAAGCATTTTATAAGTATTTCATCCATCATTAGGTTTGTATTGAATGCAGGACAGGATCATGCCGCAGAATAATTCCATGGCTACTGACATACCCTAGCCAGCACCCCCAGTTGATGAAGGAAGGCAATAACAACTATGCATTGCATCCCGCCATCAAGTCATGGTCGTCACTGCTTTTTATATACGTTCCTGTCTATATGACAACCTATGGAAACTGACGAGGGCAGTTGGATTTACGTAATTTGTTGTGAGTTTGTTGAAAAGAAGTCGAACCGCATAATCTATAGACGAACATCTGTAGAGATGGATAACTCAAAAGTGATATTCATTCATAATTTCACCCTCCTTATTGTATGTTGGGATTGCAATAATCTCGAAAAATCCTCATTCACTTGGGCTATAAGGGGCTAGCGTTATTAGCTTAACTGATTGGGAGGAGGCGTCAGTCCTGCTAGTGCTCCAGCCGCTTTCTATTAGCAAAAGCTTTAAAGAGGTCACGAGCGGGCAGGTAGCCTTGGCCTAGTCTTTGTGATGGTGTTTTCCTTCTTTGGTTTGTCTTTGGTTATTTGCCTTTTGGAAAGGAAACTTCCATGGCAGTAAAGTAATGAAATTCCAGCCAAAGTCAAGGTACCCTTTCTGAGAAACTTTAGATGATATAATGTCCAACTGAATCAACAGAAAGTGGAAACAGAGCAGTATGACTCGATGTATCCTTAGCTCTACGAAGCTGCAAGACTCGGTGATGTCATCCCTGCTCGAGAGGATCGAGGGGAACAGGACTCAGCTCTCTCAGGTGACCCCAAAGAAGAACACAGATCCTCCACATCTACTAATCATCCTGGTGGACGGAAGCTTTGCTTGATCATGCAGCTTCAAGAGATAGGACCTAAAACCCAGTGATTACCCCAACCTATAAAAGAGAAATCATGCCGCAATACTTACCTTGAGGGAAAACCTTGAGATTATTAGTTAGCACTGACAACACCAACGTATTACTATCGGGTCAGTCCGGTCTATCAACCGAGTGAATAATACAGTACAATACGGGAACACCTCCAGTTTATTTTATCAGAACAATAATGCTAACAAACTGTAGATGAGTGCCCAAATTACGATAACCAACACAAAAGCAATTGATCCATAAATTAACAAGCTAGACACCCCCCGGCCCACTCGTTGCAAATTAATTTAGTCACATGAAAGGTTCTTCCATTTCTTTTCCGATCTGCAATTGTGACTTATAACTATCGGGAATCCTGCTGATTTTTCACAAGATTGCGTCCCATTTGAGGAAGTTCCTGGTCCATGGCGGAGTAGTAATCCCATTGTCCGGAATGCAAGTGAGTTTCACTTTCATAGTAATTTACGTACGATGCAAATGACCCCTCCGACCGATCGATGGAGCATATGAGTCCTCACCATTCCTGGGGTTCACCGCATAACATAAGAACAATAGATTTTTCTCTTTTGGGGATTTTCTTTTCCAAGGCGTTAACCAATCGTAAACTCATTTTTAGGTTTTGCGATATCAAATTTTGCATGTAATAATGATATGATATAACATGACGATCGTACTCCATTAAAGGACGCCACTTAAACATTAGATTAATGTTTGTTCGGACCAAAAGGGGACCAATTAAGGAGCTAGTTGACGAAGTTGGATCTCGCGTTACTATCCGTGATGGTCCTCCTGCACGGGAAGTCTCTCATTAATTTCGTATTCTCGACTTTCTGATGATGGAGAGAACCATGAGACGAATGCACTCGCTCAACATCGATTCTTTCAGCCAGCTCAAGGGGATATAAAGACTAGTTTAGGCTTAAAGAAAATTCAATTATCGAACTCAAATTGAACTATGAGACTAAAAAAATTCCTCTTGCTGGAAGGAAAAGAATAGGCTGATGAATTGAAAAGTGACAGCAGAGGATCTTAAAAGAGTGTTGAAAGATTGGCAATTTCCCGCGGTTTCCACTTGTAGCTGTCAGTGTGAATTCATGTCTTGTTCTTTGTTGACTTTCAAGAACACAGTTGACTTGACTCTATTGTTACAGAGGAATCTGCTGTCTCCTTTCCTCCCTTTCCCCTCCCCATCTCTCTCTCTCTCTCTCTCTCTCTTTCTGTCTCTGGCTTTCTTCCTAAGCTGCCAATCAAAACTTCATTATCTCTTCCATTACACCTGCAGTTGGTTTACTCTTCTCAGAAACTTTGAGTCTCTGCAGTCTCAAACTGTGTGAACAGGAGTCAGGAGACAGAGCAGTGACTACATGGATCCTCAGCTCTACGAAGCTGCGAGATCCGGCGATCTTGTCCTGCTTGAGAGGATAGAAGGGAACGCAACTCTGCTATCGCAGGTGACCCCGAAGAAGAACACAATCCTCCACGTCTCCGCCGAATTCAAGCAGCGCGAGTTCTTCAAGGAGGCCACCTGCCTCAGCCCCCGGGCTCTGTTCAATAGCGCCAACTCGAAGGGCGATACCGTCCTCCATGTGGCGGCCAGAGCAGGCTGCTCCGACGTGGTCAGCTTTATCATTGAGCACTCCAAGGTTCTCCACGCCGACATTGAGAACGGGCAAGTTGAAGGTATTTGATTGTTGTGGATATGATATAATTGACTGCTGTTCTTGCTGGCATAGTATAGATATTAGGAAATTTAAGGAGTGAAGCCATTCATTCTTCTATGGAGTTGTATTGCAGAGGAAAGTAGGAAGCCTTGAAATTCCCGGTCTTTTCTGCTGCGAATCGGTATCCTTTGTGCAGCGCAACTTTGTTATACAGTTAGTACGTAATTAGCATTTAAACAGTCGACCTACGTGCGAGTTAGTCTTATATTTGTTCAAGTTTATGTCTGCTAGGTTGCAAGGAGCTGCTTCGACTGGTAAATATGGACGGCGACAACGCGCTGCATTGTGCCGTGAGAAATGGGCATTTTGAAGTGGCAAAGGCACTGATAGAAGCAGACCCCGAACTCTCAATCTGTGTCAATGGTGCAGAGGAATCGCCTCTCTACATAGCCGCTGCAAAGGAGTTTGCTGATATTGCCGACCTGATCTTAAGCACTTCTTCGTCTTCCCTCCACGGGGGCACCAATGGGATGACAGCGTTACACGCAGCTCTATACTATCAGTTAAATGGTAATTCGGTTTTTAGAAACAAACCTTTAATGAAGTTCAATTGCATAGTGCTTTTAGTGCACATTTTATCTGGCAGTCTCGAGAGTGTTTTGTTCAGTAATGAGATGCTCGGTAATATACTGGCTAATTTCCTTTGGTATGCCATTCCAGTAATTTGACCATCAACGAGCAATCTAAGTTTTGTTCAAGGAATGATTGGCAAAGTTCTATGAACATGTTTAAGATGATGACCGAGCTGAGGATTGCCTTCAGATGAGATAATCTGGGGAGGCAATCCTACAACTGAATGCACACTTCGACAGAGCTTATGTGGATGAGTTCTCATTCTCATTCTCATCGGTGTGAAAAAAGAAGGTGCTGCAGATTACAGAGCAGCTTTGGCAACTCGAATAGCTTAAGTGAATCAGACCTGTGGTTCATTAACACGATGATGATGCTAACATTTCACGATTAGGTACAATGAAGAAGTTTGTGAAGAAGAGGCCTCACATGATAAAGGAAGGAGACATCCTTGGCTGGACCCCTCTTCACTATGCGGCTCACTTCGGCAACGTGAATGCTGTCACATTATTCCTCCGAAAGGACAGCTCGGCGGCCTACCTCCAAGGCAAAGATGGAGAATCTGCCCTCCACATTGCAGCCTTCCGGGGCCGGATCCCTGTCATGAGAGAGCTCTTAAGGACCCGTCCTGACTGCTGCGATCTGTTGGAGAACAAAGGTCGAACTGCCCTTCACGCAGCTGTTTTAGGCGGGCAGGAGAACTCTGTCAGGTACATCTTGGGGGATGCTCAGCTTGTGGGTCTGGTGAATGAAGCAGATCAGGATGGGAACACGCCTCTACATCTGGCCGCACTACACAGGAAATACAGCATCATAGCAATCCTTGCTCGGCACCCCCGGGTTGATATCAAAGCGACTAACAAGAAGAACCTGACAGCTCTTGGCATTTACAGTAAATACCAAGAGGTATGTTTTTTTTTCCAACAAATACAAGTTTTCGCAGTTGCATTTTATAATGACAGCATGAGCACTGGCTAAATTCTTACTCGTGTTCTGCAGACCGGTTTTGCAGCTGCAAAAGTTTATTACATGCTGAAGGAGACCTATGGCATACACGATATGCAGGCATGGGTGAATGCCCCTATGAAGAGGACACTCGACAAAGAAATTGGAGAGCCTCATGAGCCGAAGTCCCCAAACGCTCCCCGTACACGCGAGAACTTTTACCATCCTGTTGCTGGGAAGGGAAACATGCTCGAGATCCATCTCCTAGTGGCAGTGCTGATAGCCACAGTTACATTCGCTGCTGCCTTTACTCTTCCTGGTGGGTACCAAAACGATCGCCCGGATGAGGGGATGGCTGTCCTCTCATCAAAGATTGCCTTCAAGGCATTCGTGATATTCGATACAATGGCTTTCTGCTGCTCAGTGGCAGCTGTTTATCTCCAGTTCGGAACATCTGGGGGTGGGTACTACGAGCGCGCAAGGTTTGTGAACGTGGCAATGGTGTTCATTTTCATCGCTATCCTGGCAATGGTTTTGGCTTTCGCCTCTGGGATGTATGTGGTTCTGGCGAAATCTGTTGGGCTCGGCTTGACCGCGTTTATAATGGTCGGGTGCTTCATACTAACATTCTGTCTCCGGTGGTTTGTCGACCCATTAGGGAACCCCGATCTTGGGCTACGTCCGTTGAGGAAATCTGTCAGGAACTTTCTGTTCCGGCACGGGATAATGTAGGAGAGACACCGATAGTACTTGTATGATTTTCCCTCAAATCCCTGTGTAGTATTCTTTATTGAAAGAAAATAACGGCATTTCTTATTTAAACCAAGCCAATCATACTGCCCAAGATACCTCATACATGTAGATGAAAAGGCATAAGTCTCACAAAGGGAGATATGAAGTCTTGGATACTCTTGGTTCGGCGATACTGGTCTTAGGAAAGAATTAATACTCCTGCGAACCTTGAACTCACCCACCTGCAGTTGCTTCTGTTTACTGATTCAGTCACTGTCAAACAATACCTTTGTCTAAGCAATGATGCTAGTGAGACACTTACGGTGATAATTATCACCGGAACCTAAATTTGTTCACATATCATGACTCAATATTTGGCCTGCTTTAAAATTCAGATCCTGCTTCACCTGCAACAAAATCAAATTTCTCGCCTCCTAACAAGAAGCAAGCCGGCGAGAGAGAGCCACAGAACTTGTGCTATCTTGGAACAAGATGATCATATCTCACATCCCAGCTGAGCTCAAGCAGATCGAGTCCTTCAAAGAGGTCACTAGATTCAGCCCACCATCTCTCGTTGCTCAAACAAACTCCGAGGATGAGACTTACCTTTGCGCCACACCACAGTAAGCTCCTTCAGGGTGGTCAACTTGATCATCTACGATGCAAACAAAAAGCTCACAGACGACATTGGAAGTAGACTGGGAATACTCTGTGCACTTGGCTGCTAGGAATGGGCATTTTCCAGCAGATGAACGGGGATATGCTAGAGTTGTATGTAGAGAGAGACATTTAAAAGCGTTGTCTGTAACCGACTATGTACTATGGGGAGAATTGTGAAGGCAACATCATCAAACAGACTTCCTTCCACTATGCTGCGTTGCTGCTTGTTATAGCAGACTGCAGAGGGTAGGCAATCAAGATTTTCTCGAAACACAAATCTTCCCATTCTGTGAAGTGCAGCATTCCGAGGCTGTTTTCCTTTAAGTTGTAACGACGCATAGAAGGAGCTACATTCGGGTGTTGAAGCTGCCCCAGTATATGAGCTTCCTTCCATAAGTCATCAACCTGCAGTATGAGAAGCATATAAGGACATCTGAAAGTTTTCTGGTCCTCACAAGAAAAGCACATTCGACATTTTTAAATAAGAATACATAGAGACAATGACTAACCAAGCCATCTTCATAAATAGGAGCGCTCTTGAAGCAGCTAGGCTTTAACTCTGTATTGCAACATCAAATCCCTTCCGTTTCCCATAATAAACGACTCCATAATTGCCTGATCTAAGCTCTATCAAATATTCCAGTTCAGAAGCTTTAGTAGTCTGTGGCAAGAGTAGATGTTTGATCTAGAGAGTTGGAGAAACAACAAACAATTTCACAGGCTAATCTCCTAAAGCACGAGTCAGAATCTTTATACACATTACCTGCATCTCTCTTGTAACTAACTGTGCATAAAGTGCAGAAAAACTGGCAAGAATTCCACGAATAGCATTTCATCACATCATAGACTGCCAAAATAAGGAAGGGCCATTAAAAATTAACACCTAAGTATTTTATATGGCAAAGTAGTACATATAAGATACAACATTCCTATTCTATATTTCTTTCCAGTTTCAGGAGTAGCTGAGGAATGAAAATCAGATTTTTCTCCATCTGAATCATCATATCATTCAGGCCATGCTTACTCGAGTACATGTGGATGGAACAGAGGTTTTGACATCTACAGTTGGCATGAAAGACAAGAACAAGGGTCAGATGATTCAGAAGGCTAACGTGAATGTTTACTTTCTTGACCGTGTTAGAGAAACTCATTCCAAAAGTAGGATAATTCCAGGAGCTAATATAAATCATTTTCTCTCGGGTTTTCCCTATCTATAAATCGAGATTGTGTTGGCGAAATCTGAAATTCGACATGCTGATGACTGCAAACAATACTGAAGCATCCGAAAATACAGCTGATGTTGCTGCTGCTGACAATGAGAAGAAAGAACAGGAATCAGCCAACTAGACTGCATCGATCAGCTCCCCCTCTGTTGTTGTCTTGTATTCGCACTTCCTGATCTTTTCCATGATGCTTTCAGTTATGGTACAGTGATTATGTGGTATAGATAGGTAGCTTTTTTTTTTTTTTGTGCTTTTGATCACCATCTTGCTAAGAAGAGGTGTGTGGTAGCGAGTAGGGAATAGGATTAAGCGTTTAGAGACGGGGACATGGCAATGAACTACTGTGCCTTACATGGAAATGTGAATGTCTCATATTCTTTAGCTTTCAACCTTGTTCAAGTCATTCTTTGTCTTTTTTCTGTGAAATGAATGTTATCCATGATATCCAAGTGGCCGCGTTATTTCTCGGTTTTGAGTTTTTGTCCTTAACAGAGGCAAATTATAACTTGAACAGTCATGTAAATTTCTATCAACTGTCTGATGTCAAGTATTAATTCTTCTTACTGTACAGCATCATCCTGGTTAAAATCTGTGCAGTATCTAACACTAATTTCCGCAGAGTGAATCCAAGATAGGCTTTTCATCATTTATGAAAACCTTTTTCCTTCAACATTCTACTAGGCCATCCTCGTCTCGAGCAACTGCCTATTTTCCCATTTTTTCCATGCATTTGCAGAGACAAAGTCACTGCCATGCAAATTTTCGAGCTTTTCTGTTTTACTTCAGCTTCATGGGCTGTGATTCCTAGTATATGATCAGACTAATTATGCTGAAGATTAGGTGTCATGTCAAAATTTGTATGTATGATGATATATAGCGTGATGATTGCACTCAAACAAGAACATAATCAAAACAAGAACTGCTGCAAACGTATAGGCCTTTCCCCTTAGAGAAGAACAACCTTCCTTATTAGATCTTTACAAATTGTTTCATGGTGAATAAAAATGTTTTAACAACCGATGCGCAGGTCAAGAACCTCAAGAACATAGATGCTTGAATTTGAATAGTGCTTGCTCATGTAGATGACTGTCTTCTGGTGTAACAGATGAAGTGAAACTAGTTCTTCACATCAACACATATCTGATTTTCAAGCAAGGATGATCGAAAGAGAAAATGATCCAATTCAATTGCCATTACAATATTGAACTGTTTTTCCACTGTCACAACATCTTCAGTCAATTATTAGCTATTGAGTGTACATAATGGGTCGAGTTCACTATTCCAGAAGATTGTGACCCTTTTCCTTGTAAACCAAACACCTAAACATCGAAAACCATGAAAATTCGATGGATGTCTTCATAAACCATCTGAATCGTAGACCTTTATTTTATAGAACTTATCAAAAAGAAAAATTAAAGTTCGAGTTTATAATTTGGGGTACACTCCTATGAGTTGGGGTCGAAATGTAAAGTTTGTACTTTGGGGGGTCAGTTTGTAAATACTGCAATAAACAGTTGTTGACAGTTAGCGTTGTGTTTAACTGAAGCACGGAAGAACTCCATCTCTCTCGGAATTTTCCTTTTTCCCTCCATTCTTCTGAACTTTTGGAAATTTTCCGAGTTCTTCCCAATTCACATCAGTTGAGTTCTTACTTGATTCTTTCTCCCTCCCCCCTGTGCCCATTCTATCCTGCTTCCTTTCCTGTCAAAAATAATAATTGGAGCGGAAAAGATAATAGTATTCATTCATCAATCTGGTATGTATACATCTAGGTGCGGTAAATAAAAGGAAAATAGTATCTACGGCTAAATTAGTGTGTCCTCATAATAGTATACAAAGATATGTGTATAAATTAGAATGGAAAGTGAATCTTTCCATAATACTCACCCCCTCAAGTCGGAGAATGAGGATTCTGAATTCCTAACTTGCTCAGGAGAAAATGAAACTGATCACGCCCAAGTGCCTTAATAAAGATATCCGCCAATTGAAATCGCGTAGACACATGAGATGTTGCTATAGCTCCAGAGCGCAGATGTTGCCTAATAAAGTGGCAATCTATTTCAATATGCTTGGTGCGCTCATGGAAAACCGGATTGGAGGCGATGTGAAGAGCCGCTTGATTATCACAAAATAGACGCATTGGATCGGCATGATAAACACTCAGAGAACTAAGGAGAGAACGAAGCCATAAGAGTTCACTGACAGTGGCTGCCACGGAACGGTATTCAGCTTCAGCGGAGGACTTGGAGACCGTCGTTTGCTTTTTGGTCTTCCAAGAGATAGGGCTACAACCAAGAGTGATGAAATACCCAGTCAAAGATCGTCAAGTCATTGGACAACTAGCCAATCCGCATCACGGTAAGCAGTTAAAGACAGAGAAGTTGGCCAAAGAAAAATTCCTTGTTGGGGGATTATTTGAGATAGCGAAGTACGCGCATGATAGCATCCTAGTGTCCTTGGCGAGGGTCCTGTAAAAACTGTGAAAGAATATGGACAAGATAACTAAGCTCTGGCCTAGTAATGGTGAGATACATGAGTCAACCAACAAGGTGACGATATTGTCCTGGTTCAGAAATAGGAGCACCATTGTCTTGAGACAACTGATGTTGTTGCTCCATAGGGAAATAAGCAGGCTGTGAACCGAGCATTCTAGCCTCAGTAAGAATATCCAGAGTGTACTTCCGCTGATTGAGAAAAAGACCAGAGTTACTGCGAATAATCTCTATTCCCAAGAAATAGGATAAAGGGTCGAGATCCTTAATGCGGAAGCACTGGTGAAGATAATCCTTAAACTTAGCGCAGAAAGTGGAGTCATTTGTCACGAGAATCATATCATCCACATAAACGAGAACCGCATGAAATATGTTGCCATGAGAGAATGTGAACAAAGAGTGATCAGCTTCGGACTGTTGAAAGCCATATTGAATGAGAGTCGTGGCGAACTTGGAATACCAGTTGCGAGAAGCTTGACGGAGACCATACAAGGACTTCCGCAAATGGCAAACATGATTAGAATGGGCAGAACAAAAACTAGGAGGGAGAGACATGTAAACCTCCTCATCCAAGTCTCCATGGAGGAAAGCATTGTTGACATCGAGTTGATGCATCTCCCACTGTTTGGCAATGGCAATAGTCAATAAACAACGAACGGTGACTAATTTTGCCACAGGAGCAAACGTCTCGTGAAAATCTACTCCTTCAATCTGAGTAAAACTCTTGGCCATGAGTCGAGCTTTGTAACGTTCCACGGTGCCATCTGCCCGTCTTTTGACCTTGAACATCCATTTGCACCTGATAGATTTCTTGTCAGGAGGAAGTGACCGAATAACCCAGGTGCCATTATCCTCGAGCGCTCGAATTTCTTTTGCCATGGCGAGCCACCATCGAGTATATCTAGCATCTTGGAAATAGATCCTTGGCTCTATATCGGAATCGATTGCGGCAAGGAACGATAATTGTGTGGCATCAAGGTCAGAATAGTTAAGATAATGCTCCAGGGGATGAGACGTACCTAAAGAGTGCGATGGAGTGGGTGATATGAGGAGAGGAGGGAGGAAGAGTCCAAGCAACGAGCAGTGTGGGAGACGAAATCATTAAGCCAAGTCGGTTGTTGAATATTATGAGGAGTCTTAGACTGTGCTATACAATCTGCTGGAACAGTAGTCGGGTCGGTAGAAGCGGACGGTTGAACCTGATCGATTGAGCTTCCAGTCTCAGCTGAAGTGGGCTGAGTAATGGGCGGATCATAAGGATTGAGTGGGTTGGGCTCGGCTGAAGGAGTTTGTGCGGAGACGGGCCTAGAGGCGGAATTGGGCTCAGCCGAAAAGGGCTCAGTCGGACTGGGCTGAGTAGAACGAGGCCCAATTGAACTGGATTCTACTGGGTTGGACGAAGAATGAGAAATAGGTGGACTAGATGGCGTGTGTGGGCCAAATAACTTCCCCTGAAATCCTAGGCCCGAAGTGTCTAAGAACCTAACACCAATGTTAGTCGAGCTGGACGATGGCACACTGCTGAACGGAAAATGAGTCTCATAAAATCGAACATCTCGAGAAACAAAAGTCTCACGAGTCTCCAAGTCATAAACTTTCTACCCTTTCTTTCCAAATGGATATCCAATGAAAATGCACTTCCTTGACCGAGGCCCAAATTTATCCTTGAGACAAGGATTATTATGCGCATAGCAGAGACATCCAAAGACTCAGATATGTGGATATCCTGGCTTTTGGCAAAAAAGAAGCTCGAACGGTGTCTTTCTCGACAAGATACTCGAAGGCGTGAGATTGATAAGATGTGCCGCAGCGAAAATACATTCTCCCCAAAATTCAATTGGGAGGGAAGCTTGAAACACCAGTGCTCGGGCCACATTAAGAATGTGACGTGCTTGCACTCAACCCGCTCGTTTTGTTGTGGTGTGTCGATGCACGAGGTTCGATGGATGATGTCGTTATCGGAAAAGTAGGCTTGGACAAGTCGACTCATGAATTCTGATCCATTATCGCTGCGCACTGTTTTCACTGTTCGGTCGAATTGATTCCTAACCATCCTGCAAAAACTGATCAAGAAACCTAGTACCTCCGACTTATCCCGTAAAAGATAGACCCACGTACCACGACTATAATCATCCACAATTGACAGAAAATATTGAGCACCAGAAATAGATGAGACCTTGTAAGGGCCTCATATGTCACAGTGAATTAACTAGAATGGAAACGAGGCTTTATTTGAACTAATGGAAAAACTAGAGCGTGTCTATTTTTCTCGGCAACAGATGTCACAAAGTGAATCTTTATCTGAACGACTCATATAAAAGGAATTATTCTCAAAATGCAGACGAGAAGAATGATGTCCTAACCGCCGGTGCCAAATGACTCCATCAACTGCTTTCATGGCCTGTAATTTCTGAGTTGATGAAGATACTCGTCGCAGAATTCAGACCCCCCCGTGAAGTTCACCCACTCCAATCGTACTCCCCGAGGTGCGGTCCTAAATCAAACATAGATCAAAGATGTAGTGCACACTACAATTAAGTTTCTGAAATAATTGAGCCACGAACAATAAATTGCAATTAAAATCTGGCACGTAAAGGATGTTATGAAAGACCAAATTGGCTCCAAAGGAAGCCTTGCCCATAAAAGTAGCCTTCGTTGTTCCATTAGGGACATGAATAGTCGGGCCATTAGTAATAGGAGTAATATCAAAAAGATTATCCAGAATACCAGTCATATGTTGTGAAGCCCCCGAATCAATAATCCAATCAAGTTTCAAAGTAATAGGCACAAAATTCTCACCACTTAGTCGATTAATCTCACAATCATCGCGTGAAATCATCGACATTAGTTTCTGCAATTGGGCCTCGGAGAGATGGACCAATTTACTGAGATCAGCGACTGATCCGCATGAACCTGGGTTGCCATATAGCCTGATGAGCTCTGATTAACAGATTACTAGGCCGACTGATTATTGGGCCTCCATTGCCCACGATTCATTTGGCCCGAGCGTTGTTGGGACGGGCCGCCCGAAAAGAAATTAGCCGAGCCTCCCGGGTTAGAATACCCAGTTCCTCCTCCACGCTGAAGCTGCTGTCGAGTCGGGAAAGAGCACGCTGAATGCCTCCCGCCTAATCGAGAGTATCCTGAGGAATTCCCTTTCGAATTCTTCTGATTTGGCTTATCAGAACTCGGATAGCCATGGAGTTGATAACAGGTGGCTCGATAATGGCCGTTCCGACCACAATAATCGCAGAAGGGTCGTCCTCGAGGTTTGGTATCTCCTCTGTTTGAATTGAAATTAGGGTTAGAACTTCCATCGAAATCGACTTTTACTGTAGACCCTAACGCTTCAAAATTCGATTCCCTGTTCAGCGTAATCTGACGTTGAGTTTAATCGTGTGAAGCCATAGAGTGTGCCATATTCGTGTTTGGTAATAGGTCCATATTGAGGATTTGCGAGCCGATTGTGGAAAATTCGGGATTGAGCCCAATGAGAAACTGATGGACTTTCTCCATCTCCTTGTGAGCGGCGAGTTGCAGACCAGAGTTGCATGTGCAAGCTAGTATGTCGAGGTACAGATCTAACTCATCCCAAAGAGACTTCAATTTCGAATAATATTCAGAGACTGACCTCCTTTCTTGTCTAAGGAGGCAGATGTCGGTCTTCAGTTGATGAATTCTGGTCTTGTTGCCCTCAGAAAAATCGCTCTTTTAGATCATCCCAAAGTATTTTTGCGCTCCTGGTCCCTGCAATTGAGTTATGCAATTCTTCATCCAGGTGATTAAAAATCCACGAGACAAGCATGGAGTTACAGGTTACACATTGCTCATGGTAAGATTCTCCTTCTGCTGGTTGTGCTACTTTCCCTTCGATGAAACTGAGCTTATTCTAGGCCTGAAGTGCTGTCTGCATTGCTTGGGACCAGGTGTTGTAGTTTTTGCCATTGAGCTTGTAGGAGATGAGTTGAGTGCCGGGACCATCAGAAGGAGTAAAGACGTAGGTGAGTGGCATGCCTCCACCCGAAGTGTGTTGTTTTGTGGCTTTTGCCATGATGATAACTCAGGAATCTTGAGAAACTGAAAATCTGCAGGACAAAGTAAAGAAGTGATGAAAGATGGTCAGCAAGGATTGTTGGCAGATGGAAGCTCGGCTATGCTGGCCAGCGATGAGATGAGAAAGGGTTGGCCTCAACACCACCGCTCTGATATCGTGTCAAGAATCAGAATTGGAGCGGAAAAGATAATACTATTCATTCATCAATCTGGTATGTATATATCTAGGTCTGGTAAATAAAAGGAAAACAATATCTACGGCTAAATCAGTGTGTCCTAATAATAGTACATAGAGATATGTGTATAAATTACAATGGAAAGTGAATCTTTCCATAATATATCATTTCTTGAGCTGTAATCATTATATTCACTCATTTTCAAGTTGTAGACTTGTAATTGTATTACTTCTTCGTTACGGAGTTGATCGACCATGTGTTGCTTAGTTCTTGTGATATGAAATCATCAGCAATCGAGACCAATTAACATCGAAAGCATTTTGTGCTAATCTGCATAAAAGGTTCTTTCTTTTGCTTGTTGATATATAAATATATGCATAACCTTATGGGCTACACATTTGGGGTTACGTGCAATGCAATGGTAGGGGTGGGATGGAATAATTAGCGAAATTGCATTTGTAATGAAATTGGTAATCATGGCTCAACAAATATTAACATTAACTTCTTTTTACAGATTTAAGGGAAAATGCTCAAGCGAAAATTAGAAGAGCGGGATAATGTATTGGACGTTGATCCACCGCCACAACAACGATATAAAAGATCACATTAGGTAATTAGGAACATTAACATTTACCCATACACATATGTTTTACTGAAATACATTTGTATCTTTATGATTTTTTTTCCTTCTTCTTGACATATATATGTATGTATGTATATACATACTTATTGTAGGTTATGGCACCATGCAGATTTCTCAGTTCAACCTGAAACTTTCCTACTAGAGAAATATTAAAATAGATTAATTATTTTGTACTAATTTGTAGCCTCATGGACGGCATGACCCAATATAGACATTCGTCAACTTGTATCCATGAAATGAGGAATCAATTATTCAAGCTCTCAATGATGGACAGATTGCAGTGAATTTATTTTGCATCGCTTAACGATGAGAGGGCAGTGATGTGTCACTACAGTATTATTTATGTATTTTAACTTAGAAAAATTGGTATATGGAAATTGAATTGCAGTTATTTGTCGCTGGGAGCGCAATGATGTGTCCCCTCCTCATGCCATGCTTATTGAAGGTTATGGCACCATGCAGATTTCTCAGTTCAACCTGAAGCTTTCCTACTAGAGAAATATTACAATAGATTAATTATTTACTACTAATTTGCAGCCTCATGTACAACATGGCCCAATAGAGGCATCCGTCAACTTGTATCCACGAAATGATGAATGGATTATTCAAGCTCTCTATGACGGATGGATTGTAGTGGATATTTTTTGCTTCACTACAAATTTTGAGGCATATCAACATGTGAATTCTAATACCAAAATGAATTAACGATGGAAGGGCAGCAATGTGTCACTTCAATATTGTAACTTAGAAAAATTGCTATATGGCAATTGAATTGCAGGATATTTGTCACTGGAAGGGTAGTGATGTGTCACCTCCTCATGCCATGCTTATTGTAGGTTATGGCACAATGCAGATTTCTCAGTTCAACCTGAAGCTTTCCTATTAGAGAAATATTAAATAGATTAATTATTTTATACTAAGTTGTAGCCTCATGTACGACATTGCCTAATAGAGACATTCGTCAACCTGTATAAGCGAAATGAGGAATCCATTATTCAGGCTCTCAATGACGGACATATTGTAGTGGATACTTTTTGAGTCACTTAACGATGAGAGGGGAGCGATGTATCACTACAATATTATTTATATATTTTAACTTAAAAAAATGCTGTATGGAAATTGAATTGCAGGCTATTTGTCGTTGTGAGCATAGTGATGTGTCACCTCCTCATGCCATGCTTATTGTAGGTTATGGCACAATGCAGATCTCTCAGTTCAACCTAAAGCTTTCCTATTGGAGAAATATTAAAATAGATTAATTATTTTGTACTAATTTGTAGCCTCATGTACGAAATGGCCCAATGGAGACATTCGTCAACTTGTATCTGCGAAATAAGGAATCAATTATTCAATCTCTCAATGACGGACGGATTGTAGTGGATACTTTTTGCGTCACTACAGATTTTGAGGCATATCAACGGGAGAATTTTAATACCAAAATGAATTAACGATGGGAGGGCAGCAATGTGTCACTACAATATTGTATAAGGTAGTGATGTGTCAGCTCCTCATGCCATGCTTATTGTAGGTTATGAAACCATGCAGATTTCACAGTTCAACATGAAGCTTTCCTATTAGAGAAATATTACAATAGATTAATTATTTTATACTAATTTGTGGCCTCATGTACGACATGGCCCGTAGAGACATTCGTCAACTTGTATCCACAAAATGAGGAATCAATTATTCAAGCTCTCAATGACGGACCGATTGTAGTGGATACTTTTTGAGTCACTACAGACATGTAGCTATATTACTTTTTGGTTACGGAGTTGATTGACCATGTGTTGCTTAGTTCTTGTGATATGAAATCATCAGCAATGGAGACTAATTAACATCGAAAGCATTTTGTGCATTTTGCGCTAATCTGCATAAAAAGTTGTTTCTTTTGCTTGTTGATATATACATGTATGCATAACCTTATGGGCTACACATTTGGGGTTACGTGCAATGCAATTGTAGGTGTGGGATGGAATAATTAGCCAAATTGCATTTGTAATGAAATTGGTAATCATGGCTCAACAAATATTAACATTAACTTATTTTTACAGATTTAAGGGAAAATGCCCAAGCGAAAATTAGAAGAGCGGGATGATGTATTGGATGTTGATCCACCGCCACAACAACGATATAAAAGATCACATTAGGTAATTAGGAACATTAACATTTACACATACACATACGTTTTACTGAAATACATTTGTATCTTTATGATTTTTTTTTCTTCTTCTTGACATATATATATATATATATACATACAAATCATGAATGTCGTGTTTATATTTATTTAAATTGCCGCGTGCCACAATGTTGTGTGTATGTATGGAAATTATGCAAACTCTGCCAATTGATGCATGCGTTAATTCAGTTTCATAATTTCATTTTTTTATTAAGAAATTGATTGATTTGGAGTTGGACAATGTGTCGCAATGCAATGCAGGGAGCAAGAGGAATTTTTGTGGATGGACTCCCGTATGTAGACTACCGTGAAAGTGGGTTTCTACTTTCTACTGCCTGTGCAACACCTGGGGCAACAACGTACGTTTCTTCTGGTGCTTTATTTGCCAAACCAAAGAAACACCAAATAATGTAGTCTAGCCTAGCTATATACTTATGATTATATTATATTAATGTTATTATTAACATATATAATAATGAAATAATGACACAATTAATTATATATGTTTATTAAATAATTGTGTTGCATTGCAGCTATATGTTGGGCTCTCACGGTGGCCTCCAGCATTAGGGCCGCGTATAGCAGGGAAGGGGTGGAGTTGCCACCCCTTTCCGTACAGGAAATCGTGGATGGAGCCCGTGGGCCGCCTCACAAAAGAAATCCGGGATGTGGCTTCCAATAAGTAGTCGAGAATCACGGGCTTCTACATGCAAACGCATATGGGGGGATGAACATGGTATGTATGCTTGCGTTGTGCCTTAATTGATCTTCATTTCTTTTGCTAATTTATATATATATATATATACACACAACGTAGAACGCAAAAAAAAAAAAAAAAAGAAGGGAGAGAGATGGTCATCAGTTATAGCCTTACAGGAGAATTCCAAAATTTCAACAGCAAAAAAGAAATATATATCCATTAGTGCAAAATAAAGCAAATAGAAAGATCCTTATCGACCTATTAAATTAAACATTCAGCCATTTCTTTAGGCTTTTATTTTTACTTTTGTATTTGGATCCCTGAACTTATTTCCATTTCATTTTGATCCTGATTTCCATCAAATAACTCTCTCATTGGCTGTTTAAGAAATATCCATTTCCTTGGAGAAGTATACTGTTCAATTCCAAATTGAGTTGAGCAATTAGCTGATTGAAAGCACAAAAGTCTACATAAATAGGTCAAGATAATAATATCTAGCCAATGTGCACTTTTATGAGCTGTGAACATTTACGAGAGCTGAATATATGTATATATTGATAAATAATTGCGTTGAATATTACTAAGTAAATCAAAGCATTTTTTCCAACATAAGAAAAGGTAAATTACCTAAAAAATTCAAATTTTGAAACTGAAGCTTTCCTATTAGAGAAATATTATAATAGATTAATTATTTTATACTAGTTCGTAGCCTCATGTACGACATGGCCCAATAGAGACATTCGTCAACTTGTATCCACGAAATGAGGAATCAATTATTCAAGCTCTCAATGATGGACGGATTGTAGTGGGTACTTTTTGCGTCACTATAGATTTTGAGGCATATCAACAGGTGAATTCTAATAACAAAATGAATTAATGATGGGAGGGCAACGATGTATCACTACAAAATTGTTTATGTATTTTAACTTAGAAATTTTTTATATGGAAATTGAATTGCAGGGAACTTGTCGCTGGGAATGTAGTGATGTGTCGCCTCCTCATGCCATGCTTATTGTATGTTATGGCACCATGCAGATTCAAGACCAGCAGGAGAATGTATGGATAGTTCAAAACTCCTGGGGCAGTGAATGGTCTACGATTACGTCTCATTGATGCTCATTATCCTGTTCTGCTTAGGCCCTAGTTTAGAGTCATTATTCTGTTTAGAGTCAAGAACATATGGTCTTATGACCGTGCTTTACCAATACTACTGATAGGATGTTGATCTTGCAAAGATAAAACTTCACTGTTATTTACAATGTCCTCTGAGAATGAGGTATCAATCCGCAGCAATGTGCATCGATAACGATGTGTGTCATCATCTGATAATTCTAGACTATGCACAGACAGAGCATCGGACAGCAAAGTGCTAACTTACGTCTCAACAAGCTCTGTTCTATTACGGTTGCCTCTTAAGCTTTATAATTTATTAGCTTAGGAGCAACCATAATAGAACACGTTCCACACATTTATAATTTTACGTTCATGGCTGCCGACATAGTGCGTGGTTCCTTTGTCTGAGAAGGACAGCCTCGAGTCAGGATTCAATGACCGGCACCTCTCCATCAGTTATCTCCGAGTGGGGTTGCACCAGCTTGGTATTTTAGGTCTCAGGGTTCCATGAATGATACTAGCTGTAGCATAAATTAGGTTGCATGAAAAACTTTTGAATGTCTTAATGACATGATCCATCACCGTGCAGATCCTCGATTCAGAACGTACCAATGATATCTTTTGACCGCATGTTTGCAAAGGGTTTCTCACAAGTCAAAAGCTCCCACAAGACTATCCCAAAAGAGGAGACATTAATCTACTTCATCGATGTACTAGTGTGTGTGTATAACTAGCGAACATTATATATTTCGTATAGTATTAGTGTCAATTGATTTCTCACTTTCTCAGTCACCGTGATGTTCTTACTATTAGAGTCCGCGAGCCATATCCATGGTATTGTGCCTCGTGCTCCACCAGCTAACTCCTGCACAAATCTTATTGCTGAGTAGGGTGGTGGCCAAGCAACCCCATTACTTTTCTACCAAGTTCCTAGCTTTTTAAGTGTTCTGTTAAGGACGCTTTGGGGGTACCTCAGGTTATAATGAACTCCATCGATACTACCTATCAAAAAAAGAAAAAAAAGAAAGAGCTCTATTGATATTTAAATCTTCGTATGATCTTTCTCTACCCAAAAAGAGAGACACCTAAACTGGGAAACCATGAAAATTTGACATGGGTTCAAAATCTAAAGACTGCACTTTGAGGGGTCAGTGTGTACAGACTGTAACAACAGTCATTGACGGTTCAGCATATATGTGTACGCACTCATTGGGTGGAATAAAAATAATTGCAGCATGAAACATTTCCCTCCATTCTTCTTCTGAACATTGAAGACTTGTCCAGTGCATCCCAACCCCACGTCAATCACGAACACCCCCGATGTCACAATGATAATTGAAATCTCAATATGTGATGCTCATATACTGGATGCATCAAAATAGATTAAGACAAGCCGCCAATAAGTCTGAAAAAGCAGAATCCATCATCATCAACAAGTGCTAGCTAGTACTAGTTGCTATCTGTCCCACGAAACATAATCACAAGGTGAGCAGAGATCATAGTCTGAAAAAGTTTCCGTCGGTCGACCATCATGGTGGAATATGCAAGCTCCGCTTAATCATGTAGCTGCAAGATATAGAACAAAGAACCTCGTGATTACCCCCAATCTGAAAGAGAGATCATGCTGCCATTCCTCCCTCAAGGAAGAAATTGGAGAGACATAATGCATGGCCATTACCAGGAAATATGTCGTATTAGTTTGCATTGACAGTACCAATGGATTACTCTTGGGTCCGTCCATCAACCAAGCGAGGATACATACGACCAATGCGGGAATCTTCAGTTAATTTGGCAGAATATTAATGCTAACAAGCTAGAGATGGGAGCCCAAATTACAATCCAAACCAGCACATTAAAACCAATTGACAACCAACAACACAACGTCACTAACTAATCTCGTCTATTACCATAAATGAGTATATGAAGACAAACAGTTTACTAGTCGATCATCATTGGGTCTAATTGACATCTAAAAATGAAGATGGCAAATATATATATATAGGCTGCGCACCATGAGATTACCGGTCATCCCCTCAAAATTATAAGGCACCACACGAGAATCTAGGAGAGAGAGATATATAAAGACCTTTGTGCCTGCAAAAGTTGATAACCGAATCACTACAAGGAAAGCGCCGGAACACTTTTGCTGATAAACACCCGGCTCAGCAGAATCAGAATTAGCATCATCCTCATCATAAGCCATGAAAGTGATATAGTATGTAAGAGAACAAAAGTCCTCATTAAAATGTGGGGATTGCTGATTTTTTAAGTCTACAAGACAAACAAAATAAGCAACAAGAAAAGTAAGAGTAGTGTATAAAAGGAAGAAAATCACAGACAGGGAGAGAGGGAGTGGTGATTTTTCCGATCAAGGATGGAGCGAGTAATCAAATCATATCACTTACGTTGCTGCAAGCGTTGTAGTGCTCAACGGCTTTATCGATGAGACATTTCAGAGTAGCTTCTTTTTCCTTCGAAACACATTCTAACGGCACAGGTCGAATCATATAGGCATAAACATAATCGCTGAAATGATCAACATCGAAGCCCTAACGAAAGACGAAGATTTCATCACCATATCGGATCAGACCAGAACCAGACGATTCAATTAACAATGCAACTAAGGATTCAGATAACTGATTATTAAAAATGGAATGAACTAAAATAATAATAGTACATACATCGGTTTCGGCGACTTGTCTCTGGTAACGATCCCACTCCTCATCGGTTAAGTATCTCCATCCCTCAGGAGGCAAGTCGTGCTGAAATGATTCGTCAGTCTTCTTCTCAATCTCACCGCAGGCAGGAGGACAGGAGCTGTTTCTTTCTGCCATCACCGCCTTTCCTGGCACTAGCAGAGAGGTAGACGGAGAGGAGGGTTTTGCTTTTCAGGAAGGAAGTAAGGAAACAATAATCAATAGAAATTGATGCCAACAATAATAATTAAATAAATGAATGATTTGTATAAATAGATGCAAAAATACAAGATTCTGAAAGTGAGAAACAATAATCTACTTAACACTTTCGAGAAGAAATGGTCACATAACGTACCGTAATCAGAGCCCGAGCCGGAGGGAGGGCGGTTGTGGGGGATGGTGACCCGAACGACACGCCTCCGCATACAACTTCAGAAAAATAATCTAAAGGTGATACCACAATCTATTTAACACTTTCTTTCAAATCCACTGCATAACACAAGAACAACATATTATATATATATATTCTTCTTCTTCTTCTTCTTCTTTTGAGCTTGATGACTATAAGTTTTGTTTTTCAAAGGCGTCAATCAATTGTAAACTGAAGTTTAGGTTTACTATCAAATTTTGCATGTAATAATGATATGATAAATATGGGCAAAAAAAAAGGATATGATTAATATGGCAATCTTACTCGAGTAGCAAAATAATTTGACGTAATATACTTTACTATCTTATGTATGTAACGATATTTCCAATTTTAGTTTACTATATTAGAGTAAAATGATCTACAAATTTAATTCAAACTCAAAATAAATATGAATATTCAATATTAAAATTAATAAGAAACTAATTATTCAAAAATAGTAAGTTCAGAAAGAATAAAAAAATTTATACACCAATACTATTTTATGTATTTAAAAATATATAAAATCTTAAATTAGAGTGAAATAGTTATAAATTTAAATTAAACCTCAAAATAAACATCAATTCTCATATTTCATAATATAATTAGAAAGAAAATAATTGCTCAATATCATGAATTTTGAAATTATTTAAAGTTATATACTTTACCATCTTATCTAAAATTAAAATTGAATTTTAACTTAGTATATTAAAATGAAATAATTTACGAGTTTAAGTTAAAACTCAAAATGAAATTTTCACTACTAATTACTTACTCGAAAATGTAAAGAGATATTTAGAAAATTAATAACATTTTCAATTTTCATGTAAAATGTAAATGCATTTTAAAATCAATTGTCTCATTATTAAAAAGTAAATAAAATTAATTTAAATAGATTGTAAATTTTCTAGTTCAAAATTTTTAAGTTTTATGATTGATTTATTATTATTTAGAATGTGTGAGAAGGAAATCAAAGTGACTTTTAATAGTTTTGATGTTAAAAATTAAATAGCTTTGTTTAGAAACTACGAATATATAAACTTCTCAATTTATCTTAATTTTAATTAAAATAAACTTCTCAATTTTATTTAGAAAATATATAAACTTAGATATATAAGTATTTTAGTAATGTTAGGTCACTGCATTATATTTAATAAATATTTATATTCAATATTAATTTGAAAATTATCAAGAAATAAATTATAAATTAACTAAAATTTAATCAAATTAAATAATAAATTAAAATCAATCACAAATAGCATTTCCGCGCAAAGCGTGGGTGGATTGACTAGTTTAATAGAAATCCTGATCTAATTTACAAATTAAAAATTTTATTTAATTAAAAAATTTCTACATAATTTATTTGATCATTTATTGCATACACATTTTATGCCAACTCTCATATCTATTTAATCTATAACTGGAAATTGCAAATTGATTTCTTGCCATGACTGCTATTCTATTTGACTGAAATTAAAAAGAATTTCTATCTAATTTATTTGATAATCTATTGCGTACACATTTTATGCTTACTTTTATTGCTATTTACTATATAGTCACTGCGAATTGCAAATTAAATTCCTCTTATAATTGCTAATATATTTAACTGATTGTATATTAGGAAGCACCACCGTATGTTCAACACACAGAAAAAGCATCAATGTATCAATGCAATAAGTAGGGGATGGGATTTTCGGCCTTACTCGGCTAAGACCATGATAAGGTAAATCGGAAGTATCTCCAAAGGTGGTAATGTAATATATCGCTAAACTCCCCATAAATACTTGTATATATCTAGGCTTACGGTTAATCAACACCTCACTTACTCTTTCCCTCACACATAAGACTCAGACCGATCAAGCACGTGGAATACATATCAAATGTCTTCGTGAATTTTTATACACAGTGAAAATCATTTTCCATCTTGGAAGGTGTTTCTATTAGATGCATGGGAGCTCACTTGCACATTCATTTTGATAAATATTTTTGCCTCAATCTAAAGAAAAAAAAATTTAACCAACATAAATTAATTCAAGTGGTTCGATACTTGTTTCACTTAAATAAGATTTCATATTCAAGTCAATACAGAAAATTCATGTCGGGAGAATTTTACCCTTAATGAACCGACTCAGCTTGACTAAATTAGTCGGGGGTCCAATTAAATTTTCAAATATCATGATTCACGTAAAAAAAAAAAGTCATAAGTTGAGTATACAATCTATAATTCAACTAAAAACTTACAAATATAAAGGTCGAGTCATTATCAGACTTTGCTTTACATTCTGTCGACACCACCCACATTCAACGACATCGTGCTCTATTTTTTTTAATGTGAACACTAATATTTGAAAGTCCAGTTTAATTCAGATTAATTAAGTCAAATTGGCTCGGTTTATTAAGAGGTAAAATTCTCCCAGTATAAATTTTCTACATTCATAAGGACTTAAACCCAAAATCTTAACGGACTAAGTATCGAATCGTTTGAATCAATCCATATTTATCGTACTCTCCTATCTTTTTTTGCTTTTTTCATTTGTTTTCGTCTGAACATATATATATTTATATATATATTTTGTCGTGTCACATCATAATTATTTAGAAGGGTAACCGTCTCTTCGTTTCGTTGGCCCACTTTCTTTCTCTTAGATGACCTCTCCACTTAAGATTATCATTTTTCTTTGGATATGATAATTTTTCACGTAGTTTTTCGGTTTATTTTTCCATTTCTCGATTAAATTGGATCCCATCTGCTATGGGTTTCCGATATTTTATCCTATCGCTATGAAATATATATATATATATAAATCTGTGACTGTGATTTTCTTCTTCTTCTTCTTCTTTTACCTTCAATTGAAATCTGTGACAGCGATTACCGGTCATCATTGAATGGTGTGCTACTTTTTCGAAGAGAAACAATAATGAATTTTGTTAAAATTAGATTTTCTTACTCTTGCTCCCTGGCACTTCTTAATTATATATATGTGTGGGAAAGGGGTTTTGGAATTTATTGGACATATATATTGGGAAAAAGATTGCAACAATCATAAAAGATTATCATTCTTTGAGTTAAATCATGTAAATTTGACTTTATAAAAAACAGTCCTGAAACGTATAGAAAAGTGATAAATTTAGTTCATTCCGTAATTGACCGTTAATGACCGTTAATGTGGACATAATACAATTAAAAATAGTCCCAATTGGCCGTCAATTGATACGCGTGGACAAACCATCGCATATCAAATTAATAATTCTTAAAGATTTATCAAAAAATAATATAACTCATATTCAAAAAATAATAAATTTTTAGAATCATTGTTATTTTTCTTCGTATGTATATATATACATTAGATGAGTTCAAGCAGAGAGCCTTCCAAGCATATATATACATAGCCAGTCTCAAAAATAGTTTCTCAAAAGCTGTCACATCATATTGACTTTGACCTTTGCATTTCATATGGAATTATCTGAAAGTCCCACGTCAGGGTGACAGTTTACCCGACAGATTCTATGAGGAAGGCCGCTTAAAGGAGGCGTCCTTTTTTGGTCTCCCCGGCTCTTGGCGATGGGGGGGTTGGCGGGGGGTGTGTGCCACGACCATGTATATAACAGAACAAAATTTCTATTAATTAATTACTAACGAAATAAAAAAAAAACTATTCATTAAACCCAGGAAAAAAAGAGAAATAGAAAAAAAGAGGGAAGTGAAGGGACGATGATGATGTATGGGGATGAGTACGTCCGTACACGTGGGATTCGGATTAGATTTGGTTTTGCGTCGGAGATGTCAATGCGGACGGAGCTCGAACAGTAATTGGGGTCATTTGGTGATAGCCGTCCATGGTCGACGGAAGATACCTTCAAGCAAGCTTTAGTTTTATGGCGAACCAAGCCCACGGTGCCGTCTGTTCGCTTATGCCCGTCCCTGTGCAGCATAATGTTGCGAAATGCTCGCAGTTGCTCCTGAAGAGGTTATACTCAGGGAAACTTTTATCAGCGAGAAACTTTTGAGCCGTCTCAATCACTTGGATCGGAAATCTCGTGGGAGCTGTGGCAGTGCAGGAGCCGGGAACTTTGAGCAAGAGTCGCCACCTGGGCAGACCATATGCATAGAGATGTACAGGTTGAAGCTTTGAGCCATCACGAAGGAAGCATTCAAGACATGATTGGATGACTCCGCGAGGAACTACAGCAGCTACCTGCAGCTGATGATCGTCACCTTGACTGGTTGTGTGGCTGCATTTTGGACATGGAGTATGGTTAGAGTGGCATTGCACTCCTAGTCGTGTCCACGATGGAACGAGGGCTTCTTTGTCCTCCGTCCGGGTGAAGTGGATCACTCTCCCGTTGCCTATATATATTCCTGTCACGAGATCAAAGCCAGCATGATTAAAGCACAAGACCCGAAACACTGTTGTTTTGTGTGTGTGCGTGTTTGGTTTGGGGGGGGGGGGGGGGGGGGGGGGGGGTGGGTGTGAAGGAAAACAAAATTAACTCACAGACCATGGTGGGAGTAGAGTCCCCAGCGGCGGTAGGAGAAGATATGTTGTCCCGATTTGATCGCATTGGAAGCAGAGGAATTAGTACTGATATTCGGCTGGCCAGACGACCGCCTCCTCTTCAAACTCTCCTTCACTTCCACTCTGAGCCGATCAGCCACTCCAAGTATCATCCCCATTCTCTCTCTCTCTCTCTCTCTCTCTCTCTCTCGGGCTTAAGTGTGTTTCAGTGGACGGACGGGAGAGATATGGGAGGATCCCGGCCTGCTCTGTTTCTTCCAACTATTTATAATTAGGAATCCTCGTCAAGCGTAGGAGCAATCGCGAGGAAGTCAGAATTAAGATTGATGTACCCATATGTCAAAATTTAACTATCAATCTCAATGCATTAGTTGTCAGAATTGAGAAGGTCCCACCACTTTCGATCCCATATTGACAAATTGTCGTCTATCACGTCATCTTTTCCTCCAAAGAAAATTTCCAAGTTGTCTCAAAATACATTCACGACGACCTTTCTTGTGAATCGTTCTCACGGTCCCCCCTCGATTAAGAAATGGTCACCCCTAAAGACAACGTTTTTATCAAGGGAACGTTCCCTCAATAATCCATCAGTAATTGGCCTGGATTACTGATGGATTTGTTCCCTCTATTAAAAAAAACCTCATCGGTAACCTTATCTCGGTAATCCTTTGGAATACAGAGGGATTAGTCTCTTGCAAAAATCCTTTGTACAAGAAAAACAATATTTTCATATACAATAGTTGCTCTTATACGAAATAATATTTTTCTTGTATGAAAACTTTTCGTATAAGAATAATAACATTTCGTTCCTTAAGTGCGAAAATTTTTCATACCTGTACAAAACTTATGCGCTTCGAATTTATTAGTTCTCCAAGTGCAAAAAGTATTATTCTATTTTCGATTTTTTAGCATGGGCTTTTTGCACGCGGACTAGCTGAAAAGCCCACCACATGCTAGAATCTCTGTGTTCCGACTTTAGATTTGATTTGATTGCTCTGTCTCGAAAATTGACGTCATTTATGTTATAATTCAGGTCTGTCCGTAATAGAGATCGGGTTATGTGGAACATCGAAAAGGGCTGGAGAAAGAGACAGCGAGTCAAGTAATATTTATTCAAATATTGTTTTTTCTTGTACAAAACTTACTTTTCCATTTTTGCACGCTAGTAACTACACTAAAGAACCCCTCTCCATATAGGTGCCTAATTCCTTTTTTCTGTTTATTTTTTTTTATTAAATCGACTTTAATATATGATTAACTATCATTATTATTTCTCTTTAATGCTAATCTAATTATTAAATTTCTTGTCAAATTACTAATTAAGAGACGGACCAAGGATTTAAATCAAGGGGCAGGCTCTTTCAGGGAGTGAGTAAGATGACAATTTTTTGATCATGAAAAATTTGAACCCACTATAACCAATTTTTCTAAAGAGGGCGCATGAGCCCCTCCGGCGGACCATCATGAATATATCGATATTTTTATCATATTTTTTTTGTTCCCGCGTACGTGTAACGCTGGTGCTACACAAATAATACGATATAAATGTATTTACAATATAATATATCATGTATTTATCTTCATTAGTTACTCTTGCTCTATCTCTTAGAATGAGAATTGAAGCGTGCGCACATGTATACACACGCAAATATAGATTCCTTCTTCTTCTTCTTCTTTTTCCCTAAATGGAGAAAAAGAAAAAGACAATGATTTCTTAGTTAATACCCAATGGAATGATAGATCGTATTTGAAATGAATTTAAAGCAAACATAAGATTGGATTAAACCTCGACCTAATGAATGATGTATATCCTGATTTGCCGTAATATGATATACTAAACATGAGATCTAGAGATGTAGTGGTTTAAGTAGAAAAGGCAAAAGAAAGAAGTCAAAAGATAAAAATGTCCTGTTGAACACGTTAATCTCCAACTTCCAATTTTTATTCGTCGGTATGGAAGTCGACGCAATTGGACCTTCTTCTCGATAATGTTCTCATGGAAAGTTACGAGAATAGTCGATTCAAAGTGCATGCAAAATTCTCTCCTTCCGTGAACTTTATCCTTCATTCTTATAATTTATCGTCGCCTTTCCTATGAGCGCTACACCTAAGAGAACATAGCTTATTGGATGTATCATCCCGGAATTAAGTGTAGGATCCAACCAGCAGGTGCATGGGATCCCCCTATCCCTGTACTTGGAGAATAGAGAGGGTCACTGTGATCCCATGTTACAAAATAAGTCTATTGAAATCATAAAGATTAGCATAGTAAAATTTTTGAATATGTGTAGATCCAGCGTTTAATATATCACCCATCAAGCCTAGCAAAGTTCCTAAGGGAAAAAAGATTATATAAAAAATTAATTCAACCATTACGAAATAAGATTATATATAAATAAATAAAAAGCCTAATGAATTGCTCTTCAATCTTTCCACGACCAATACACACAGAAGTAGTTCCTAAAACCGCATGGTTGCTTCAGATCATTCACCGGATTAACAGACTGAATGGAACGTCCAAAGCTGATAGTATTTCCCCTGCCCAACAGACAGCTATAGTGCACCAATGGAGTCTGCCAAGAACCATTAACTTCTACTTTCAGATTTACGTCCCTCCAGAGTCGAAGGATGAGGGTAAACTGAAGCATTCACTTATGAGCGCTCCACTCCTAGGTCTATTGCAAACAGGTGCTCTCTGATCGACTTGTTCAAGCCGTGATCACAGCCTTAGGAGACTGGAACTGGACATTGACAGTTCAGCATATATGTGCAAGTACTCATTGGGAGGAATAAAAATAATTGCAGCATGAAACATTTCCCTCCATTCTTCTTCTGAACATTGAAGACTTGTCAAGTTCTTCCTAACCCACACTAATCACGAACACCCCCAATGTCACAGTGATAATTGAAATCTCATTTTTGATGCTCATAGACTGGATGCATCAAAATAGATTAATACAAATCATCAATAAGTTTGGAAAAGCAGAATCTATCATTATCAACGAGTGCTGGCACTAGTTATTATCTGTCCCAGAAAACATAATCACAAATTACGATCTAAACCAGCACATTAAAACCAATTGACAACCAACAACCCAACGTCACTAGCTAATCTCGTCTTGTTGGATAAATTTTTAAATAAAAATGGGCCTAATTTAGACTCGAGCCCATATGCAACCCAAAAGCTTAAGCCAATGGATTACTGAACCTTTGTCTTTTATAAATTTTTCCCATATTTTCTTTTCAACCGATGTGGGACATTGTGTACTCTCACATCATCAATTTTTCTCCAACATCCCGCCCTCACGTGGTATCCTGTCGTCTTACACGAGTCACGTGACCTTAATCAATCGACGAGACCGCACGACTTAATCACACCCGCCCTCACTTCGATGTCCCGACATCGGACACAACGGGTGCCTGTTCGAGGCGCACGTTACGCTTACACTCGAGCCTACAGGTCACACGGACCCGCTCATACATGCGCGTTATGCGCACCTCACGGCACGAAGCCGCCCTACACACCCAGGACTATAACCATGGGCTCTGATACCAGTTGGATAAATTTTTAAATAAATTACCATAAATTAGTTTATGAAGACAAACAGCTAACTAGTCGATCATCATTGGATCTAGTTAACATCTAAAAATGAAGATGGCAAAGATATATATATATATATATAGAGGCTGCGCACATGAAGGGGATGTACGAGATTACCGGTCGTCCCCTCAAAATTATAAGCCACCACAAGAGAATCTAGGAGAGAGATATATAAATACCTTTGCGTCTCCAAAAGTTGATAAGCGAATCACTACAAGGAAATTGCCGGAACACTTTTGCTTGATAAACACCCGGCTCAGCCGAATCAGAATTAGCACCATCCTCATCATAAGCCGTGAAAGTGATATAGTATGTAAGAGAACTAAAGTCCTCATTAAATTTCAGAATCTGGGGATTGCTGATTTTTTTAGTCTACAAGACAAACAAAATAAGCAACAAGAAAAGTTAGAGTAGTGTATAAAAGGAATAAAATCACAGACAGGGAGAGAGGGAGTGGTGATTTTCCCGATCAAGGATGGCATGAGTAATCAAATCATATCACTTACGTTGCTGCAAGCGTTGTAGTGCTCAGCGGCTTTATCAATGAGTAGCTTCTTTTTCCTTCGAAACACATTCTAACGGTACAGGTCGAATCATATAGGCATAAATATAATCGCTGAAATGATCAACATCGAAGCCCTAATGAAAGACGAAGATTTCATCACCATATCGGATCAGACCAGAACCAGATAATTCAATTAACAATGCAACTAAGGATTCAAATAACTGATTATCAAAAATGGAATGAACAAAAATAATAATAATACATACATCACTTTCAGCGACTTGTCTCTGGCAACGATCCCACTCCTCATCCGTTATGTATCTCCATCCCTCAGGAGGCAAGTCGTGCTGAAATGATTCATCAGTCTTCTTCTCAATCTCACCCCAGGCAGGAGGACAGGAGCTGTTTCTTTCTGCCATCACCGCCTTTCCTGGCACTAGCAGAGAGGTAGACGGAGAGGAGGGTTTTGTATTTCAGGAAGGAAGTAAGGAAACAATAATCAATGGAAATTGATGCCAACAATAATAATTAAATAAATGAATGATTTGTATAAATAGATGCAAAAATACAAGATTCTGAAAGTGAGAAACAATAATCTAAAGGTGATGTCATAATCTATTTCACTTTCCTTCAAATCCACTGCATAACACAAGAACAACATATTATATATATATTCTTCTTCTTTTGAGCTCGATGACTAGAAGTTTTGTTTTTCAAAACAAAATTAATCTAAAATGTAAATAGAATTAATTTAAATACTAAGTAAATTTTGAGTTCAAAATTTTAAGTTTCATAATTGATTTATTATTATTTAGAATATTTGAGCAAGAAATCAAAGTGACTCTAATAATTTTGATGTTAAAAATTAAATAGTTTTGTTTAAAAACTACAAATATAATTATTTACCATAATTTTAATTAAAATAAACTTATTAATTTTATTTAGAAAATATATAAACTTAGATATATAAACATTTTAATAATGTTAGTTCCCTGCATTATATTTAATAAAAAATTTATATTCAATATTAATTTGAATATTATCAAGAAATAAATTATAAATTAACTAAAATTTAATCAAATTAAATAATGAATTAAAATCAGTCACAAATAACATTTCCGCCTAAAGTGCGGGTGGATTGACTAGTTTAAAAGAAATCCTAATCTAATTTATAAATTAATAATTTTTATTTAATTAAAAATTTTCTACATAATTTATTTGATGATTTATTGCATACACATTTTATGACAATTCTCATAGCTATTTAATCTATAACTGGTAATTGCAAATTGATTTCTTGCCATGACTGCTAATCTATTTGAATGAAATTAAAAAGAATTTCTATCTAATTTATTTGATCATCTATTACGTACACATTTTATGCTAACTTTTATAGCTATTTACAATACAGTTACTGCTTATTGCAAATTAAATTCCTGTTATAATTGCGAATCCATTTGAGTGAGCGATCTTCGTTAATAGGAGCACTCCTGAAGAAGCTAAGGCTCAACATCAAACCCCTTCCATTTCCCATGATAAACGACTTCGCAATTGCCTGATCCAAGCTCTATCAAGTATTCTGGTTCAGAAGCTCCAAGAGTCTTTGGCAAGAGTAAATGCTTAATGTAGAGAGTTGGAGAAACAATAAGCAATTTCACGGGGCTAATCTCCTAAAGCACGAGTCAAGAATCTTTATACACGTTACCTGCAGCTCTCTTGTAACTAGTTGCGTACACATAAAGAGTAGAAAAAGTGACAAGGATTCCACGAACAACATTTCATCGCATCCCAGGCAGCCAAAATAAGGAAGGGCCATTAAACATTAACAGATAAGCATTTTATAGGGCAAAGTAGTATATATAAGATACCACATTCCTATTCTGTATTTCTTTCAGTTATAATAAGATTCCTTAGAAATCCGCTGCGAAGTTATTACCATTTCATCAACCACAATGTATTCTTTACCAGTTTCAGGAGTAGCTGAGGAATGAGTATCAGATTTCTCTCCATCTGAATCATCGAATCGTTCAGATCGTGGACACATCAGTCGGTCAAGGTTTGGATGATGACAGAGACAAGGATAAAAAGATGAGCGCAGTGGAGACACAGTTTCATCCTTATTGCATTACAAGTCAACCCCTCTAGCTCCTCGAGCAAGCTTGATCTTTCCTTGCTGGTTAACCCGAAGTAGGTTTTTGGTGCTCTCACGAGTAAGATTTTCATGGACGCTCTGTTAAACTACACAATGATCCCGAGCATTTAAGCTAGAACTCGTAGTCCTCGAGCTACCTTAGATGGATTGGTTATAAAACCCTGGAGAGGCCATTTTCATGGATTGTCCATGCTTCGAGATGCTGCCATTGGGCTTAAGCACCAGGGTAACTTTTAGCTGCAGAATGGTTACCATTGGCTCAGCTGGTTCGTCAGTAGGACAAGCCTGCTGATGTCTACGGTGATAAATACTACTTCCCAATGATTCTCTGGGAATCATATTTGCAGCAGAATAATTATTTGCAGGGATTACTATTGGTTGAACCATGATCAGTTCTCGGCACGGCGTTCTCCTATTTCATAAGGCTCAGAAGCTGCTCTTCAATCTTTCCACGACCGATACCCACAGAAGTATGACAACAAGGAAGGGCACACCAGGCACAGAGCAAGGGAGAGGAGGCGTTGAACATCTAAGATGTGCATGAAAACGTTGATGGGGACAGAAGAAAAGGAAAGAGGCACTGGCAACGGTCGGTGGAAAAGGCATGAAGTGGCACGGGCAGCAGGACAGGTATGCATTTGTTCTACCTTCTGCGATTAAGGATGAGCGGTTGGTGAAGGTGCTAACTTTCATAGACCAGTGCACATGGGAGGCTGGTCGTTGGAGGGCGGTTAGAAGTGGAAGGGCAACAGCCGGAGAAGTGGAGGTAGGTGGCGAGGAGCCGAAGCTGGAGCAGCCTAGCAGGGCGGGTGGCGGGCGTAGAAGGAAAGTGAATAGGCTCAGAAAGGAGGAGAAAAATGGAGAAGAAAGAGGCTAGTGAAGTGGTAGAGGTAATCCTCCTGGAAAGTTGCGAATATGGTGACTCACGTACGGCCTAGTATTTTATTGGAAAAAGTAAGGTCAGAGAAGCAAAAGGGCGAGGAAGTCGATCGTTAGCGAAAAGGCATCTTTACTGTCGCAGTTATTGGATTATATACTTGTGAAATTCAAATAATACGGTTGGTGTATATGTGAAAACAAAACACTCCAGATAACTGCATACATATATTTTATTATAGGTACAATGGCACAATGGAAAACTTTTTTTCTTTTTACCGTGACATTCAAAAGATTAATTAGGGTCCGACTAATCTAGTCGAGCCGATCCGGTCCACTAAAGAATAAAGACTTCTCGGCGTGAATTTTTTGTATTCATAAAGACTCGAACTTGAGACATTACTTCAGCGGAACAAATATCGAACTGTTTAAACCAACTCAGTTGATAATGGAAAACCATCTTTATTTTAATCATCACTGCCCAAAAAAGAAACACTTTTAACTTCCAGAAATATGGGCAATATATTTCTAAATATACTGTTTAATAAAAGGGCCAAATACGGACTTTGTCTCGAGTTCTATTTATAGCCGCAATCGAATTAAGGCTTAGTAGAACAAAACATGAAATGTGAAACCTGGTAAAAAATCTAGCCAAGAGTCATAACACGGTTAGTCTTTCTATGAGTTCTGGCCACATGTCATTTTTACATAGGAGAAATTAATTCTTTTACTTTTTCATTATTTAAAATTAGGAGAAAAAGAATAAAAGATTAATACATCTTAAGAATTTAAGGGAAAAAGAAGAAAATTGGAAGCAGAACGGATCTTGCCCTAACATTTTCAGGAGGTATATAAGAATCGATAGATTAGTTATATAAGAGAGTTGGGAAAGGTGTAAGAAAAGTTAAAATAAATTAATTCATTATCTATCGATAAAGTAAAATTAAGATGTATATGTAACCGGAAAAAAAAACAAAAAACTGAGAAATATGTGTGTACAGGTAAAACCCGATCGAGCAAATGCTAAAAGAAAGACGTCATAAATAAAGCAATAGTATTTTTTTGGTTCCTACTAAATAAATCTCTTGTTTTTTTCTTCCCCCATGTATTGTACTGTACTGGACAACGCTGCCTTCTTCCCTGCGCTACACAGTGCACAGAAGAAGTGCTCCCTCCTTCCAATTCTCTTCATTGTTTGATAGAGCTGTTACTGTAGGGCTCCGTCTCGTCAAGCCTCCTTGGGGTTTCACCAGCCCTCCTCTCTTTCTCTTCCTCCCTCTTCCATTGGGTGAGAGTTAGCTAGCTGCTCATGATAAGCGTAAGACCACCGACCCACCCACCCATACATACATACATACATACATACATGCACTCCTCATTTCTTGATGACCTGATCAACGTACACTTCGTCAATCAATCAGTTCAAGGCGCTCAATCTTTCCTGCAGGTTTTCGTTCTTAGGAAGAAGAGATTGGGAGGGAGCACCTCATCTTATCTCAGCTCGGGGGAATCGAAGGGAGAGAAAGGTACGAGACGTACGTGAGGAAGAGAGCCGTACATACCTGCATTGAGTAGAGTGAGACGTGCAATGCAACGGTCAGGGTGGGATGGAATAATTAGCCAAATTGCATTTGGAATGAAATTGGTAATCATGGCCCAACAAACATTAACATTAACTTCTTTTTACAGGTTTAAGGAAAAATGCCCGAGCAAAAATTAGAAGAGCAGGATGATGTATTGGACGTTGATCCACCGCCACAAAAACGATATAAAAGACCACATCAGGGAATCAGGAACATTAGCATTGACACATAAACATACGTTTCACTAAAATACATTTGTATCTTTATGATTTTTTTTTCTTCTTCTTGACATATATACATAATATATACACATACATATCACGAATGTCATGCTTATATTTATTTAAATTGCCGCGCGCCACAATGGTTGTGTATGTATGGAAATTATGCGAACTCTGCCAATTGATGCATGCGTTAATTTAGTTTCATAATTTTATTTTTTTATTAAGAAATTGATTGATTTGGAGTTGGACAATGTGTCGCAATGCAATGCAGGGGGCAAGAAGAATTTTTGTGGATGGACTCCAGTATGTAGACTACCTTGAAGATGGGTTTCTACCGCCGGTGCAACACCAGGGACAATACCGTACGTCTCTTTTGGAGCTTTAATTGCCAGACCAAAGAAGTACCAAATAATGTAGTCTAGTCTAGCTATATATTTACAATTATATTATATTAATGTTATTATTAACATATATAATAATAAAATAATGATACAATTAATTATGTATGTTTATTTAATAATTATTTGTTGCATTGCAGCTATATGTTGGGCTATCACGGTGGCCTGCAGCATTAGGGCCGCGTATAGCAGGGAAGGGGTGGGGTTGCAACCCCTTTCCGTACAGGAAATCATGGATGGAGCCCGTGGGCCGCCTCACAAAAGAAATCTGGAATATGGCTTCCAATACGTAGTCGAGAATCACATGCTTCTACATGCAGACGCATATGGGCGGATGGACGTGGTATGTATGCTTGTGTTGTGCCTTAATTGATCTTCATTTCTTTTGCTAATATTTTATATATATACACAACGTAGAACGCAAAAAAGAAAAAAAAAAAAGGATGGTCATCAGTTATAGCCTTACAGGAGAGTTCCAAAATTTCAACAGCAAAAAAGAAATATATATCTGTAAGTGCAAAATAAAGCAACGTGCACTTGTATGAGCTGTGAACATTTACGAGAGCTGAATATATGTATATATTGATAAATAATTGTGTCGAATATTACTAAGTAAATCAAAGCATTTTTTTTACCAACATAAGAAAAGGTAAATTACCTAAAAAATTGAAATTGTTATATGGAAATTGAATTAGAAGGTATTATTCGCTGGGAAGGTAGTGATGTGTCACCTCCTCATGTCATGCCTATTGTAAGTTATGGCACCGTGCAAATTTCTCAGATCAACCTGGAGCTTTTCTATTAGAGAAATATTACAATAGTTTAATTATTTTGTACTAATTTGCAACCTCATGGACGACATGGCCCAATAGAGACATTTGTCAACTTGTATCCGCAAAATGAGGAATCAATTATTCAAACTCTCAATGACGGACGAATTGTAGTGAATACTTTTTGCATCACCACAGATTTTTAGGCATATCAACATGTGAATTCTAATACCAAAATGAATTAACGATAAGATGACAGCAATATGTCGCTACAATATTGTTTATGTATTTTAACTTAGAAAAATTGTTATATAGAAATTGAATTGCAGGGTATTTGTCGTTGGGAGGGTAGTGATATGTCACCTCCTCATGCCATGCTTATTGTAGGTTATGGCACTAACAAATTTCTCAGTTCAAACTGAAGCTTTCTTATTAGAGAAATATTACAATAGATTAATTATTTTGTACTAATTTGTAGCCTCATGTACGACATGGCCCAATAGAGACATTCGTCAACTTGTGTCCGCGAAATGAGGAATCAATTATTCAAGCTCTCAATAATGGATGGATTGTAGTGGATACTTTTTTGCGTCACTACTGATTTTGAGGCATATTAACAGGTGAATTCTAATACCAAAATGAATTAACGATGGGAGGGCAGCGATATATCGCTACAATATTGTTTATGTATTTCAACTTAGAAAAATTGTTATATGGAAATTGAATTGCAGGATATTTGTCGCTGGGAGGGTAGTGATGTGTCACCTCTTCATGCCATGCTTATTGTAGGTTATGGCACCATGTAGATTTCTCAGTTCAACCTCAAGCTTTCCTATTAGGGAAATATTATAATAGATTAATTATTTTGTACTAATTTGCGGCCTCATGTACGCATGGCTCAATAGAGACATTCGCCAACTTGTATTCGCAAATTGAGGAATCAATTATTCAAGCTCTCAATGACAGATGGATTGTAGTGGATACTTTCTTGCGTCATTACAAATTTTGAGGCATATCAACAAGTGAATTCTAATACCAAAATTAATTAACGATGGGAGGGCAGCGATGTGTCGCTACAATATCGTTTATGTATTTTAACTTACAAAAATTGTTATATAGAAATTGAATTGCAGGGTATTTGTCGCTGGGAAGGTAGTGATGTGTCACTTCCTCATGCCATGCTTATTGTAGGTTGTGGCACCATGCAAATTTCTCAGTTCAACGTGAAGCTTTCCTATTAGAGAAATATTACAATAGATTAATTATTTTGTACTAATTTGCAGCCTCATGTATGACATGGCCCAATAGAGACATTCGTCAACTTGTATCCACGAAATGAGTAATCAATTATTCATGCTCTCAATGACGGACGAATTGTAGTGGATACTTTTTGCGTCACTACCTATTTTGAGGCATATCAACCAAAATGAATTAAGGATGAGAGGGTAGCGATGTGTTGCTACAATACCATTTATGTATTTTAACTTAGAAAAATTGTTATATGGAAATTGAATTGCAGGGTATTTATCGCTGGGAGGATAGTTATGTGTCACCTCCTCATGCCATGCTTATTGTAGGTTATGGCATCATGCAAATTTCTCAGTTCAACCTCAAGTTTTCCTATTAGAGAAATATTATAATAGATTAATTATTTGTACGAATTTGCAGGCTCGAGTACAACATGGCCCAATAGAGACATTCGTTAACTTGTATCCACAAAATGAGGAATCAATTATTCAAGCTCTCAGTGACAAACGGATTGTAGTGGATGCTTTTTGCGACACCACAAATTCTGAGGCATATTAATAGGTGAATTCTAATACCTAAATGAATTAACGATGGGAGGGCAGCGATGTTTCACTACAACATTGTTTGTGTATTTTACCTTAGAAAAATTGTTATATGGAAATTGAATTGCAGCGTATTTATGGCTAGGAGGGTAATGATGTGTCACCTCCTCGTGCCATGCTCATTGTGGGTTGTGGCACCATGCAGATTTCTCAGTTCAACTTGAAGCTTTCCTATTAGAGCAATGTTACAACAGATTAATTATTTTGTACTAATTTGCAGCCTCATCTACGACATGGCGCAATAAAAACATTCGTCAACTTGTATCCGCGAAATGAGAAATCCATTATTCAAGGTCTCAATGACAGACATATTATAGTGGATACTTTTTGCGTCATTACTGATTTTGAAGCATATCAATTGGTGAATTCTAATGCCAAAATGAATTAATGTTAGGAGGGCAGCGATGTCTCACTACAATATTGTTTATATTTTAACTTTGAAAAATTGTTATATGGAAATTGAATTGCAGGGTATTTGTCACTAGGAGGGTAGTGATGTTTTACCTCCTCATGCCATGCTTATAGTACGCTGTGGCACCATGCAGATTTCTCAATTTAGCCTGAAGCTTTCCTATTAGAGAAATATTACAATAGATTAAATATTTTGTACTAATTTGCAGCCTCATGTACGACATGGTCCAATAGAGACATTCGTCGACCTATATTCGTGAAATGAGGAATCAATTATTCAAGCTCTCAACGACGGACGGATTGTAGTGGATACTTGCGTCACTACAGATTTTGAAGCATATCAACAGGTGAATTCTAATACCATAATGAATTAACGTTGGGAGGGTAGCGATGTGTGACTACCAAGGTTATCAGAATCGCGATTCTACCTAGAATCGGTCGATGGTCGTAGAATCGTGAATCGTAGAATCGAATCGTGAATTATAATATTCTACTTGTAATTAAAAAAATAACATATATATACACACACACCAAATCCCATGTCAGAAATAATTAAAGTAAATATTAAATGATAAATCTTGCAGCCTCCTACTTTGTTTATCAAAATCAAATGGTGCTTAGTATTCACAAGAGAGCGCTCTCACTATAACAATCTCCAATGAAAATTGATATAATACTGTAATTACGGATCCTGTAGACGAAACTGCTTTCCTCCCTAATTTCTTATTGGCCTATCCCTTCTTGAAATCATATTTCTCTGCACTTAAAAAAGTCGAAAAAAATTACAGCCTAAATCATCTCAAACCAGATTGCAATCAAGAATCGACTGGAACCCAATTCGAAGTAGCTGCAGAAACTTTTCAGGTCCCTATCACTTACAGTCAAGATACAAGTTTCAAACTTTTCATAAAATAAGAAAACCAAAGAGCAATATCGAAGCACAATGAGAGAGATGAAGAGGGAGAGAGGGAGGGCATATGACTTTGGGTTGAAACTAGAATCGTAGATTCTACGATTCGAATTGCGATTCATCGACAATTTTACCTTCTCGATTCATGTCATAGAATCGGAATCGCTAGCTACTCCTTGAATTGTAGAATCGTAAGATTCTATGATTCGAATCCCGATTCTAACAACCATGGTGACTACAATATTGTTTATACATTTGAACTTTGAAAAATTGTTATATGAAAATTGAATTGCAAGGTATTTGTCGGTGGGAAGGTAGTGATGAGTCACATCTTCCTGCCATGCTTATTGTAGGTTATGGTATCATGCAGATTCAAGACCAACAGGAGAATGTCTGGATACTTCAAAACTCCTGGGGCAGTGAATGGGGCATTTACGGCTATGCATATGTGCTGGGAGATCCATCCCTACATTATGGGGGTATACTATTACGTCTCGTTGATGCTCATTATCCTGTTCTGCTTAGGCCCTAGTTTAGAGTCATTATTATGTTTAGAGTCAAGAACATATGGTCTTATGACAGTGCTTTACCAATACTACTGATAGGATGTTGATCTTGTAAAGATAAAATTTCAATATTATTTACAATATCCTCAGAGAATGAGGTATCAATCCACAGCAACGTGCATCAATAACGATATGTGTCATCATCTAATAATTCTAGACTATGCGCAGAAAGAGCATCAGATGACAAAGTGCTGACTTACGTCTCAGCAAGCTTTGTTCTAGCCTCTTAAGCATATCTATGGGCATATAAAGTCCTCTGTGGATGGTGTTCCTCCTCTGAAGCTCTGTTCTGTTGTCTTATGACATGATCCATCACCGAGCAGATCCTCGATTCAGAACGTACCAACGATATCTTTTGATCGCATGTTTGCAAAGGGTTTCTCACAAGTCAAAATCTCCCACAAGACTATCCCAAAAGAGGAGATTAATCTACTTCATCGATGTACTAGTGTGTGTGTGTGTATAACTAGCGAACATTATATATTTCGTATAGTACTAGTGTCAATCAATTTCTCACTTTCTCAGTTACCGTGATGTCTTACTATTAGAGTTCGCGAGCCATATCCATGGTATTGTGCCTCGTACTCCACCAGCTAACTAGTGCACAAATCTTATTGCTGAGTAGGGTGGTGGCCAAGCAACCCCATTACTTTTCCACCAAGTTCCTAGCTTTTTAAGTGTTCTGTTAAGGATGCTTGGGGGTGCATCAGGTTATAATGAACTCTATCGATACTACGTATCAAAAAAAAAAAAAAAAAAGGAGCTCTATTGATATTAAAATCTTCGATTGATCATTCTCTACCCAAAAAGAGAGACACCTAAACAGGGAAACCATAAAAATTTGACTTGGGTTCAAAATCTAAAGACTGCACTTTGAGGGGTCAGTTTGTAAAGACTGTAACAACAGTCATTGACAGTTCAGCATATATGTGTAAGCACTCATTGGGTGGAATAAAAATAATTGCAGCATGAAACATTTCCCTCCATTCTTCTTCTGAACATTGAAGACTTGTCCAGTTCATCCTAACTCCACGACAATCACGAACACCCCCGATGTCACAATGATAATTGAAATCTCAATATTTGATGCTCATAGACTTGGATGCATCAAAATAGATTAACACAAGCCGCCAACAATTCTGAAAAAGCAGAATCTATCATCATCGAGTGCTAGCTAGTACTAGTTATTATCTGTCCCACAAACATAATCACAAGGTGAGCAGAGATCATAGTCTGAAAAAGTTTCCGTCGGTCAACCATCCTGGTGGAATATGTAAGCTCCACTTAATCATGTAGCTGCAAAATGTAGAGCAAAGAACCTGGTGATTACCCCAATCTGAAAGAGAGATCATGCTGTCATTCCTCCCTCAAGGAAGAAATGGAGAGACACATAATGCATGGCCATTACCAGGAGATATGTCATATTAGTTTGCATTGACGGCACCAGTGGATTACTCTTGGGTCCGTCCATCAACCAAGCAAGTGATACATACGACCAATACAGGAATCTTCAGTTAATTTGGCAGATTATTAATGCTAACAAGCTAGAGATGGGTGCCCAAATTACGCTCTAAACCAGCACATTAAAACCAATTGACAACCAACAACCCAACGTTTCTAACTAATCTCGTCTATTACCATAAATTAGTTTATGAAGACAAAGAGCTAACTAGTTGATCATCACTGGGTCTAGTTAACATCTAAAAATGAAGATGGCAAAGATATATATATATATATATATACACGTATATATATATAGGCTGCGCACATGAAGGGGATGTACGAGTTTACCGTTCGTCCCCTCAAAATTATAAGGCACCACACGAGAATCTAGGAGAGAGATATAAATACCTTTGCACCGGCAAAAGCTGATAACCGAATCACTACGAGGAAATTGCCGGAGCACTTTTGCTTGATAAACACCCGGCTCATCCGAATCAGAATTAGCATCATCCTCATCATAAGCCGTGAAAGTGATATAGTATGTAAGAGAACTAAAGTCCTCATTAAATTTCAGAATGTGGGGATTGCTGATTCTTTTAGTCTACAAGACAAACAAAATAAGCAACAAGAAAAGTTAAGAGTAGCATATAAAAGGAAGAAAATCACAGACAGGGAGAGAGGGAATGGTGATTTTCCCTATCAAGGATGGAGTGAGTAATCAAATCATATCACTTACGTTGCTGCAAGCGTTGTAGTGCTCAACAGCTTTATTGATGAGACATTTTATAGTAGCTTCTTTTTCCTTTGAAACACATTCTAACGTTACAGGTCGAATCATATAGGCATTAATCTGATCACCGAAATGATCAGCATCGAAGCCCTACTGAAAGACGAAGATTTTATCACCACATTGGATCAGACCAGAACCAGACGATTCAATTAACAATGCAACTAAGGATTCAAATAACTGATTATTAAAAATGGAATGAACTAAATATAATAATAAATACATCGCTTTCGGCAACTTGTCTCTGGTAACGATCTCACTCCCCATCCGTGAAGTATCTCCATCCCTCAGGAGGCAAGTCGTTCTGAAATGATTCATGAGTCTTCTTCTCCATCTCACCTCAGGCAGGAGGACAGGAGCTGTTTCTTTCTGCCATCACCGCCTTTCCTGGCACTAGCAGAGAGGTAGAAGGAGAGGAGGGTTTTGCTTTCCCTGAAGGAAGTAAGGAAACAATAATCAATGGAAATTGATGCCAACAATATTAATTAAATAAATGAATGATCTGTATAAATAGATGCAGAAATACAAGATTCTGAAAGTGAGAAACAATAATCTATTTAACACTTTCGAGAAGAAAGGGTAACATAACGTACCGTAATCAGAGCCCGAGCCGGAGAGAGGGCGGTTGTGGGGGTGGCGACCCAAACGAAGCCCGTCCGGATATTTTATCCTATCGCTATGAAATATATATATATACTGTAACTGTGATTTTGTTGTTCTTTTTTTTTTTTTAACCTTCGATTGAAATCTGCGACGGTGATTACCGGTCATCATTGAATGGTATGCTACTTTTTCGGAAAGAAACAATAATGAATTTTGTTAAAATTAGCTTTTCTTACTCTTGCTACCTGACACTTCTTAATTATATATATATGTGAGAAGCTTGGAAACTTCTCTGCTAAGGTTCTCTGCTTAAACTCATCTAATTTGGTAAATAAATGGGCAACGTTGCTATAGGTCAAAGAACAGTAATTGGGGTCATTTGGTGATAGCCGTCCGTGGTCGTCGAAAGATACCTTCGAGCAAGCTTAGTTTTGCAGCAAACCAAGCCCACGGTGCCATCTGTTTGCTTATGCGCGTCCCTGTGCAGCAAAATGTCGCGAAATGCTTGCAGTTGTTCCTCAAGAGGTTATACTTGCCGAAACTTTGATTAGCGAGAAGCATTTGAGCCGTCTCAATCACTTGGATCGGAGATCTCGTGGCAGCTGTGGCCACCTGGGCAGACCACATGCATAGAGATGTACAGGTTGAAGCTTTGAGCCATCGCGAAGGAAGCATTCAAGACATGATTGGATGACTCCGCGAGGAACTACAGCAGCTACCTGCAGCTGATGATCGTCACCTTGACTGGTTGTGTGGCTGCATTTTGGACATGGAGTATGGTTAGAGTGGCATTGCACTCCTGTCCACGATGGAACGAGGGCTTCTTTGTCCTCCTTCCGTTGCCTATATATATTCCTGTCACGAGGTCACAATCAAAGCCACCATGATTAAAGTACATGACCGAAACACTGTCGTTTCAAAGGGGAAAAAAAAAAAAAGGAAAACAAAATTAACTCGCGGACCATGGTGGGAGTTGAATCCCCAGCGGCGGTAGGAGAAGATATGTTGTCCCGTTTGATCGCATAGGAAGCAGAGGAACTAGTACTGGTATCGGTAGCACCATCACCCTCTGCCACCGTATCCACCACCTTCCTAGACTTCGGCTGGCCGGACGACCGCCTCCTCTTCAAACTGTCCTTCACTTCCACTCTGAGCTGATCAGCCACACCAAGTATCATCCCCATTCTCTCCCTCTCCCTCTCCATCTCTCGGGCTTAAGTGTGTTTCAGTGGACGGACGGGAGAGGTCTGGGAGAAAGAGAGAAGTCCCGGTTTTTCAGTGGCCTCTTACATATATAGCACACCATCACCCTCTTAAATTAGCATGGAGAGGCTGGTCAACCATAGTCAAAGTTTTTTAGGGTCGATAGTGACACGCTACCAGTACCAGATGAGTGGGAGTGAGAAGGCAGGGCAGCCGCAACGAGTAGGAAGGAGATTTCAGAGCGGGCCATTGCGGCTTTGCGGTGATATTGGATCTCGTGAACGAAATATGAAGGTTTAGAGTTAGGGAGCGGTTGGATCGTAGGAAAGTCAACTTTTTCGGAAAAATCCCAACTTTTCCACCTATATTACGTCGTTTGTCTGGAAAGTAATTCTCGGAAAATTTTTTCCTACGTTAACATTTTAAGGGTGTGGTTAATATTTCTCGGAAAATATTTTGCAATCGAAACACTTGGTATTATTAGATTATGATCGTGGGTCATGCATCTTATCTCTATATTATATTATCACTCAACCATAGTCAAAGTTTTTTACTTGTTAACCTAGAAGTTGTAGGTTCAATAAATATTGGAATTACACATGTCCATTTATTCGGTATTTATAATTTTTCATTTGTAACTATTTTTATTTTTCGTAAGAACAGAAAAAAGTTTTCGCGTATATATGATTCAACCACGTTCAACTTGTGGGCTCTCCAAAGAAAGAAAAGATTTAATAAGTTAATTTTCTTTTTGGTGTGTGTCATGATTTTTGAAAGCTAAATATATTTCGCCTAATTCAGTAGAGTCAGATTCGTCCATTAAGGGGTAGATCTCTTTCGACGTGAATTTTCTCCATATATATGACTTGAATCCAAAAATTTGCTTAAAGAAAATAAAGGTAAACATCTTAAACCAGTCTAGGTTGAGATTAATAAGTTAAATTTAAACAAGGCCAACGCAATCGCTGTGAGGAAGTCAGAATTGAGATTGATGTACCCAAAAACGAAGAAACAAACAAAGCATGGATTCTAGAAGTTCGTATTATGATGATCAGCTCAATTAGTCAACCTATTCGCGTTGTGGATAACATATTAGACCAACGTCTGGGCCCTCTAAATGTATGCAGGGTTTTGATCGCAATGCAATGCCATAAATCGAGATCGATGTTTAATTTGTCGCATATTAGTACTGACCAATGCATGAAGTGGCCTTCTAGATGATCCCACCATTTTCGATCACATGTTGACAAATTGTCGTTTCCTTCTCAAAGACGGTTTGATTAATCAGATTAATATCCTCAAAAGAAAATTTGAAATTGTGTCAAAATACATTCATGACGACCTTTGTTGTGAATCATTTTCACGATCTCTCTCGATTAAGAAATGGTCACCACTAAAAATCACGAGTTTATCGAGGGAACGTTCCCTCGGTAATTCGCCTGGATTACTGATGGATTTGTTTCCCTTGATAAAAAACCTCATCGGTAACCTTATCTCGGTAATCCTTCGGAATACAGAAGGGATTAGTCTCTTGCAAAAATCTTTTGTACAAGAAAAACAATATTTCGTATACAATAGTTTATCTTATACGAAATATTATTTTTCTAGTACGAAAACTTTTCATAGAAGAAGAATAACATTTTGTGAAATATTATTTTTCTAGTACAAAAACTTTTCATATAAGAAGAATAACATTTCGTATAACCTTTTTCAGACTTGTACGAGACGTTCCTTAAGTGCGAAAATTTTTCATATATGCGCTTCGCATTTATTTGTTCTCCAAGTGCAAAAAGTATTATTTTGATTTTGATTTTTTAGCATGGGTTTTTTGCACCCGGACTAGCTGAAAGACCCCTAAAAATGATAACTCAATGAGTCGAGCCTTCCAAATATTCTTGTTCCATTTATATAAAGAGGGACACTAACGCGATGATTATTCTGGTGGGAATGCCAGCACGGTTTATGTGTCTATGTCCTAATTACAGGTAAGAATATTATGACACGAGGAAGTAATCAATAGATTACAGACACAAATGCCCCCATATGATTTACATGCATATAATTAGGACATAGACACATAAACCGTGCTGGCATTCCACCAGAATAATCATCGCGTTAGTGTCCCTCTTTATATAAATGGAACCAGAATATGAGCATTATTGCACGTATATACGAAAATAGAGTATTTTCTCTTCTTCTTCTTTTTTTTCAATTATGAGGTAAATCTATGATTCAATACAAGAATATAAATAACAAAGTTAAATAACGGAATATGATTAGTCTTATCGTTGTCATTACACATTTGGGCTACGCGTGCGAAAAAAATTCTAACAATGGATGATAAGATCAGATAACTCTTCTTCGACTTGACCGTCCATCGCTTTCTTCACCGGTGACCGACGTGGGAGTTTTTAATTCTCGTAACCTCCTTAGAATTACAGTAATTTGAGGGGGTCATGGACGAGAAAAGCGGCGAGAAGAAGACAAACAGTGGGACCAGCAGATTCTGTTTCTACCAATCCCAGACAAGGCAAGGAAAAGCAGCTCGATCGAGTCATGATATCCGAATTCGGTGCTAATGGGGAAGTATTCTTACTTGTGATAAACTTACTATACATATACTAGGCAAAAATACTAGGCCAAATTTATATATGTGATAATACACTTCATGTACCACAAAAGTACATAATTAACCACAAGTGTTTCAGTTCATTCATGACCAATGTAGCACTTTGTATACCCAGTGTATTTTATTCTTTCACTCATAAATGAATTGTTATCAACTGAAAAAAAAATGTACCGGAAAAGTGTATCAGTATATATCCCCCAGTTTTTTTTTTTTTTTGATAAACAGTACAGACTTTCATTAATGAAAAAGATTTTACATCAAAGATCATTTACCCTAAATATCAACAAAACTAAGAAGACCCCTAGTTATACCGTAGTATGTTAGCTATGAGCAGAATGAGGGGGATTAAATATATAATCAACTATCACAGAATTTACAACTTTGTGAGAGAACCGGGTATATCCTCCAGCTTAGAGTAGACCTTTGTTATAGTTTTTCTCTAATTTGGTAGATAAATGGGCAACCTTGCTATAGGTCAAAGAACCGTAAGTGATTGGTGATAGCCATCAGTGGTCGACAGAAGATACCTTCAAGCAAGCTTAGTTTTATGGCGAACCAAGCCCACAGTGCCGTCTGTTCGCTTATGCACGTCTCTGTGCAGCAAAATGTTGCGAAATGCTCGCAGTTGTTCCTCAAGAGGTTATACTTGCCGAAACTTTGATTAGCGAGAAGCATTTGAGCCGTCTCAATCACTTGTCTCGGAGATCTCGTGGCAGCTGTGGCAGTGCCGGAGCCGGGAACTTTGAGCAAGAGTCGCCACCTGGGCAGACCATATGCATAGAGATGTACAGGTTGAAGCTTTGAGCCATCGCGACGGAAGCATTCAAGACATGATTGGATGACTCCGCGAGGAACTACAGCAGCTACCTGCAGCTGATGATCGTCACCTTGACTGGTCCTGTGGCTGCTGCATTTTGGACATGGAGTATGGTTAGAGTGGCATCGCACTCCAGTCCACGATGGAACGGGGGCTTCTTTGTCCTCCGTCCGAGTGAAGTGGATCACTTTATCGTCGTCTATATATATTCCTGTCACAAGATCACAATCAGAGCCAGCATGATTAAAGTACAAGACACGAAACACTGTTGTTTGAAAAAAAAAAAAAAGGGAAAACAAAATTAACTCACGGACCATGGTGGGAGTAGGATCCCCAGCGGCGGCAGGAGAAGATATGATGTCCCGGTTTGATCGCATTGGAAGCAGAGGAATTAGTACTGGTATCGGCAGCACCATCACCCTCTGCCGCCGCATCCACCACCTTCCCCGACTTCGGCTGGCCGGACGACCGCCTCCTCTTCAAACTGTCCTTCACTTCCACTCTGAGCTGATCAGCCACACCAAGTATCATCCCCATTCTCTCTCTCTCCTTCTCGCTCCCCTCCCCCTCGCGCCTCGCGCCTCGCGCCTGGCCCCACCCCCACCCCCCCGCCCCCTCGCTCCCCCGCCCCCTCACCCTCGCGCCCCCTCCCCCCCTCGCTTCCCCCGCGCCACCTCGACCTCCCCCTCGACCCCGCGCTCGCTTCCCCCGACCCCGCGCTCGCTTACCGCGACCCTGGCAAGCTTACCCCGACCCCGGTAGCTTAGAGGTTAGCTTTTCTCCTTTTTTCGGGAGACCTACATATTTAACTTTATTCCCTTTCGCTTCCCCCCGACCCCGCGCTCGCTTCCCCGCTCCCTCCCTCTCTCCCTTTCTCGGGCTTAAGTATGTTTCAGTAGACGGACGGGAGAGATGTGGGCGAAGGAGAAAAGTTTTGGTTTCAGAGTTCTTGGGTGGCTGATCTAAGAGTCAGTGAGCAAATCTCTTACATATAAAGATGATTGAAATGAGAACGCGCGCCTTTCGGTGTCAGCAGCCCGTGCAAGAATTTTTTTTTTTTTTTTTAAATATATATATATATATATATATATATAAGTATAGTGATAATTTGAATAATCAGATTAATTTCCTCAAGAGAAAATTTGAAATTGCGTCCAAATACATTCATGACGACATTTGTTGTGAATCGTTTTCATGATCTCCCTCGATTAAGAAATGGTCACCACTAAAAACCATGATTTTATTGAGGGAAGTTCGCTCAATAATCCGTCAGTAATTCACCCGGATTGCTGATGGATTTGTTCCCTCGATAATAAACCTCATCGGTAACCTTATCTCAGTAATCCTTCGGCATACAGAGGGATTAGTCTCTTGGTAATTCTCTCGAAATACTGACGGACTGGTTCATAGCAAAGCTAGCTATAGGTTCAGGCCTTGTCCTTGCTCGATGACCGTTTTTATTTTCAGAGTCGGCATATGCTTTTTCGTCGTCTGACTTCTACCCAACTACAGATTGATTCACCGAAAACTAGGCAGAAGAAAAGTATTATTATTGTCTTAGAATATAGTGTACGGCTTATTATTTAATTCACAACTAGGTTACATGCCCGTGCTTCGCCGCATGTCCAAAAATAACCTAAAATGGTTTGTTAAATAGATGTAATAACAAGAAATTATTATTTTCAGTGATTATAATATTTTAAGACGATAGATATAAAGTGTTTATGGTTTTTGAAGAATAAATTCCTTGTTGTCAAATAACTATTATTATTATCTTCAATTGAACTTATTATATAAATTCACATATTTGAAACAATAAATATAAAATGATTAAAACATAATGTGGTACTTTGTACAACCCATGCTTCATTGTAAGTCTTTTTTTTTTCACAGTTGAAAAGATTTTACAAATTATGTATTTAGACAATAAAAAAATAAAATTATATATTCTACTAGATGACGAGTTCAGCTCCAGTAGAAAATGTAGCTACGAAGTAACCATAAAACTTATACACACAGCGAACCTTATGATTCATCCAGTTGAAATTTCTCAAACTTGTAATTTCATGTACTTAGGATGATACTCATAGGTGTCGTAGATTGGATGAAGTCATCCCTGATGTAGCCAGAATGATGATACTCATAGGTGTCATAGATTGGATGAAGTCATCCCCGATGTAGCCAGAATGACATATTCCTTCTGCTGTGACAAGTAGGTTTCCAGTTAGCCCAATTATGTGCACGAGTGCATGCATGTATATATATATATATATACGTACATACATGTCGGGAATGTCGGTCTTAAAGACATCGAACTGAATGTTTACCAAAAGCAAACGACAAAATTTTCACAAGAATATCTGGCAAATATTATAAAGTTTATGTGGATGCCATTCTCTTGCAACTATTGGTGTCGACTAGTCTGCTTCTGTTTTCAGTCCAGACATCGATTTGGGTGTCAGATCATTTGTATTTGTATGAGATTACGATTTCTCTGGTGTTTGAGCTTCTAATAGTTTTTTTTTGCTCTCTGCTCGAGTTCTGGAGTATGTGGAGGGTCAAAAAATTCAAGTTAACATGCTAGTGCATGCTCTTTTGCTCTTATTATTTACTGTTTATTGAACGTCCACTATGTATGATCAGTGTTTGTTACTATTTTCTTACATTTTATAATATTTTCTTAAAATAATAAACATTTATTTATTTTGTAATTAAACATGCGGTCCGATCTATCGAACTCCCAATTGAACCCATAAATTCATGAATCCATGCCTCGACCGGTTCGATATCCGGTCCGATTCTGATAACATTGTTACGAAGAGAATATGTAGTCAAACAAAATCTAGATACGCATTGGAATTCAACTATATTATGAGGAACAGTGCATATCCAACTCTAAAATTAAGTGAATCATTGTTGATTCAAGTCGGGGAAACAGTAGAAGTCGTAGGTCATTTCATCTAGGACCGCCTTCATGGCTGGTAGTTACTGATCATATGTTCTTCCTATAGTGTATTCTTGCATATCATATACAATGAACTGAAGCTGGTAAACATAGTAATTAGGCAGCCATAGCGTAGGTCTCTTTAGATGTCTAGATCCAATATCACAATGAACTGAAGCTAGCATAAGAAGTAATGATATGAGGCTCTAATGTCCATCCAGTCGCTCTAATGGACCCTACACATTCACCGTTCATAGGAACCCGGGGGGAAGTCCTAAGGTATTCCCGTTTTGTAAGTCCCGCAGTGTTCTGGGAAAAAATTGGATGCGATGGCCCGGTAGTGTTATGAACACCGTCTAAGTAGATGGAGGTTATCGACTGGAGTAGAGTTATCCTTGTGCATTATCGTTCGTCTAGGTACAGCAGTTGGGATAGGAGATGGATAGATAGAGAGTCCTACTGAGTTTGTTTGTCTACTATTATTGTTAAAACCAGGTACAGCAGTTGGTTAAGGCATGTGCTAGAACCTGCAGGGAAACACTGTGTGAGGTTCTGCCAATCGACCAGGTAAGTCTTAGATCTTGATCTTGAGAGAAGCTGGGTAGGAGATTCTTTTACGGTTTATCATCTTAAAACCAGGTACAGCAGTTGGTTAAGGCATGTGCTAGAACCTGCAGGGAAACACTGTGTGAGGTTTCTGCCAATCGACCAGGTAAGTCTTAGATCAGGAGTTTCTGTTAGAAATAGCAGATCAAATCCAAGACCCGTTGTTAAGAAAACAATATCTTGAGAAGTTGAAACAGGGCACTCTCGAAGGTGAGACCAAAACCCCTAATTACAACCTCTCTGAAATTCTTAAAAGACATAATCAGAAACGAGCCCATAAAACCTCGTTTGATGTCCAAAAAGAAATCAATAATCTTAAGAATGAAATTGTTTGTCTCAAGTTTGAGCAACAACAACACTCTATAATAATTGGGCGCCTGGAAGAGCTATTTACTGAGGCAGTAAAACCCTCAGCGAGCTCTAATCAAATCCTCATAAACCAGGACAAAAACCCAGAGGAGTCTCTGGCCCTGGAACAAAAAGAGAATGACCAGCATGCAACTCTAACCATGATAGGGGATCTCTCTCCTAATAGATGGTTGATCAAAATCACGCTAGTCATAAGTCATAATCTGTTTATTGATGCAACAACCCTATTTGATACAGGAGCCGATGAAAATTGCATTAATGAACAACTCATCCCTGCCAGGTTCTATGAAAAAACAACTGAATCACTATCCTCGGTTAGTGGCACCAAGCTTGGCATTAATTATAAGTTGAGTGAGGTAGAAGTTGAACAAAATAGAGTCCGGTACAAAACTTCATTTCTACTAGTACAAAACCTTAACCATAGGTCATACTAGGCACCCCATTCATCCAGCTTTTAAAACCGTTTCTAGTCACTACATCTGGCATAGAGACGCACAAGCTTGGAAACAAAATAAAATTCCAGTTTATCTCTGATAAATGTGTTTACAAGATAGACTGATTCATCTCATGCAGGAAATGGCCGTGGAATCTGCTCAAGAGTGGTTACACCAATGGCTGTTTGAACTATTGCAAGACGAAAGTCTTGAAACTGTTTCTTGGCTTTGATACCATTTCTACCCAAGACCTATCGTAAGGGATAACCATAGAATAGAGCGAAGAACAAGGATCTGATATGCATAGACGGTCAAGATAAATATAAGATCAACATGGAAGATTTATTCAGAAACTTAGCCCATGATGGGCCAAAGGGAGTACATGATGTTTAAGAAAGTAAAAGAAAACATGAAAAGATAAGAAAATGAAAGAGTCTGTAAGAACTCAATCCATGCTTACACTGGAACTTACACTCAGAAGGGAGGTTGGAAGATCCGGGTTATAATAGCCGGATGATTACATATGAGAAGAAAGAAAGAGATGAAGAAGAGAATATTATCGGTGGATGAGAGGTGTGTCCTTCGATAATGGAAGAGGACCTCTCTTATAGGCAGTGGTGGATGCCTTGTAGCTGTGCAGCACTGGACTGTGCACTCACATGCGGGGTACTGTCGAGCTCAGTGGAAGAACTGTAGATACAGTGCCTTTTTTGTCGCAAATAGTGACAGGAGGCTGCTTTATGTCTGGTGTGCTTGCTGAAAGGTTTTTTGTCCGTTATGATACCACTGTGAGTAGTGGGGGGACGCTTCCGGAGATTACGCTGGATGTGGGGCATAGCCTTTTGAGCCGAAAGGTCTTTTGTCCGGTAATGATCCACGTGTTGAGGCAGTGGTCGGACTCTCTCGGTTGGTGAGGCTAATGTCGCTGATGATTATTTTGGGAATCCAACAAGTATTCTCTTTCAAACTTGTCAATCATGAAATCATGTCGGGTACTAAACCCTGGTTGCATCGGTAGTTTGACAAGAGAGATATGCAGGAAAACCCTCTGGCAATTACTTGAGAACTGGAGAACATGCTCTGGGTATTTACGCCAGTGCCATTCATTTACCTGAACCCAGGCTCGCCAACTGCTGATATGGTTGGTGATTGGTTCATCTGCTGGCCAGAACTTTACTTCTGGAGTGAGGATGTTTCTGGAGCTCACTGGAGAAATAAAAATGTAGTGGATAGCAGGTTGAACTTTTATGGGGGAAAGGACTCAATGCTGATGAAGAGGCTGGTCGATCGACGTAATGACCTTTTGATCATGGTCCAAGCATTATCCCCAAAGAGGGATTGGTACTCTGGTCGATGCTCATCCTCGGGTTTTAAGATTATGGACTTGAGAACTCCATATTTCAGAAGATCACAGAAGTCAAAATGGTGATTATAAAACTTGTTTTTAAAGGGGAAAACATAAAAACTTATCCTGGGGATCGAGAATTCCAGGATATGTCTGCAACCATTCATGAGTAAGATATCAGTTTTTTCGAAAGCATCATCTTCCTCGTGCTGGTCACGGGGTTGTGGAGAATCAATATAAAAATGGTTTTTTCTTTCCCAGTTCTAAAACCATCCGTCAATTCCTTTTTGTGAGCAAGCACAGAACTGAAGGAGTCTTTTGAAAAAGGAAATCATGGTTGTAGTAAAATCCTGAAGACTTGTCTCAGAAATTTTAAAGACAATATCGCCAGGAAGTTTTGAAAGAAACAGGATTTCTCCTGCTTGAGGGAAAATGCCACTGAGAGTTACCTCAATGGGTTTTTTCAAAAATATTTTTTCAGTCATGCTCCCGCTAGGAGGATTACTCGACTGATTTATCGATGGAGTTGATGAGGACTCCCTTTCCTGCTTTAATTTTTTGTTTTCAATTTCAAGAGCGTCTTTTTCCCTGAGGCAGGACTCAGAAAACTCTAAGACTTTTATTCTTTCCGCACAGAGGCTTTCGATTTCTTTTTTGAAGCCTTCATTTTCTTTTTCTAAAACTTCTCTCCTTTTTTCACTCTTTTTAAATCCTTTTTCCAGAGCATGATTTTCTCTTTGCAATTCTGCAAAGTGCTCCGTGAATTTATCGAACTCAACTAACCTGTTCTGGAAGAAAGCATGAGTCTGAGCTTTTTGGAGGGATAGCTCTTGTTGCAGCGAATTGTTTTTCTGGCAAAGTTCCTGCTGCAGGGATGCTTTGCTATTGCTTTGTTCCTCCATGTGAAGGACCAATGCATTTATGGATTCCTCACCCTTTTGAGGATTCTTTATGGAAGACCATAAATTATCCAAGATGAGTTGTTGCCTGGGGTCAGGCTGCCAAGCCGTGAGGCTGGGTTTTATGCAGAACCGCTTCTTTGGAGGTAGAGGCAGATTCTGATGTTTATATGTTTTGCTCTTGGGAGGAGAGCTTTTGCAGTCCTGGTCAAACCAGGGGAACTCCATATTCCTGTATGAAGACATGAACAGGGGTTATGGTAGATTTATGTTTAGCCGGGCCAGAACTGGTTCCTGGTAGAGATAATGGCCAATAACAAGCTCATAATCCTCCCGGGTTTTTAAAGTGGAGTTAATGTGCAGAAAACAGGTTTTTTTATTGCAAGGTGGAATTTCCTTGCAATGCCTATCAAAGAAAGCACATAAAATATCGGACACAGGATGATCGATGAGGGAACATATTTTATGGATATACGATGTATAAATACGATCCATGGAATCTGTTTCCCCGTCCTGTATATTATTTTGTATGTTTTCAAGACTTTCGTCTTGCAATAGTTCAAACAACAATTGGTGTAACCACTCTTGAGCAGATTCCACGGCCATTTCCTGCATGAGATGAATCAACCTATCTTGTAAACACATTTATCAGAGATAAACTGGAATTTTATTTTGTTTCCGAGCTTGTGCGTCTCTATGCCAGATGTAGTGACTAGAAACGGTTTTAAAAGCTGGATGAATGGGGTGCCTAGTATGACCTTATGGTTAAGGTTTTGTACTAGTAGAAATGAAGTTTTGTACCGGACTCTATTTTGTTCAACTTCTACCTCACTCAACTTATAATTAATGTCAAGCTTGGTGCCACTAACCGAGGATAGTGATTCAATTGTTTTTTCATAGAACCTGGCAGGGATGAGTTGTTCATTAATGCAATTTTCATCAACTCCTGTATCAAATAGGGCTGTTGCATCAATAAACAAATTATGGCTTATGACTAGCGTGATTTTGATCAACCATCTATTAGGAGAGAGATCCCCTATCATGGTTAGAGTTGCATGCTGGTCATTCTCTTTTTGTTCCAGGGCTAGAGACTCCTCTGGGTTTTTGTCCTGGTTTATGAGGATTTGATTAGAGCTCGCTGAGGGTTTTACTGCCTCAGTAAATAGCTCTTCCAGGTGCCCAATTATTATAGAGTGTTGTTGTTGCTCAAACTTGAGACAAACAATTTCATTCTTAAGATTATTGATTTCTTTTTGGACATCAAACGAGGTTTTATGGGCTCGTTTCTGATTATGTCTTTTAAGAATTTCAGAGAGGTTGTAATTAGGGGTTTTGGTCTCACCTTCGAGAGTGCCCTGTTTCAACTTCTCAAGATATTGTTTTCTTAACAATGGGTCTTGGATTTGATCTGCTATTTCTAACAGAAACTCCTGATCTTTTGTTAAGACATTTATCGATTTTTCATCGGACGACCAATCAAGTTCATCCATTTGCAGGTCCTCTTCATCATTAGATGAAAACTCTGTATCAGAGTGAGATGACTCTATTAACAGATTACAAACCTTTGTTTTTATATCATCATCAATTTCCAGTTGATGAATCTTTTTGTTGAGGTAACAGTACCTCTGGGTATGGCCAGTTTTCCCGCACTTGAAACACTTGAAAGAGGAGCTAGTCTTTTTCTCACTCTTGTCAATGATATGTGGTTTTGAGGGAATCCTAGATCTTTTATGGAAATATTTGGTTTTATGTTTTCTGCTGCAGTCCCCACTGCAGGTTATGGCTTTTTCGACCTTTTTGTCAACCTGAAAAGGGGGATCGAATTGCTGGCAGAAACTACCAAGCTCTTTCCTGGTTTGGGCCTTTTCTTTTTTCAATTGTTTTTGGAGTTTGTACTGAGTACACATTCGGATACCTTCCTTATGGATGAAGCTGATGAGCTCTCCATAACTCAGTTCTTTGTAAGGTATCTGGCCATGATTTTTGGATTTAATTTCGTTTCGGACTTGTTCTCCTAACAAGGTTGGCAGACCTGCTAAGAATTTTTCTTTCCAAAACGGCTGGTTACAATCCTCCCTAGACATGACCCTAGTGAGGAAGGTATCTTTGTACTGTCTAAAATCAGACAGTCTTTTGCATTTTAGGTTTGATAGCAAGTCTAGGTTTTTGTCTTTGAGGTGGGACGGATCTCCTACAAAATGTTGGGAGATGGCAAAGACTAGAGTTGCTACGGCATCAGGGATGTCATCATTATTTTCGTCCCATATGATCTCGCCTGTTTCGTCCGTCTTGACGCTGGTCAGAATTTCATTTTGTTGAAAGGGCGATAGGTAGTTATCCCACCATCCTTTCAGTTGACCAGTGAACCCTGCTATAAGCATGTGTGCTATGGCTGGGTCCGACAGTCGCGTCTGGGTTTTGTAAGCATTTGACACCATTGTCATTTGCTGCAAGACGCTGAGTATGTTATACTCAGACTGCCCGTCAATATTCCATTCGTATATGGCATTGGCACTATACCTATTCTGGACAATGTTAGGTTTTTCTTCCAAAACTAGGTCTGGTGCACTTATGGTAGTGTAGTAGGGTTTTTGGGGTTCCTTCCACACTAATGTATTTACATCTCCATTTTTATCGATGGCGTTGACATTAGAGCCCTGAGATTCTTGTGTCTTGATTTTTGTTGCTTTTAATGGGGTTCCTAGCTCTATTCCTGAAAGGGGAGTGTCCGGGATGACCATTTTGGGCAAACTTGTGAATATGGAATTTTCATGGAGATTTATGCTTTTTATTTTTCTCTCTAGCTCCTCGTTAAACTATTTTTTCTTAGAGACGGGAATCTCATGAGGTTTAAAAGGAGGTTTTCTGAGAGGTTCTATGGGTGAAGGTCTTGATTGGTTTGGACGACTAGAGGTACCTACCTGGTTGGCTACAGGCTCGGTAACTGCTTGTTCTATCCTATCCAACTGAGAACCTATGGTGTGGAGACACTGGTTTGTGAAATTGTTTTGTTCAAAGATGTTTTTAATATCTTTAGGGGCCAGTGAATCGTCCACTTTCACTTTGAAGGGGGAGGCCTTGACCTCTGCTTTTTGATGGATTATTTGGATGGTACCTAGAGGTGGATGTGTCAACTCAACCGGGTCTGCATTCATAAGATCCCATTTTATGGTTTTCTGAGTTACACATATCATTTTTCCTGGTACAAAATATTTCTCGAACCAATCCCAAAATAGGATATTTGTGGAGTTTTTTAGCACGAATGCTGTCCAACTAACCCTAATATGAGATTTGGTATATTTTTCAGAGAATGACTCATGGAGCCATCTCCTTTAATCATCATTATGGGGTGCTAGGAAATCACTCCTAAGCTTATCGTAATCTATCTTAAATTCCTCTACAACTGTGTCTACCATAGGGACAACTGACACAGAGAGTGTTTTTTGGGGATCTAATTCAGATATTTTTTGATTAATCTTATCATGAAAACAATTTCTTTTATAGACAGAATTTTTATTGGTTTTATGGTGAGAACCTACGTATGCATGCGGGGGAATCATTTTGAATAAACCGATATTTCAAAAACAATAAACCTTCCAGTCTCTCAAACATTTATCAAGACTTTCTATACTTTTGCATATCAGTTCCCTATCCTTAGGGTATTCCATACCTATCTTAGACGAAAGCTCTACAGATCTATGGAACCAATAACCTAGTGGTTTGGTTTTAAGATGATAAACCGTAAAAGAATCTCCTACCCAGCTTCTCTCAAGATCAAGATCTAAGACTTACCTGGTCGATTGGCAGAAACCTCACACAGTAATATCATATATATATATATATATATATATATATATATTTATATAGAATACATCTAATTTTATATCTTATTAGTATGAAGAATTTTATATATCAGAGCCAAGTGGGGATAGGATGTATAGTTCGTTTTGATTCTCAGATCCCGTAGCTTGTATAGGTCATATCATCTAGGACCGCTTTCATGGCTGGTAGAACTTCATTCTTGTGTTCTTTCTTTAAGTGTCTAGCTGCATATCTATACAATGAACTGAAACTGGTAAACATAGTAATACACGGCCATAGTGTAGGTCTCTCTAAGTGTCTAGATTCAATATCACAATGAACTGATGCTAGGTAAAGAAATAATGTAAGAGGCTCTAATGTCCACCTTGTCGCTCTAATGGACCCTCCACATTCACTGTTTATAGGAACCCGGGGGGAGTCCTAAGGTATTCCCGTTTTGTAAGTCCCGACGGTTAGGGCAGTTTTCAGGGAGAAAATTGGACAATGGCCCGGTAGTGTTATGAACACCGTCTAAGTAGATGGAGGTTATCGACAAGAGTAAAGTTATCCTCGTGCATTATCGTTCATCTAGGTACAGCAGTTGGGGTAGGATCTAGATCCGAAAAGAGTCATACTGAGTTTGTCTGTCTATTATTATTGTTAAATCCAGGAACAGCAGTTGGGTAAGGTATGTACTAGATTCTGCAAGGAAACATAGTGTGAGGTTTCTTCCATCCGTCCAGGTATGTATTAGATCCTTGATCTTGAGAAAAGCTGGGATTAGGGAATAGGTTCGAATTATCATCTTCAAACCACTTAGCAATTGGTTCTATAGATCTCTAGAAACTTCGTCTAGGAATAGTTAGTGTACTGAAAAGGTAAGGAACTGATATGCTGTTTGAATATCTTGATAAATATTTGATAGACTGGAAGATTTATTGTTTTGAAATATGGATTGGTTTAAAGCAAGCTCTTCGAGTACATGTCCTTCTGAAAATAATTTCGATAATGATTATGTTCTCAACAGAGAAGAGGTCAATTTGGAATGTTTTGATAAATCTATCGATGATTGGGAAATCCCAAGAATCGTTTCAAAACAGATTTATAAAAACTCAAAATTCCAACATATATTTTCAAAAACCGATTACACCAAAACCACTGAAGAGCGGGACATTCCCCTAAAAAACTCTTCACAAACCATAAAACTCTTGAACCAAGAGTCATTGAAAAAACATAATGAAAAATATAATTTCATCCATATAGGGCTCGTCCAAGTGGGCATAAAACCCCTAACAAGAGAAGGCTTAGATACCTCAGTGTTCCTAGTGCTTAGGGATGCTAGGTTTTTGAATTACCATGAATTCATCCTTGGGACAGTCGAGACTAATCTGTGCGATGGACCGATCCATTTCAACTGTTTCCCAAATTTCACCATGTCCCTCAAAGACCAAAACATAACTCATGGCTTAACTTTGCAAATCAAAACGCATAATTACAAGATTGCTTTAGGCTCCATCCTTTTAGCCCTTGTGTACAGAGTCCATTACAAAACGATGGTCTCAGCTTTTGCAACCAAAGCCTTCAAACATAGTCCCAAAGGATAAACCCTTCTTTTCCAAACGAACATTGCCAGGTCAAACACGGTAGTTCCCAGACCAATTAGGTGGAATGAAGTAACTCTTCCAGATGAATGGGTCTTAGAAGACGCAGTTGCCCCTGAGAAAATTCAAAATGAGGAACCCAGTCGAGTGAGCCAGTTCCAAGATGGGAAAGTTTCCATAAGTTTTCGCCATAGGAGATCGGTCGATATACAGACAACCTCAAACCCTTCGATAAGTTCTTCCTTTAGAAGCCCTGAGCTAAGAAGGAGATCATTCAGTGTTGCCCCATCGGTAAACACTTTCCAAACAGCTACTGAAACCCCTCCTAGGTTTGCCAACCTTAGAGGACTAAGTAGTGTCGCCACCGATATTCCCAGGCCAGTATACTCTGTCCCAAACACAGATGAAACTGAGTCTTCACCCCCTTCACCCACATTTTCATCTATAACCGATACAACCAGAATCAATCCTAACCCTGAGATCTATGTGATTGAGAAATCATTCACATTAGCATCTACCAGCCTTAGGAACGATTTCTGCTCCAAAGAAAATGAAAATAGGAGGAACCGGTTGCATGAGGTCTTCACGAAGAAATATGTCGAGACCATAATGCAAAATCAGTGGATAAAATTTATGGAAAACAACAAGAGAAACATCCTTTTCTGGGACTGGTTTAGCCAAGTCTACATGTAAGAAAATGCCATAAAATTCACTGAAAAAACCATAACCTGGAAACTACCCTTCAACAAAACCATAGTTTCCTCAAAACCTCCTCCAAAATATGTTGAGCCAAAAGAACCTGAGCAAACCAAAAACCTTAGGTTACTCAACATGATAATCAGAAATACCCGCGCCATAGAGCATGAAAACCGAGAAAGAGAAAGAAAACAAACTGAGTCAGAACTTCGCCAAAAACTCCACGAGTTGCAAAAAGAAGTCAAAACTCTAAAAAACGATGAAAAACTGGTTCAGACCCTGGACAATGCTAAACCCAAACCTGAGTGTAAAAACCAGGAATTCACACATCAAAAATACCTCCTAAAACCTACAATAAGTGTTCATGACTTCCAAATGGAAGCAGCTGTCTTGTTGGATATAGGTGCAGACGCAAATTGTGTGAGGGAGGAATTAATCCCATTAAAATACTGTGAGAAAACCCATGAATCTTTACGTTCTACAAGCAATAACAAACTGAAAATTTCACATAAAATTGCAGAAGCAGAAGTAAAAAATGAAGATTCAACATACAAAACTGGATTCCTAGTTGTCAAAGACTTAAAAAATAAAGTCATACTAAGAACCCCATTCATCCAGCTCATTAAACCCTTCCTTTTCACCAACTCTGGCATAAAGACGGCGTATTTAGGAAACAAAACCATTTTCCCTTTCATCACAAAACCTGTAACCAGAAATCTGGATATAATACTGGCAACTGAAAGACAAATTGGTTGGGTAAACGATGAGATCTCACACCATAAAGTTGAAAATCTGCTCCAAAAACCATATTTGAAACAAAAAATCGATAATCTCAACAGTCTGATCCAAAAGTCAGTCTGCAGAGAAACCCCAAATACTTTCTGGGATAGGAAGCAACATGTCATTGATCTACCTTATGAAAATGATTTCGATGAGAAAAATATCCCAAGAAAAGCCTTATGATGGATTAGGTACCCAATACCTAACAAAAAAGATTTGCTCTAAAAACTTCATGATTCAAAAATATTTTCAAAATTAGACATGAAGTCAGGTTTTTGGCAAATCCAAACCACCGAAAAGGACAAATACAAAACTGCATTCATAGTTCCGTTTGGCCAGTACGAATGGAATATAATGCCTTTTGGGCTCAAAAATGCCCCATCTAAATTCCAAAAAATCATGAATGACATCTTTGGTGCATACTCCGATTTCATAATTGTGTACATCGATGATGTCCTCATATTTTTCAAAACCATCGATTCTCATTTTAGATATGTGAACCATTTTATGAGAATCACATCAAAAAACGGCTTGACTGTGTTTCCAACTAAAGTCTGTCTTTTCCAAACAAAAATTCGATTTTTAAGGCATAACATCAGCAGGGGCACCATAATCCCCATCAACAGGTCCATCCAGTTTGCTGATAAGTTCCCTGACCAGATCCATGATAAAAAGCAACTACAAAGGTTCTTAGGAAGTCTCAACTACGTTGTAGATTTTTTCCCTGGCCTAACTAGACTCTGCAAACCCCTCCATAACAGGTTAAAGAATTCTCCTCCACCATGGACGGATGAACAAACCAACATTGTGAAGCAAATCAAGCTTCAAATCAAAACTCTGCCTTGTTTACACTTGGCAGATCCATCTGCAAAAAAGATTGTTGAAACAGACGCCTCTGAAGAAGGATACGAAGGAATCTTGAAACAATCCAAAAATGAACGTGAACAGATTGTTCAATTCACATCAAAACATTGGAACCCAACTCAGAAGAATTATTCAACCATTAAAAAAGAAATTCTTTCTGTGGTCCTTTGCATTTCGAAATTTCAATCTGATCTTCTAAATCAAAGATTTTTACTTCGGATTGATTGTAAATCTACAAAAGAGGTTCTTCAAAAAGATGTTCAAAACATTGCATCAAAACAGACTTTTGCCAGATGGCAAGCGATCTTGAGTGTATTTGATTTTGACATCGAATTCATAAAAGGAAAGACTAATAGTCTCCCTGATTTCATGACAAGAGAATTCCTGTAGGTACCACCATGAGCATGAGGACTCGTTCCTCCAAAAAAGAGGCCTCGGCCTCAAAACAGCTGGCTCCCAACCAGTCGATCAAAAAAGAAGAGAAATCCTCGAAACAGGTGGCTTCCAGCCAACCCTCCTTTGGACAGATCACCGTCGATAGCCAGATTAAAACCTATTGACAGACTCTCCAATAGGAGATCGATAAGCAAGGCTGCATGCAAACCCTGCCAGGTAAAATTCCTAAACCTAAAAAGGAGAAACAAACTCTTGAAAAACATAGTGCATCTCCTCAAAATCTCGATAATAATGCAGTAGTCCAACAATGGATTACGGTATTAAAAGATAAACCAGAATTAGCACAAGTGCTATCTGGGATATCTCCTCCTATGATGGAGACAAGCAAGGGAGAGAGCTCTAGGCAAATCGCCAAAAGAGCAAAAAAAAAGTCTCACAACATTTTCCGATAAGGAAATCAGCTCTTCTAAAAGAGCACCATAGTTTCCAAAATCATTATTTCAAACTGTTTTGATTTTGGAAGAAGGTTTTTACCATGAAAACCCCTTCTTCGCAGCATCAAAATTGTTTCCTGAAAATTGGTGTTTCCGGCCAATGGATATTTCAAAAACCCGGGAATACTATGAGAAAATTTTGAGTGAAACAGGTTCAGTTGAGTTCAAACACCATCTCATCCCTGGATCCTCAAACACCATATCCAACTCTACTGTCAAAATACAGAGAGTGATCCTCCCGAGAGAATGGAATGAGGGAAAACCATACCAAATCCATAAATTCCTAGCCAGATTCTCGTCCGATCTCCCCCATAATGCCATGTATTCCTACTGGGATTACCAACAGGCCTGGTATAATGCATTTTTGTACCAAAATCATGAGTTGAGACACACCTGGCTGATCTTCTTCCATTTCAAAACACCAGCCATATTCCCCTATTGATTTGCCCATTGGTAGTCGCTTTGGGGTACAATTCCAGAAATACTACCTCCCATAATTCATGAAGCATACACTACTTTTGCTTCTGGATTTAAACCTCAGGGGAATCAAACCATATTTCCCATGCTTCTCCAATTCTACCAAATTTTTGGATTATCATGGGTTCATAACTGGACTTTCGGATACAAGCCAGATCAACAGACAGGCTTACAGACACTGACCAGAATTTTTAAATGCAAATGGTGGGTTAAGTTGAAGGTAGACCATCTTGACCACCAGTTTGTTCTCAATTGGTTCCGAAAATGCTTTCGTTTCAGATAAAGCACTAGTTGACCACCAAAGTTTCCTCCAGGTCAAAGCCAGGGCTTCTTCCTTCCTTTCAGCAGCAAAAACTGATGAGGATTGCATAGGACGGTTAAGTCAGGTTCTCCTGGAACTTAAAGATCTGAACACCACTGCCTCGTCGACATCAGAATCCCACAGGGAAGACAATGGTAGTGAACTATCTTCAGATTAATTGCTAGCCTCAGCACCCGAGAGCGTCCGCCCACTGTTTCGACACGTGGATCATTACCGGACAAAAAACCTTTCGACTCACAGGCTATGCCCCACCTCCAGCGCAATCTCCGGAAGCGTCCCACCACTACTCCAGTGGTACCATAACGGACAAAAAACCTTTCGGCGAGCGTGCCCAACATAAAGCAGCAATCTGTCACTATTTGCGACAAAAAAGGCACTGTAGCTACAGTTGTCAATATGTTTAGATCCAGCGTTTAATATATATCGCCTATCAAGCTTAGCAAAGTTCCTAAGCGAAAAAAGATTATATAAAAAATTAATTCAACCATTACGAAATAAGATTATATATATTAAAAAAAAGCCTAATAAATTATTGATGAGTGTTGCGTTCCTTCTGTAAAAGCAAGGATGTTCACTTTCCTATTTCACAGAAGGGCCATATTATTCCAGCCTAGTCCATTGCTAGATGGGAGCAGCACAAGTTGTTCTAAAATGGCCCGTCTGATTACACCGGCTACAGTGCACGACCCGCTTTGCCCGGCCTTGGTCCTCAGCCCGGACCCGCTTCTTCCGTGGCCTCCCGGGGGGACGCAGCGACTTGGGAGGGTTGATGGCCATCTGCTGTGCTTCCTCTGAACTTGGGTCTCCATTAGACACCTCCTTCCACAGAGACTTATCGGGTATAGGGTGTATAGTCTGCGAGTAGGCCTTACGGTATGCTGCCACAGTGAAGCAGCTCTCTGTGAACCGGTGAACATTCTGCCTGCATGAGAGCAGAGCTGCCACAGCGTGTGCACAGGGCAGCCCGTAGAGCTGCCACCCTCTGCAGAGGCAACATCGGTTCCGAATGTCCACTATGTGGGTCGCCTCGTGGGAGAGGACCTCAAACTCCGCCTCATTGGCACGGAGGACATTAAATGTCTGCGCCCGGTCGATGGCCTCCCCAACCCGCCTCTCGGCAGAGGGCACAAGTATGGACGTCCATTGCATGCTCATCTCTCGCCGCTCATTGAACCAGGTCATCAGCTGCCTCCTGATTGACTCCATCATTTGAACAATCGGGAGACCAGATGCTTCCGAAACCCATGAGTTGAAGCACTCATCGGCATTTGCAGTCAGGTGTCCAAACCTCGTACCCTCAAAGTAGGCCGTTGCCCATAATCGGGGAGGGATCCTCCTGATCCAGTACCCTCCCTCCCGAGAGATCTCCTCAATCTCAAGGATCTTGCTTTCGAACTCTATAACAGTGAGGGCGCAGGCAGCCTCCCACAGGAGGTTGACAAGCACTGTGTTATTGAACTCCTTCCTAAAGCTCTCGCTGAGATGGCGCAAGCAGAATCCATGAAAAGCAGTCGGGAAGTTCACCTCCACCCCTTCAATAATCCCTTTCCGTCTGTCAGACAAAATTGTGAGCCTCGGCATATTCTCGGCATTGGTCTCGAGCAAACCATGAAGTTCAGAGAGGAACCACATCCAGTTGTCATCGTTCTCCTCGTCTACCACCCCAAAAGCCAGAGGAAACAGGGCATCGTCCCCATCAAATCCAGTAGCTACAAGCAATGTGCCGAGATATTTGCTCTTGAGATACGTCCGATCAAGGCCTATGAGCGGGCGGCAAGCATTGAGAAAACCGTAGATTGAAGCCTGATAAGATATGAACAGCTGCTGGAAAGAATTATCCTCGGGACTTCCATAAACTGATGCAATGCTCCCAGGATTTGTCCTCTTGATCTGGCTGCAGTACTCGGGAAGAAGGCGATACCCTTCCTCGAAGGACCCGAGCAAGGAAGCCATTATACGCTCCTTCCCACGCCAGGCCTGCTTGTACGACAGGGTAATGCCATGGGCACGGTGAATCTCCTCGAGGATCTCCTTGGGCTTGCAATTTGGATTCTCCCTAAGGCGCTGCTCCACAGTGCTGGCAACCCACTGGACCGAGGCCTGGTGGTGGCCCAGGTGAGAGATCCCTCTACATGTATGGTCTCCGCCAATTGTCCTGATCATGAAGGTCGGTACACCAGGGAGCTTTGCAGCATGGATCCGCCATGGGCATCCCTCGCTTGCACATCTAGCAGTAAATCGGGTCTGGTCAGATTTTATAGTCTGCAGCTCAAAGTGTAGGGCAATTGCAGTATTTCTCAAGGCTCGGCGGCAGCTCTCAGCATCAGTGAACTCCTGCCCCACGGACAGCTCATAATTTGGTTCCACAGCAAGAGCTCGTGCTTGAAGGACCAAAGGAGGAAGACTGAGGACGAGCTGTTCCTGATCGGAACCTATATCTATTCCCATTTCTTGGCCATCTTCCCCCGCGAGTTCAACAGCCCCATCTAGTTCTTCGTGATTAGAGACAACTAACCCATTACTCTCTATCAACCCCAGCTCATGATTCTGCCCCGAGAGAATCAATGCTTGCTCTTCAGGATTAGGTTTTTGATCCATTGCCAGCTCCTCATCATTCAAATAATTTTCTTCACCGCCCATTTCCTGGTCATGGTTCTTTCCTAAATCTAATTCATGGTCAAAATTTTGTTCCAAATGATGCTCGTATGTCTGTCCCGATTCCAAGTCCTGGTCTTGGTCAAGACCCACATCATGATTAAGACTCGGAACCAGCTGCTGGTCTGGTCCGAGGTCTAGATCCTGATGCCGCTCAAGATGATTCATGGTTAGCCATCAGATAAGAAGTCTCATAACATCAGCAACCGACAGAAAAGTACCTGCCAAGGAAAAGATATTCATGGTCAGTACAATTTCTACAACTTAGATAGGTTAAGATTACATAACACTTGCTCTTTCTGTTGGAAGTCCTATAATGGTCCAACAGAAAGGGGAAAAAACCCACTAAACTGGCCAGCCAAAGAAAAGATGGTTCACGGTCAGAACAATTTCTACAACTTAAATAGGTTTAAATTATGATCAGTAGCAATTTCAGTTGGTTATTCAGCCCTACAACGATGCCAATCCCATATCACGCCTGACATTGTCTCAGACCAATTCTGTGCAGCCTAAACTTTGCATCTTAACAACACTACAGATGGAAAACAAAGATGCAATAAGAATGTCCAGAAACCTTTGATCTATTGAAACAGCAAAGAACTCATGCCGAACATAACTTTTATTGCAAGAAAGCTTTTTCCTTTCTGATCTACACAGAACGGAACTGTCATATGCTAACTGCAAGGCCAAGGCTCAAAATCTCCTTTAACAGCGTATTCAATTTGGCGTACTAACCAGGTAACCTTTCCCAGCCACCTAAGCAATCAAAGCAAGAGGCAAGATCAAAACATAAAAAAGTACGAACTTGACGAAACCCGGATGAATCAACCCCAAACCGCCTCAGAAAATCATTGATTTCCAACACAATTCTTTTCTCCTCAGCTGCCTAGTCTAAGGAAAAATCTGTACGTCAATGTACAAGTAACGAAAGCAACGATTTTGAGTCCTTTGCTATATTATAAGCAACTAGATTGAGCTAAAGATGGGTCAAACAGCCGAAATTGGACACACTCAAAAAGAAGAAACACGAGCACACAGCATTCAACAGAACAACAGGAAGTGAAGAAGCAACCCGCTACTACTACTACTACTACTACGGAGCTCGATAAGGTATGGAAATTCGAAGAAACAGATGCATACCCAGTAGAGGATTTCACTCCGATAGCTCAGATAGTGGTCGAACCCGCGTGATCGGCCGCCATGGGAGGTGAGCTCCGGAGCAAAGACTCAAAAAGGTGCGAATTTGATCGGCAGATCGGCAAGAGAGAGAAATTTTTGAAAGGAGGGAGGGAAATTGGCGGGGAACGGAGGTCGGGGCAGATTGGAGAATGGCGAAGCCGATTACAGGGGCAGAAGAGGGAAGAGATGCGAGGGTCGAGAAGGAAATTCAGTACCGAGGGTTTCACCTTTTGATCTTTGGGGAGTGAGAGAGAGAGAGAGCAGGGGTATTTTGGTCAAACCGATTTCGGATTCATATTCAAGGATTGGAATTAAAAGAATTAAAATTAAATAACATGAGCTGGTTTGGAACGTATCTTCCATTGCACATTCGCAAAGCTAAAACAAAAGCTTCTGGACCTAATGTTGATCGTGTCACCGATAGATTGGCCTCATGGAAGGCCAAAACTCTATCCCAAGTTGTTAGGGGAGTTCTCATTCAAACTGTGGGCTCGGCTATTCCCTCCTCTGCCATGAACACCTACCTCCTCCCGAAAACAATGTGTCAATATCATGACTCGCTCTTTGCAAATTTTTGGTGGGGTTTCTCCTCCTCGGGTAAGCCCAAAATCCATCTTCGAGCGCGGGATGCTTTGTGCTCACCAAAATCCATGGGGCATTGGTTTTTCGTAGAATGTATGATCACAATAGAGCTCTCATTTCTAAGCACGCATGGAATGTAGTGAAGGATGTACATAAACCTCATGTAAAACTCATTAAGGCTAGATACCTCCATCATCAACCATTCATGCATCACATTCCTAGTAGTCGTGCATCTTATTTTTGGCGAGGTCTTTGCATGGTTAAAGACATAATCCAGAAAAGGGGCTTGTTATCGTGTGGCAAACAGAGCCTCCATTGACATGTGGACTGATCATTGGGTTCCTAATGACCGCAACTTCAAGTCAACTCCTAAACCAGGAGCTGATACAAACTCATTTAGATGGGTGTGGGAGCTGTTAGACAAGGACACCCACTGGTGGAAATATTCCAAGACTTTATGCCCTCTTTGATGACCGGACAGTGAGCCATATCCTGAGCATCCGGATAGCCCATTATCAGACCTTTGATCAGCTATATTGGGTTGTCCATGCTACTGGGGAATTCACCAACAAATCGGCATTCTCGGGGGACCATAAAGGACGCGTGGATAGCTGCCCCTTCTCTCCCTCGGACTGGAAACAACTTTGAAGAGCCCAGACACATGACCGTCATAAACTTCTCTTATGGAAGCTAGTGTGGAACTCTTTGCCCACTTCGTCTGTTCTCAACTCTCTGTTTCAGTTGGAAGAAACCCTATGTTTCCTCTGTCAAGACAGAGAAGAATCTTTGGCACACTTATTTTTGCATTGCCCTTTCTCATCTTTAGTTTGGGCAAGCCTTAGATTGCCAATTCGAACTCAGGGCATGTCGGATATCTCGATCGCAAATTGGGTTAAACTCATTCTTGGTGTTGATCCTTCCTTAAATACTCCACCAGATGTGCATCATGGTTTCTTATTGCAGGTTATCATTTGCATGGACTTCCTTTGGGAACTTCGTAACAAAACTCGACTTGCTCCAACGGCTCTCGATCCCCTCCTGGCAGCTCAAACGATCAACAACAGGCTTCAAGCATATGAAAAGGCCTGATATTCGAAGCTGTCACACTCACAGGCTGCTTGCAAGCTTGAATGCTCCTCGGATCAACTTCATTTCTATTTTGATGCTGCCATCAAATCCTCAAGCTCCTGGGCAGGGTGTTGCTGCAATCAACACTAAGGGTTCTCTGTTCATGCTTGGGCCTTCAAAGACTCTGCTCGAGACTGCTTTCAAGGCGAACTTTTTGCTGCAAGAAAAGCCATTGAGCGTGCGCTAAGCCTCTACATCTCCAACCTTAGCCTTTTTGGAGACGCAAAAGATCCGGTGGATGAACTGTACTCAGATGTCGGGGCTGCCACTACTACCTCTTTACTAGCTATTCTACATGCTTTGGATCTTTTATCTCTTTCTGATTCTTGGCATATTAGGTTTTACTCCTAGAGCGAACAATTTTATTGCTCATAACATTGCTCATTGGGCTGCCTGTATGGAAATCATCGGGCCTTTAAACATCTCCAGGCTCCCACAATCCTTTCTTGTTAGGGAATCGGAGATGGTTTAGGCCAAGTGTTTTCTCACTTTTATTTCTAACTTTCAGCGATGGACATCTTTACTCAGCCAAAAAAAAAAAAAAAAAAAAGAGGTGTTTGATACGTATTCCTCTCGAATTCTCTTATGAATCCATATTGTGAGATTTTAATCCCCTTAGTGGGCCAATTGACCTTATTAGTTGCGGTTTGTTGGACTTTAGAATATCAAAATATACACTAAAACAATAATATAAATTAAAATTTGAAATTAAAGGGGTGCCATCCAACGGTCTTCGAAAAATTTTGTGTTGCTTTTTTCGATATTTTTAGGATGAACTAGTATTCTACAATATTTAATCCTCACATTGTATTTGATTTGGTGGGGAAAAAATTAGTTTTATTTAAATTTAAATATTAATAAGAAGGTTTTTAATTTGACAGTCTATTATTTCAAGCTTAATTTTGATTCCTATTTGAGCTGGACTATGATTGATATATATATTGCATAGCAATAATAAAATCTATACATTAATAATTTATGAGGATGTCATATTTGGCTGTGACATTCCATATCACGACTCTGAGATTTAGTTGCCAAGATGAATGTACGCTTTCTTTCGAAGACATATTTCCGAAAGCAAAGGAAATGGTTTTCTAGCATTTACATAACACATGTCTATTAACAGCTTACGATCTGTACTAATTTTTCTGAAAAATATTAATATTTTTTGAATTTTTATCGTGTAAATATATATATATATATATATATAGGTCAAGTTAATGATGTATATTGTGGGACGATAAATATTTTAGTAATTTCTTTAAATATCAAGTTGATTTTTTTTATAGGATAAATGTCGAATTGATTAATCTTATATAAACACTTAATCCCTTATTATAATATCTAAAATTTTATCCTATAAAACTGTATTTACAAGTTCAATTTTTATGAATAAAATTTAAAAGAGATACGTTTCTTACTATCAGATATCTGCGATACAACTATTAAAATTTGCACGTTTAAATTGTATATATATACAAATTTTCTTTAATATAAAGGGGGAAAAAGGGAGAGAGAAAAACAGAAAATATGTGGAGCATATAGAGAAGTTAACAAAATCAAAATCTTCTCAGCAAAAAAATCAAAATCTTATTAACTAGTTGGGATGGTAAGTAAATTTCTAAGAATGATGATAATGTTTCGATCCACAATCTGGCCCATTGAGTTTATTTCGGTAATTCAAATGGAACGTATCATCATATAAGATTCAACCCAATGAAAAATGGGCCTGAAGAATGAGATAATGCCCAAAAATTTCTTCTAGATCCAGTCAATAGAAATAGAATATGATAATCACCCTCACTGAAGGCAATGAACTTGCAGGTCATAATTAGGGATGGACCGAGGGTTGAGCGGTGCAGTCGCCCCACTAAAATATCGATGCTTTATTTATTTATTTTGGCCAGAAAATATCAATGCTTAAAAGAATTCATATATAATCATTTGATTTTTCATGAAATTCCTTACCTTCACCTCTACTCAATTCAAATCCTATGTCGGTCCTGACCATAATTAAGAACTTCAGGAAAAAGGCCAATGCTGTAAAGATAAAACAAAAATGGGAAGTTCATATTCAAATTCCTCCTCTCACTGCGCTTTCTCGATTAATCCAATCTCAACAGTTTCAACTCTCAATGGTAAAAATGCACTGGTTCATTTCATTATCTCATACGATAATAATCTCTATCATTCTTTTATACCTTCACATCATATTATATCAACATAATAATCTTGCAGTAGTTCATATCTTCTTCCGCGTCATCTATAACTTAGTTGGAACTCATTTGCACGAACTTTTATATACGTGCAACAAAGGGAAGTCTTGATGATAACAACACTTTTTAGGAATACCTCTCTTCCCTCTCTAACATATGATGAAGTTTTTTTTTTTTTGTTGGTTTTGATGAAGTATTATTATTACTATTAATATTAATATTATCATTATTATTGGTGTATTATTATTTCTATTAGTTACTACTATTATTATCACTATCCTTCCGTTTTTTCACTGCCATTATGCAAGTGGGATAGGAACTGTGATGGGTTTAAACTTTAAACTTTAAAGAACATCAAGTTGTTCTTTTTCAAAATTTCTAAATACCAGAAAATTGACTTACATATTGTCAACCCGCCGAGAAAAATATCAATCTACTAGGGTATGTGCCAGGGCAATGCAACGAGTTTCCAAAAAAAGTTATCAATCAACAGTATTTTCATTTGATAGAAGTGTGAGAAATGATATTAGTAACATTGAAAGCATAAAATATTAACTAATTAATATTGTGTGACATATTTTAAAATTGATATAGCACACTAAATTCAAAATCGTCTTAATTTAATAAACATATAGACAATTAGACATCGAAGAAAAAGTGAGAAACTTAAATAGATTGATACGAAAAGAAAAGTATAAAAAGACAAGCGTTTACTGAAATATCAAAAACAGTGATTCAATAATATACACATAAAAATTAGGAGAAAATTATATTTATGTTAGAGATATAATTAATTTTATAAAAATTTAAATATTAAATTGTATCTATTTGTAATATGTATTACATATAATTCTAGCTAATTCATCTTCATTAAGCACCTCAATGTTACCATTATAACTCATCATTACTGCAATATATATATATATATATATGGTAGACACAATATATTTCATTTAATCTTGATACCTTTAAGATCAGGTTAGGATGTAATCAAATATTCTGAGAATTCTTTTATTTAGTATAAAAAGTAAAAAATATGTGGGGTAGTGTTGAAAAGATGAACCATATTATAATAATATAATAAATTCATAAATACAAATATTATAACTATTGTAATTTTTACTACGTACAAATTTAATTAAAAATTTCAATATTAATCTTATCTCGAAAAGCATACGTGAATGCAGGAGAAAATATCAAAATTCATCTTAATAGTATATGTAATAAGTATAAAAATGCATAAAGCAAAAGTAAATAAAAGTTTAGTTAGAAAAAAAATCATTGTTTGAATCAGTTTAAAAATCATCATTGAGAACCTCGTTAATTGTAGTGGTAATCGAAATTCATTTAAAGTATCTCGCTACAACAACTAATCCAAGTGATGATTGTCAATAGGCTGGAGTAATTTTGCATTTAATCGAAAAAAAGAATTATGATATTTTCAACGTCACGATAAAAACTACTTAAATTGTGATGAAAACTTGAATAAAACTTTTATATTTAGATAAATAAATTATTAAAAATATAAAATATATACATATATTTATATAGGACTTGCACTAATATGAAAAATTAAAAAAAAAATTGTGTTAGTTGGACACATGGCATTATGAACAACAAATTTAGTATATTAAGATTAAGATGATTATGTGGTCCGTGACAAAATATTTAATATAAACAAACGGAAACATATATTATTACTAAGTAGAATTTTTTTTTTAAGAGAAAGTTACATAGAATTAAATGGGTCACTTCCGGATGCTATTTCTCTTATTTGGGAATAAATAAATAAATCTTACGCATAATTCTACTCATGTTGCCTATGTTCTGACTCCACTAAAGTAATTATCCCAAAAGTACTTCATCTTTGCATATCGTTTGGAGTCGCGGTATATACTACATAGAACCTATTCTAATTTGGGTCTGGGCAGGTTGTCTGTCCAGGTTCTACCATCCATCATGTCCAGATTTAAGAGTGGTTCGACCCCCTTGCTCGTAAGGTTGTTATCTGACCAGGCAACCTGGCCTGTCGTGTTGGACCCTTGACTGTGACACTTGTACTGCCCGAAGTAGACCGTCCTGCACATATCAACCGTGCGCATTTCAGTACCGGTAAACTATATATGAATTACCTAGCCAAATTTCGGAGGTAGTTAACTCAGTGTGCTTATGGGACGTACTCCTCTCTATATTTGTCACCCCTCCAATCTTTCTAGGATCACCTCGGACATGTAGGTCTGCGCAAAGATCACCCTTGAATAGTTGCTCCAGGGCCTGCATAGGATGGGATTCTTCTCGCCGGTGATAATGCAGTTCATGTATGATCGAGGGTACTATATCTGGTATATATATCAGCTTCAAATATTTTCAAACATATATAGGGTCGAATTAATTCTTCTGTGGATATATTCTTCCTCTAAATTGCATGGCAAGATTGTGACTGTTCCGGAATCAAGATATTCGAGGCAAACTAATTATAAACTAGACATCACGACATCAAATATACATTTGTAACATTATATATTAAGGACATCAAAATAACTTTGGACAAACTAAACTAGACTAGACCTATATCAATTAATTATTCACGACATCAAATATATAATTGCAACATTAAGTTCATTGTCCCATTGGAGGGTAATTAGGTAATTGAAACAGAAACTTCATTGTCCCATTGGCCGCTTAGCAATAATTTACGTACCATTACCATAGAAATATGTATAAAAAAAGAAAAAGAAAAAGAGATTATGAGAAGTTATTGAAAGAGCGATGAAGTGACTGAAGTAAATTTTAAAAAGAAAATAAAAGAAAACAGAAAAAGTAAACGGTAAGGTAAATTAAAATATGTTCCCACCATGCATGTAAATTGTTTTGAAAATGAAGGTGCATGCGATGACGAGACGATTCGATTTGTCTCGTTCGAGCTAACCAACGTACCGGTTTCCTGACCGATTGATTAAGTGATCGATCTTTGCTAATATCATTGGAGAGTTAAATGCAATTTGCCCCTCAATCTTTAGGCCTAGTGACAAAGTACTCCCGAATCTTAAAAATATTGTACTGTACCACCTGACCTATTCAAAAATAAACAAAGTGCTCCCTTGATTGCCTTTCCGATCAGTTTTCTAGCAAAGTTTAAATAAATAAAGAAATAAGTAGAAAAAGAAGGAGAACGTCAAAGAGAAAAAGCCAGGAGGAACAGAAGGAGCAATCATCGCCTGCCATCCGGCCACCATCGCCAAGGGCAAGTCACCGGACGCCTCTCATGCCACTAGCGACCTTGCCCTCCCCCCTTCTCTCCCAAAATCGCACTCGTTATCATCCTATCGAGATAGATCTACAAGCCACTAATTCATGGACTCAGGAGTTCAAAAACCTATTGCAGACAACAATACTGTGGTGCAGATCAATAAGCCATTAACCACCACATGACTGTTCTAGGGTTCCACGACAATTAACCGGACAGATTGGTGGAGCAATGATCGAAATTTCCAGGGAAAAGAATTATATAAAATCACACTTCTTGGAATTATTATAATACCCATCAGACCTGGGTCATGGTGGCCAGGCGGCAGACACCACCGCCCCCTTCTCTCCCTCCTCTCTCTCTTCCTCTCCGATGTCTTGGTTTTACTTCTTCTAAATTTTTATTTTTAAAAATTATTTCTAAAATCTGAAACTAGTAAATTATTTTTTGCTCGGAAAAGTAACCGGAGGTGCACTTTATTTCTTTTTAGATAGTTTGGGTGGTATAGTGCAAACTTTTAAAGATTGGGGAGCACTTTGCCACTAGAAACAAATGTTAGAGGGCAAAATGCATTTTACTCTATTATTGGACAAGCAATTGACCGATTGATATTAGGACTCCTTCATTTCAGGGATGGATTTAAGGAGGACGTGGGGCAGTCCCCCTTTTCTTTTTCTTTTTTTTTTTTGGTGAAGATGGGCATTCATTAATCAAAAAAAGTAAAGCATCAAAATTTGAATAGGCCATATTGCATCTCTTCCTCTCTGAAGCGAGTTGCCGGAGGGATGGATGAGATGTCAATAGGACCATTTAAGTTACAAGAACTAACCCAATGGGCAATGTAGTTATCAGCCCGAGGGATATATACGGCAGTCGCCCTCTTGGAAACAGAAAAAATTACTAATGAAATTAAATTTTGTCAAATTTATCATTTTTCTGGTAAAATTATATTATTTCGCCCGCCTTAGATTTATGATAAAGAGTACTTTTGAATTTCGCACCTTCTAAACTTTATTCCTATATCCATCCCTGCTTCGTTTGCTTGCTGACGGACCCTTTAACAAATAAAAATAAAAGATATATATAGAGAGAGAGAACAGAAAATGATCGAAACAGGATCATAAAAAAGATCAAAACAGCAACACCGCGCCCTTAGAGGGAATTAGGATGCCGTTACATATGTCAACCTCCGACACTTTTTACCGAGTCCCGATATGAAGAAAACCTATTTACTCTTTTTAAGACCTTTAACACCTTATTTGGAAATGGAGTTGAGTTAAACTCAATTTCATTCCAATTATGTGTATATACATTTAATTGGGTTGTAAACTCAAGTCCAATTACTCCAAAAATTATTCTAATCATCATCATCTTTATTAATAAATAATTTTCTAGGAATTGTTTTGAGGTTTTGATGGTAGATGTGTACCGTACGTACGTATCAAATTAAATTCTTACAGACTGCTAGCTGCCTTTGACGACAGCACGAATTAACTAGGCTTATATATTCTAATACATGACACGGCCGGTCTTCATGGTCTTTATATTTCTACATAACGACTTGTTTCTCTCGATGATTTCATCCACAGTCTGTTTCATTCTTTTGGTTGTACGTACCATTAGAAATTATGTGCTCTCCACTCTATACGGTATGGAAAGGACCAAAATTCGTATATTTTATTTTATTTATTTATAGATCTATAGATATCATCTTACTCTTTCCGAATAAAGATAAAAAAAAAATTGTCAGCTAAGAATTGAGAATTGAGAATTGAGAATTTATTATTATGATGTCAACGGAAAACTATCTTTATCATAAACCCACCTAGGATTAACACTGTAAAGTGTGAGCAGATTTGTACTGACAAAAGTATTGATGATCGAAGAAATCTTTTTTGCTCGCGGCATTGCTTGGACTTGTTGACACCATATTTTCGGCAATTGCCAATTGCATGAATATTGAGAAGACGATGATCACAATATTGTGCCAAATTTTAGATGTGTACATTCCAATCACAATATGTTCCTTTTATTTTTAACTAGATCGTGGGCTGGTCCACGCGTAACTCGGTTGATACAATTCAAACTGGTAAAATAATTTTAAATATAGAATGCAAATTGACAAAATCTACGCATACATTGTATAAAATTAAATTTGTGATGAAAGTTGAAAAAAAAACACATACGTACATTCCAATAGAGATGATGATGAGATGAAGGAATGGAAGTTGAATAAATAGAGATTGGTGATTGCAACAGTTGTTATCGTTGTTGTTGGTGATTGGTGGGAAACTAACTAAGATTCGGGGGAATGGGAGTTGAATAAATATTGAGAAGATGATGGTGACAATGTTCTGCCAATTTTAGATGTGTACATTCCAATCACAATGGCATTACCCGATCGACGAACAATGTGATCTTCACGTGAATCTAAACTTTCGATAGAGATGATGATGATGATGAACGATAAGAATGAACAAGAAAAAAAACACTTAAAAGGAAGAAGACAACATATCAATCTACATCTAAATCCCAATATTATCGGCATAATGCTTCATCCGTTCGTTTTCTACGGATACTACCATATTCAAAGTGACCATATATGTAGACTGACCCACTTGCTTGAGATAAGCAGGAAGCTTAAGACAATTGATGATGATGATGAACGATAAGAATGAACAAGAAAAAAAACACTTGAAAGGAAGAAGACAACATATCAATCTACATCTAAATCCCAATATTATCGTCATAATGCTTCATCCGTTCGTTTTCTACGGATACTACCATATTCAAAGTGACCATATACGTAGACTGACCCAGTTGCTTGAGATAAGCAGGAAGCTTAAGACAATTGATGATGATGATGAACGATAAGAATGAACAAGAAAAAAAACACTTGAAAGGAAGAAGACAACATATCAATCTACATCTAATCCCAATATTATCGTCATAATGCTTCATCCGTTCGTTTTCTACGGATACTACCATATTCAAAGTGACCATATACGTAGACTGACCCAGTTGCTTGAGATAAGCAGGAAGCTTAAGACAATTGATGATGATGATGAACGATAAGAATGAACAAGAAAAAAAACACTTGAAAGAAAGAAGACAACATATCAATCTACATCTAAATCCCAATATTATCGTCATAATGCTTCATCCGTTCGTTTTCTACGGATACTACCATATTCAAAGTGACCATATACGTAGACTGACCCACTTGCTTGAGATAAGCAGGAAGCTTAAGACAATTGATGATGATGATGAACGATAAGAATGAACAAGGAAAAAAAACACTTAAAAGGAAGAAGACAACATATCAATCTACATCTAAATCCCAATATTATCGTCATAATGCTTCATCCGTTCGTTTTCTACAGATACTACCATATTCAAAGTGACCATATACGTAGATTGACCCACTTGCTTGAGATAAGCAGGAAGCTTAAGACAATTGATGATGATGATGAACGATAAGAATGAACAAGGAAAAAAACACTTGAAAGGAAGAAGACAACATATCAATCTACATCTAAATCTCAATATTATCGTCATAATGCTTCATCCGTTCGTTTTCTACGGATACTACCATATTCAAAGTGACCATATACGTAGACTGACCCACTTGCTTGAGATAAGCAGGAAGTTTAAGACAATTGCCATCATCATCTTTGTCATGCTTCTTCTTCTTCTTCTCCTTCTTCTTCGTAGACTAAGTGACCTACTTAAGTTAAGCAGGAAGCTAAAGACAATAGCCATCATCTTTGTCATGCTTGTTTCTTCTTATTCTACTACTACTACTAAAGATACTACTAGAAACAACAACAACAATGGAAAAGTAAAAAAGGAAAGATGAGAGTGACTTAAAAGAAAGGACCTTCTCCCTCCAACTCTCACAGTCGACTTGAGCAGTTGATAAGCCAAGTCTACAAACCTCTTGGCGAGCGATCCGCGAAGGATACAGTCTCGAAGTAGCTCAATAATGTCATTGTTAAAGGCCGATGGTTATTTTGCCTCCCCATCCAAATAGTTTTGACAACCACACCACCACTCGGACATCGACCAAGGTGCGGACAAGGATCACATGTTGCTGGAGCAAGATTTATCGATGCTAGCGGATAGCACAATGATCTTTCCTGATGTTGTGACCGATGGCATTAGCTTGACCCCTGCGCTAGGTAATCTGAGCCTTCAGAGCTTCAACGATGAACTCACCATGAGACAGCTGATCTTGCATGGCCCCGTAGCGAGCGAGGTCCGACTGCAGCTCAGCAAGGTAACGCTCCATATGTCGAACCTCCCCCCGCATGAATCCGACCACAATAACATATAAGATTTCTTGCCACGAAAATAGATGATAAGCTCATCCTAATAAATATATCATGATAAAATAACGTTTAGTCACAATATCTTCTAACTTATGGTGATAAATTTATTTTTGGGATGAAAACGTTAAATAATATGTGTCACAATATATGAAAATATACGTATCCATATATGTTAGTTATAATGAGAACACTTGGTTTGTGACTCTTACACAATATTGAAGATATGTGTATACATATAAATTTTTATGTATCTACATACATATTAAATATGTACATTATTAGATTTTATTTAGTGTAATTTAATATTCTCGTCATAATATAGAGATTAAGTATGTATATACATGTATATTAGGTCTGTATATACATATATATTAGTTATTATGGAAATACTCCATAATATTGAAGAAATGTGTATACATATAAATATATATGTATCTACATACATATTAAGTATGTGCATTATGAGACTTTATTTAATGTAATTTAACATTATTATCAGAATATACTTTCTTTGTGATAAAATTTCCTTCATAGGAATAAAATTTGTCACTACATACAAAATTTCTTGTAGTGGACGTCACCCTCCAACTGGCGGAGCTCTCGAAGGAGAACACATAGGGAGTGAAGAGGGAAATGAGGAAGAAAGGCTGAACGAGAGCGGAGGGTGAGAGTACGTAGAGAGGGAAATGAGGACAAAGAACCGAAATGAAGAAGAAACCAATTGTTAAATATATAGGAGATGGAAAAAGTAAGGTGCGGGTGATGTATGTGTGTGAGAAGTGGAAGAAGTGGGGAGTAGCGTGATTTTGATCTCCGTGCGGTTCTCCAATTATCCTCCATCAAAAGATATTACTTCAATTAAGTTACCGCTACATCAATTGTGTCCTTTTTTACACAAAATACATAAAGACTTTCTTTTGGTACATCAATTAAGTCATTTTGTCATCATGGTGTTAAATATGACGTTAACTGTGGAGCGTGTTACATCGTTTAGGTCATTTCTTTGTTTTTAAAATTTTCCTTTATTCCTATCTAATAGAAAAAAATTAAGAAAAAATGAAAAATGAGGGCTTTAGAAAGACGACAAAATGGCGTTATTTTGAGAGATATACCCAAAATGACATCGTTTTGTCGTTTTAAAAAAGGTTGAAATGACGTCGTATTGAGTTCACCACTCAAAATGACTTTGTTTCGTCGTCTTTTTTTTTTAAATAAAAAAAATTGAAGGGAGCCTCCACCGGAGCTCACCCTTGTTCCCTTTGTTTTTTGAAATAGAGGAAAAACATATGGAAGAGAGGCGAGAGCTTCGATGGGGTTTCCCCCACCGACAACCTACTCGTTGGGTACTGGACCCTCCGATGACCTCTCCCACAAGACGAGGTCATCGGCAGGGAAGCCCCCATTGGCCCCCATTGTTTTTTTAAAAAAAATTCTGTTATAAAAAGGAAAAAAAAAGTAAGGATCTAAACGATGTAACATACTCCTTAGTTAACACTGTCAGACGAATTTTAACGGAAGGATTTAATTGATGTACCACAAAAGACCTTGTTGGTGTATATTGTGTCACAAAAGACCCAACTTATTTAGTGGAGGATATAATTGATATAACTTCTTTCAGCTGATGATGTAATTGATGTAATTTTATTCCATACTCATACCACATAAATTCATTGAATATATTGCTTTGCTGCAAGTTTTCAGCATTAAATTAACCAGCCAGTTATGAACCAACCTAGTGGAACATCTCCCTCCGACTTAATTCTCACTTAACAGGACATTTGCACAAGTCAGTGTCCTAGTGGCAGGACACCGATTCGATGAGGGAGGAGTTGGATGGCTTACAGGTCCTCTGAATGTCATCTGATAGATATTAATTCAATAAAATTACTTAGCCGAAATTAACATCAATCCTAGTGGTTGCGGTAATTACTCCAATCGATTTTTGCAGATTTTCTTATGCACAAGATGGGCTATTTTATTGAACTTGCATGCCAGGATGTTTCGTATGAACAAGTATCCATTCCTGTGTGCTGTTGTGTGAGAGACAATTTGCTTATTCAATTTATCCTCTTCACGCATTGATAATTCTTTTTCATCTGAAGACGATAATGAAGACTCCATTGCTCTTGAGGTCCTTGACTTGAAATAGTGTGGAGGATAATCTTCAAGCGCTCATTGTTTTTGCCATTGAGTCCTTGGAGCTAGACTATGCACTTCTTTTTCCACAGAGGCATATTCTCATCTGAGAAAGACAGCGAATGACTTTACAAAAGGGTGAAAATCAACGGCCTGATCAATATATTTAAGTTAACTCACTTCATGGAGTTGTCTGTGACATTCGTCGCATATTAATGCTAATTTTCTTAGTGATAAACTTTCCTTCAACTTAACTTTTGCAGAATGACCCCGTGATTCCTGCCTTCTCCTGATCTGCATCTTTCTCCAGCAGCAATATTGAAGCAATTATCATCTTTGCTTTCAGAAGTTTTCCTCTCAAGCTCAGCTCGACTCTGCAAGCACCTCATGAGCTCCCTCCAAGGGAGGCACTAGAATATCCTATAAAGTTCCCTCGAGTGCACAGATATATATATATATATATATATATATGGACTAGTATCTGCATTGCTGATTTTATCATAGGGCCCGCCTTTTCTTTTCGCTTAATTGGTGAAAACCTGCAGAGTTTCCTTAATGCAGTTTACTTATCAGCAGCATTATCTGATAGTTAATCACATTGGCACCATCCGGGCTGAGCATGAGGATTTTGAAATCCGATTTGCTTCATCCATCAATCAGGTTCTCTTCTCAATACATGAAATGCTTTTTCTTGCTTTATGTCGTATCATGCATTGGTGTTTGATTTGGCTTATCTCTGTTTTCTCTCTGTAGCTTTTGCTGTTGAAATCAACTGAAGGAGCAGATGTTGGGTGGTCCAAAGAGGTCAAGGGGTTTGTCTAGATATGTTTGTTGAAGGATTTCAACTGTTGAGATGGACCTCGCGCATTTGGGAGCGACATGGGTGAAAGTTTCTCGTCCTTGCAAAGAATTCTCGCCACTGGAATCAAATGTTGCACCCACATCATTCTCTGACTATGAAAAGGTATTATATTTCACATCTGTAAGCTGCTATAATTGAGTGGTGCACTAGCTTTTTGGTCGTAGCTGTTGATCGTCCCTTAGACCACTGGATTCTAAAATAGAAAAGCAGGAAGAGGAGTATTCTTCACTAACTTTATTTTCACTATCATGTCAAATTCATTTTAGCAATACTTAGATATGATGTTGAACTGGTTCCTAATGTAACTTTGCCTAGACTGGAGCCATTGCCAAGTCTATCTCTCATTTCTCTGATGTTGAGGAATTGCCTTCCCTTTATTTGTCCTCATGTTTAGTTATTTTGCAAGTTGTAATATCCTTCAAGTGCATAGTCAAGGGTCCTATTCCAGTCAATGGGTGCACCATGAAAAACTTATACATTGAAGGTAATTCACTGTAACTATAGTACAGAGGAAAGACCAGCACTGGTTGAGCTTGTCAGCCACAAAAAGAGGTAGGGTCAATGATGCAATGATGTGATACATTGGTAGCTGATGCCTTGTGGGAAGCAATTCATGCTGAGGTCCAAAATTTCGTCCAAAACACGCTAGTAACCATGTTGAAAACAACATTTCGGAAGAAAAAGGACCTCTCAGGGCTGGGATCACACTCTCTTCAATATTCTCGATATTCCAATTTCTTTCAATTTGCAGCATAAAATATCAACAGAAATTCTCAGAGCCGTTTGGATTCAGAGTTAAAGTTACTTTGATTTTGATTTTGATTGTGGAAAAGGACAAATGAGTTAAATTTGACTTGGGAAATGTGTGTTTTTGTTGTGTAGTGTGTTGAGTTAAAGTTAAAGTTAAAATTTTTGAATTGAAAAATGTGTATTTTTGTTGTGTAGTGTGTTGAGTTAAAGTTAAAGTTAAAATCAAATAACCCTCAATCCAAACGGGGCATCACAATTACTTCTGTGCTAACAGCCATTCTCGTATTTTATCTTTATCTCTGCATATTGCTTTCAGATATACGAACCCTTTCAGCTGATTAGATGGCAAATACAAGTAAGCCTGAGCTGCACAGCCTGGAGGCTACGAAAGCAGAGCAAATTTCTTTTATCCGAGATCATTTCCACCAACGGCTGCTCTGGTTCTAGTGATCTACTGTTCCTTCCTGATCATGTTAAAAAAAAATTATTATCAAAAGTAAAAATGATTAGCTTGCGCTTTAGCTTTTAAAAACTAAAGATGGTAAGTTGCAAAACTGGGAACAATTTCCCATAACCTAGGAGATCATTTCTTGATTGTTAACATGGTTTTAGCATCATCACATGGGTTTTGTTCGTATACATGATAGACGAAATTTCTGTTGACTCCCTTGAAAAAAACATATATCTGCAGGTTCACTATTTGCAGTTTCTTATATATGAGGTTGTCTCTGGTGGTAATCTTAGGAAGCCTGGTGGGCTCTTTGGATACAGTGGGTCTGAGATTCCTGTTGAGGATATGAAACAGTTGGAAACATTCTTCTATAAGCTTAGCTTTTTCCTGCACATTATGGAATACACGTGTGAGCTTCTCACCTAGCCCAATCTGATTCTAATATCCCTGGTGATTTAGGTGTTTCTCTTCAAGTTTGTGAAATACCAAAAATTTATGAGATTCCTTCTCTGTTCCTGATGGATACCTGTTATGATTCTGACTTTGGCAGGAGTCTGTTAAGACTAAACACCCTCGGCTTCACTACGAGTCAAAAATTGTACGTTCTTCTTCGAGGATGAAGTAAGGTAACAGTCTCCTGCTTCCTCGATGATAGACTCTTGAGGTTACTTGTTCGATGCAAATACTGATCTAATTACCTTCTTACTGAAGCGAGAATTCCGCATCTCAAGTGATTCGGGGTGGAGGGTGAGTACGATGTCATGGTTATCGATCTGCCTAGTCTCGAAGACTTGTCCAACTACTGCAACGGGATGTTCTCTTTGAAAACAGTCTGATGCTGGCTGATCAGTTAGTACGTTGACGAATCATCTCATTAACTCCATCTGTCTCTCCTCAGCATGTCGCGGGATTCATTTTGACAGTTTTCCTTCTCTCTTTCAAAACAGTAGATAAACAGAGTGGAGTACATGCATGCATTCGAGGGGGGTTTCTCCCGCGACATAAAGCGTGGCAATTTTCTGATGGGGTTGGGGCGCAAAGCAAATCGGGTACTTGTTTACACACATATTATTTGGTAAGGGAGGGAGCTCATGATTGTAAGTTCTTCGCTAACCTATTTGGTTCTATCACAGGTTTCCATCATCGATTATGGCCTTGCAAAGCTTTACGGGGATTTGCAAACTCTCAAGCACATTTCATACAGGTTAGGAGGTCGCTGCTCATCATGAGTAAACTCGATGAAAGAAAGCAGTGCATCATAAGAAGCTTGTTTGATGTTTCATTAATACTGAACTCCTGCACACATGTTTGGGCCACTTTTCTTCTTTTTTTTTCCTTAGTGAACTTAACATTATCTTGCCCAACTTTTTGTTTGAATGAATGGATGAGTTGAAACATATCTCAAGTTTCAATGAGATGGTAGATTGTAGTAAATATACTTCATCTTTCTGCCCGGTTTGATGTAACATTGGGTACTCGCTTGAAGGGAAAATAAGAATCTTACTGGCACAGCCCGATATGCAAGTGTTAATACTCATCTTGGTGTTGGTAGGAATTTATGTTATATGTACTTATCTGCTAATAGTATTCTATCAAGTTTTGGACTTGACCCATTTGCAATTTTGTTTGATTCATGCAGAGCAAACCCAAAGAGATGACCATTGTTTAAGGTAATGAACATAAGATCAAGTGAGAACTACTTTTTTTCTGTGACAATATATGCAAGAGCAGGCCCTTTTGGTTTAATGTTTGAGGTTCCTTTATAAAAGTTAACACGGCTGGATAATGTTATATGCAAAAAAATTAAAGATTTATTTAAATTAATAATAAAAAATATATATTAATTAATTAAAATTCATTAAAACAAAATAACATTACATGACGTTAAAAAAAATTACACGATGTAAAAAAAAAATATACCCGTTCGATTAAAATTGAAATTACAAATACGATTGAAATGGAAATTATCATTACATAGCTAACTAGAGGGGAACATCTTTCCATATGATCCGATATTAATTGTTCATGAATGACACGTGCTTCTGTAGGCATGTTAGGCTTGTCTATAGAAATGAGATGCACCAATAATTTCATATCCTCCGATTAGGCACGTCTTTTCTTTACCGCAATTTCCTCCCTCTTTAGGTCGGCTCCCACCTTTTTCATCTCGAACTCCTCTGCCTTAAGTTTCTTCATTTCCTCATACCTAGACGCTCTCGAATCACATCAGGATTACATAACTTCTACCGCTTCATCGGCATAATGAACTTTTTCACCTTTTTTTCTCTCTTTGCTGTGTCCTTGCATTCTGAACAAGGTGGAGGGCCCACATCCTCATAGAGGTTGGACGATGTCGTGTATCCCTAGAAGCATTTGTCTTTGTTCTCTTCGAGCTATCAATTAGATTCGAAAGTGGTCTCCATTTCGGTTCCTTTCGAAGTGACTAGTCTAGGTTTAAGCCACATTGATCCATTAAGAAGTAAAACTCTCATAATCATAAATTTTTCTATTGACAAATCTCAAACTCGGCATTTTACCTAAAGAGAAGAGGTTTTAAACCATCTAAGCCAATTCATATTGATATTCTTCTTATTTTTTAATTATTTGAAATCAGTGAAATTATATTTTAGATAGCAACAAAAGTATAAGGAAACTTATGAGTAGTATCATTAAAGGGCACAGCTTCGAGGTAAATATCCAAATTTAAATGACAGCAAATAATATTCTCTATTAAGTCACTTATTATTGAACTTATCGCCTTGCAGATCAATCGAAACATGAACACCCTCAAGAACTAAAAAAATGAAATTTAATTTTTGTCAATAAAAATTTTGGTATACTTTTATTTGAATTTCTATTTTCCTCTATCAGGTCTGTTTTGCTGCAATAATCGAAAAGGAATTAGGGGGGGAGGAAAAATGAGCTTAAACAGGGTTTTTATTGGGCAGGTGAGTCATTTTTCCGATTTTGTCTCTAGGACGGCACTTTTGGTATAGCTGTCGTTTTCTCTTTTTGATCAGCAGCCGACTTCTTTTTTTGGTCGGCTTGTGTTGTATATTCCAACTTTTGTTCTCTCTCTACTACTCACCAGACAGAAAGACGAGAAAAAGGCCCTTTTTTTAACATTTATTCTTTATTTTCTATCATTTTTTCTACATCTACATGGGCAATTGCATAAATGCAAGTATATATATTGCGAAAAAGTAATAAAACAAGGATTTTCCCCTATGATGAAAACTACGTGCAGTGCAGATTGCAGATTCCTTGGAAAGATTCAAGCTTTCGGTTGGCACATCACAAGGAAACAAAAACAATTCCCGAGGTTCTTGATCGTTTTCTGTCCCTTTGCGGGCTTCTGCGAAGATTGGTCAATCTGATTTCTTCCACTCCCTTGGCCCTTCGAGGACCGCAACCATCCCCTGTTCCATCGGATTTGTCGCATGAATTGGTATGCAGCTGTTTCTTGATCTTCCAATGATCTGGTCTTCCGTTTTGTTTTCTCGATGTTCTTGGTGGGGATGATTCTTCCCCTTTGCTTGATTGGCTTTGCCGTTATGATCTGCTAATTAGGAAATTTGAGCATTAATCTGACTTATTCAGTTATTTTCTCAAGCCCAATTTTTTAACCTGATTGTTTTGCAATCGAAGATTCATTTCCCGTTACCGTTATTGTGCTGGCTGTCTCATGTTCAAAGTTATTGTCTCGTTGATGCTCCCCTTATAACATCGATTTGACCATTGCTACTGACATTATTAGTGTCAGCATGATTAGAAGTTCCCTTGATTTTGGCCAGCAGAATGGGTTGTACAGATTCCGTGAATTTAAGTTTTAAGTTTTATATAATTCGAGAATGTGAAGTCTGCTTTGATGTTTGATATTATTCTGGAAATTCTGCCGAATCTGAGGTTTGCTTATGTTTCTTTTTTTTACTGCGTGATTGGTTATGTGATAAGAAATGGAGTGTAGAAAGGTTTTGCGGTAAGATGTAGGTGTTTTCTTGGGGAATTCTCGATTGCTCATGATTGTCTTTCGATTATATGGTTGATTGATACAGGGTAAAGTTCGTCTTTGGACCATTGATACATTTCTGGGAAGATTGGAGCAGGTTCCGCTTCAGAACTAGTTGTGTTTTAGAAATCACCCAGAGACGAACTCTGTTACCCGGGCATGGCTGCTGCGGGAAATTCATCGGTTAAATCAAAGAAAAGTTCCCAAACTTTCACAGAGTCTCTGTCCTCAGCCTTTTTTGAATGGATGCTTCTGTTACTGCTTTTTGTGAACGCTCTATTGTCCTACCTAACGACAAAATTTGCCCGTTACTGTGGCCTGCAAACTCCATGCCTCCTGTGCTCGAGACTCGATCATGTCCTAGGCAAGGAGCGATTAGGATTCTACTGGGACATGATATGCCGCCATCACAAGTCGGAAATATCGTCTTTAGTTTTGTGCCATGCCCATTGTAAGCTCGTGGATGTTCATGGCATCTGCGAGAATTGCCTCTTCTCATTCGCCACGGTCAACAAGTCAAATGCCGAGACTTACAGGTTATTGGTGGGGAAGTTGGGAGCGGAATCGGACTCTGGGACATCCGAGGAGGATGTTTTCCTTTCTGAGGGCCGTAGGACAAGGAAATCAAGTGCGAAGCTGTGCTCATGCTGTGGAATGCTGTGGATCTCGAGGGGTCCCACCCAGACATTGATTCAGACCACCTCAATCATGTCCCAGCTTGTGGAGCTAGATGTCCCATTATCGGGCGTTATAGGTGCTCTTAAAAATATAGGTGATGGGCCATCTAAGAGAATAAACCGGGAGATCAGCGATCTATCGCATGTTGGATACACTGAGCTTAAGAGTTCTTCGGACACCGAATCTGAAGTTCCTTTTTCTGATGACGATGAAATTAATGCTTTGAAACGAGTGGGCCGGAGAGACAATTCTGGCGTCAAGCCCCATAAGGAGGATCCTTTTATTAATATTCCATCAGATGATTCTCTTCCTGCGAATCTTGAAGAGCCAGCCTCTATTGAACGGACTTCAGTTCTATTGCCCAAGACAAAAGTTGATGCTGATGAGGGTCAGAAGGATGAACCAGCAGGACTGACTGTCGGACATGGCTCGGAGGAGATTAAATGGCAAAATTCCGAAGTCAAGGAGAAGGAGGCTTCATCTTCTGTGGCCGAGCTCATTTCTTTTGACGATTTACCTCTGGGATTAGGCAACAGAACTACTTTTGAGGAACTATCATCAGAGACCCGTAAGTATTAGCCATCCTCTCTTCTCCTTCTGAGCCATGGGAGTAGGATCGAAGGATGCTTGCTTTTCCTTTTTTTCTTTGAATATGTTAAGTAAAGTTGCGAGTTTTACAAAATTCTCGGTAACGTCTAGTTGATAATTATGTTACTAAACATCATTTAATAGTTTTCAAGATATTGTCAGATTTTAGTTTGACATAGTGTTTCCTTTTGGTCTCATAGCTGTTGAAGAGACTAATGAAGCTCCTGTAAAAGACTCGGAGGAGACCTTGAAGGTAGAAACTGAACCTATCACAACAACTGAAAAGCCGGTGGAAGCAAATCTTGTGTCCAGTGACTTAAGTCCGCTGGTACCAAACCTGCTTGATCTCGGTGATGCATACAAACTTGCTGTATGCAATCGTGGGAGGCAGTTATCTGGTGTTCTCACGGAACAGTGGCTAGCCAAAGACTCCTCTTCGAGGGTCAGTGAAGATTTGAAAATTTTGTTCTCGCAGTTTTCTGCCCCTCGGGGTTTGGACCAGTCATCGGCACATGATCTGAGCCCAAAAGTGTCATTGAATAATGAGGATTCGTTGAAGACCCTGGATGCCCTCCAGAAGAGGATATCGCTTGAGAGAAACGAGTCGGGCCTATCACAGGATGGCAGCATGGTGAGCGAAATTGAAGGAGAAAGTACATTAGATCGATTGAAAAGGCAGGTGGAGCACGATAGGAAAGCTCTTAACGCACTGTATAAGGAGCTTGAGGAGGAGAGGAGTGCTTCTGCTATTGCAGCAAATCAAGCTATGGCAATGATCACGAGGCTGCAGGAGGAAAAGGCGACACTACAGATGGAAGCATTGCAGTACCTCAGGATGATGGAAGAGCAAGCAGAGTACGACATGGAAGTTTTGCAGAAATCGAACGATCTCCTCGCGGAGAGGGAGAAGGATATACAGGACCTAGAGGAGGAGCTCGAGTTCTACAGGATTAATTTTGGGGACGGGAATGATATTCTTGAAAATCTAAATGTGCACCCCAAAGCGGAATCTATTGGTAGATTGAAAGAGAGTGCAATTGGGATTGAAGATGAAAGATTACATATTCTTGAGAGCCTTAAGAAGTTGGAGAAGAAGCTTGGCCATTCTTCGGGCGAGGAAGTGAGCTCAGGGTCGGTTCATTGTGAATCACGCTGTAGTGGTAAAGAAGAGTCCGGCGCCTGTTATTCAACCCAACGCGATAATTCTCTACCCAATGATGGTGGTTCAGGAACACAGGAAGAGCAAGGGACCTCACCCGATAATGATGCAAATGACGATAACTGTGTCGGGAAAGGTTCTTCCTTTACATCCGAAGGGATGGACTTAACTTCCATATGGAATGGAGTTTCATATCTTCAGAAAAGGTTGGAAGCACTTGAGGCGGACACGAATTTCCTTGAGCGGACTGTGAAGCATCTCAGAATTGGAGAAGAAGGGCTTCAATTTGTACGGGACATAGCGTCCCGTTTGCAAGAAATACGTAGTGCCGAACCGAAGGCTGACCATCAAGCCTCTTATTAAGGCGTGCAATGGTTGGTTCTTGGGAAAGAGAAATCAACCCATGTCTCTCGAATTGAGGCAGTCTTTCTGAATTCTTCGGGCTCTAGTGTTTTTGTTAGCACTGCACAATTCTCTGCAGGTATGTTTGTTCGAATGGAAATGCAGATCATTCCGACAAAATGTTTCATAAATAAAGGTTTGATGATACGACTTGGTAGAGATTTGATGCATCACACTGGATTGTAACTTCACGTTCGGTTTCCTTGATTCTATACATGTAAGCAGAGTTGGTGATTCTTTCTTTCTTGCATTTCGATTTTTCACCCTTTAGGTGTATTCGGGTTTGATATTTGTTGATTCTCTCTTGCGGGTTTCAGATTGAGGAGTTGATGAGTGAGTGGTTTCATTGTACAAGGTTCGGTTTTTGCGTGTAAAGTGAGAGCTACTCTAGTTCCAAATGATTATTTTATAATGTAAGGAACAAAATAGTGATCTTTTTACCTGTAAATTTACCTCACCTTTTTGTGGCTTTTGACTTCGGATACATTCGAGTTCTTTTATTATTATTATTATTGTTATTGTTATTATTCAATTTAATATATAAGTCTGAACTGTAATTGACACAATCGGGTTTACAATTGAAAGTCGAAGCATATGGCATATTGAAGTCATGCATGTAAATGGTCTACTAAATCTGCTGCCAAATCAATTTCTATGATAGACTAAATAATGTCAACTACCACTTTTGACAAGTGGGCAAACACTCCTTTGCTTGCATATGAACCGAGTTTATCGATATTTGACCATGATAGAATCGGGACAGATGGAACTGCTTTCGAATTTCCGAGGTAATGAAAATGGTCGGAATTCTTATGCATGCTGTCATTCTCGTAGGATTCGAACGCATCCCCCCTCAGCCTCAGATACTTCACCCTCCACCTTCCAGTTTGCCATTTCCGACCAAATTCATAGGTACCTCCGAGCATTGAAGCCAGCACGCGGGTCCCAACATGGGCCCCACTCCGGGACATTACTTGGGGCAGCTCTGGCCCAATTGAGCAGCGGGCTTGACCCGCAGTCAAACAACCTGGTCTTGCTGCTCGCGACATCGATTTGAACATTTTTAGACTCTTTCAACTCCATAAATTTAAACTGTCCTTCAGTTAACAGAAACAAAAAAATATATATTACATTAATCACGGCGTACTACGAGGAGTTGCACAGTTAGCAAATTATACCGTGAATCGACTGATAATAATTGCAATGCAAATATAAAACTCACAAGAAATTCGAGCAATTTGATGCACGAATAAGAATTAGTCCCGACCAATTAATAAGTTGAGAATTCTTAGCACTCTTATCGAAAGAAAAAAAAAACGCATTACAATTTTTGTATCTCAAGCATATGTGTCTTTGAATTCTCAGACCGAGTAATTAGTTTAATAAGATAAGATATGAACTCATTCAAAGTTTTGAACCCGCGGCTGAGTCAACCAGACTTTAAGCCAAATTTTGCCTATATATATCATTGCTATTAATATCTCTCCTTTCACCATCACAGTATTATTCTCTCATCGAACGAGTGTCATACAATAATGGGCTCCCGAGTTCCGCGTAACAAGCTTATCGATGTCCTCTTCATCGCATTCCTCATCCTCTCGATCTCGAGTTTCAAGCAGTCTCTAGCCCTGAGGCCGCTCGGGATCATGGAGTCACTACGGCGGGCCCCCGCGCCGCCATCTCAAAGCTCAGCCTGCACGTACATCCCTGGAGGAGGCGGACGTGGCCGGTGTGTGTTGAGTGAGAGGAACTACATGGCTGCCGGCAGCAAGGATGACCACACTCAAGGAGCGGCCACTCCTGCAGCCATGCCAGCATCTCCGGATCAGCTCAACGCGGCCAATATCGTGCCCTGTGGCCAATGGAAGTAGGAAGCAAGCTCTTGAGCTAGTTTAATCGATCGGAAGTCATATACTGATTTAATTGATTTTGTAAATATATATAATCAATATTAAAGAGCTGATATACATAAGGAGATCACCTAAAAAATGATCAAACGCGGAAGATTAAGTATTTATTGCGTACTTGTTTGATTTCATTGCTTTCCTTTTGCATGAGAAATTTACAGAAAAATATATACGTTCTTCTTTTTGGCAATATGTACGTCTGTTTGTGTGTTTGTATGCACACATGCGACTTATAGTGTACACCAGCCCGTAAAAGGTGACCCTGCGAGGGTTTGACTTCAACATGACAATTTTTCTTAATTGATCAGCTGCATGCCAAAAGGACTTTTTTGACCGCTCCTATGAGTTTTTCGTAAATGGAGCAAAGATCATTAATTAGGCAATTATACAATGGGCCGGCCGAGGAAAAAAAATCATAATCCATAGTCCCAACATATAAAAAATAAAGAAACAGAGAGAGAATAATCGAGCCACAAAACACGAAAGGTCCAAGAATTACTTGCTTGGTTTGGTTAAAGCCAACATCCGACCCGAACCTATTCACCCATACCGCCATCGAGAGGATAAAAAGAAAGAAAGCATTTAGTTCGAGACGGAGTTGAACCGAGATGGGCGAAATGACTCATAATTTTATGTGCCGCTATTTACAAGCGATTAACCTCAAGCTCAACCGAACTGGTCGCAACCCCGGAAGAGGTTAAGAGATCCACCGGTCGGAAAGCCCATATATATGAAGTGCACATGTTCAGCCCAGGTAATCTCATATCACTTTTGGGTACAAATGAGGCCCAATATTCTTATTGGGCCTGTAAGGCACTCGAAGCCCAAGTTTGGCATAATTCGCATCCCTGCACACATAATAGATCGGTTGATCCCGACATAATAGTTCGATAGCTTGCGATATCTCCCAGGCATGAGCTCGACAACTTCTCAGCAGCATTCATCCGAAAGTTTCGTATCCTTAATTGCTGTTTTCTTTTCAATGAGATCAAGTAAGTTGACGTATCCTAAGCATATGACCGAGATTAATTCTCGTTCGGGAGGTCGGTTTAGCCTGGTCAGAGAACTTGAGATGTTACAATGGATTTGTGTATATAATAATAATAATAATAATGGGGAAAATAATATCAATGGGGCATAACACAGGTGTCGGGAAAATAGAGGACCAACATTCTGTCCAACTGCATAAATATCTCCATATCATTCTCGGGGTTCTAAAATAAAATTTTCGGTCACCTTATTTCCAACAAATAATGCCACTTGTCTCTGTGTTTTCTCGCTTGTCTTTCTTTTCTGAATGAAATTATAGCCCTTCACATGAAAAGGGATAATAATATTGCATATATCATTGCTCCAATGTCCATTTTCCTTCTAACCATTTGATATATGAAGTTTCACAGAATCTGCAGTGTAAGAATTAATGGTTTTGGGCACCCGGTGTACCAAGTTCAAAGTATAAGCTATAATGAGCCCCGCATGGTATAGCATTAAAAGTGAATTAGAGTCGATGCGAAGATTTTTATGGTTGACGGGTCACATGGAAAGTGCTGTAGGGGGAAGCAGAGCCAAAGTAAACACGAATACAAATTTGGTATTAGAGGGGAAAGGAAAGGCCACCTTGTAAGTGTATGAAAATGGGAAATGTGGTGGTGACATGACAAAGCTTGGTATAAAAACAAGAGTGAATAGGTGATTTGGTCCATGAGATTATGGTGTTATATCAATTGAATTCCTGAATTTTTTGTTACATCAATTTAGCCCCTTAAATTCGAAAGTTACATTAATTGAAACCTTGACGCATCAATTAGGTCCTTGAGTTTGCATAGTCACATCAATTTAGTACTCGAGTTTATAAATTTGCATCGATTTAGTTCTCTGTCACATCAAATAGATCCTTTTTTTTTTATTGAAAATGCGTCAATATGGTCTCTTTTTATTAAAAATACATAAAGAGATTCTTTTTAATACATCGATCGGGTCCTTCCATTATGACGATGTTAAGTGAATACCATGTTACATCATTTAGATCACTCATTTTTTTTCTTTTTTCTTTTTTAAAAAAATGGAAGGGAGCTCCAATCGAGGGCTCCCCCAGACGAGGTCACCGGAGGGTCTTTAACCCACCAGTCGACCCCGCCTAGGCTGAAGGTCGCAGGGCCCCTCTGCTCCTTCTCTTCTCACCCAGTAGGGAGCCCCCGCCAGAGGTCCACCCTTCGCTCCCTCTGTTTTTCCGAAAACGGAGGCAGTAGAGGGGGAGCCCTGGTGGGGGCTCCTCCTCGATTTTTTTTTCACACAAGAAACAATGTTGTTTTGCTTATTAATATCAAAACGACATCGTTTCTTGCTCTTATTTTGAGTTTATAAATGATGAAACGACATCGTTTATTTTAGGTAATCAAAACGACATTGTTCGTCATTTGATAGACAATAAATTTAAAAAAAAATCCATTGGAGCTCCCTCTGTTTTTGAAAAAATGTGGGGGGTAGGTAGGGATATAGCTCCGGTGGAGGCACCCTTCACGGCTACCTCCCCTAGGGCAAGGTCATCGGAAGGTCTTGGATCCACCTTGGGCGGAGGTCGCCGAGGGGGAGCCCCAACGAGAGCTCCCCCTTCTGCTCCTTCTCTTTTCGGCGACCTTGTTTGCGGAGTCCCCGATCATAGCTCCCCTACTTTAAAAAAGAAAAATTCTATTAGAAGAGAAAAATGGAAAGAAGAAAATAAAGAATCTAAATAATGTAACATAATTCTCACTTAATACCGTCATAATGGAAGGACCCGATTGATCTATAAAAAAAAAAACCTCTTTATGTATTTTTAGTAAGAAAGGACCAATTTGATGCATTTTGAGTAAAAAATGATTTATCTGATGTGATAGAGGATCAAATTTATAAATTCAAGTACTAAATCGATGTGTCTATACAAATTAAGAGACAAATGTGTCAAGGATTCAATTGATATAACTTTCAAATTTAAGGGACTAAATTGATGAAAATAAAAGTTAGAGATCTAATTGATGCAAGAGACCAAATTGCGTATTCACTGTAAAAACAAACAATAATTGTAACAAACATGTGAAATGTGTCATAAGAATGAACCCACCCAATATTAATATAAAAAAAGCGAAAAAAAAAACAATTGTATCAATCAATTAAATGTCCCCTCCTTCCTTAGCTGTCATTTTGACTGCCAAATAAATGGAGAAAACCTAGTCATCTTTTGGGCACCCACTTCAATGTGCTCCAACTCCCCACCAAAAATAATGTGGTCCTAATCCCATTTTTGGCCATAGCTAGCATGCCCTCTCAAATGCTCTGACTATGTACTTTTCACCCTAAAAAGTAAAAACTTATATAAAAAAATAAAAGAAAATTGTTGGTGAGGAAAGAAGCCTCAATTGTCCGCATTTGAAATTCACTAGAACTAGAAATGTGGTGTAACGTAATGAGACTTACTCTTGTATAATAATTAAAGAGATTTCAAGTTCCAATAATTAAAGAGGTTCCAAGTTAGATTTTTGTAGTGAAATTATTCTTACATATTTATTAGGTATTAGGTATTAGAATTAAAATTTTTATTTTATTATACTATTATTTCATAATCAAATTATGCAAATAGTTAAGCAAAAGTTAGTCTCGAATAAAAAATTGATGATTTATGATTGTGATTTAACAAAAAGGGTTAGTGATATATATATATATAACAATCTGATTTCTAATTTTAGATGTTAACGCGATACATAAAGATATATCTGGATTGATTTTGAACATCATCGAGGGGTTTCCAATCTCTATGCATGCATGGTAGAATTTTGCTTAGTAATTTTTCGGGAAGTTGAGAAAGTTATTGTTAGTAACTAAATAGTCATGTGAACGATGCCTGCTCGAGCTCCTCTCGGCCTCGCCATGATGGGTGGATAGATATGTTTGGACTATGCGATCCATATGATACTAATTATGAAACATGCATGAGGGGCGCAGAGAGTTGTACAAGATATTTATGGAGCTATTCGAGAAAGTATTTACTGAGGGTGGTGGAGAGGGGACCTCAGAGGTAAATTTTTTACCTTGAAAACAATGAAAATAGTTGAGTCGTGGAATTTGATTTGAATTGAAAGCCACAAGCATGCATTGCATTGTATTGCATTGCATGCACAAAAACCCTAATTTCAAAATTCAGTTTGGATCCCCAAGAGGGTGAAAGTGAAGGGAGCTAAGGAAGAAAACAAAGCCACTGACACAAGCCCTTTTACTGGCTGGGCTCTGGGTGCGGTGTTGGCATCTCATCATGCATCATTGATTCCAGTGTCACTTCCTGTATCATTAAACCGAATGGTTGAATGAACATAATTAATTACAACCGAAAATTTATAATATGCTTCATCTCGTTATTTTATTCATACGAGTTATGTAACAAACCATTATTCCTTCGTATTAATTATATATAGTGTGATCGATCGGGGAATAAGATATATGGAGGCCGAGAAGAGTGTGAAGGAACACCCTATTAACAAATTTATGAAAGTAGAAAAAGGGAGATGATGATAAAAGGGAAAAGGTTGGATTATATAAGGAAGAGAGAGAGAGGGGATGGACGGAGGATGGATATCAATGGAGACACCCCAACCATCCATCATGTTTGGGAAGCTGGGAGCATCACCTACCATTCTTCCCCCTCAGATATATCGATTCCATTATTGGAGAGAGAGCTCTCAGCAGCCTCTTTTTCATGGAAAAGAATATGTGCAATAAAAGGAATCTTAAAACGCGGTCCATTATATCAAAATGGTTTACATTTTTTTCCCAAGGTTTATAGACACGTACATATGAAGACGTACACCCTATTTTCCTTGTGCATGCATGACAGGAAGCCAAGACAGGAGTAAAATTGGGTGCATGCAAAAAGAAAATGGGCTGTCTTCATACGTATGTGTATATTTACGTGCATATACGTACATGCAGAGACCGCAATCCTTAATCGTCCTCGGCCCTGCTAGAGCTTCACTGGTGCAATCGGCTTAGTGTGGTGTCGAGAACAGACAATGAGTGCAGCAAAGGGTGCTTGTTCGTCAATCACGTGAAGGTCAACGAGGTCCATATAATTTAGGGTTGCATGGGAAAGTTTTACTGCTTTAACATTAGCGAGGAGATATCATCTTTTGAATATAAACGCAATATACGTATCAATAGAGAACCTATGTATATATCAATGGGAATCCTGAAAATCTTTTCGGGAAATGGGAGCATTTGTTATTACTAACAACGATTAAAAAGTACGAAAAAAATTGTGTAGTATAGTGACGAACGCTTTCACCTGATAACTAAAGTTCGATAATTTTATGAAACCATGTGTATCTTTTTATTAATTATTTAACTTTCCATTTTATTATATTATATTTATATATTTCTTTGCAGGTAAAAATATATATATTACAAAGACGCTCGATAAATTTGTGAATTTATGACTAATTAGAACAAATTTTGTTCGTACAACAGTGAAGAAGAGGTCATAGGGGGTCTCCTTAGCTAGCTAGGCGGAAAAGACCAGTCCTTGAATGTGAAAGGAAAGGAACAGCAACAACCAGCATCGTTCGTCGACAAGTGGATTGTTCCAGTCCATAGCATGCTGTGCCATAAGGATAAGCTTTGGGATTTTTTTTGTCCTTCTTTATTTAAAGAGAGAAAATGACGATACCTCTGTTGTCAATTTCCTTGTATATTCCAAAATAATCCCCTAGCATGCATATATATTATGCTGCAAGTCCTTTCTGGTATGATCATCAGATGAATATATATATATATATATATATAAGACCACATTCTCTCATTAATTCAGCCATATTATAGGTTAACTTGATTTAGTGGAGAAGAAAAGAGCTCTCTTCAATCCGCAATGTGTAGTGGAACATTGTTGAGATCAACTCCACGCTATAACGAGCAGTGGAACGTTGTTATATGCGTACAGGATCCCACACGCGACTTCGTAAAGTAGCTGGCAAGAATTAAGAATTATACGATCCGAAATATACTACATTGCTTTTGGATGAGATCGAGCTGGCACTCGCGACCACCGGATCTTGTTCTACCTAATTAGAATTTATCTGATATAACTTTTTTTGGTCAAAATGGAAAAGAAATATGGAGGTGGTGAATGCACGGTGTTGGCGAAACAAAGCCCACGAATTCCCCCCACGTTGGGTACAAGAACAAGATGGATGGGTCATTAGACAGGTCGGAAATTGAGGGGGGAAAAATGAAAAAAAGGCGAAAAAGTTTTGGGGAACGACAAGTCGTTGTCATTGTTGGGTGTAATGAAGCACGACCTATGGTATGGTCCATCGCTTGATTTCGTGGTCCATTAGAATCCTTCAAAATAATGCCTCCCCAAACGCCGACCCACAAACATCAACAAAACTTACCCCACCTTTTTCTCTCTCTCACTTTTTCACCACCCGCATGTGTTTTTTATATGTCGATTCTCACGTTTCACTAATTTATCGATAAGTCTGCTTCAACCTTCAAAAGTCTCATTATTATGAATCCTCAGTGCTTCTAACTTCGGCCCTTGCCCAGTATCTTGATGGGCCTTCAATTTATATTAATTGAGGATTAAATTAAAGAGCTTGTATCGACCTAAAGACGAGGCTGCCTTTTTTGCTTTAGTAAAGCTTTGGTGGAGTTCCATTTGAGCCATCTTGTAATTAAACCATAGTCCAGATGCTCTATTGGGCCTAATGATTGTCCATTAATTATTTACCCTAACGGAACGTTGGGTTCGAATATTGTTAGATTGTAGGGAAAACAAATATTGGAGGTAAAATTTATCTAAGACATTGTTTTCACTGGATTGTAGGCTTAAATGTGAAATTGTTGTGTTTGATAAATTATTACTGAAAATGTGAGTGATAATATGATATATAATTTATTTTTACAGAGATTAGGTATGGATTTCACGATCGTAATATCCGTTGTAATCTAAACAATTCCATATGTTTCAAATGCAAAAATCTTTACCAATCACGGTTGTAAAATTTTCACTCGGAAAAATGATTGCAATGGTTAGCTTGACAATCAAATTATGTAAAATACGATATAATGTCCGAATTTTATAATGTAAGTGAAATCTTTACATTGAGCCTAACAGCTCCTAAATTTTTTCAGTTGGGCTGACATATATACATATACATATACGTATTCGTATACGTATATATGGGATTATATGTTCGGGGAAGGCAATGGACCAATGAAAAGTAGCCATTGATTATCTAATGTGAATCTCTTGCCTTTTTCTTCTGTGAGGCGGACAAAGGGAATCTAATGCTTAGGTTAGTAACTGAGAGCATAAGTACGATAACATGTTTTAGCCGAAAGGAATCCAAGTCATAGCCCTCACAAATCTTGAACAATCTCGGGTGATGATTTAGTGGTTTCAAATTCATCCCATATGATCTCGAGTTCGAATCTTCCCGAGAATATATGCTAAGGTGGACTATTTGGCTTGTGCCTGATATCATTTTTGACTTTTGTAAACAAGACTAGTCCCCTGGTGGTGTTACGCTGACTAGACCAATACTTCCGCTGGTTATTTAGTCCGTCTAAATGTTTGCGGTTAAATACGATAACTCAAACATTGCGTAGCGGAGGACGGTAATGTTGACATAACTGCTGCCCACCGTAATTACTCGTAAAAAAAAGGGCTCATGATACTTCTTTTTTTTTAAGAATTTCTTTTTTTTTGTGGCCTGGTAAATTTCAAATCAGAAATCCATCATTGAAAAACAAGTTCCCGAGCAATATCATTTAATTAGAATTTAAAAACTAAAATAATATGTCGTGTTATGGTCATCGGTTGTCTTGTGCAAAACAGGGAATATCGACATTACAATGTGAACATTGTCCTTACAACAACAATAAAATCAAGGTTCCAAAAACAATCAAGTGAGAAACGGTGATTTGCATGTAGAAAAGGTTTTAAATGCTGCCATCGAATTACTTATTTTATTGATTTTTTTTTTCATTATAAATTGAGGCATCGACCGGGAGAGGTTTCAGAATTGCTTATATATATATATATTTATATGATAATAAAACACCTTTATTTCTTATTATATTTAGGAAGCAAGTAAAGTTGAGACTTGTACTTTTATAATTATTTTGTTTATAATCACTTATGCTCTTCTTCAGAAAGTTCCCCTTTCCCCGTTAAGTTTTCCGTTTTGTATATGTTTTTCATCAGTTTTTAATTATTCTTTTTTAAAAATGCAAATAAAAAACAATATTAAATATAATAATCATAAAATATGTAGAGGAAGAGATAAAGAGGGACAGCGGGGGCACGATGTTTGAGAGCGCCACGATATTGCATGGGCGTGATGTCTGAGATCGGCTTAATACTGATGGGATTTCGTCCTCCCCTCTCTCAGGATATCAAGTCCCCCACTACCGTCGCTCACTCTCTCGCCAATCATCCTTCGTTTCACTCTCGTCTCTTTCAATTTTCTTAATTTTATATCTTCTAAAACTATTATTGATTTGAAAAAAAAAAATTTCGCACGTAAAAATTCACGAAGTTCAAAATTGCTATAAACAAAACTATTACTGAAATTACGTGTTCTAATTTCTAACAAATAACATTAATCTTTTACATCATTTATATGGAAAAATATGCAATAAATAAACATCATATTTTTCTTCATGTGATCTTTGCAGTCATTCTTTTTATCAATCATAGATGTACACTAACTTCCACCCGCTCACTTAAATAGCTAACTATCATTTAAATAAGGAGGTAGTTATAAAATCGAACACTCACTAAAATAGTAATGTAAGATTAGGAAATTATTTATATTTTAAGCAGTAAATTCCTCTGTAAAAAGCAAAAATTTTTTAAAAAAAATTGCTTCTTTCCTATTAATGGGATAATGAATAATTCATTAGATTGTAACATTTAATTCCTAGAACTGAAAATGCAGATATGCTAATAATGAACATTTTTTTTTCTATAGAAGCTAAAAAAAATTTCTTTAAAGAGTGGATTATTTCTGGCTCTTAAAGATAGCATATTTGAATTTTTTTTTTAAAAAAAAGGAAAATATGGCGCGTGGACGATACCCAAGTTCAGTTGGTTTGGAATCTCTCTGTGACAGGAACACGACGTCACCATTACAGAGAAGACCACCCAGGTTGGGTCCAAAGACCACCAAACGATAACATGGCCATGTCAAATGTGACAATATAAATAGAATTTCCATTAATTATTTTCATCATTACCCGTACATAAACGGTAATTATTTCAACGTGATATACACATAAACTCTCGATACTATGCAGCAAAAAAAAAAATCACGATACCTATCGCTCGTCGAGCTTTGTCCTATCCGTCACAAGAATTTTCTCATTTTTCAGTATGACCATTTCTAACTAGCCATTTAAATCGTGATTTCATTAGACTCAGTTTCTTCGCCAAAAAAGCCTACAGTTATGGCACATACATGTGTAAAAAAAATTTACTTCTGACGACCCTACGTGAGATATGGACAGTAGAATCGCTTGCATCGACATACCAATCTTGAAATTTTCAATGAGAACTAGTCTCCGCTTATAAGTTGAAGGAGCTCTATAGCCCGATCGAAGAAAGTTTCACATTTTGAGAGAAAGTGAAGCTCCAATTTTGACTATCGACGGTGAGTATTATTGCATTAATTTTTAACGCGTATAATAATACAAAACAGGTTATAACGGGTAAATTCTTTTATGGTTATTTTATTTTCCAGAAACCTTTTTCTCTCTCTCATCCATCACGTGAGTAAGAGTAGCCAGCCATCACCGTTTAGAGAGAGAGAGAGAGAGAGAGAGAGAGAGAGCAGAGCAGAGCAGAGCAGAGCAGGCCAGGGAAGCGACGGGGGGGCCAGAGCTCCAGGACAAAGAACAGAGCAAAAGCCCAAAACCCTCAATCCCTATCTGTGCACAGTGCACACTTCCACATGAACAAAAACTCCAGCATTCAAAGAGATAGAGATAGAGAGAGAGAGATCATTGAAAGCTTTGCTCTCACTCACTGCCTACCTCCCCTGTCTCCCCGTCTTAATATCTCTCTGCTTTGAGTTGTATCGTCAACAGTAACTTCTCGCACACAAACTTATACACACAACGCATACAGAGCAGAGATAGAACAGATAGAGAGCAGAGAGAGAGAGAGAGAGAGAGAAGGATAAGAGTGAAAAGAAGTTAAGGAGGAAAGAAACCCAACTACAGATAAAGGCAAACCCCACCTCTAAATTCTTGCCCCTGCTCCCTCTGCGTCTCTTTAGAAAGAGAAAGTTGCGAACTTTGTGTGTGTGAGCAGAGCTGTTGAGGAAGCTGCTATATAAAGAGGAGGGAGAGAAGAGAGAGAGAGAGAGTCTAGAGAGAGAGGGACAGTTTAAGTTTGTGTTTTCTTCAAGAAATGCAGCAGCACCTGATGCAGATGCAGCCCATGATGGCTTCCTATTACCCCAACAACGTCACTACTGATCATATTCAACAGGTTCCCTTCCTTCCTTCTTCTCCCCTCTCTACTGCTCTACTGTTTTTGCTCCTTCCCCTTCCCCTCTCCAAGCTTCCCTCCCTCTGTACTTCATTTACCATTTCTCCGTACCCCCTTTTTTCATATTCTCCGCGTTGCTGTAGCCTGTAGCTCATCTTGTCATCTTTTGCCTCAGCACTAGTACTTGTGATGGCCAACGATTCTGTGAGCTTGAGCAGCCCCCCCCCCCCCCCCCCCCCCCCCCCCCCCCCCCCCCCCCCCTGCCCTTTAAAGAACAAATCTTGAGAAAGAACAGAAAAAAAAAAGGAGAAATTTTAAGTCTTGATAACTTATGTATTGCTTGCTTGTTGGGCTATGTAACTCCTTGTCTTGGGTTCTGCCTGAAAATTTAAATCTTGATGGTTACTTTGTGGTGGGGTCTTTCCTTTCCTGTTCTCTTCTTTTATGTACTCTTGGGAGATTCCTAATTTGCTTAGGCCAAGCTCTTTACAATATATGTTTCTGTATTTATTTGCTGATTAATCAGATGGTAGCCTTTTCCTTTAAGCATATCTCTCTCTCATATACACTACGCATTTTGCAGTTCATCTACATGCCCTTAGGTTCTGTTGTTTGTTTGGTATAACCTTCTTCGCTCACCATAATCCGTGTTTGTCTTGATTTGTCTCACTTATATGTCTCCCTGTCTGTTAAAGTAAATAAAGCATTATCACACTTCATGCTTCAGTTTTTTTACCTGATTGTCTCGGATTTTCTTGTTGTCCTTTGGTAAAAGGAGACCAGCTACGAGTTTCGATTATGTTTGATGAATAATGTATTAAAAGGCTGAAAACTCACTTTTGACGTGCTTGGGCTGGGTTTCATTTGATTGATCAACGGATTAATGTCGTTTTCTTAAGCTGCAATGAAAAACAAAAGGGTTCCATCAGAGGCTCTTATTGATGGCTGTAGTCGTGTTTAAAGCTGTATCGAGTTTTTCTTCAATGATGTCTTCTTAGCAGGATTGAAACTCATCAACTGCATCACGTCATTGCCTTTTAACGAGAAGTTATTAATGCTGCCACTGTTTCTTTTATCTCTTGTTCACTTGAAATCCTTGCAGTATTTGGACGAGAACAAGTCATTGATTTTGAAGATTGTCGAGAGCCAGAATTCGGGGAAACTAAGCGAATGTGCTGAGTAAGCATGTCTTGATCTGATGTCTTGTATAACTCTCGCTCGTATGCCAGATGTGGAGGAATGCTGTTAGAGTTTATGAGGTCTGGATACATGCCAAAGGCTGTGGTTGTGAAAAAAAAGTTAGAGAAAAGGGGACCTCTTCCTCTTGTATATTCAACGAAAACATAAGTAACTTTCTTGCTATGTCTGAATGGAGGTCGAGCTTGATTCTTTTCCTCCTTGCAGGAATCAAGCTAAGCTACAGAGGAACCTTATGTACTTGGCAGCCATTGCCGATTCTCAACCTCAACCCCCCACCATGCACTCTCAGGTATATTTCCAGTCTCTATTATTCCAACTTCAAGATACAACTCAAACCCCTCTTGTAATGCTTTTGATCGATTAGTCCATTTAGAGCATGACTGACTCTGGAAGTACTACGCTTTTTACATTACTTGGATGGGTTCTTGATCTGTCCATTCTCTATGATGAATAGAAGCTTGTGTTGTGCAATCAATAGGAATGACGACAAAGTGCTCCAAATCACCTCACAAAATCTTTAGCGTCTACTGACTTTAGAAACTGGTTTCCCATTTTTCTGATCTAGAAGATGTTGAGAATAACAAAAAGATAAAACACATCAGGTTGTAAATAGCAAGATGTCTTGTTAGTTGACACCTTTCATAACATGCAGCTCGGGGCATCTTTCCTTTGAAAAGAAAAAGAAAACCACGCAATAAAAAAAATTTCCGATTTTTATTGCTACATTAACTGAGCAGGCTGATCTACCATGTAGTACTCGAGCGGCGGGATGGTCCAGCCTGGAGCAGCAGCCCACTATATGCAGCAGCACCATCAGGCTCAGGCAATGACCTCACAGTCTCTAATGGCTGCCCGGTCCTCAATGCTCTATGCCCAGCAGTCCCCCTTCTCAGCCCTGCAGCAGCATCAGGCAGCTGCAGCAGCTCTCCATGGCCAGCTTAGCATTAGCTCTGGCGGTGGGGGTGGGGGTGGGGGTGGTAGCTCGGGGCTTAACATCCTCCAGAGCGAGTCTAGCCATTCGGGGGGTGGTGGTGGAGGATTCCCGGATTTCGGCCGTGGAGAAGGCGGGCTCGCAGGTGGTAGCGGGAGGGTGCTTGGTGGTGGGAGCAAGCATGAGATGGGGAGCTCGAGCTCAGCCGAAGGTCGGGGTGGCAGTTCAGGTAGTGCGGACGGAGGGGAGACTCTCTACTTGAAGTCTGCCGATGACGGGAACTGAAAAGCTGACAATGAAGGGACAGAGAATGAAGCAGCAGCGGCAGGTAGGGCTAGGTTTAGTGCTAAGGCCGGATGTCGGGGGTGCCACCTTCACCTCCTTCCTGGAAGGCAAAGGGACGAGGTGTGGGAAGTTTTTTCTCCTGTTTTCGGTTTTTCGGTTGGTTCCCTTAATTTAATGGCAAGAAAGAAGGAAGCAAAGAAACTGCAATGTGGGATTTGGATTTTGAGGATGATGTTGGGGTCTTGAACTGTTTGTATGTCGTCTATGCTAAGTTTAATAGCTATGGTGTAAATTTGATAGGCTAGGCTTCTTTGATCCTTCACCGCGCTCTCTTCTACTTATAGTCCTCCTATCTTGACTCAGTTATCTTACATTTACTTCCCAATTTCGTTCTCCCGGGACATTAGACAACATGGCAGTAACTCATGTCATAGTTTCGGGTTCGTGCCCCTTGGAGTATTGTTCTCGCCACCTCCGTTTTCATCCTATGACTGAGGCAAAAGGTTTGGTGGTGCATATTGTAGAGACCATCTACGTCCCGACTTCTGCGGCGGAAGCGTCGAAGAAATTGAAAGAACATAGAATGAAATTTACCGAAACATCGAAAAATTGAACCTCAACCAATCCGAAATTCGGTTTTCAATGAGAATGGCTGTCCTAATCCTACTTCATCTTTTAAGAAAAGCCCAACACTGAGCTTTAAGAAAAGCCCATTCTCTGAGCAAATTGAAAACCCAGAATTGAAACGACGGAAAACAAAGTTCCGAAAATTTCCTTGGCTTCCTGATTCCGTCAAGCTCAGATCTCTCTCTCTCTCTTTCTCTTTCTCTTTCTCTGTGCATATAGCTTGTTCCATGATCAAAGGGAGGAGAAGATGACGACGGCTCCATTGAAGCTGTTCAGCGCATTCAACAGCATGGCGATCCCGCTGTTAGTTCTGTCACTCTGCTTGAGCAATCTATGCGGTTCTGCATCCGCTTCTGTTTCTTCTTCGTCCGAGACCACTATGCACACGAATAACTGGGCGGTGCTGGTCTGCACCTCTCGGTTCTGGTAAGAAGCTGCTTCTGAACGATACTCTGCCTGCTAAAGCTTCTGCTGGCTGGGCAGTTCTTTCAGCTCATTCTTAATTACCATGTGTATTTGTTAAGTTCAAGCTTGAGGCTTTCGTCTCTCACTCTCTTCAATTCGATGAATAATGAACGGGAAGAAGTTCTTGTAATATGCTTAAAAGAGAACAGATTGAAAATGAACATGTAATTTGTTGCGTTTCTTTGAAAAGACCGAGTTTTCGTGCTGATCAAATAATCGAACTGGTTTTAAGGTTACCTTCCAGTTTTATCTGGTTATAAATGTGGAAGTTCCCTCTTTCAGGTTCAATTATCGTCACATGGCGAACACTTTGTCGCTGTATCGGTAAGCACTAATATTTTGGTGGATGAATTGCCGTGGTTATAGGAATATCATAAGTGAAACCATCTTTGCTTCTTCTTTTTTTTTTTTTTTTTTTTCTGTTCTGCAGAACAGTTAAGCGGCTTGGGATACCTGATGAGAGGATTATACTGATGCTCGCTGATGACATGGCTTGCAATGCCAGGAATAAGTATCCGGCACAAGTCTTTAACAACGAAAACCATAGACTTAATTTATATGGAGATAATGTTGAGGTGATTCGCCATTCATTCTTTCTCCTATTGCAAACTGTACATTTGACTAGATTTCGCTAATTAAGTAATCCATTCGGTGTTCAGCTGATATCAAGATTATCCGTGATCTATAGATCGTATCTGAAATAAAGTGTGTTGAAGTTCAAGTTGTGAATTCAGTGGCCATGCCATTAAGCAAAAAGATCATGCTTTAATGTGGAGCTAAAAAAGGAGGATCCCTGAAATGTTTTTGGGCTTCCATTTTTCATGAATGGTCATCCCAATTATGATGCGGAAATAATTCGACTTATATTTGAGTATTTTGATCGTATTAGCTGATTTTACTTTTTATGTTTGTTTTATTAAAGTTAGAGTTTATTTCAAAGTTCTGCTGATGTTTAAGTTTGATCATACTTGGGAAAATGGGTGGAGCGGCATGGTTGAAGTGATAATATCAATAAAAATCTGAAAATTACTATATGCATAATTTGAACTTAATATGGGCAGTACAGAATTCCTTTCTTTTTGTCTTTCTGCCTTCTTATATTGATGTAATCCTGTTTTCAGGTAGACTACCGAGGGTATGAAGTTACGGTTGAGAATTTCTTACGTGTCCTAACTGGGCGTCATGAAACTGCCGTTCCAAGATCGAAGCGCCTTTTAAGTGATGAAGGAAGCCATATTCTTCTCTACATGACTGGACATGGTGGAGATGAATTTTTAAAATTTCAGGATTCCGAAGAGCTCCAGAGTCATGATTTAGCTGATGCTGTGAAACAAATGAAAGAAAAGGGCAGGTCAGGCTAATCTTCTAAAGTTACCATCTCTGTTGACATGCAAACCTTTTGTTCAATGCTGCTTTTATTAGAACGTGGAGTGGTACTTGAAGATGCACGGTTTTGTTCTGCATGATCATGTTTATTATCCATTATTGCTGAAGCGTGGAAATAATCGGGACTCACAGAGTGTTATAATCTGTTATTATTTCTATGTTCAGATTTAAGGAGCTTTTGATAATGGTGGATACTTGTCAAGCTGCTACTCTCTTTTCTCAGGTCTGTAATCGGTTTTTCAGGACCCAGGGATAGCCCACTTTTATGACTTGATGCAGCTTTGAATTGTGTTCATGTAATTAACTAGGGTTGAGTGTAATGCCAAACTTTAGGCAGTTTGAATAGAAGAGTGTTTTCTTACGACGGGTTGAGATTAATTATTCATTCATTCATTGGGTTTTGCAGCTCCATTCACCAGGTGTTTTGGCTATTGGAAGCAGCTTGAAAGGGGAGAACTCATACTCGCATCACTTGGACTCTGATGTATGGGATATCTGACAGTAGTTCCTTTTCCCACTAAACCATTGTTTAGTTGATCCTGTGTTATCTAATACCATTTTGTTTGGGAATTGACCTCTCTGATTTTATCTTAATTCTGTGATACAGGTTGGAGTCTCTGTGGTGGATCGTTTTACATTTTACACTCTTGCTTTCTTTGAAAGGCTAAATATGTATGACAATGCTTCTCTAAGCAGGTATATTGAAGGTTTATATTGTATGCTTTACATTTCTTATAATTGGGTATCTTCTTTTGCCATGTAATTTTCCTTTCCTTTGACTACAACATCGATGCGCTGCTTTTCTTGTTTTCCTGTTAAATCAGGCATTGTAGTATCAGTAAAACTAATATGTGCAGCTTGGACCCTTTTGGTCTCTTGCAGCCTCTTCAGCTCCTATAATCCTAGTCTATTATTGTCTACTGCATATTACCGCACAGATCTATATCCAAGACAAATGGAGCAGGTAGGAAATTGATTAATTTGCTTTGGTTCCGTCAGAGATTGTTCTTGAAAGGTCGTGGCACTTAACTTTTGTTTCCTTCTGTCTAGGTACCAGTAACAAACTTCTTTGGTTCAGTCATGGAAACAATTCATACTGACCATCCATACAGATATAGCAAACGAAAAGGTTCTAGCAAGGGCAAAATCGAAATGTCCCTGGATCAGGCAGTTCAGGATGAAAAGAGAAGAATATTATCAAATCTTGGGGACCAAAATATTGACTCAGATACAAAAGTAAGACTATCATTTTCTTTACCTCATTTACTCCCTTATAGATACGCTGTAAATAGGACTAATTTCGAATTGGGCTGATTTATCTTGCAGTGTCCAATGGGTTCTATGATACACATGTGGAACAGTATTCTTGATGAGATAGAAAAGTTTGAAGATCGTGATACCTTGGTGTATTACGGCTTGGTCATGATGCTCCCACTGCTAGCAGTCTCCTCGTGGCTTTCATCATGAAGGTATGTCCAGCAACTTTTTCTCTCCCTGTTGGACTCTCTGTTGTTGAAGTTTCTAAAAAATGTAAGAAGCCAGTATCCCGGCGGAGGGAGCATGCTTATGAAATAAATATTTGAGGTGTCGGATTTCCTAAATTACAGTGAGTGATAGAACAAATCTCATTTGTATGATTGTAGAAAACTAGCTGTCTGTCCATTTATTCTTGAAAGACAACGTGATGTGTGGTAGTATTTGCTTGCATAGTTATGTGTTAATGCACCGGACCTCGATTGGTGGGCATTTGTTTCTTCTTGTATGAAAATCTAAGAAAGCAGAAAATTCAGAATTATTCTCCACTGGTTCCATTAGTTATGATTTTACATTAACTGTTGATCGAATTGTAGACACTGAGTTATAGCTCCTCTTTAGGTGAGGATAACTTGAACCGAGCTCTGAGTCGAAGTTGTCCGTCTTCCTCCTCTGGGCTCTGAATTTCTGCTTCTTTGTGCAGCATCTTAACATGGCTCTCATTTCTAATCTTCTGTCATCAGGTTTACATAATAAACATGCAAGTGCCACCCGTAATCATGAGAGAATATATCTGGGCAGCATTTCATCGGAGCTTTGCGGGATACTAATCTTGCTGCTCGTTGGAAGCATACGCTGGAAATTATCCTAGTGAATATCAGTCTACTGGAATGCCTTCAGAGTTCGCTGTTAAATCCGATTAGTGAAAAAACACGCAAATAGGGAATGCTAGAAAGCTAGCGCCTTCTTTGAGTATTGAAGTTCTCATGTGAACGTTATATCCATGATCAAACATACATTAGGCCCGTTGATGTTCTTCATATCTCAAGACGACGAATTAATTACCACATAAATCCTATCTGATTCTGACAAATGCAAAACTTTATGACTAGTAAAAATTTATGAAGAAGGTTTTTCGCCTTGGATATGTATATATCGATGTTTATTTTCTGTAATTAAGTTCTCATTCTAATTTCTCTTAATTTCTCTCTCTTCGATACGCATATATCGATGTTGTGGGCTTGTGGCTGCCACTGAATGAGCCTTGGGCTTCATGTAAGGCTCAACCGGGCCTGGTTTTAGCCCATTCGTTCGGCCCAGTCCTGGCGGCCATCAGATACAGACAGTGCCAGCTCGCCAGCTTCTTCATCACCAACTCTCCACTGACAGTGGAGCTGCTCCAGTAGTATCAGCATCGGACCGGAAACCAACTCTCACCGGAGCATCCGCGAAGAAGAAGATCGAGGAGAAGGAGATGATGCGATACAAAGAGGTACACTACCAATCTATCTCAATCATCTTCTTCTTCTTCGATGCATGAGCATTCACTCATTGATTCACATTGACATGCGCCGGAGTTCAATCTCGCCATGATCAGGAGAAAGAAGCGAAGAAGGAAGCTTTCAGGAAGTACTTGGAGTCGAGCGGGGTCGTCGATTCACTCACCAAAGGTTTCTTTCTACCCCCTTCTTTCTGAATTTGGCAGCTTTGTTCTTTTTCTGGATCGGTCTGATACATCATTTTGCTGCTTGTTGCCGCGTCATTGCAGTTCTGGTGGCGTTGTACGAGCAGAACGACAAGCCATCCTCTGCAGTTGAGTGAGTCTACCTTCTGTACTTAATTTATTTCCCCCATTTACTTGAATTGCTGGGAAGAGTTGAGAATTCTCTCCGAGAATGATGAAGCAATCGTCCAATCAAATTTGGTGTAATTAAGTCGAATTAGAAGAGTCTGTGGCATGAAGGAACCACTTTAAAATCCCATTAATCCTCTGGTTCAAGCCTAGATACGTCAAGGATCTGCTCCCTCGACGGATTTCCTTCAAAGAGACAATACAATTTTTCTTCTTTTTTGTGTCTGTGTAATTGTACCAAGGCCCATGTTTTCGGGGCATACTTGTAGTTTAATTCAATGAAGACCTCAGTTTACTTGAAATTTTGACTAGGTATACTGTAAGCTGCAGTAACGAGTGTGTTTTGACTAATTAGAGAATATGCATGATCTGAAGAAAAAAATGGGGTAATTTAAACTGAGTGTCAGCCTCGTGTATTGCTAACACTGACAGTGTATTATAAGCTCAGTTTCGTAGTTATCTCATATACTACCTTTTCCAGATCACTTGCAGAGATTACTCTTCTTATTAAGAGCGAATGGATGCTGATATTTCAATGTTGCTTTGCTTTGAGCACAATATTCTTGTACAAAAATGCGGCTCGATTTTGAGATAGTGGGTGGGATTGATCATTTTGCATCTTGCCAACATCATTATTTAGCCCTGAATGTAATATTTCAGGTTTATACAACAAAAGCTGGGTGGTCCAACCGTGTCCGAGTTCGAGAAGTTACAAGCAGAAATGTCCGATTTGCAGGTGAAGTATGGTGAGCTTCTGGAAGCCCACCAGAAAATTTGCAAGGAGGTAAAATTCTGTTTCTAAGATGTCTACTAATCGAGTGATTTACACAATGGAACCTTGTTTTATCTCTTGCCAGCATCATTATGAAGCATTTAACTTGCAATGCAGTTAGAGGAACTAAAGAATTCACATCATGCCGAATCAGCCAAGGAAACCAATGACGAGGAGGGCCCTAAAGATGGATTTTGAACATAGTGAGGGAGGATTGGCGCTTCTATAATTCACGGGTGGGAGAACGAACAATTGACAAGAAAGTATACATTCCTTGTCCTCCCTGGCACCTGCAAGCAGTACAGCCTATTATAACACATTCATTCCGGGTTTGATCTGCTGTTTGTTGTGATATTCGTATGTTCATCATTGTTACTCTTCTATCTACAAAATCCTTCTTTACTTATTCAAGTCTAACATTATCTGCTTACATGAGACTGCTCCTAATAGCGACAGAAAAGACATTCTTGTGAAAACCATAAGAGCATCTTATAGATCGGAAGATTTAATGCCATATATACATTTATAGGCCATCGGCTTTCAGAAATAATCATCATGAAGTAGTTGGGACTCTTTCATATGCATAAAGAAACATATCCTTATTTTACATGCAGCCACTACATATTGTTACTAAATCATTCAATGCCATTGAGTGGCACGCAAACAGAAAACCACGAGCACGGGAATGAGAACGGCCACCAAGCATATCATAGCCTGCCAGTGAATAATCAGAGTCAGTCCTGGGTCGCAGGATTTGGTTATAAGAACACAATGCATGCATTTTTATCGGTAAATTGGAAGTTTTCGGTTTTGGTACTTACAGCAATTGCCGATGCTGCTAGGCCGACTCGTTCCCTCGGGTGCTTGTGGTAATAATTTCCTAGATAAAGAACAGTAGCATAGAACCAGAATGGAGGAAAAACGAACCCTACTATAAACCTGTTACACGGGAGGATGATCAGCAAGGGAATTCTCGACTTCATCTCTCATATTGAAATGCAATGAGAGGATAAATCATATCCGAGTTGTGTTGCTTGGTACTTACGAGAACCATCCAATCCCGCAGCCAAAGCAAGGAAGGGGGTTGTCATAGGGACCCCTCGAGACTCCTATCGTTGCCGGTTCTAGCAAAGAGAAATCCCCTCCTCTGTAAGTCCTCGGAACCTTTTCGTCAGTGCCTGCAGATTGTTTAGGAAAACTCATCGGAGACGGCTCGAAGCGGAATGAATGTAGAAATGTATTCCATAGAAGTTGCAAACTGCCTTCGATGAATCCGAACACTGACCTTGCTCTGTTAGTGTAACTTCATCAGAATCACGGTTATCGTTATTCTCCATTTTCGTAGAGAGAGAGAGAGAGAGGAGACAGACCCAGGAGTTTTTGTTTTGTTTTGGAATGGAAGGGCTCGCTTCCCCCATTTCCAACTGAAGCAACCGTCGCTTGGCCTGCCACAACCAATGATATTGAACCAAGTGTCACGAGAGGAGTTTCTCAACATAAATTTTACTCTCTCTTGAGAGTACTTTCAAACATAAGATGACAGATTCTAACAATCCGAGAATCCAAGGGCCAAGGGGCCTATCCATCCATCCAATTAATTGCAAAAATAGCACAATATTCGTCGATCTTATAGAGTCATGGAACATAGTTCTACTTGCCAATGACGAGCTTAATCGCTATAATCGATTGTCAATGCGTCCCATTAGGGCCCACTTTCCAAGGAACCGGGTTAACTGACGAGGTGTTCTTGTGTTAGCACGGGTCAACAAAGAGGAGAGGGTTGTTTGAGGATGGCAATGAAGGATAAGTTACGTGATTTCTCCGAACGAAGGAATGGCTACTCCGAACGCTCTCTCATTCCCTCGGATCAATTTTTTCCAGGAGTCGGAAAGCAGATGGGCCTTGGATTATGGCCCAACCCAGACTAAATCTGAAGCACCAAATGGGCCTCCGCTGAGCCCTTTTATTCCCTTGGATAAGAATTTAGTGGAATACGAGATGGGCTTCGATGGTGGCCCAACCCAGACCAGATCTACAGTTTCGATTTGATATTGGTTTCGGCCCATTATAGGGCCTTCATTGGGCCACGGTGCGTGCAATTGAGTACATAAACTCGGTATTTTTCAAAATTCTGATGTCAGCGTGAATTTAAAAAACTGAATTAAGCGTTAACGTAACAAAATCTATAATATATAATTTCCCTATTAAAATTACTTCCATATTATGATGATGATGCTTTTAAATTTCAATATATTCTCAAAAATAGAGGAAAAATAGTAAAGCAAAATAAATTTAGCACAATTCATATATTCGTATGCAAATATACATATATACATATATATATATATATATCAATAATCTGTTAACTGACATTAATCTCAATTCGCCATCGACTTACCTTTTTTCACGAAATGGCTTCCAGTGTTAGCCATATATTGGTCTTCATTTTATTATTTATTAGTATTATTTGTTTGGCCAAGTGTTTGGATTTAGTATTGCATATATTTTTTTCAGTAAAAAAAAATTAAGTGCATATATTCCAAATATTTTCTTCTAAAATATTTTTCGGCAATAATATCTTACAATGTTTGATCTTAAGAAAAAGAGAAATCCCTTGGAATTGTTAGTGCGATCTGCTGGGAACTAAAATCAATATATATAGGAGATAGATATAGAAGATACACAGGTATAGGAATTTCAAGAATCAACGGCTCATGTGAGACAGACACCCCAATCGGACGGCCCAAGTTTATCCACCCACCGAGAAAGGCCCAACAATATGTCAATTTTCCAGTGGTGGGATCAAATCGAAATCATATTTATCGAATTTCAAAAATCCTATTAATTTGATTAAAAAATAAAAATAAAATATCATTTCCCACAGAGGCTTCGTCTCTCTCTCTCTCTCTCTCTGCGCTCCCCCCCCCCCCCGGTCCCCGTCTCTGCGGCTCCTTCTTCTTCCTCTTCTTCGTCCTCTTGAAAATGGACCAACAGCCCCCCAATGACAATCAGCTCAGCTCTTACTACCACCCTCACCAACACCACCAGTCCCCCGCCGCCGCCTCTCCCACCAATGGCCTCCTCCCCGCTTCCTCCGCCGAGATGGTGTACCCCCACTCTGCCCCCTCCGCTGCCGTCTCCGCCCCGCTGGAGCCACCCAAGAGGAAGAGGGGCCGGCCCCGGAAGTACGGGACTCCCGAGCAGGCCCTCGCCGCCAAGAAAGCTACCGCTTCGTCCCACAAGGAGAGGAAGGAGCAGCAGCAGCAGCATGGGTTTGGTGGCAGCTCGTCTTCTCCTCCCTCTTCCTCCTACTCGGGCCCTTCTTCCCGGAAGTCCCCATTGTCCAACCTAGGTGGGTCCTCTGATCTGAAGCTTTATTATTGATACCCAATTTCGGCTATTATGTATCCCCTCGGCTCATCATGCGAATTGAATTGGGGCCTCTTGTCTTGTTGCTGTTGAATTCGCAGAGTTTACAGCTCTCTCAGTCAACCCCTTTGGTGCAAAGTTCATCGAAAGTTTTTCCATTCTTCTGTTCACTCTGTTGACTGCGTTTTCCTACTTGAATATAGAACACTGAAAACATATAGCAGGACGAGCTTTTCCCGGAACACATGGAATCGAATTCCTAAAAGAATCATTCTCTTTTACATCCTGAAGCATTTTTTTTTATGTGTGTGTTTGTGTGTGTATATATATATAAATATATATGTTGCTTGTATAGGTACTCTGCATGGATTAGCTAATTTCCTCAGCTTATTGTGCTAGTTAAGCATCTCGCTCTGTTTGTAAGGGCCAATTTTGTGTTGATGGATTTCCCTTGAAGTCGTTTTTGCGTATTCATCTAGTACAGAGATTGGGAATTCTTTTCCTCTTGAAGCTTTCTAAAATTCTATTTTCCTTTTTATACTTTTGTGCTTTCTGCTTTTTTATTTTTTAAATCTTGGAAATTGTTTTCTTGTTGTGTCCTGCATGTTTTCGCGGTTTGTTCTTCTCGTTCCTGCAGGAAATTGGGAAAAGTGCTAAATTTGCTGGCAAACCATTTTTCCTGATTTAATAAAAGTGGTGATGGTGATACCGAGTCTTTTTTGTTTTTGGTTTTATGGTTTTATATATGATTTCACAACGTGCTTTTTGCAGTTTTTGTCTTGTAAAGTTGGTTTCCTTGTTTTCCATTTTTCCTTCTGTTGATTCCTTATTTTATACGAGTGGTGAGGTGATGCCCATTGTCTCTCCCTGTTTTTGGTTTTCCTTGAGAATGACAATGAAAAGCTGGAATCCCTCCATCTCCCAAGGGAACCCCAAGTCTGAAACAAACAATTATGTTTTTGAGGTTCTTGTTCGAGTTTCCTCAATTTTAATGTCCAAAAATTGACTGGGTCTGTATTGTATGATGCAGGCAATACTGGACAAGGTTTTACCCCGCATGTCATTACTGTAGCTGCTGGAGAAGTATGATCTCTCTCTACCTTTTTTTCCCATGATTTTCAATTTTCTTCATATTTGGACGGTTCATAATTTCTTCTCATTTATTTGCTATACCTCCGAACATGCTTTTTCTTAGATATTTTCACGTTGGAACAACTTTCATGCGTGGAGGATAGTATGTTGAATAAATGCCCTTTATTGGAGATTTAGATCCATTAGTATATATTGCACTATTCTTCATTCGCTTATTTGAAAATTTGATGTTATTGGTTCCAAATGAGTAAAAGTACGGAAAATATTTTTCCCCCTTTCAATATGAATTTGGCGTGTATCTTGGAACTTTGATGAACTTTTTATATATTCGAGTATCCTGTGTTCTGTTATTAGAAAAATTTGTGTTCTTGGTCTTATATGAGTGAAGTATGGAAGGACACTTCCCCCAATTTTTAATATGAATTTGGCATGTATCTTGGAACTCTGGTGAAATTTCTTTATGTATTCTAGTATTCTTTGCTCATGTATTCGAAAGATTTATCTTCTTGGTCCTAAATGAGTAAAATATGGAAATCCTTTTTCTCTAATATGAAGTATGCACGCATGTGTCTTTTAGATTTTACTAATTGTTTTAGTAAGGTATACTTGAGATTGATGCTAGAATTTGCCAAAGTAGGATTTGATTTCCTCTGTTTACGGATGCAGAGGAGTTCTCTTCTGTTTCAACATTTTACAATGACTACTAATATCACATTTCAAAAGTTGGTGGCTACTTAGCATTTGGTAAATGCCACTCTAGTTAAAGTGATAGATGCCCATTTGCTGTGATTATCAGACTGATGTTTTGCCGTTTTAATTATTGTGTTGGCATCTTATTTCTCAATGAAATGTAGGACATCGCCCAGAAGATCATGTTGTTCATGCAGCAAAGTAAGCGCGAGATTTGCATTCTCTCTGCATCCGGTTCAGTTTCTAGTGTCTCTCTTCGCCAGCCGGCTACATCAGGAGGGAACGTCACCTACGAGGTCAATATGTTTTACTTTTCTTTTTTATGTTATCTACATATAACACATGAAGGAACCAAAAATATTCTGTCATGTAATATATAAGCTCTTTTTTAGTAAGATATGTGCAGTCTGTTAGATTGCCCTGTGGAAGCTAAAGGTCCGACAATTGCCTGTTTTTAGGGTCAGTTCGAGATTGTCACTCTATCAGGATCATATGTGCGTACTGACCTTGGAGGGAGAACGGGTGGATTGAGCATATGTTTATCTGATATAATTGGCCAAGTTATCGGCGGAGGCGTTGGTGGACCCTTAGTGGCTGGAGGCCCTGTTCAGGTAATAATGAAATGATCTACATTGCTTCGGCTCATGAAGTCCTATATTCAATGTCCTGTGGCTGTGATCGGGAGTTGAGGAAAGCAATTGCCACCCTTGTTGCTCCTGCTATTTCCAAGTCTTGGATTCATATCTTTAATCAATTTTTTTATCTATTCACAAATTGCCCAACATATTGAGTCTATACGTGTCTGCAGGTCATCATTGGTTCATTTTCAGTTGATCCAAAGAAGGACACCAGCACCGCCGCAAGAGGCGACCCTTCAGGGAAGTCGCCTGCAGCTCCAAGTGGCGGATTCCGAGCAGCAGGGATTGATTCATCGAGCCCGAGTCCCTACATCACTCAGTCTGGGACAAGAATGTGACCAATCTTCATGACCCACTAAGAACCCGACATGGATAAATCTCGTCATTAGAAAGTGATGACCTCAAAGGAGCAACTTCAAGATTAGAGATTTGGCTTTTCGGGATTTGACAAAGCCGGCCTTCTCTTTTTGGTCCTTTGATATGTTTAGAGCTATGGATAACAGGTTCTTTTGCCGAAGGTACTCGTAAGCTTTCAATTTCGACTCGTTTTGCTCCATTGAAGGTATAAAGTTTACTGTACAGATCGACACTTCTCGGTGGTTCTGTTTTCTGTATAAGTGAATGATGGTCTTGAGGTATATAGTTGAGGTTAATCACATGGTCGCGCCATTGCTGATAACTTAGTCAATGTTGATTTCGTCCCAGACCATTTCTTCACATACCTGATGCTTTGACTGATGATCATTCCCCTCTTAGTTTCCCCAATTTTTCGATCTGACAATAGAAAAGCGAGCAGCTCTGGTTGTGAAGTTTGGTTGATGATCTTAAGCGTGCCGGAACGATGTTGTAGTCCATTGTCTTTCCCAGTTAATATTAACAGAACTCGACACCGTATCTGAAAACTGAAAAAATTTGGTACTGCAGAAACGATTACGATTTATATCGGAGAAGCGGTATTCGTTTGTCAAGAAAATTTGGAACGAGCAAATTTGCTAAATGTTTCTCCATCAAGGAAAAGAAAATATACCAAGAAAGAGAGGCAAATTCTTTCTTGTGACCGGATAAAAAACGAAACATGTTTCTCGGCAAACATAAAAATGGAAAACTCACCCATGAAATGAAAACAGAAAACAGAAAACAGAAAACAGAAAAAAGGCGTTGCCAACAGAAGAAGATACATGTCCAAACTTTATTTTGGCAGCGAAAGCATTCGCGGGGAAGAATGGAAGCGGAGGAGTATTTCTCCAAAGACTTCGAGTGGGAAGACCTGAAGAGTGAGATTGAAAACGACCCGTCCTTCCAGTACCACCTTCTTCCCTTCGATCCGTCTTCTTCGTCGGCGATTCGCCCGCCGGAAGAAGAATCAAACGCCTGGAGGAAGTTCCATAGCCGTCACTACACCGGCAAGTTCTTCAAGGTTCCTACTTTTTTCCCACTTCCGTTTCTGGAATTGCCAATTCGCACATTTTGGTAGCCATTAGCATTCACAGAAGAAGAAGAAGCACCAAAGTTCACGGCTTTAGGTCAGATGAGTTTAGTGGCAATGACTGTGGAGTATCGGACCCTCCTCATATGGAAATTGCTGCGAAGTTTAGATTTTTTTGGTGGATGTTTCTGAAAATTTATGTGTTTGGTGATAGGAGAGGAGGTACTTGCTGAAGGAGTTTCCCGAACTTGTTTCCTGCGGAAAAGGTTCCCGGGTTTTGGAGGTAGGTTGTGGTAATGGAAGCACTGCTCTCCCGATATTGCGGTAATTTCCCAAGTTTTCCCTTTCCTTCTCAAAGCTTCACATGGTTCAGTTGCCCTGCTTGTTCAACAGCTTGAGCTGTCACTTCAGTTGAATGGTTTTCAGACAATAGTTTGCTTAGTTCCAGTCAATATGTTAGCTTCTGATCGATATATGTAAGCGGTCATAGGAGTTAACAAACAGCGAGTGCGATGGAGCCAAGTTCAGTCTAGGTGTTCAAAAACCACAGGGCGGAATTAGTTCAATAATGGAAGATGAATGACCTGTAAGAATTTGAGTCATTCGTGAAAGATCTCCTCATGATGGGATTCAATGCACTTCAGTCCAGTTTTTTGTTTCCCTGTTGGTCATAACATATGCTTCCTCTCGTGTTATTGATCCTAATTTACATTCGCTGGTGTTGTCTTCTGTAGTGGCAATGAGAATGTTACTCTATATGCATGCGATTGTAGCTCTGAGGCACTTGAATATGCGAGGGAGATGGTTGATGCCTCAAATGTGGCCTCATTCCAACACCGATTCCATCCTTTTGTTTTCGACTTTTCTCTAAGCAGTTTCCCTGACTGGTTATTTTGCAGTCCTTGTCGAAAGACATCTCTAGGCCAGTCCTTCCCTTCAGGTCTTTAACCATCCCCCTGTTGATCTCTCACTCCTACCACCGCTAATATAGGTTAACAAGATACAAGTTCTCATTTTTCTGTTTCAGATATTAAAGAGGCTGGTAGAACACTAACAGGGGTTCCTTCCAAAGAAACTAGCTGTTGCCTTGGTGGATTGGACTTTGTTACTCTGGTAGGCTTTCCGCTTACCTCATCAGCAAATTTGGTCCTGTTAGAGCAGCTAATTTGTAACTCAGTACTTATTCAGTTTCCTTTCTGGGACAAAATAAGGATCGGTGTACTTGAAAAGAGAGAATCGAATTTATTGGTTAATACTGGATGTTTAATATTGGTTCACGATTCATTGTGCAGATATTTACTTTATCCGCTATACCATTGCATATGATGCCATCAGCCCTTATGAAGTGCTTCTCTGTTCTAAAACCTGGTGGATTCCTTCTATTTAGGGACTATGGTAAGCGGCAGTTAATGTTTTTCCCATTTCTGAATAGGAAGTTTAGCTTTTCTCACCGAAGTTTGTGACCACAAATCTCAGGGCTATTTGATATGACTATGCTTCGATTCGAACTGGACAAGAGAGTGGGATTTTGTGAGTATATGCGCTCAGATGGGACCCGTTCGTACTTTTTCAGTTTGGAGACAGTCAGGGATCTTTTTGTCCGGGCAGGCTTCATCGAGGTATAAGTATCATCCCAATAGTAAATTCGTGGTGCGTTAGTTATTCTGATTTCTCCCTCTACGGGAAGAAGTTCAGAGAGAGCATAAAATGCTTTTACTGGCTTTTTCATCTTTACTAATGGCGAATGATCCAAATGTTTGCAGGTTGAGCTCGATTACTGCTGTATCAAGTCACTGAACCGCAAGAAGGGGAAGAGCATGCGTCGAGTTTGGGTCCATGGGAAGTTTCAGAAACCGCCCTTGTGACCTTAGCTTCAAGGAGGGGTACTCTGTTGTCTCTGGTCTTGCTCATGCAATTTTCTGGGAAGAAGGGTGGCTGAAGTTGAAGTGCACAGAGTTTCATGCCGGACAGGCTGAATGACTTTCAACAGTTTTGTTTGAAAGAGTAAGTGCTCCTCGATTATTGAGGATCCGGATCCCGGGGCCGAGGCTTTTTTCGAATTTGTATCGAAGTAGAAACGATCACCGAAAGAAGCTCTCATGATTCATGTAAACCTCACAACAGTCGAAAGGATCTCCCTGGTTTGTTTGTTATAGTAAATGGTGTTTTCTGAAGGATGTATTCGAAAAATATCCAACCCACGAAGTACCTGAATGTAATTATCCAGTAATTAACTTCCCACGCACGTTGCAAAAGTTGAAAGTGTAAGGGTATATTTGCAAAAAGGCATAAACCCTAAAAATCTCCATCTTCTCTCTATATAATCCCTGCGGCTAAAACCCTACTCCGCCATCTTCCAAGCCTCTCCTCCAGCGCTTCCGCCATTGAAGCTCCACCCCGAAGGTTCCTGATCGAGGTAATAACCTCTCAGCTTCTCTTTTTCTCACTTTTATTCTGCCCATTGTTTCTCTTGTCTTAAGGTTTCTGCGATCCGTCTCCATTTCATAGCTCTGTTCGATTGTAATCTCTGCTCTGCTCTTCCAAATCCTCCACGGGAAATGCACATATCGAAGGCTTTCAGGCGGTTTCAATCCGAAGTCTGGGAGCTCAAAACTTGTGCAAGATAAAAATCGTCACTTTGTTTCTTGAACTCCTCTTGATGAATCCACTTCTCTTGAGGATCTCGCAGAGGGTGATGAACATATCTAGATGATTCTAAAAGTTTCTGCTCATCGAACTTTTCGCGGTCAAGTTTCTACATTGTGCAGCTGCAGCATCGTTGTTGCTTCCTTTGATTTGTTGTTTTGTGCGGCGATTTGAATTCTCATTCATTTTAATGAAAAAATGTGGAAAATTTATTATGTCGTGGATTTTGAGTAGAAGCAATCTAGGGATTGCGAACCTCGATTGTACATGGGCCATGTTTTTGTTTGTGATAGAACTCATAGGCTGAATTTGCAAATGAATTGATTGATAACAGGAAAATGATTTTGTGTTTTCCAGTAGAATGGATCTCATTTCCAGGGCCATTTATTACATCGATTCTTCTCAGTCGAAAAAGTAGGATTTTGTTACTGTTATCTGAGATATCGGGGAAGGAGGACCAGAAGGAAACATGTTATGGTTGGAAAGTAAACCGTATTTGACGAATTAGAGAGGATGTGATTGCGAATAAATCCTTGTTCGTAAGTTCAAATGGTCTCTTGTTTGTGCAGGCAGGAGGCTTGAGAGGATGTCGAAGTCAAACCCGAAAGTCTTCTTTGACATACTGATCGGAAAGTCGAAGGCTGGCAGAGTGGTAATGGAGCTCTTTGCTGATGTAACCCCTAAAACTGCTGAAAACTTCCGAGCACTCTGCACCGGAGAAAAGGGGATCGGTCAGTCTGGGAAGCCCCTCCACTACAAGGGCTCGACATTCCACCGCATAATTCCCCAGTTCATGTGCCAGGGCGGAGACTTCACTCGAGGCAATGGAACGGGAGGAGAATCAATCTACGGGACGAAGTTTGCCGACGAGAACTTCAAGATGAAGCACACGGGGCCTGGAATTCTCTCGATGGCCAATGCAGGGCCCAACACAAATGGGTCCCAGTTCTTCATCTGTACGGAGAAGACCTCATGGCTCGACGGGAAGCATGTTGTGTTTGGGAAGGTCGTGGAAGGGTACAATGTGGTGAAGGAGATGGAGAAGGCAGGGTCGGATAGTGGGAGGACCAGGGAGACTGTTGTTATCGAAGATTCTGGGCAGCTATCGGAGAATTGATCGGCAGATATTACCGACTTTAGAAAATGCAGATTTTGTAATGAGTTATGGCAAACTACTGTAAACTATATGACCCTTTGGTTTCAAATAAAGCTAGAATTGGTTCGTCTTCCTGAAAGGTCACCTTATTATTTAGACCCGTGCGTCTTGAAGTAGAGAAGTCTGGTCAAACTAAACTTACCTTATTATTTAATCCAATGATTTTTTTTCAATGGATAAATTTTGGCACTTCGTCTTTTTTCCAATGTATTTTGATACAATTTCTGACGCAAATTGGAAAAATCCGGTAAACAAGAATCTGATTTTTAGCAAGGTACGGAATATATTGTCAAATATTCAGTGTGATTTTACAGTTGTATTTGGTTTTAGAGTAGAGTTTTTCAGTGTGATTTTACAGTTGTATTTAGTTTTAGAATAGAATTTTGATTTTAATTGATTTGTAATTATTATATTATTGAATTATAAAAAAAGTTTGAAAAAGTAATGAATAGTTAAGAGAAAATAATAATCATATTATTGAATTGTGAAAAAAATAATAATAAATAGTTAAGAGAATTTGACATTAAAAATTGAAGAAAAATATAAAAAAAATAATTATTGTGTTGTTAAATTGAAAATAAGTTGAGTTAAGTGAAGTATAGTTAAAAATTAATTGCAAAATCAAATAAAGCTCAATATTTAATATCGCTCAAGTCATGGATTATAGCTAATTAAAATGATATTTTGATCTGATCATTATAATAAATTTCAAAAAATCTACAGAATTGATATAATAACAGTCAATTTAAGAATTCCCCTAACTCAAAATGATATATTACAAAATTCGAGGATTAATCAATAGTTTTGAGTATCCAAAAAAAATTATAGTTATGAACGAAATTTTGAAATAATAGAACCTCCAAGCGCACCAATTAGGAGAATTTTTTAGTATTTTTTAGCAACACGCCTTTTCCATAATATGGACTCTCACTTGGGGTTGATAATAGTCCGTTTTATTTGAATATATAAAGAGAAAAAAAAAACAGAAAAAAACAAATCCAATGGTTCCAAAGTGTGCTTACGCAGACACTTACCTCATCAAACTCTGAGCTGTACAGAAAAATCCTACTTTTCATAATCAATATTCATGCAAATTTGGAAAATTTAAGGATATTTTTCGATGTAAATCTGATATTCAAAAATTTAGAATGTGTTTGGATTTAGAGTTGAGTTGAGTTGAGTTTTGATTTTAATTAGTTTGAAATGATTGCATGTTGAATTATGAGGACAAGTATGAAAAAGTAGTGAATAGTTGAGATAAAGCAATGATTGTGTTGTTGAATTATGAGAAAAAAATGTGAAAAAGTAATGAATAATTGTGATAAAGTAATGATTAAGTATTAATTGTGTTATTGAATTGAAGATAAGTTGAGTTGAGTTGAGTTGAATTAAAAAAATTTAAAATCCAAACACACCCTTAATTAAGTTCCGACTAATTCAATCGGGTTTGATCGGCTTATTAATATATAAAATTCTCATAATATAGATATTTTACATTGGCAAAATTTAAATTCGAAATTTTATTTAAACAGAATAAAAATTTTAAAAAAAATCTGTAAGGTTGATTTTCTAGACCTGCAACTTTGGTTTGATTGGATCTTCTCAGGACTCATCCCCTGGCACATCATTCGTGATTTAGCCCGATATATATCTTTTTATATATAATTAATTTTGTCCCATTTGCTAGACACAAGTAATATTTATATGAAACAAACTCAGTTTATCACGATATACATTATGATTCCATGATTTTATATATTACGGGAATTAATATTCGAATTCTCAAATTATGATTATGCATATCAATTTTCTCATTCTCACAATCACGATAGAAAGAAAGTGAATTACGCCGGATAAGAGGTCAATATGAGGTTTTCTATTCTCTTTATAGAGAAGAGAGTCGATAATTTATTATTAGCTCTTAATGAGTCACTAACCTTCAATGGGCTCACCACATGAAGAAATTATCAAATGCAAACCTAACCATATATCGATCCTCCTTGGATCGGAAGTGCTAGTAAAAAGACTCGCAAGCACTAACTGGATACAATCAGTAAATGACCAAATAAGGGCACTACAAGGCCCATAAAAATTCAACTTTTTTAGTATATTATATAAACTTTGAATCATGTGAACCCGAAAAAAAATATGTATCTCTTTTGAATTTCTCAACTGTGAGTCTGTGACTGATTATATTGCATAAATTATGACCGCTAGCTCTAAAAGACGCGGACTTGGACTTCTTCTCTGATGGCAACAAACTTAGTTTGCCCATTTAGTGAATAAAAGCTCGCAAAATTTTGAAGTAATTATTTCCGTCTACTCTAAAAGTTAATAATGTAGATATCGTATGATTTATTATTTATTATCCATTACTCATCTTCACGCGCGTCCCGTTTCAAATATGAGCCTGATCTCATATGAACCTTTTTTTGTTTATGATTACAACCATTTATTTTAAAAGATTTATCTTATCATATCGTTTTTTTTTTGGTAGAAACAAGAGGGGAAAAGTTGGAAAACGCCTAAAAGTATACAAAGTAAAAACAATTAAGCAAATACAAACTACAAAGTCGTCAAAAAGGCGACATTATTAATTCAATTGAAATGTATTTAATTGAATATAATAAGCTCATGAGGATAATAAGTGCTTATGGAAGCATATACGTGCATTATGATGGTCAATCGTCATAGTTCAGATGTACACGTAAGAGATGATGAGACAAAAAACTATGAAATTTATATAGGAAACAATTTTTACTAGAGCGAGTTTTTATGATTATAATTAGTAATCGTCCGAGCCCAACTGATAATAGATGTAGGGTTCTGACCACATCTAGTAAGATGATATTCAATCAACTCAAACATTCTTTGTATAATGTAATTTCATCGTGACATGATTTATGCACTAAACACAAGAATTCAATATCCACAGACCACGTTAACAATACAACCGAGTACGTGCAATATTATTATGTGCAGCGTAAAACATGCACGTAAGTGCAAAATCATCATTGAACTAACTAATTATTCATCGATAATGAGGAGAGGCTGACGTAAAAACAGGCCGAGGGGCTGACCCTGCGCCGCCATGCGCCCGAGTCATTTGACTCACGTGCGTTTAGTCCTTCATTAATGTGGGACCCACCCAGCACACCTTTTGGCTTTTCAGCGGCCACAGCAGCACCAATGACAGTCGTAGATCCGCACGAAATTTCAATCAGTCAGTCAGACCAATTTCTTGTTCTTTGAATAAATTATTTTTTAATATAAAGTTGTATTTTTTTTTGAATAAAAATACGTTTGGTTTTAGAGTTGAGTTGAGTTGAGTTCTGGTTTTAATTAATTTGTAATAATTGTATTTTTTTAATTATAAGAAAAAAATGTAAAAAAGTAATGAATAATTGAGAGAAAGTAATGATTAAGTAATAATTGTGTTATTGAATTGTGAAAAAGTAATGAATAGTTGAGTAAATTTAATATTAAAAATTGAATTGAATGGTTAAAAAAATTTTAAAAAAGAGAAAAAAGTAATAATTGTGTTGTTGAATTAAAGATAAGTGGAGTTGAGTTAAAAAAAGTTTTGAAATCAAACACACCCTAACATATTTCTTTTCCGCCTCTTTTTTGCTTGGATATTTCTTTTCCACCTGCCATCTGAGCCTATAAATATTCATACACCTGATGAGGCCAATTTCAGGCTAATTAATTATTCTTCAAGAAGAAAGAAGAACTCAGCGACAGCACAGATATATATATATATATATCTACGAAATGAATTCTTACTATTCTTCTTTCAATTCATCCGATTTCTTTTCAATCAACCAATACCATCCCTTCACCGGAAACCACCCTATAACTTCGACTCCGGGTCCTCTCAGACCCAACTACAAGTTTGAAGTAAGCGGGAACAGTGTGCATAAGGAAGAAGTTTATTACCGTGGTGTGAGGAAGCGTCCTTGGGGAAAGTACGCAGCGGAGATCCGGGACTCCACAAGGAACGGAGCAAGGGTCTGGCTCGGGACCTTCAACACGGGCGAGGAGGCTGCCCTGGCTTATGATCAGGCTGCATTTGCAGTGAGGGGGTCGGCGGCGGTGCTCAACTTCCCGGCGGAGGTGGTGCAAAGGTCGCTGGTGGCTGAGGACATGAGGAGTGTCGGGATCGAAGGAGGGACATGGGAAGGGCATTCACCGGTTCTTGCGTTGAAGAAGAAGCACTACATGAAGAGGAAAGCGGAGAGCCGGAAGAGGAGGGAGAGCGAGTCGAGGTTGAAGGCGGCAAAGGTAAAGAAAAATGTGGTGGTCTTGGAGGACTTGGGAGCGGCTTTCCTGGAGGAGATCCTTCGTATATCGGAGAACCCGAATCCCTGGTGAAACGTAAAATACATCAGCACTCGCCTCCCCTGAGAACTCGCCAATTCTTGCGGACTCAACTTCAACCAAAATGGCCGGCATTGGCATAAATGTCATTTCATTGATCTATATTCAGTTGTGTCTTGGACTCTATTTTACGACAAAAAGAAAGATCACTATACGAATAATCCACTTGAGTAAAATCAAATCCATGCTTAAAAATTGTCGAGGCAGAATAAGCAACAAACTGTTCGTGGTAAATTATTAGATATTTTCGACATTTCACACAATCATGTCGTGACTAATTCACGGGTTTAATCACGATGCATGCACTAAATAGTACCATTTTCTGGTTATTTGGTGCACATCCTGATCATCATCCACAGCACTGTGTGGTCTGAGAGCCCACGCTGCAGTGGCTGGGCCCTCTTCTTCTTTTTTATGGCCCATTAAGGATGGGCTGGTAGACCCAAACTGGGCCACATAACAATGGGCTTTTACAGTGTATAATTGTTTATCTTTTACTGTGTATAACTGTTTATCAATTGATCCAATTCTAATAACTTTTAAAAGGGACTGCTCAAGTAAGGAATAATTTTGACATGACTCTTCACTATAACAACTATTTCGAAAATTTATCGTCTTATTACTAATCTATCTAGACACGTGATATAGAACGACCGCACAAATTTTCGCTTATCGCTTCTCGGGTGCGAACAATTTTGATCAGGGATGTGTTTACAGTGAATTGTAAAAGAAAATTCAATATTTTTTTTATATGATTCAATTTAAAGTCGTAAATTATACAGTTTTCTGAGTATTGTTTTTGAATAGACTATTACAAGATAAAGTAATATATATTATATTAAAAATATGTTAGTTGAAACCATCCATTTTAAGGATGAATTGAGATGTGATCTTGGGCTTCTATCGCACAATCTAGATGGGTTGTGGAGTACTCTCTGGAACATTCAAAAGAGGAAAATGTGGTCTCAACCAAACCTGGCTCCATATTTTCTATTTAAAATTAATATAATATTATATGATGAATAATTTCCTCATCACATACTTAGTAAACAATCATATATATTCCAAATAAGGGAAAAAAAATGTCAAACATATGATTAATAAAACAAAAGAAAAAGGAAATGCACAAGGTGCCACATCAACCTTTAAAAAGTTATATTATATTTTTCGACCTATTTTAAAATAAGCAAATTTTATCCAAGATTACTTTACCGATCACCTTGAAAAATAATATATTCTTAACTTATTAATTTCATAATAATTTATAAAATAACTAAAAAATGGAAATTTATAGGGAGAAAGAGCAGCAACACGAGAAAATACAAATCAATGGAATTAGAAAAGCATACATCAATGGAGATACCATGTGTTGCTCCCCGTTGAGCCAAAAAAAAAAGAAAAAAGAAACATATGTTGCTCCCCTTCCTCATTCCTTCTTCCTCGACATCAATGAAGCCTCTTAAAACCCTTCCTCTTCCGTGGCAATCCACCACTACCTTGATCTAACGGTCTTTCCCTAGTGTTTGTAATTTAAAAAAAAAATTGGAACATTTTATTTCATTTTTATCTGAAATTGAAAACTAATCATAAATTAATTTTCAGTTGGAACAAAATGGCTGGAAAAGTAGCCGAACTTTGCTCTCTTTTTTTTTTTAAATAAGTCGGGAAGTATGGTGTAACTTTTTAAATGTTGAAGTCCGAAGAGTACTTTACCACCAAGGTTATACTTTCGAGGCCAAAATGCATTTTACTCTTAAAAAAGAGAGTTTATTTCTAGTATTTTCTCGATTTGTTACAAATTTAGTGTATCTCGACCACTCATACACTTTCACCTAGTTCAATATTCAAATTTGCTCATGCTCTTACGTGATTTCAAGCGAGTAGTAAATAAGATCAAAACGCCTCATCCTTTCCATTTATGTCCCGAACCCATATATACTCTTTCAAACTACAATGAAAGATGCTCATAGCTCATTACTATTATTTTTAGAATCATTTTTATCAGTCAAAATTAATCGCTTTAAACTGTACATTATACATCATTATAGTATCTCCTTTTTAACTTGGGAGTTATGCATGAATTACAAGACCAAAATAGCATATCCTTATTGGATTGGGGTTTAAAACGATTCGGGTATCTCGAGGCAAATGTGAAGAATGTGGCAAATTAAATTATCCATGTGGTTTTTCCGAATCGAAAATTTCCAATTCTTTCTTTTTTGGTTTTCTATTTTGAAATTTAAAATAATTTAACCGCCTAACAGAAATTGAACCCCCCCCCCAAAAAAAAAAAAAAAAAAACTGTCCATGATCCATTACAAACCCCATCCCTCCCCCACATCTTCTCTCTCTCCCCTCCTCTGAATTTTCTACTTTCGCCATTTCTGCTCTCTCTCTCTCTCTCTCTACACAAAAGCTCCAAAATTTGCTATCGAACTCTCTCCGATCCTCAGACAGTATCGTTTGCCGCCTTCTTCCCTCGAACTTCCCTGCCCTCGCACTCTCTGAGCATGCACTGTTCTAGGGTTCCGATGAATCCTTAAGTTCCGCGGTGGATTCGTTGACTTTGTGGGTTCCGGATAAGGATGGAGCAATCGGTGTTGGACGGCATCATCAGTCGCCTATTGGAGGTCCGGAACCGTCCGGGCAAGCAGGTTCAGCTGTCGGAATCGGAGATCCGGCAGCTCTGCGTGGTCTCCAAGGAGATTTTCTTGCGGCAGCCCAATCTTTTGGAGCTCGAAGCTCCCCTTAAGATATGCGGTATAAATAGCTCAACGCTGCCTTTCCTCATCTCCTTAAACATATGTATGTGTGCGTGTATGTATTCCCTTTTGTAGATTAGTGTGAGCTGTGTAGGGGGGAACTTTCTAGGGTTAACATTAGAATCAAGCTCATGTTATAGTGCAAGGAATAACATATTGGGTTTTCAGCTCAGTTCCTGCTTTTTCTTAGTTTGGTTGGATTGCTAAACATTTTTAGACATTTCGGTTCATTTGGGACTGAGCTCTCTGCTGCTAAAAGCCGGAAGCTAGCTCTCTCCACTCTCGAGAGCCCGAGATAATGTTTCTGGTGTATGCCCAAAGTCTATGGGACAAATTGGCTATTCTTTCCTGCTCTGCCTTAGCACCGTGATGTTATTCTTGGCGAATAGGTCTAATTTTTGCATTGGTTGGTTTTTGAAGATGGACGAATCATGAAAGCAGATTCATATTCTTTCCTTTAAAAAGTGATTTAATTGCACCTCTGGTGGGATTTTGCCAAGACCTATTCTGTTTTTGTTCTGCACATTCTCGATCAATAAGATGACATTTCGTATGAGTCCGTATTCATTTGGGCTCTTTGAGCTGCGAGGGGTTATTTCTTATTGTACTTCTACCATTCATATCTGCTAGCTCATTTCAGGATCTGCGCTTTCATTTGCTATTGTTGAGTACTCTGCTTTGCTTGTTTTAGTTAGGCCCGTGCTTTATACTCATCAAAATCGCTTAATCTGATGTTCTCAAGTCAGTTATATGTCTTGTTCATGTCACACTCACACACATTGTGTTACTCGGAAAAAAAAAAAATTATTGTTCTGTCTGGGCAATAAGAAACCAGCATAGCAGGCATTTCAATTTTTTTCCTTGTTTTGACTGTTCTTCTTAAGACAATTCTAACAGATTGATGAATATATCGCTAAAATAACTCACCTTTCTCAACTTTCAGGTGACATTCATGGTCAATACTCTGATCTGTTGAGGCTTTTCGAATATGGTGGATTCCCTCCTAAGGCCAATTACTTATTTTTGGGGGATTATGTCGACCGAGGCAAACAGAGTCTGGAAACGATATGTCTACTCCTTGCATATAAAATAAAATACCCCGAGAACTTCTTTCTCTTGAGAGGGAACCATGAGTGTGCTTCCATAAATCGTATCTACGGATTTTACGACGAGTGTAAGAGGAGATTTAATGTGCGGTTATGGAAGACTTTCACTGATTGCTTTAACTGCCTCCCAGTGGCTGCCTTGATTGATGAGAAGATTCTATGCATGCATGGTGGTCTTTCTCCTGACCTACAAAAATTGGATCAAATTAGGAATATGCAACGTCCCACTGATGTGCCAGACACAGGATTGCTCTGCGATCTTCTATGGTCAGATCCTAGCAGGGCTGTACAAGGCTGGGGAATGAACGACAGAGGAGTTTCTTACACTTTTGGTGCGGATAAGGTGTCGGAGTTCCTTCAGAAGTTTGATTTGGATCTTATTTGCCGAGCCCATCAGGTTTTTCTTATGGCTTACTGGTTTGATGTATTATGTTATTTCCAGCAGAAGATTGCAAATTTGGGCCAGCTCTTTTCTTTTATTGAACTAGAGCTAAATAAGGATAGCTTATATATTCTACATCATTGGATCCATCGACCCATGCCTCATGGTTCTCAACCCTTTTGGCGTCAAGTTTGATTCTGATAATTATATATTTCAAATATACAGTAGTTGTAACTATATTTTATATCGAGGCATGCACATATATGCAATTAGGTTTTCTCTCTGAATATATGTACAAACATAACCATATATAGTAAGGTCAGGCAGAATCTGCAACTTTTGAGCATTATAATGACATGACTGAACTTCATTTAGAAAGGCCTCCAGGACTGAACTCCTTAACAATTTATTACTCATTAACTCTGATATTATTATCATAGCCAGGGGCTATATTAGAACTTGAACATTGTGGATTTTTGGCATTCAGTCGAAGATAATGGTTTTTTCTTTTAAGGCTATAATTTTTTTTTCTTTTTTGGGGCTTGTACTAATTTTCTTCTCGTTTTTCAGGTTGTCGAGGATGGATATGAGTTCTTTGCTAATAGGCAGTTAGTGACGATATTTTCAGCGCCTAATTACTGTGGGGAGTTTGATAATGCTGGTGCAATGATGAGTGTGGATGAAACCCTAATGTGCTCCTTCCAAATTCTAAAGCCGGCAGATAAGAAGCCAAAGTATAACTCTGGGGACACAAGTACTGCAAACCTTGGAAATCCTTCAAGTGGAGTTAAGGTAAATACAAGTATTTTCCTTTACTGAAATGATCTAATTTGATGTTTTAGATTCACTATGATGAACAAAAAGGAGAGCAGTTGCTAACATTCCACAGTTTAGCACCTTTCAAGTACTGGTTTTGTTTAATGAGTAGATAGATTGCATGCTTATTATACCCTGCTTCTAGCAATGCTCACGGTACTCACTTATTGTGGAGATTTTGGTAATACTGGTGCAATCATGAGTGTGGATGAAACCCTGATGTGTTCCTTCCAAATTCTAAAGCCTGCAGATAAGAAGCCAAAGTACAACTTTGGTGACATGAGTACTGCCAAGTCCGGGAGTCCTTCAACAGGAGTTATGGTAAATACAAGCGTTCTTTAAATAAATGATTTAATTTAATGCGTTAGATTCATTGCGAGGACCAAATAAAAGAAGTCAAAAGGGTTCCTAGCTTTGTACAGTTCTCTTAATCCTTTTGAAGTACATGTGTCATTTATTTTTTGAGAAGATAGATGGCGAGCTTATTACGCTGCTTCTAAAAGGTAAGCATTCGCAACTAGGAATCCGTTCTTTTATATTTTTTTCTTTTTAATGATAAATATGTAAATTTCATTTAGATGATCACCGAGAAGTTGCAAGTTATAGTCCATACAGATAATGCAACAAATATTGGGAGTGTCATATATTTACCCTTTTTTCTGCAGCTTGGTGCATCTGTGGTGATTTTGTTTTTGCATCATCAATTTAAGTTATTTAACAATCCCCGTGCTACACAACTTTAATCCAACTTCATACCACCCGTTAAGTTCCTGTATTTAGACTTGTTACCTGAGTCATCTGTACAATAGGTGGGATGCCAACTTAGAAGTGTTGGACTGTCATATCTGCCCTATAGATTGATTAGGGATAGGATGAGCTGGTGATACTCATATTCATGCTTTATTTGTTGAGATCTGCTGACTGCTGGGAAATAGTTTTAAGAAAGAAACTCTGAAGCTGTCATTGTTGTTGTTGTTGGATGCATTGCAACTTCTAGAAATTCTACATCATCTTTCTTATAAAATATGGTCGTCCTCCAAGTCTGGGTAGATGAAGATGCATGCTAGAGCTTGTCTGTATTCATTCATTTGTTCTTTGCAGTCTCTCATCGGTGCAAAATTTTGAGAAGTAGCATGGAAGAGAGACTCGGCATCAAGTATCCCAGGGTGGCACGCAGAAGGAAGGACAAGTTAAAAACTTCTCAAAGAGGGAGGCCGAGGTGATTTTTAGATTTCCCGCCGGATTAAAAAGAATGCAGGAAATTGTAAAAGAAAATATTTGGGGGTGAAAAATGATTCGGAAACTTATGAAAGAAGAAGAGATTGTCTGCCTTCATATAATGCCTCGGATTTAAGTGTATAGAAGGCTGTTAACTCCTCCATTTGCTGCATGTACACTAAAACTGCTCGGTTAGCTGGTAATTATCAGATTGTTGCTGTACATGTCCATTGTACAGTCCCTTTTCCGTGTGAGACTGCAGTGAGAACTCGAATTTCTTGTGGTTGCACAGGGGTTAGCTTAGGGATTGGTCGCAGAAATGGAGAAGCTTTGTTCGTGTTCTCTTCTGTGAAGCGTCAATTTGATTGTTTCTTGGCTGTGGAACCTTTGAGCATGTTGTGAGCATCCTGGCGTAGACAGGCTAGACTCTGACTGCTTTTCTTATTCTACTATATCCGCTTAGCACAAAGAATTAGCGCAAAGAACAGAAAGATCCGAGGGATGCCACATAAGATGGGGACCATCCTATATGACAATATATTGAGTACCTGGTCCATCACTTACCATCGTAACTGTGCCTCTCCTTGGTTTTTTCTGTTTGTGTGAAATCTTTTGTTGCTGCTAGCTCTATTGCGATTCGGATGGAATGGTTCGAGCCAGGATGATGTTTATATTATTGCGGATTTGATTCTTTTCATTGCTCAATCATTAAACGATTTCACATGGCGCTTCAGGATAAAGGCTAATTCAAGCAACCTATTGACGAGATATTTGAATGAGTAAAAACTTGGATTTTCAGACCCGAAGAGTTGCTGTTTTGGCGTGACTGGAATCCGCGCGAGCCAAATCGATATTTGCTACGAGAAAGGAGATGGTGATGGAAGCCCTCGATCTGAGCCAAAATTATAAAATGCTCGTCTTCTGTTTATGAACCGATTGTCATTAGCGATACTTCTTTTCCGAAGCTCAGGTGGGTCCCCCGGGGGAACCTCGTATACTACTAATCAAGTGGTAATGTAATTGTTGTTAGCAAGTGATTGGGCTAATTAATTATTGCGCCACCTCCGATCAAGACCCGCCCAGATTCTGGAAATTATTATTCGAGGATAATTCAGACCAAATAATTGTATCTTACCTACATAATTAAAGAATAAATAAGTAAATATTTTTGGATGAATCAATCAATAAACAAATTGAAAGGAAGAACCTTTTTTTAATATGTTAATTTAAATATGAGTATATTGGCATGAATCTACACCGGACATGAAGCCAAGTACAAGCAGGATTAAATTTTATGCTGTCCGGATTCCTTATATGTTACAGAGATTCCATGCGGACCTGTTCCCCTTAATTCTAGATCCATTAATAATTTAACACCCATAATTATCCAATTTTTTATCAATATTTTAAATTAATTACATCCTAATTTTTCTGACATACAGACTGACTGACCTCTCTCTCTCTCTTTTAAATTTTCGAATAATTCATTGATAGGGCCACTTGGGTCATCTACATGGAGTCCGTGCTCTTATCTTCGCGATAAAGCACTCAAATAAAGTTCTAATCAAGCCACATAAGAGTTCTATCCATTTAATTTCACATTATTTTTCTCTCAATTTAATAATAAAATTATTTTTTAAAAATTTTATAATAAATTTTTACACATATTTTTTTAATTATTATTACACTTGATTTTTTAATATTAAATTCTTCTAACTATTAATTACTTTTTTTTTATTTTCTCCTTCAATTTAATATTAAATTTATTCACATATTTTTTTATCATTATTACAATTAATTTTTAATAATAAATTATTCCTATTATTTTTGTTTTCATCCCATAAAGTTAAGTAAAATTATACTCTTACTTTATTATCAAACGCTAAGTAAAGTTCTAATCAAGCGGGAGTGGTTATGGCGTGGAGTGCATAAGGCAGGCAATTCGGCCTTTGTCTCTTTCATCATCTCCTTTTTTTAATTATTTTTTGTAATTATTTCCTGACAGACATTAATGAATTGCATTAATAATAGTTGATGGTGGTCTTCGATTACTTCGCTTTAGGGGAAAAATAAATAAATATATACAGATACTTATACCCCAAGCCCAAATGGATGACAAAAAATAATAATAATAAAGTCCTACCAAATTATCCTCTGTATTGTTAATTTTACAATTATTTATAGTTACTTTTATTAAATGCGAATATTAAGAATATGATTAAAATAAATATTGTTTAGGAGAATTAAATATGTTTTTCCAACCAAAATTATTTGCTTTTTTTCTACCCAACAAAGAAACTTGACTTTTTTAATTTGTACAATTCGTGATCGTTCACATATTCGTGTCACTGTAGTTGTTCCCATTCGTCCTTATACTCTATATATGATCAACGAGAGTTGTGATCGCTCGTCTTGATACAGTATTTGGACGATCTATTCTAACAAGTCATGGAACTGCATACGTTATCGATCTCGTATCACTTTGATTATATTTATGTGCAAGGAGTTTGCATTGTGTATGGAAACAAGAAGTAGTTCACTCATTCATCCCGTTTGTTATTGAAAGCGACCCTACATGATGAGCCCTTTCGGCCCCAACTGTCTGAGTAGATTACGTTCCAGAAGGAACTTAAAATCAAGTAGTCTAGCAGAGTGATATTTAAAAAAAAAAAAACCATTCTCATCCTTAAAAAAAAAAAAAAAAAAAAAGAGAAAGGACAAGACAAGACCCTCCTGTCTTTTTTTCTTCCAACTTCTTTTTCCACTTTTCCACTTTTGCACTCATTCCCTTTCACATATTTATTACTTTGATATGCTTTTGGCATACCGTACACACTTTCAGTACCAGCCTAGAGACTTCTCAGATTCCCTCGATGGCAAATTTTCCTTTTCTTTTTCTTTTTGGTAGTAATGAAATATACATTTTCGTTATATTCCGTCATTCTCAGCTCCTACAAATTATGCGCATCAGTAATAAAAATACATACAACTAAACGAAAATGAAGTCATCCATCGAAACAATTAATACTTCTTTGTATTGATCACAGAAATACGATTGCTAATAACTAATTAAACACTAGCTCGAAGAGAAGTCTAACATGCAAATCGTTTACATGATTAGATACTAGACCTAGATAACGTACAACACATTGTGAAATGGACTTTATCTTTTTAAAAAATAAAATCTGTGATATAGACTTTATCTTATTGTTCATATTATGCAGAACTAATCCGATCAACATTGGATATGGGTGATCCCGTGGCGTAATTGTCAACAAGAAATTATAATTTGCCCGTTAACCATGACGATATTACATAATAGCTTAACATTGTATTTGGTAATGAAATTAAATATGATTTAGTTTAATTTGAGGAGATAAAGATAAATATAGTTGAAAAAAAGTATATAAGAGAATTTTAAAAAATAAAATAAAAAAGTAATGATTATGTCGTTGAATTGAGAAAAAAATATTGAAATTGAGTAAAAAAAATATTAAATAATTGAGAGAATTTAATATTAAAATTAATTGTAATAATGTATAATAAAAAAATAAAAGAGAATTCGAAAAAAAAATAAAAATGTAATGATTATTTTGTTGAATTTAATGGAAGTAAAATTATATTTAATTTTATAAGTAAATATATAAATGTATTACACTGACCGCGACGATGCATTTGCAGTCGATTGTCGCTATGCTGCTAATCTAGACAGCATATATTTATTTGATACCCATTCTTTCCGGAGACTGCTTGCTTGGAGAAGTAACTAGAAACTTCAACTTAGCTAAAATATCATAAATAGGTTTACTTATTTAAAAAATAAATATTAACTTAATTTAACTTTTTCGTTAAAATCGTTATTTTTTATTTTTTCTTTAAATTATTTCTCGTACTTTTTCTTATTTATTATTACAAATTTTTTAATACTGAATTCTCGTACTATTCAACATTTTTCTCCAATTTTAATAATTTTTTCTCAATTCAACAATACAATTATTACTTTTTATCTTTTTTTTAAATTCTCTAACGTACTTTTTTTAATTATTTTTATTTTTATATCTTCAAATTAAACTATATCAAATTAAATCAAACTTAACTTCTTTATCAAAATGCTAAGTATCTATCTAATTTTTTAAAAAATATCAATGTATAATTTTTTTTGCTACGTACGGAACTGATAAATTAATTGTAGACTTTAATCATCAACAGATCACAGGGCTCACATGGTAGGGCCCCATGATTTATTGTGCTGGCACATGCGGGGAGGGTAGCCCCCGCAATATCAGGCCTCCATTATTATTTCAAAAATAAATAATATATATGTAATAACTTTCAGCTTAACTATCGGAATTAGTAATAAATATATATAACTAATAAATTGTCTTTATAAAAGATGGCATAGTGATAGCACTGTAGCACGCGCTTGTATCTGATAATCAAGAGATTTTAGACTGGATACTTTTTGTGAGACCTTTTGTGTCCGTTATTAAGATTTTTATTTTATTATATTAAAATCGGGTGTCTTTTTTGCAATTGAAAAAAGAAATAGATTGAGTTTGATATTTCACCTTATAATAAAGTGGCAATAAAATAAAAATATAGGCTTGGAAATTTGATATTTGGTAAAAGTAAAGGAATGCAGCAGATAGCTTATCATTCAATGGGGCAGACAGATTCGCGTTTTCCAAGTTTTGCATTGAATTTCTCCTTGAAATTTTCGACGAAAAAAAATTGAAGGAAAAAAAAAGAGGGAAACAAAAAAGGGGTCAAAGGATGGAAGGAAGGAATCGATAGCTTTTCCACGGTTGGAATTTGAACAGGAATTCGGCATATCATGTGATAACCTATCAATGTCTGCTCAATGTTTCACACCTTTAGATTCCCGTCCCCTCTCCCTGGCCCGCCCTCCCTTATACGGTCATATATCCCCGCCCTTCCCACTTGATCCGTTGTTGCACTGATCAGAAGCTTTATGTTTAAATTCCTCTTTAGTAAATTATGAAATATCACAAATTTATTACATAAATTAATTATCGATCAAACCTCGGCTTATCGTGATCATAAAGTGTTCCTAGTGGATTGAAACTCTTACGCCATAATACACTAGGACATGTACTGAAGTCTATTGCAGTGATAACATAATTTATTAATTGTATCATATCCTATGATCAATTTCTTTATATGATTTCAAAATTAAAATTTTACTCAACTCCGCTCTACTCTGATATTCCATCAATTCAATAATATAATCATTAATTTTTTAATCTTTTTTTTGAAATTTAATAATAAATTTGCTCATATGTTTTTTTCTTAACTATTATTACGACTAATTTTTTAATATCAAGTTCTCTCATACATTTTCTCAATAATTATTACGATTAATTTTTTAATAATAAATTCTCTTCAATTATTTTGTTTCCATTTGAAGGAGTAAAATAAAGTTATACTGCGAAACCAAACGTCCACTTATTATTATATTCCTTAAGTTGTGCCGAGAAATATTGATCCATGACTCAAACCCCAATAGGCAAAATAGCACTATGACTTTGCTTTGATCGTGGAGATGAACTTTTGTCTTGAGATGGGTTGAATTTTATTCATATGGAAAAGCATATGCCTTTACGACTCACAAATATGACTCTTATTAGACCTCTTATTTGCACAATCGCCGTGGTCTTGGATTCTTTCCCACAGCACTCTTCTTCCTCCTACCTCACATGCCGTTTGGCGAACCTTTCCGTAAAATAAGGCTAACCATAATTCTTTATCGGATCATATGTGATACGACGATTGCGCATATTAAAATGCTCATATGACGTATTGTGGGACCACAGTCGGTTCCGACTATCTTCATTCTCCTACCATATTATTATGGTGGGTCTTATTTTATATCTTAATTTTCATGCTCTGTGTTTCCATGGAAAACTTGGTCAGCTAGTTCAATATGACAAAAGCATATTCTCTCCATCCGCAATAGCTCATCGTTAACTTCGGGATATTTTTCTCATCCAAATATTTATTTATAAGGATAAATTACACTGGTAATCTAAAAGGTTTTACAAATATTTCAATATGTTACAAATTTTTTTTTTACTATTTAATGGTATAAAATATTTCAAAATTGTTTAGTATAGTACAAACCGTCATCATTGTCGCCATTAAACCAATGTTTACGGTGCAAAATCAATTTTTGTAGGACATTATATGATGGTGCAAAATGTTTTGAAGTTGTAACTTAATAGTACAAAATATTTTACGTAAGTTACATGATGGTGTAAAATGTATAGAGGACGACTTGACGACGTCAATGGCGAGATAACGATTTGTACTATACTGAAACAACTTTGAAACATTGTGTACCATCAAGTAGCAAAAAAAAAAACATTTTATATCATATTGAAATTTTTTATAAAATTTTTTGGACCATCAGTAGAATTTATCCTATTTATAAACATATAAATCTGTCTAAATCAATTCTAAATTGTTCAATACGCTTGTGTACGTCAACAACACGAAAAAAGTAGCTTGAAACTCAAAATAGACATATGCTTAATTAGTTGATAAGAGTGTAAAAGTCATAGGTGACGGATCGCATTCAGAGACGGAACGAATGAGATAGAGAAGAGATTAGCATTTCAAATATAAAAAACATATAAACTTATTAATTCACAAGACATGTCTCTGTACTAAGTTTGTGGCAATACCTCACAACAGAGCATATTCTCTACGATCTTCCATGGAAGGGACTCAGAGCAAAAGTCAAAGTAAGCCAAGCCGGTTCCATTTCCATGGCAAAGACCAAAACAGTAAGCAAATTCTTCTTCTTCCTCGACAAAAGCTTTCTCACTTCCTCCATAACCGAAAAAAAAAAAAAAAAAACAGATGAGGCGGGGAAAGTCAACATCTCCTATTCGGAAAAACATCACCAAAAAAAAAAAAAAAAGATCCTTTTAGTCCTCTGCTTGTCTCTCTGTACTTAGGGGGTTCCGAGATCGTCCTGCTGAACCCGATCTATCAGGTCATATCGAACTCGCCGGAACATCGCGCGCGCCCTTTATTCCGAGCCGAAACTGCTGCTGGGATTTACAGTGGTGGTTGGTAGTTAGCCTCACTTGATCTGTTGCTCGGTTAATCAGTCGGACAGTGAGCTTGTCTCTCCTCCATTTAGGATCCATGGGTGCCCTGCATTTTGACATAGAACCATAAATCCCATCAGAATCTAACAAAATGAATGACGCGAATCGACTTCGATTTCGATTTGCTTCCTAATCAAATTTAACAATACGCAGGATCTCAATTTGATTCGGAAATTAAAACAGTCGGGATGGGAATGAGCTACTCACTTAATGCCTGCTCTGCTGATATCCGCCTCGAGGCGTCCCGGCAGACCATCTTCCTGATCAGATCCTTAGCCGGCGCCGAGACCGACCGGAAGAGCTTCGGCGGGAACCTCAGGTTCCCCCTCGCCACCGCCTCGAAGATCTCCTTCGCCGATTCCCCGTAGAACGGCGGGATCCCACCGGAGAGCATGATGTAGAGGATGACGCCGCAGCTCCACACGTCCACCTTCTCCCCGTACTCCTTCCCCATCAGGACCTCTGGGGCCACATAGTATGGCGTCCCGACCACACCCGACGCCGAGCCTCCCCCGAGCCACACGGCGGATCCGAAGTCCCCGAGCTTGAGGGCGGCCCCGTGGGCGTCGAAGAACACGTTCTCGGGCTTGATGTCGCGGTGTGCCACCCGAAGGCGGTGGCAGTGTGCCACGGCGAGGAGGAGCTGCTCGACCAGGGCTGCCGCCTCGGGCTCGGGGAGCGCCCGGCCAGCCAGGGCGATGCGATCATATAAGGTATGCGGCCCGCAGAGCTCCATGACGATGGCAAGCGAGCCGTCGGAGGAGCCGGGTGACGAGTCGAAGGCGTCGAGGATCGATACAATGTTCGGGTGAGGCGACAGGAGGGTCATGATCTGGGGCTCATTCTCGAGGCACTCGCGGTCCGTCGGGTCCTCAAGGAGGCTCTTTTCGATGACCTTGGCCGCGAAGAAGCCGCCCTTTTCGGGGGAGAAGCACCGGATTATCGTCCCGAACCGTCCCCGACCGATCTCCTCAAACAGCTGGTAGTTGTTCCTCAATGCCTCGCACATAATTCTTCCTTCCTTCCTTCCTTCCTTCCTTCCTTCTTCTTCCTCCTGAAAGGGCTGTGTTTTTGTGGGTTTTACAGTTTGTTTTAAGGGGCCAACGAAGGTTAAGGTTTTATTTATATAGAAGCGGGCCGACAGATACAGAGAGACAGGGGGGGCTCACAAATTACAGTTCGAATCAAAGTTGAGGGGGCGAGGAATATTCGGTCTACCCGGTGGACCGTCAAGATTCACCACTCTCCCCGAGAGACGGACGGCTGCGATCGCATGACCGGCTGCCACGGAGTCAAAGGCTGTCTCCTCTCCTATACCATACGTAGGATTTCGGAGTATACGGTAATGGAGTAAATACGTATGCGATGACAGCAAGAATTTTTGGCTATTTCTCTGTCTGACAGATGAATCTGCTCTTTCCAGCCAGGCCTTCGTTAGATTTGATGTGTCCACACCAAATAATTAAAATAAAATTATATTGGAGCCAAAAATTAAAATAAAATTATAGATCAAAATATAATCTTTGGTGATGGTCGATCGATCTTACGTAAATGTACAGTTATGATAATTTCCTTTTTCCATGAAACTGTTCCCAAAATTTGAATCCGAAGGAAATCACAATTATCGCGATATATGATTTTTTTTATTTTTTTTTCTCGGTAGTAGCAATATATGATTATTTTTCTTTCAAATTTTGATTTCCTCCATTATGTTTGACAAATCTTTTTCTTTTTTTGGTAAATGGAATTTTTTTATTTTATTTTCTGAAATGGACTGTTTAATTAAGAACTTACTTTTAGAATCGAGACAAATATGTGGCATTTAATTTCAGGAATAGACATGCTAATCAATTATGATATTATATAAAAACTGCAGAATAATACGACTAAGTGCTCGAACTTCTTGATTCACAAATAAATATTATATTTTCTTTCAAAATAAAATTTTTTACCCATTCATGAATCGATAAATGAATTTTTTTCCATAAAAGTCAAATAAATTAAATTGTCTGCAACCTAATTTGAATTAATTTAATAAATTTTAAAGTGCTCCAAATTAATTCTCAATGAATCTAAGACAAGTTTGAATATTGACTAGTTTAATTCAAAAAGTCAATTCGATCATTTAATCTAAAAAATATTCGGTTTTAATGTCCTTTCTAAAGTTTACTACTGTAAATTAGATATAATCAATATTTATAGAATCGATATTTTTTGGATGACTAATTGTAATTTTTTTGGGTCAAAATACATGACTACATGGTAAGTACTCAGACAAACATCTTCCATCGAAGTCGTTTCTTGCGAGGATCCATTCGAACCAAATATATGAAATGCTAACTCATGCACTTAATATAATGAAACAAGAAGCCTAATAGTTAATAAAAAACACGAATAATTTCAACATGAAAATCAAACTTAAAAACTTCTTAGTTATTGAACGAGAGCATACACCACTCTTTCTCATATTATTTAATTACTGAATAAAAAAAAATCGTCATTCTTCTTTTGGTATACCTCATGCATTCTCATTCATTCACTTGAATGCAAGTTAGGCTAAATATATCATACTAGGAAGGAGCGTGAGCTACACCATAGGTCTCCAAAGCTCTTCTTGTCAATAATTAATATTTTCATACGATCGAAGTATGAGAACATATATTATTAGTAATATTGGAAAGCATATTGACAAATTAATATAGCGCGTGACTCATTTTAAAACTAATTGAACGCTCTAATTTCAAAATTATTTCAATTTTGTGAACATACCTGAACGCAGATGAAAAATAAATGAGAAATTTAATTAATGATATTATAAGATACGTATGAAATGTAAATGCTTATATGAAAATTTTAAAATAATGATTAAATAGTTTTTACATGAAAGGGAGAGAAAAAGTGAGGAATGTATTTGAATAAAAAGTGCAAGATTATAAAGGAAAAGGTACAACAAAGTAAAGATTATCGTAAGTTATAGAAATTAAAAGAAAATTGTAATAAAGCGGACATTTATAGGGGAAGATCCACAAAGTCACATGACTCCTTAAAGTTAAGATGGATCAATATTAATGTATAACATGAAGGTAAAATATATTTTTGAAGTATTAGGTTGTTAAAAATCTATCTAAATAATTTTTATTTGTTGGTTATCCTTTATATTATATAGCATGTTTAAAACGGTAAACAGAGAGTTCGAACAATTAAAATGAATAAATCTAGCTAAAAGAAGAGGGAAAGAAGAGAATAAAGGAAATTATGTGCCTGTATTTCTTTTAACCTTATCATATAGTAGTGCTAGTACAATCTTACAATTCTTCTAGTCGAAAATATATTTGTCTATATTAAGTATAATATTTATATGTGTTCATATTAAGTACAATACTTTTATATTTATGTCTGTCACTTCTTAAATCACAATACTATACTATAATGTTCTTGCTAAGCACCTATATTGTCCTATAAATACAAAATGTAATCTACAAACAAAATTCATTTCGGCACTATTAGTTAAAATATATAAGTATATAAATAAATATAATAAAACTAACTCATTTTATGCGTACCAAAAGAAGAATTAACTCATTTTATTATATCATATATATTAATTTAAAATTGAATAGTTGAGATTATTAGTTATGATTTATGACGTAATTTTAAATATATATAGAGTGATTTAATAATAGTAATTTTTTACATATATAAAAAGGAAAGATTGAAGAAAAAATTGAGAGATTGATTAGAACCAGAGACATCACAAAGGAGAAATATTTTAACACTTTTATAGCACTCGCATCATTGTTATTTCTCTACAAATTTATAGTGAAAAAAAGGTTGCGTATGGTACCATTTTGAAAAACTGCATGTGCATTTCAAAATTATACTCTACTCCACTTTGTAGGATGTGAGTTTAAGACACGTTAATTTTTTAAATTTTTTGGGGGATGTAAAGAGATTGTAAATGAGAAAAACGAAGAAAATAAAAAGTTAGAATGGAAAAGAAAAAGGACACGTGTCCTAATGTAGGTTAACAACAGAACATAAACAATGGTTTTAGTTTATTTAATGATTCCGAAGGCTGCTACGGTTTTGAGTAGAGCCAGTAAATTCGAAGGCTCATATGTCGTATTCGCGCACTCGAATTTATCTGAAATTTGATAATATGTTCTCACACTTGGATCAGGTAAGATCATATATAACCTAATGCAGTAAACATGTGATGATAATTTGGTCAGTCTCAAAGTGAGAATACATTGCGATCACCATTATTATCTACTTAAATGTCATGGCTTGGATCATTCGTGCGTATATGCGGACGTAGGACATGGTCTTCTAGTTGTTGTCTGATTGTTGTTGGTCCTTACGATGGCACAGTCATTCCATACATTAAATAAATGTCTGTCTCATATATCCCAATAATTATAACTTATCGAAGACGAAGACACTCACACTGCACATATATAGCCATTTTGCTCGGTCCACATGATCTAAACCTTTGTACAGGGAACATGCCCATGTCTTGCTCTTAATAGTTTGTTGTGTTTTATAATGCGTAGATATTTCGCCTCTCGTCCTTTAAATAGGATACTTTTAAGATCACTTTTGTACACCGCAATTATGAAATAGTGAAAAGGAATGAAATGGATTTTATAATATGAAGTATAATTTCATCGAGAGAAAAATGATTTATTTTTAATTGAACTTGAATATGTTGAGGAATATAATTAAAAAGGATCAATTTATTTATCAAGACTTCATTCTATATATAATATATGAATTTCAAATAAAATATATCATATCATACTTAATTAAAAATCAATTGAAATGATGGAATAAAGGTATCGCTTAAATTTTTTAAAGGAAATATCATTTCATTAAAACTGTAAAAAAAAAATCTCATTTTAATGAAATATTATTCTTTTCAACTCATAAAAGAGATACTAAGAAGAAAAATGAAGGAAATGATGAAATATCAAGTCCATTCTATTCCTTTCGATTCGATTCTCCGTGTACTAAATGTAACCTAATAAATAAAATTACATGCATATAATATATGACATGGAAGACCCATTGCAGTGGACACTCACCAAAAAGCACCGGCGAGCAGATGTGAAGTCGTGCCTATCTCTTTGCACATTGGTCTTGAGACATGAAAAGCTATAGCGATATCCATGCGGCCGTCATAATCAATTAGTTGAAAGAATTAATGAAATTAGATGACGATGTTCCGTCTTACTATCTCCCTAATGAAATTAATTGCGTGGACGCTCTCTCCCATCAATCAGTTTGCCCTAATGCTCCGGTTGTTGCCACAAAATGATTGGGTTTTGGGTCCATTTAAGAAAATTAATTATGATAATTGGAATCTCAATCAGTCCCTCTGCTATAAGAAAAAGAAAAAGGATGAAAAGTTTCCTTTCGGATAAGGAATTGATGAATAATTGATATTGACAAAATGAAGAAATTATTGATGGAACACAACAAATACCTCATAGCTTACGTTATTTTCGAGATTCTGCCATGCCAGAGAAGCCAATTATCAGCTCCTTGGTACTTCTTAAATTGAAGACTCCAATTCCATGCTGTTCCATTTATTTAATTATCTGATAATTACCCAATAATAGATAGAACGCATGAATTGAAAAATCAAAGAAAACTATAATAAATTTTAGAAACTCGAGAAAGAGCTCTCTCTCATTCCTCTGACGTACGTAAGAACTGTTAATATTATACTAATAATTTGCTTGGAAGATAATACAATATTATACTAATAATAATTTCACTCTTATCATCATGAATATATATATATATATACTTTTATTATTATCGGAAAAAATATATCTGAAATATAAGTTGAAATGCATGACTAAGAGAGAGGTTATTTTATTATTTTATCATATGAAGTTTCCCGTCCCATTGTTTTGGTTCATGCCACCATACAACACTTGTCATACATGCGGCTCACTAATTAATTCATTAATATATACTTTAAATATTTTATTACATAAGATTATATAATGTTACAATTAAATTATGTGCATGCCATCAATCAGTCGAGCAGTACAGTAAACACATAGTGGGGTGACGACAGCATAGGATATGCAGTTTTCGTGATGTTTAATTTGAATTATAAGAAAATTAGTAGTGTATAGTCAAATAATGGATGATTAATATAAATTAAATTAATAAGTCGTCCTCTAGCTAGATCCGATGAGTGCATGCGTGGATGTGTACGTCAATCTAATGCCGCATTTATATAATTATTAATGAAATGATATATAGATTCTATGTATATAATTATTCGCGTTAGAATATTGTCTTAGGTTTACCCAGAAGAATAGGGAATCGAATGGTCTTTCTTGGCCGGTTTCCTAAACTTTAATATGTCAACCAGGTGACCATGACATGCTCAATTATATATGCAGTTTATAATAATTGTGTAATGACATCACATTCATCGTATGGTAACGTGATAGTAGAGCAAACCATGAAAACGACCAGAGCCTCCTCCTTGCTATGGGATGCATATTCAATTAGATCACAACTATAATATGCAGAATGCAGCGAGTTTTACGTATGTCTTACGATACGCTTCATGTGCAAGCAAAGTATACAATTAAAATTTCATGTATAAAACAAATAATTTGTTCGTCAGAATAAAAGTTCTACACAATGAAGTCTAATACTATCAAAAAAAAAAAAAGGGCATGGATTTAGGTCATTGTGCGAAATGGTTGCATTTCATACCATTTTAATTTTCTGTTACATCTGGTCTTTTTTTTTTTTTAAATTCCTTTTTACCAATACGCGCTGCGGAAATCAAGTAGTTCACAACATGCATAATCATACTCTTCGTCTTAGGAAAAAAAAAAACAATTACTTGCGTATAATCCATCCACAAATGCGATGATTACTATATATATTTAAGAAACTTGGGCCACAAAAAATGGACCCTGTAATTTCTGTGAGCCCAATAATTCGAATTATGCAAGTTATGCAAACGGGCCTTAATGGATCCAACTAATGTAGCACGTTTGGACCAGATTTAGGATAATTGTTTTTGGGATCCCAACAATGGACCAATTTCCACACTTTATAATTATATATTTGCTTATTTTGTATATATACATCGACCTAACACTATTCTACGGCTTCAACAATATAGACAGAAGAGCGTATAAAACATATGTACCAATAAATATATCGATACTGCTATAGTAGTAAACGTTCTGCTTTGATGACTATGTAAACCATCATATATAAAGTCGCATCCACAAATGCTTTTAAAAATCTATGGTCATGGGTATCTACCAAATTATAATGTCCCCCAAAAAGAAAAATTTGTAGGCAAAACTTTTACAAAAGTAAATAATATATGGCTTTGGTAAAGTTTCTCTTGGCTATTGAATCGTAGAAAGTCAATAGTGAGATCTTCATCTTCGCAGGCCGACGGATACAAAGAGATTTGGTTCATCATATATGGCCTTGACCATAGCAAAAAGTTTTTTAACACCTGATGCTGTACAAAGTGATATACTTCGGCTTCCACATAATTACATCTCTTTTCCTTAATATACCCATCAACTTATTAATTAGTTAATCTGCTGATTTCTATGCCAACATGGAGGAGAAGAGGGCCAAAACATTAGACCTATCGACAAATGATCATTCTTACGGTTTTTTTGATGTTCGAGCATTCAATGACACTTGGGATTGCACTACTATCGTGATCCGTGATATAGTCATCACTTACGTTCCAAAATCTAAAATTAAGTTATTAAACCCGATTAATATAGTTCTATTGTATTACGATGTATATAATTATGTATACTCGGTTTTTATTTATTTATTTATAATAAATAGATGTAATGGGACGCGGGCGGCTAAATCAGGCGCACGTGTTTTTTGACCACATTCATATCACGAATCACAAAGTGGAGATATAAGAGTGGTGCATTGAAAGCCTTGCGAACACCAATGAGCAGCAACCACGAAAGAACCAAAAACATTTTTCCACGCGGCCAGAAAAAATAAACATGAGATAAGGCGTTCGGTTCAAGTATTCTAAACGGATAAATTTTACCATTCGAAGAGTTTTATTATAAAAAGAAAGTAAAAAGTGATGTGATTCACAAAAAGTGAAGTGCATGTTGGGTTTCATATATATCCAACAACGAAGAAAATGAGGGGGAATTTTCGAAATGTTGGGGCCCATGCATATCTCAGTGGGCATGAAGTTTCACCATCAATTTCATTACAAACTAGCTACAATAAGAGAGTGAGGAGAGAGGAGTTATCTTCCTCGAAATACAGCCATGCTTTTGCTTTTGGAAAAAGGCATGATTATAGTTACACGCAGTTGCACACCTCATGACTCTTTTGGTCACATTCATTTGCCGACTGTTTGTATCGGTCGTGCATCTCGTGCTGCTGTATTGTCCTAAAATCCTCATCGATGTTAGAAGACGAATGAATGAATTGAATGGTTGAAGAAAGAACTTATATGATCGTAATGTTTCTCCAAGTGACGTATATCATAAAGCCGCTCGATATAAGCATTCCATTGCTTTATTTACGCTATACCGGGATCATCTTGCCCGGAGAGACGAAAGGACATGCTCTCTTTCTTTCTTTAGAATCCTTTTACGAGGGCGTCTTCGTCGAGCATAGAATAATATATTATCGGGGCATTCAAGTCAATAATGTACATTTGCACCTATGGAAAAAAAAATACTAATAAATTGATCAGAATAGAATTAAAGGTACATTCATTCTCTCGCTCATCATAGAAGATCAAGTGCTGCAGAGGAGAGAATATGGGGAGGACGCCATGCTGTGAGGAGATGGGGCTGAAGAAGGGGCCTTGGACTCCCGAAGAAGACTTCATCCTCACTTCTTATATTCAACAGCACGGCCATTCCAACTGGAGAGCTCTCCCTAAACTTGCAGGTATATACGAAATCAGGGCTCGGTTCATTCTGTCTGATTCTTCTTGCAGTGCACTCGAATAACTAGAACGTCCACCGTAACTTGACCAAGTAAGAGACCTGCAACCAAATAAGCTTTCGAGATAAGAGTGCTCAGTACTCATGAAATAGGTCATCTGTATATGGTAGGTCTTCTGAGGTGCGGGAAGAGCTGCAGGCTCCGATGGCTCAATTACTTGCGACCGGATGTTAAGCGCGGGAACTTCACCGAGGATGAAGAAGACATCATTATCAAGCTCCATGGACTTCTCGGGAACAGGTGCGCACATCATATGAGCTGTTATTTCTTTGTCTACCAATGACTTACTGGCTGCATCATCCATGTTATATGAGTAGTGCCCTGACGACATTTTTTTTTCTTTTTTTTGGGCACTGACTAGATGGTCTGCGATAGCTGCAAAACTACCGGGACGAACAGACAATGAAATAAAAAATTTCTGGCACACCCACCTGAAGAAACGAACCGAACAGCATTCGCTCGCTACTGCTCAGAGGAAGAATATCTGCCAAAACAGTCGGGGATCCAACCATGAGATCAATTCTGTAAAAGTACCGTTTACATTAAGCCGAAACAACCTGTTTGATGAGCAGCTACTCCAGAGATCAGTCCCACGCCAATCACAAAGCCTTCTTCCCAATCAACGTCAGCCACATGACTCGACGTCGGGCGAAACCATGAACCAGAGCAGGCCCAATGGTGTCAACAACGACGACATGGACTTCTGGTATAGCCTCTTCCTAAAAGCAGGAGACCAATTGGAATGTATCATCGAAACAAGCCGAGCATCCCATTGACGTGATCAAATAATCAATTGCCCCTTCACTTCAAGTTCCAGACATCATGCAAAGCGGCCTCCATATTTTCTTTCTTATGTGAGGCATTTCAATCTCTAAGCAGAGAGTGTAAGTCAGAGGAAAAAGCTCGGCTTCGAACAAACGCAACATCGTTCCAAAATAGCGCTGTATTCAAATAAGACATGTATCATAAAGGTGCAAATCCATAAAAAGGGAAGTTGTATTGTAGCTTTACTTCATTCATGTTGTTGTTCTTTTGCTCATCACTGACGAGACAGATCCATTGAAAAGATGCACGATATGTGATGTATTGACATATTGCATATCGGGATTAGTCTTACCAACAGGCTGGGGACACCTCCTGGTCTCACTAGGAAGAAAAGAAAATGCAAAATACTATGAAGAAAGAAAACCAAAAAGAGAAGAAAATGCAAAAAGAAGGGGGCGGGGGGGGGGGTGGAAAAGCGTTCACGGTGGGACTCGAACCCACAATCTCCCGCTCCGGAGGCGAGCGCCTTATCCATTAGGCCACGCGAACTGACTGATGGCTGGCAACCTTTTGTTTATTAGATACTAACGTGTACGTACTCTAACAACTTTTATTTGCAGGGTAAGTATTTGAAATCTACTGGAATTATTTCGTAGTTAGAAACATGCCGACGTCCAATAAGAGATTAGTCTGTCCGGTGTCTAAGACTGATTATTGTAGTTGTTTCTTCGCAGTAATTATGATAATTATTGTAATGGAGAAAATACCAATTCAACTTCAATGAATTTAAAACGATATTACCGCATGAATCAAGATTATAAATCATCTCATAGATAATATTCATAGAAAAGTAGAATTTGAAATAAATTCAACATATTATTAAATATATTATAGAAAAATATTATTCTAGAATCTAATGATTAATAATATATCTATTAATATATTGATAATTAATATAGTGACATATAATTTTGATCTATTTATCAATTAGATGTTTATGAATAATTAAAATTAGATTACACAACTGTCTGTTATGTTTGGTTGTGAAGTGGAAAATACTCAACTTAATTTCACTATACTTCACTTTACTTTTTTTTTTCAATTTAACAACACAATCATTATTTTTTTAAATTATCACTGGATATAAAAGTAAATTCTCATACATACTTTTTTTTAACTGTCATTTAATGCGAGTCTTGTGAATGAAAAAAATTCTTGTTTGGAGTATTTACTCCTTAGTGGGCCTATTCGACTCGATTGAATTAGTCGACAGCCTATTAATTTCTGAATATCAAAGTGCACACCAAAAAAACTTTTTAGGAATTTCAAAATATCTTGAGTTTTAGGGCCAACTCAACACTAAGTTATGAGAGTAGGAGAGAAGACCTTTCCCTAAGCATTTTGTAGTCAAAATATGCTGATATACAAGCATAGATTCGTCTCTCCATCAAGCTAGAGACACTTTGTAATCGTGTCGATATGGCAAATAGCACTCATGGGAATCGAAATGTGGTACATGATGGATGCCCCAATGTCGGGTTAAGTTTAGACACAAAGCACACCCACCTATAGGACTTTTACGATTTTTATCTCCATTCAAAGTTCAAAAATCGTAAAAAGCACCTTGTATTTAGGGCTAACTCAACCCCGAGTAGTGAGAAAATCACTTGTAAAATGAAAAGTTTAAAAATCACTTGAGCTTCAAAGCACATCATGATTAGGGGCAATTCGATATCGAGCAACGAATAATGATTGACACCTTTTGATGTCATAAGCAGAAAGAAAATGCAAAATAATAAGCTCAAAGATCACAGGAAATACCTTATGGTTAGGCCAATTTGACACTGAGTGACGATAATAGCGTAGAATGCTTTAATCTTGTGATCTTATCAAAAAAATAAAAAGAAAAAAAAGAAAAAAAAAGAAGGGAAAAGGATAATATCCTTAAGCTTGCGATCTCACCAAAAAAAGTAAAAGAGCGTTCACGGTGGGACTCGAACCCACAATCTCCCGCTCCGGAGGCGAGCGCCTTATCCATTAGGCCACGCGAACGGCTTCGCAGTTAGAGCTTCGTTATAATAATTAAACCAATTTGTTCTGTTCCGACGAATCCACCATTTGAGCTCTCTAAACCTCGAAGAGGAAGAAGCGGAAGAAGAAAGGGAAGAGAGAGATATTCAGCAAAAAAAGGAAGAGAGAGATAATCATCTGAAGTTCAGTCCATCTCAATGGCGACGACCATATCCAATTCCCTTCACTGCCCTAAGCTGCACCTCCCCCACAAGAATTACACTCCTAGTCCTCGTGGCTTACTCTCTCCTTCCTTCGTCAGGTGAAAATCCTAAGCTTTGCGATTGTGATAGGAAACAGCAAAATGATATGAAAACTCTGAATTTTTGGGTATTCTCCGGTACCCAATTTCCAGAAATGCCTGCTGTCTGTGTTGGGGTAACTGGTCGGCAAGAATCTGCTTGATAAGACTTCATGGTATCAGCAAAGAGATTTTTTGTTCACTGTTCTGTCCTATCTGGTCGTGTTGTTCTGAGCTTGATACTATGCCCTCAAATTATAAGCTTAGCTTGTTTCCACCTTATGACTTCATCGAGTTTTGACAGATTTTGTAGGACGGTGCCTCGAAGAAGTGTAGTAACCTGCTTTGCAGCATCTGCAGCAGGAAGTTCCAATTCAGGTGGCGACCTTAATCCGTATGAGGTAATACATGCTCAGATAAAGCTTGCACATACAATGGACTCAGATGTAGACGATTGTCGTTTTACAACTGTTTCGGTTCTGTCGTTAAATTCTTGTGCTTGAGCATAGGTATTGGGAGTTAGCCCTATTGAAGGATTCGACGTGATTAAGGCGGCATATACAAAAAAACGTAAGGATGCTGAGAGGAGAGGGGATGAAGCAACTGCTTCCCGAGTAGGTTATGGTGCCCTCTTTCTTGATATTCAATCTATATTTAAAAGAATGAAGTGGGTATATATTAGATTCGAGTTCAGCAAACTTACTTAGTGGTCAATGCATGTAATCAGCTGGAGAAGGCGTATGACAAGGTGATGATGGCACAATTGAGCAACAGGAAAAAGGGCGTCACATTTGGTTCCTTCAAGGTATTACTCTTCTGGCTTCATTCATCACGTTGAGGTAGTTTACTTAACGAGTTCAAAATCGATGATCCGTCTAACTTAATGGACTAATTTTGGGTCAATGCATGTAACTTCAGGTTTCAAAAGATATCAAATTTGCTGACAAGCAGCCAATTGTGCCCTGGGGACCAAGGTAACAAAAATGCTTCTAAGAGTTTATATATTACCTTCGTTTGAGTTAATAGTTTTGTGTGTAATATCTCCTATCTGATCATTGGAGCACACAATTTTCTACAGCCCTTGGAAGTGTGTAACTTTGTCAAGAGACACTCATTGAAAAGAAAAAAGGAAAATTGAAAGATTGTATAGACTTTATTTTTCTATTTAGGAGTCATAAACCAATTGTAAATTCTTCAAATTTAAGTAGTTCTCAGATGCTCTCTTGACTTGCTGCTTCTTATTTCTGCCTGTCTGTAAGCAATATTTGTCTAACTTAATGTACAGCGCTATGTCCTGATTCGGCAATTGATGTTAAGATGGTTAACTATAACTGTTGAATCTTCTATTGACCAGGTTCTCCAAGTCCTCCGACCAAGATACTCGCATCAACATGGCAATATCTGCTGTATTTGTAAGTCTGAATAATTTTCAATCGTGGAAACTGGCACAGGTTTGATTTAGGATCAACATCTTTGATGTCATGGTAGTTTTACTTATTCTAGATTGAATCTGAATTTTCTTATCTATGATACTCATCTTTTAGCTTTTCTTTTTGTGCAGACAGCTTGGGTCCTGATCAAGCAAAACGCTGAGTACAAGCCACTGCAATTCTTGTCATTTGTTTTTGTTTATCGGATTTTTGAGAAGTTGAAAGCATTTGAACCACCTGTATCTCCCACATTTACAGTGAGTTGCAGCAATGATCATTAGACTCCCACTCATTCCTTTTAATGAGAAATATCGAGGATGCTTCTCTGAATTGGGCAAATTGTTTGGCACGATCTTGTTAAGCGAATTCTGGACCATATAGCTGTATTAAAATATATATATATAATACATTTTAGACCCGCTTATATGCCAATTTGCTAGACATTTGATATGAGATTCTATGCAGGAAGATGGTGAGGATCCAGGTCGGGGAGTGCGAATGGGAAAAAGACTGCTTCGTTCTCTTGCTTTAGTTTTCGGTTGCATTGCCTTTACTTCTCTGGTACGATACTCTATCTCTTGCTCGCTCTTAGAGGCCGTACTTATTATCTATAAAGCATGGTAGGTGGATTCATTGTGGATATTTTTTTGGTAGACTATCTCGAGAATAAGCTACATTTAGATTAGCTCCATTAAGTGTATCGGTACAGCAGCGGATATAATATCGTCATCACTGGAATCTTTGGTTGATTTCTTGCAGGCTTACACTGGTCTACTGAACTTGATCGAGTTTGTAGGTGGTTATATCCCGGCTTTCCTTTACAATAACCAGGTACACGCCACATGAATTGCATAAGCAGAGCTGATTGTCAGATGAGGAATATTGTCTTGCAAAAACTACTGACAATTGCTTGAAAATAGGACCTGCGATTTTCGTTTAGGCCCGAGTTCAGTTTTAACTATCAAAATCCAAGGACCCTTTATTGAGAATGATGCTCCGAGAAAAGCTGAACCCATGCATAATTGTGCAATATAAGGATGTCGCGCTGGTGCTGTATGTTCTGAGCGTAGGTTGCCGATGCTTGTGCAGGAACCATTGGTGACCGTCACCAGCGCTCTCTTCCTCTACATAATGGCATCATACTATCGGTGACAGCTGTTAATGGCATGGATCCTTTGGGAGGAGCGCTTCACTCACGGTCGACTCGGGCCATCAAATTTTGTCGAACTTTAGTGGTTTTACTCCTTCATAGTCATCACGGGACACCAGTACTCGATCTCTTATATCATCATTAGATAGTGTTTTGTTGAGGCTGAGGAGCGTAGAAATTTCAATCTCATCTCTTGATGTGCTCGAAGAAGCAATTACTTGCTGGGCCTAATCCCCTCGAAACATGGGCTGGGAATGTCAGAATTGTCAATGGCCCCACTAATTCAATTTGCATGGCTCACTAATCCGGTCCGAAGCACTGTCGCATGATGCCGGCCACCGCATCACATTTCTCCGTAAGTGCTTCATTATTTTTTACATGTCCGAAAATAATGAGGTACTCAACAGATCTACTTGCGATTGCCCCCATAACGTATTGCCTTCTGGATTGTGATGCATGCTAGTCGGGAATCGGAATATATACCGCGTCGGAAGCTTTTTCGACAAAAACTACTACAATTCGAAAACAAAATAAGGTATATGTATATATATATATAATGTCATCGGGTGCGTACGTAATATTTTGTATTACTTTATCGATCGAGTACAAGAAAAGCGCACGCAGGAATCGAAGAAGTTTCCTTCCGGCTCTGCCCACCACCCACAGTTCTCTCTCCTCTCCGCTTCCTTCACGCAATTATTCTCTCACCTGCTGTACGTAGAAGGAGGAGGAGGAGAAGAAGAAGAAGAAGACGACGAAGAAGACGGCGACGGGAAATTGAACGAACTCCTCGTCTCCAAGATCTCGTCAAATTCTCCTCCACCTCCACCTCCACCTTCACCTTCACCCACGCGTTCCATTCCACCAGGCCTTGCCGGTCCACATCTTCCCCACCCAACCCCGATTAATTAATTAATTAATCTATTAAAATATCATGAGCAGCATCAACAATGGAAAGCCCACCGCCATAAAATCCCGAAACTGCCCCTGCACTTTAGTCAAATTCACTTGTGACAACTTACTTTCCATTCCCATGGCGATGAATTTCTTTCTTTCCTCCCCCAAAGAGAAACAGACAAGACAGACGGACGGACACGAATAATAAAACGTTATCTTTCCATCCATCCATCCAGCCATCTATCTATCTATCTATCTATCTTCGCTCTTGTTATTAGGTCACGTCACATGTGAACCCCAACACCAACGCCAGCAGGTACTGCCAAAATACCCACCCCCCAAAAAAAAAAAAAAAATTGTTCTTGAGCTGCATCGAAATTTTTCTGCTGAAATTTAGGTTGTCTGTTTTTTTTTTTAAACTTTTTGTCAATTGATTGTTTGAATTTGGTTGATTTTGATTTTTCGTAATTTCTGCTCTCTTTTTTTTCTTTTGTCCGTGTTTATGTTTTTATGTTTTTTATTTTTTGGGTTATGTAACGGTAATTTTTGTACCGGAATTGCCCTTGCCCGAAATCTCGTGTTACTTTTTGAGGGGGATTCTGTGCTCTGATATGATGATGATGAGGATGATGATGATGATATTCGATATAATCAAAATCACCTCATATCATATGCAAATCGATCAATCCCGTATATCATATGACCGTCGGGTTTAGTGGTCTTTAGATCGAGTCCGCTGGTCCTCTCATTCTGATTGAATCCGCTCAGCTGCTTCCAGACGAAGATCTGTTTGGGTCCTTCTTATCTTCGACACGTCCGGATTGCTTTGGTGTTAGGGTTAGATCTGCTGATTTCCAGATTCAGTTTCTCAGTATACTGTTGTGGATTCCTTCTTTTTTTTTTTTTGGGGGTATTAGGGTTACTGTATTTGTCCTCTTTTTTTTTTTTTTTTCCTCCTTCCTCCTTTGGATTATTAAGTAATTTTCCTTTTGGGATTTTAACTATTATTAATATTAATTTCTTTAACTGGATACGTTAAGTTCTGGTGTAGGCAAAATAGGATTTCTGATGGGAAGATCAGACTGTTGAATGAGGATCTTGGGTGATCTGTGATTTTTTTTTAGTTAATATTAATATAAGCTCGATTTTATGCTTTATCTGTGTCTGCAAACCTAAAATTTAGGGCACATTATTTAATGACAGTATTTCTTTGTTATCCAGTAATTACTGATTTTCAGTTGCTGTTGCAATTTACTTAATTCGTATCAATGATCAGTGGTAATTAATAGTGCTGTGAAGCGCCGCGTAACCCGTTTATATTTTACTTCATAATAATTTTGGAGTTTGCTGGAACGATGTTCTTGGAGTTTGTTTAAATACTAAGTGCTGCACCCGTTGGTGATTTGTGGGAAAAGTAAGATTTGAGGACTGGGAATTGAATGAATATTGAGATGTTCTGTGATCATTGACTGTCTTGTCCGATGATGAAGATGATGATCAGAATATATCGCCAATTAGATGCGTACATTGTTTATTCTTATTGCATTTGTTGGAAGAGGTGAACTGGAAATGCTTCAGACCACCTGTGCACTGGTTGGGGTACAATTTGTTAGGAACATGCATGAAGCTGATCACTACATATCACATAAATATTTGTCTGTTGGGCTTGTCTTTCTTTGATCTCCTTCTTCCTTTTATAGTGCTTAGTATTTGAAAGAGTTTCCTTCTTACATTCTTTTGCAGGCTACACCTTGCTTTTGCCACCAACGAAGTTTAATATTTGTATGGGCTACTTTTGGGTGGTGGAATTTGGCACAGAAGGTACCCTATCACTTCATCTTTCCTGCTATAGTTAAGATGGATGTAAATAGCATGTAATTCCATATATTCTACTAACTTTAGACTCAAATTGCTTGTTTGCTCATCCTTCGATGATGTGAGCCCAAATTCTGATGATGCCACCTCCTGCCTTTTCGCAGAGTGATGGGAACTGAACTCATGAGAGTCTGTGCTAAAGCAGAGAACGAAGAGTTTCCTTCAGTTCCACCTGGTTTCGAGTCCTTCTCTTCTGTCCCAGCAAAGGGAGTAAAAGACGAGATAAAGGAAGAGATGAAGCAAGAGAGCGTGAGCTTGATGAGTTGCTCAGTCCCGGCCATTGCTTCTGAGCTTCCACCAGTGCAGATAAAAATGGAAGTCGAGCATACTGATACCAAAAGTGTTACAAGGTCACTAAGACGTAGATCATGGGTCAAGTATAACCAGCGTGATTGCAGTTCAGACGATGATTCCGACTGTGAGAAGGTTTGCGAGAATATTCTTTTCTCTTCTCTCTCTGTCTGTTAACTTTTGCAGGGGGACTTCGGATGTGTTTCAAGCTCTGTAAAGGGTGTCCTATGTTACCAAATTTATCATTTCCCAATCTTGTTGGTGAGTTTTTGCATCTGTTGTTGCAGAGTTTCTGTCCAAGGCCCCAGCTTCCTAAAGGAGTTATCCGTGGGTGTTCAGACTGTAGTAACTGCCAAAAGGTTATAACATTACATGACTTCTATACTTTTAGATTTAATGTGACTTTCTTATATGGGTCCCTTGTCGTGGTCCCTTTATCAATTGTAATCTCTTAACTATTTCTTTACTTATGGATAAATAATCACAATATATGGACTATACCAAAACGCTGATGAGCTAAAAGCTGCGCACATTGCACTGCAATCACACCCTAAGTCTTTTAGTCGACATGATTAACTAGTTCAGTTTTGGACAGGTTATTGCACGATGGCGTCCAGAAGATGCTCATCGGCCTGACCTGGAAGACGCTCCAGCTTTTTACCCAACTGAAGAGGTTCTTACACCGATATAATTATATTTCAGTTGTTTGAATTGTCGAATTTTGAATGCAAAGTGTCTTATCGTGGATAAATTCCTCACTTGATCATGATCCTGTTTATTCAGGAATTTCAAGATACTTTAAACTATATAGCAAGCATACGCCCAAGAGCTGAACAATATGGAATCTGTCGGATTGTTCCTCCACCATCCTGGAGACCTCCGTGCCCACTGAAGGAAAAGAATATATGGGAGAATTCACATTTTGCAACTCGTGTCCAGAGGGTTGATAAACTCCAAAATCGAGATTCTATGAGAAAGATGTCTCACATTCAGGGCCAAATGAGGAGGAAAAGGAGAAAATGCATGCGGAATGGGGTGGAGTCAGTGAATGGACATGGGAATAACTCATGTCTTGGTGGATCTGGAGTGTATCCGAGTGAATTTTTTGGCTTTGAACCAGGGCCTCAATTTACCTTGGATACATTTGAAAAGTATGCAAATGAATTCAAGGCCATGTACTTCAGTCAGAACGAAAATGGTAGTGAGATAGGAGATAAAGTAAGTCCACCACGAAATATTTCTGAACCATCATTGGAAGACATTGAGGGCGAGTACTGGCGAATGGTGGAGAAACCTACTGAGGAAATTGAGGTTTGAGATTCTGTTCTTTCCGTTGGTAATTATTTCTGTCTGCTATGATGCTCCTAGTTTGCCTGATCTAAGTTGTTCTGTCTTTGCTTCAGGTTCTTTATGGTGCTGATCTGGAAACAGGAGTTTTTGGCAGTGGTTTTCCAAAGATGTCAAGTGATGCTAGTTCTGCTTCTGAAGGATGTTACACGAGATCAGGGTGGAACTTAAATAACTTTCCTAGGCTTCCTGGCTCAGTACTTTCATATGAAACCGGTGATATATCTGGTGTCCTGGTGCCTTGGTTGTACATAGGGATGTGCTTCTCCTCCTTTTGCTGGGTAAGTGTGTAGCCATCTTTTCTCAGCCTGTAGCTTGTTCTGTGGTCTTGCATTTGATATAGAGGACATTAGATGCTGAAATGATTCTTTACTTTTGATCTCATGTGCTGAGCCAGCATGTTGAGGATCATCACTTGTATTCACTAAACTACATGCATTGGGGCTCTCCAAAGTTATGGTATGGTGTCCCTGGAATGGATGCTGTTAAGTTGGAGAAGGCTATGAAGAAGCATTTACCGGATCTTTTTGAAGAACAACCCGACTTGCTTCATAAGCTGGTAAGAATATTCTTCCTGCATGTTGGAGGAGCTACTTAATGATATCTTGGATGCGAAAATATGCCTTATGTTCCGTGCAAGTTGCGTGCTGATTGAACTTATTCCTCTTTGTTTACAAGTGCAGGTCACACAACTTTCCCCCTCAATACTCAAGTCTGTGGGGGTTCCTGTATATCGCTGTATTCAGAAGGCCGGAGAATTTGTGCTGACCTTCCCTCGTGCATATCATTCGGGTTTCAATTCTGGCTTCAATTGTGCAGAGGCTGTAAATGTGGCACCTGTTGATTGGTTGCCCCATGGACAGATTGCTGTGGAGTTATACCGTGTTCAGGGAAGAAAGACTTCTGTTTCGCATGACAAGTTGTTGCTTGGTGCTGCAAGAGAAGCAGTGAAAGCACATTGGGAGATTAATTTACTGAAGAAAAACACTCCGGATAACTTAAGGTGGAATGATGTCTGCGGGAAGGATGGGATCTTAATGAAAACACTGAAGGTGAATACATTTTTTCTCACACCTTTTATTAGGTTTACATGCACGTAAGAAAAGGCTGTGTGGAGTATATCAATAGAAAGAAATATGTTCGCTTGTCAATGTGAATAATAACTATTGGCCATAAATCCATTACCAGATCGCCAACAGTTTTCTGTCCAAGAGAATTCTGAACTAGTGAAGAAGCCCCGTTTTAAGACAAATTAGCACTTACAGAGCTTTTACATGTACATAATAATTTTCTTAATAGTTACCGTACTTCTATACAGCTCCATTAAGCATTTGACATCTAATCATTTTACAGACACGTGTTGAGACGGAGAGAGCTAGGAGGGAGTCTATCTGCAACAGTTCAAGGATAATGAAGATGGAGAGCAACTTTGATTCTGTTTGTGAGAGGGAGTGCATCATATGTTTATTTGATCTGCATCTTTCTGCTGTGGGTTGTCATTGCTCTCCTGATAGATACGCCTGCTTAGATCACGCAAAGCAGCTCTGTTCTTGTGCTTGGGGCTCCAAATATTTTTTATTCCGTTATGACATTAATGAACTAAATATTCTTGTGGAGGCACTGGAAGGAAAATTGAGTGCTATCTACCGATGGGCAAGATTTGATCTCGGGCTTGCCCTGAGCTCCTACGTTTCAAATCAAACTTCCGGAGTTACAGGTAAAATCTCTCATTCCACTGAAGGTACTGCACTGATGGAGCCGAAACCTCATTCCTCAGTTTCCTACATAAAGGATTTGCTTTTGAAGAATCTATCTAAGAATACTGCGAGATCTTCAACTTCTCATGGCTCTGTTGAAGTTGAGACATCCCATCGGAGCTCTCAATTATTCATAAAAGAAGAGTCTCGTGCTGAAACATCTGCGTTTGAGGATTCTGGAGCAAAGAAGCCTTTGACTGCTTCAGGACAGAATGAAGTCATTCTCTTGAGTGATGATGAAGATGAAAAGCCTAAGGTAGAGAAGCAGGTTCTCAGTACGTTGAAAGGAACTTCTGTCGAAGAAAGAGGAAAATCTTCGGAGAGAGTAGTTGGTTCTGATAATAGTGCCGCAACATGCAACACATCTGGAGATGCAATATCAACTGCCTCTATCTGTGAGAAAAAATTGGCCGCAACTCAGGAGGATGCAAATTCATTACCTGACACAGGAAAAAGTGTACCCTTATCAATTGATGCTTCGGAAACTACAAAGATTCAAGATCTTTCTTTAGTTCCAGGAGAGGTTGAAGCTGATACTTCGCCAAGTTCCCATGGCACCGCTTGTTCTCGGGTGGACCTCGAGCATTCTCTACCTTGTGGCAGTGAAAAGTTGAACAATGAAGAAAGACGAGAAAAGTCTCGAACAATTGGGATGTCAAATGCAGTGGACAGTGTAAGAAGTACTGCTGCATGCTCGTCCACCAATCAAAACAACCTGGACAAATATTTCCGTCAGAAGGGGCCCCGTATCGCAAAGGTGGTACGAAGGATCAACTGCAATGTTGAGCCCTTGGAATATGGATCAGTACTTGCTGGAAAATCATGGAGTAATAGTCAAGTCATATTTCCGAAAGGTATGGTTCATGTCTCGGGGTCCTCTTTGTCTTGTGAGTAGAGACTAACTTTAAGTTTTTCAAATGATGCAGGGTTTAGAAGCCGGGTCAGATACTTTAGCATACTAGAGCCAACAAGTATGTGCTACTATGTCTCGGAAATCTTGGATGCTGGGGAAGCTGGACCATTGTTTAAGGTATGAACATAAAATAAAGTGAGAACTTCTCCTAAGACAATGTATGCAAGAGCAGCCCCTTTCAGTTTAATCTTTGAGGTTCCTTTAAGAAAGTTGACATGGCTGGGTAATGTTGTATGCTAATTTTTAAACTAAGAGAAATTCGGTTCTATTTGGATTTGGTCTGCTGGGTTTTCCTCGTCCTACTCTTTTGAAAATACGAAGAAAGTATGCTACATCTCACTTGACCATAGACACTGAATTGTCCTTAAGGTGCAAAAATGTGTTTTTGTTTCTGCTGGCATGCTTTGATTGTTAAGATGGATGACTGTAATTTTTCTCGGCTAGGAATTCCTCTAATATGATTTGGGCGCAAAGTGATACTTTTGGTATAACATAGTTTGATGGCCATGATTCTCTGTGCCTTTACGTAGCAATATGTGCAAATTTCTCTTAGAGAAATTTATTCTAATTTTTTCAGGACTGTCAGCTGCCCTCTGGTTAATTTGTTCACTTTGTTTAGGCTGATGCTTCATATGGACTAATTGTGGTCTTCAACTCTTTCTTTCCCAGGTTTCTGTGGAACATAACCTGAGTGAGCTGTTTATTCACATTTCCCCCACCAAGTGCTGGGAAATGGTGAGAGAGAGAGTAAATCAGGAGATCACAAAGCACCATAGAATGGGGAAGTCGAATCTTCCCCCTCTGCAGCCTCCCGGGAGTCTTGATGGGTTTGAAATGTTCGGGTTTTCTTCGCCAGCAGTTGTGCAGGTAAATTGGTCTAAAACTTGGCTACTGATACTGGGAGATGCCACTGTTAAAGTTAACCCTTCTCGTTTTGATTGCTGATATTTCTGAACAGGCCATAGAAGCATTGGACCGAAACAGGGTGTGCACCAATTACTGGGATTCCCGGCCCTATTCTCGGCCCCAAGTTCAAATTCCACGGCCAGACCACGCCCAGAACATCAACATAACGGACAATACTTTCCAGGACAATTTAAAGGAAACACGGGACAATGTCTTGCCCGGTGAGGCCAATTCAGTACTTAAAGGCCTCCTCAAGAAGGCAGACTTGGAAGAGTTGCGAGCACTACATAGCATCCTGATGCAGAATAGCTCAAGCATAGACCGAAGCTTGGTTGCTAAACTCCTCACTGAGGAAATCCTCAAACGGCCCCGATGAATTGCAGCGTTCAGGAATTTGAAACCCGAGCCACAGGTTGAGTTTCTGACTTTTGTACATAACACCTCCTGCCCAAGTTTCATCTGCAAATTATACGGTTCTTCTTCAACCGTTCCCCGGGTGAGGAGAGGAGAAAGAAGCGGGAAATGCAGACGGGTATGCAGAAATTTTCGTTGTTCTGTGTCGGGTATTCGTTGTCACGAAGAAACGGGAATTTTTTTTTTTTTTTTCTAGGCCTAGCAATCTTCACGATGAAGGTTTTCTTTTTCTCAATTAATCCGAAGCTGTGAACCAAAACTGGGTAGGCTAGTCTTGTTCGCAGTGTCGATGGCCTTCCATCGGGTTGACAACCCAATTTTTGTCATTTGACCGGAAATGATTCAATTTTTAACTCGAAAATTTCGTGATCAGTGAAGTTTTAACTCGGTGCAATTTCGTGATCTACCAAATCTAAGATTTCCCGAACTTCAACTGGCCTCGTCGTTCTCTCTCGAATCGGCAAGTTCAAAGTTCCTCGGCCAAGGAATATAAGCACGTAAATGAAACTGCAACAAACAAGAGGAGAATTCCCGATGATTGACATTTGAATCGTGCTGGTTGAGGCCCCATCCATGGTGCCTAATAAGCCCAATAGAAAGACATAGAATTTGGGCCAAACTAGACCGCGCCCATTCAATATAAATTCTGTGATTTATATATAAAAAAAATTGAAAATTTCATGTAGTTAACCGATTATATTCAAATTTTATGTAGCCTTTTCTTGTCCTTTTTTTTTCCCAACTAATGAGAATTTTACAATTTTTATTATATTAAGATTAAAATTACACATTATCTACTCGGTAAATGTTATTACTCTCTCTCATATTGATAGTTGAATATAAATTCCGTGATTTATATAAATAAACTTATAAAATAATGTTTTTTAAGGTTTTGCGTATGGCGTGGATATGTGTAATAACATCATTTAAGCGAAAAACTTAATTTTATAACTACCACATTATTTTTAAGGATGTGATTGAAAAGCAGATGTATCATTTATTCTTAATTTAAGTATGACATCATGACATGTATGAATATTATTCCCTCTTCTCTTTTTCATTTTGAAAAGTCGGAAGTATTATTTATTCGTAATTTAACAGACACTACTTTAACAATAACTGAATCTGTGAATTTCTTCGTCAACATTGTAAGAAATAAACGGATGCTAGGCTACAGAAGCAGGCCTTTGCGTCCTCAAGCTGAACAAATTCTCGAATAACTCCCTATGTACGTATGTAACCATCTCCCTCCACATTTGGCTTTGGCACTCAATCATCCAAATCTTGGAACCTCAAGGCAAGAGTTACGGCAAAGGATATGCTGCCGGACTTCTTCCATATAGTCCCCATGAAGGTGGTATGGGTCGATCATGATCATGCCTCCGTAGCCAGACTTCCGAGAGCTGCTCGAAGACGTGGACGTCGACTAACATCCGAATGGTGATGACAACCTTGTTGAGTAGAGCCTGTCGACGCTCGTGGATTCCACGACGATCATTTTCGATCTTATTGATTCTTGCTCATCACATCATTACGAGATAGACTTATTTAAAATTTTCTTTGTAAATAAACAATTTATTATTATATATGTATATTTAAATTTATAAACATAATATTTATTTATCTATATAACTAAAGCGACTAGGACGAAGACGGGTAATATTCACTTTTCGATTTTACCCACAACAATATAGATCAAATAACTAGTGACTATAAGTTTAAGAAATATGTCATTTTTAATTAATTAACATATTTTCAATTAAACATATAGAGTGAAATGATATTTCAATTATCAGTTTTTAACTTGTTATTATAATATTTATTTATTACAATGTCATATTTCAATGCAGCATATTAATTTAACAAAATTCGTACAATGTCATACTTCTGCAACCCTAAAGCCAAGCCCTGCTGCTTCGTTGAGTTCGTTCTTGTCTCTGAGACCATTCCTCCGACCGACAAACGGTGAAGAACCGGCAGGCGTCGCTTTCACTTCAAGGAGCGGACCGAATCAGCCGGCGGAGAATAAAGGAGGTATTCTTCACGGTTCTGTCCTTCTATCTTCACTCGTTTGAGTAGATAAGGCGTGACGAGGTCGAAGTTGTAGATGGTTCGGCTGCTTCGAACTTGAATGCATGGTTTTGAAATGAGCTGAACAAGAATCTCGGTGTCTATTTGGAATTTAAAGCAAAGATTCGTGGTTCTTGAGCTTGTTCTATTTTTTGTTTCATCCATGATGTTTATTCTTATTTGCGATGTCGAGTGAACGGGGAATCTTCCAGTTTAGGGACTGATAGAATTGATTAATTTTGCTGATTGGTTGGACGCATACTGGATATAGTGATCTGTGGATTACACTGAGTGTTTGATTTCCTTCATTTTCTTCTGGGGAGTGTGGGGGAGTGATCAGTCGAGCTGGAGTGGACATGAATCATATTGTATGTGTTCCTGGCATTTCATCTGTGGACCTTTTATATGTAATTTCCTCATTTGCTTACTTATATATATTTTTTCTTCTAAATAGGGATTATTCAAACTGAAAGAGGGCAATTAGGCTGAAAGTTTCTACCTTGAGGAATTAATCATTTCGTGTTTTAGATGATCTGAAAAAGAATACCCTGCACAAGATAGCACTCTCTTGCTTGCTCGAGGCTTAAGGCATCTAGAGAGAGGAGTTAGATGGCGTTTCCAATAGCATCGCAAAGTTCTGCAGTGGAAGCTTCTTTTTCTCATTGTCTGCATGATCGCTCTGGCCAACTGGGCCCCATTCCTGGTATTGATAAGATCTTCATGATTAGAGTACCTAGCTTTCTCGCCAATTGCTCAATTAGATGCAACAGTGATGCGCAGTTTTGCTATTCAAGCCGGCGCATTGGCAGTAGTGGAAGATGTTTTAGTACTTTATTGCACAGGGTTCAGCAGCAAAGTATTAGCTTAAATGAAATTGATGCTGCCCAAAATGTGTGGGTTTCCGAAAGTTACTTAAATGGTGCGGAGAGAACAACCAGAGAGCAAGGCAAGTCCAGGATAGGTTCTAGTTCTTCTGACGGTTCTTTTGTTGGAAACAATGAGGAAACAAACAATAATATTCTTCAAAGCCTGTGCAGCAAAGGAAGATTAGTACATGCAGCAAAGCTGGTAGATGTCATGGGCCGGCACAACCAAATTCCTCATTTTCCTTCCTGCATAAACTTGATAAGGGGCCTTATCAGGATTGACCGGCTAGAAAATGCTGCCAAAGTCCTCACGGTAATGGTTATGTCTGGTGGGATTCCAGATGTCATCACGTACAATATGATGATCGGTCGTCTTTGTAAGAGAGGACAACTGAGAGCTGCCATTGATCTCTTTGAAGATATGAGCTTGAGTGGTTGCTCTCCCGATGTAATTTCTTATAATACCATTATCCGCAGTATGTTTGATCATCGTAATTATGATCAGGCTATTGGGTTTTGGAAGGACCAATTGAGGAAGGGCTGCCCTCCCTTTCTAGTCACTTACACCATCCTAATTGAGTTAGTCTGCAGACACTGTGGAACTGCACGGGCGGTGGAAGTATTGGAAGAGATGGCCATAGAAGGTTGCCATCCTGATATTGTGACGTACAACTCGTTGGTTAATTACACATGCAAGCAGGGCAAGTATGATGATTTAGCTTTAGTGATTCATAATCTAATCATTCATGGGATGGAGCCCAATGTTATAACTTACAACACTCTTCTTCATTCTCTCTGCACCCGTGGGTGTTTGGATGAAGTGGACGAGATTCTTGCAATCATGAATGAGACCTCACGCTTCCCCACAGTTGTGACTTACAATATTTTGATCAATGGTTTCTGTAAGTTTGGTCTTTTAGATCGTGCCATCAAGTTCTACAATCAAATGGTTCAGGAAAACCACTTACCTGATATTGTAACGCACAACACCCTCTTGGGTGCTCTTTGTAAGGAGGGCATGGTCAACGAGGCAGTCCAACTGCTACACTTATTGTGTGGTACGAGCTCTGCTCCCAGCCTGATTAGTTACAATATCCTTATTGATGGCTTTGGCAAAACCGGTGATATGAAGAAAGCAATGTCGATATATGATGAAATGATGGATAATGGTATCAAAGCTGATGATATCACCCACCGGTCCATGTTTTGGGGCTTCTTTCGGGCAAATCAACTCGAGGATGCTGTAGACATTCTGAAGGAGATGAGTAAAAGGAATCACAAGATTGGAGATGCTGCTTACAGATCCATGATCAATGAACTCTGTAGAAATAAGAAAGTTGACATTGCCATACCAGTTCTTGATATGATGATCTCTAGTGAGAAGAAGCCCGATGGGATGACTTACTCGACTTTTGTCGACAGCATAGCTGCAGCAGGTATGAAGGAAGCAGCTGACGAGTTGCGCCGTGAGCTTATTGGACGGAAAGTTCTCACTGACAAGAATATTACCCAATGAACAGTGAAGAAACTTAGTCAGAGATCCCAAGGCAGCCGATTTCTTCTTTGTTGATGTACACAGTGTTCTCGAGGTGCTCTCCTGTCTTTCACTTCATTGTCTTCCCCTTTGGTGTCATTCTGTTGCTTGTTGCCTCTTTAGCCGTTCATACATGTCACTTGAGGAGGTTGATCAAACAAGAAGCAGATTCCCCTTGTTTCTGTATTAGCGCGAATCATGACCCAATGGCAACTGGGCATTAGATTCCCAATGGCAACTGGGCATTCTCATGCGTATGGTGATCAGAACAGGCATATACACGTGCAAGTTCGTCTCTTGGAAAATTGTAGCTTAGCATTCTCTTACAAAGATGGTCACAAAGTTTAATAAGCTTGGGATGGGATTTGCCAGCATTTCATACCGGATCAGGTATAACAAGCTATAATGCTAAGTTGCATACACTTGATCGATTATCCTATGACCTGCTTGAAGATTGTGCGCGTGCCAAGATTAATACGAAGAGCATTCTGTTCGAGCACCTTCTTCTCCCACCAGAACTGGTCATTACTAGGAGGAATGGGCAAAGATAACATTTGCACAGACCAGCTCGTCTTGTCTTCCTGTGCACGTATAATAGTCGGAATACTATTACGTAAATGCAGAAAACAAATGGCAGAGAAATCTGAAGCAGCAATGCAGAACAAACTCACTGGCTAATCATAACGATCGTCTCGATCTATTCACATTCTTTTATCCTCAGCTTCAGCTATACCCATCCCATCCCGAAAAAGAGCGAACGATAGATTGATAGATCCTGCGAATCTGGAATACCATGCCGCCTAAGGGAGAACATTCTCGAGATTTCCTAGTTCGATGCACAGAGGGTGAACCTCATAATCGACATTCTCGGGATTTCCTAGTTCGATGCACAGAGGATGAACCTCAGCCATGGTCAATTCCTTCGGAGGAAGGAAGTGATCAAGTTGGAGATTAGGAGGAAACAAACACAGAGTGAGAGTGACAGAGAGCTCGAAGCAGGGCGCATCCTCTTCTTTGTACTTTATACGTTGGGTTGGAAATGGGGAAGAAAGGATGCGTCCGTGACAACTGACGATTAAAAAAACAAAAAAGTAAATAAAACTATCATAATTCCTTGCTTCCTTGGAGTCCGATTCGAGGCTACCGATGGACCTCTTATGAAAATGGGATTGGTGGCCCAGAAGGCCCAAACAAGCAAAACCCAACGAAAAGGTTGGACAGAGATGGCAGTGCCCACCGAGGGGACAAATCGAGCAGCAAAAGGTTGCAAAGGTCGGGATCAGACCCAATTTAAAGCTCTGGAATCATGATAGTAGTAACCAAACCATGTACCACCAAGGTGGTAGCCCTGCTGGTAACAGACTTCACCTTCCAAAGAAGAGATTAAGGGGTCGAAACTCGACTTAAATACGAAAATGCTTGCGTTAGTAGACCCTTGTCCTATACCTTATGGGAGTTGTTCTGGTTCACTGTGCGCTTTATTCTAGTCTTCAGAGGGGGTTGTTATGCTGGTCTCCCCCTCCCGGCCTTTTGATACAGCAAAAAAATAAATAAACAAATAAATAGATAAAGAGAAACCAAACCATGTATCGAAGTCTTTTATGATCTGTGTGTTGAGTTAGTGCGAGTTGAAACCAAACCATGTATGGAAGTCTTTTATGATCTGTGTGTTGAGTTAGTGCGAGTTTTCCTTATTGTCTTAAGGATACTCTGGTAACCTATGATGGTCACGATGTTATGCTTTTGAAGAAATAGAGATGGGTGAGAGCACATGATTGATTAATCGTTCTTGTTCTGGTGGATGAGCTTTAGATGACTCTGTTGCCTATGATGAACGATAGAATGGCTAATACTGTTTCTGGCAAGGTCGGGTGTCCCTGGACACCGACCTGTTGCAGCTCAACGAGCTAGGTGTCCTCCCTCGCCCTCGAGTCGAACGATAATATCTTCGACCAGTTGCTCTCACTTCCTCAGACCCATCGGCTGGTACTTGCTCCGTCACCTCATACCTTAATCATATTTTGTTTGTGGTGATGCGTTGCAGTTTGCTCTGCTGATTGCATGTGCTGCTCTTTTATATCACTAGAAGCTCGATAAATGTCTCTATGGAGTTAGCAAGTGGCCTTTAGTAATCATATCGTACAATAGCCTTGTATTCGTCGTGTACTAAAGAGAAATGATCGCTCAGGTCGACGATGCTCAGGCACTCTGGGATAAATATTTTGAATATATTGGTAGTGCACTGCTGAATGCGAGGAGTAACTGGTGATTCCCAGTAACATTTGTTTCCCCGTTTCGAAAATTGTGAGATTGTCGGGATCATGTTAGCGGTTATTACGGTTTTGCTTCAACTATCTTATTTGCAGTATGTAAGTTCCAGTGAATGAACATAGTACGTTATCTATAACTGAAACAGCTAGCACGTGAATTCCTTTCCTTGTATTGAGTCATCGGCAGCAACGGGTCCAGCTGCATGCCCCGAGTCTTGGAAGTTTGTTGGAGTAACTTACGGTGTGTTTGGTTTCAAAATTAAAGTAATTTTGATTTTGATTGTGGAAAATGACAAATGAGATGAGATTATAATTTTGACTTGGAAAACGTGTGTTTTTGTTATGTAGTGTGTTGAGTTAAAGTTAAAGTTAAAATTTTTTAATCCGGAATCCAAACAAGATATATTTCCTGCTATATGTAGACTAGATGTGGCATATATGGCTTAATAATAACCCGTAATGTATATGACTCGGGCTGACCAGGAATGGCAGGCAAGCAGAACCTGCTTCAGAAAAACGTGAGCTCGTTAAAGTGGGTTTAAAGGATCGGATCAGCCACAGACATATTTTGCTGGACAGGCTGCTAGCATCGCCACGAGCTTCTTCTAAGGAGTCCTCCTTTTAAATTTTAACTTTGTGAATGCTTTCATTAGATTCCCTACAGGCATATATTAGGCTTTCAATGGAAGATGATGTTGAAGATGTCCGTGGACGTTATTTTCATCCGTCGGCCACGATAGCAAAGTCATTGCCGTCGCAACTCACCATTAATATTATATTACTATTATTGTTATTGTTATTATTGGTTAAGCGAAAACTCGATTTCGTAATTATCACCTTACCTAAAAGGATGTGGTTGAAAAGTCACAATAACGAAAGAATCCTATAGATTATTTGGCCATTCTTATTGATTGGAAAACGTCATTAGGATATCGATACCCCGTAGTTTTGGGGGTGGTACCGTAGAATCATCATCATCCTTCAATATTGTTTATCATCATATATTTGGCAAATCTTTATTATTATTATTATTATTATTAAAATCATGTTGTAATCCACGTTGTTGAGTTATGGAGTTTGAAGTACTGTGATTCCGGATCGAGAACGGTGATCCAACTGGCCGGTGAGTTGGCTGGGGGTCACAGGGGGGCAGCGCCCCCATGCTTGGGGGTCCGAAGGCGTAGCCCTCAGCCCATGTTTTGTTCTGTTTTTTCAGTTCGGCCCATTGGTGATGTAATTAGGGTTTGTTCCCTTTATAAATAACAGCTTATATCTCTTGTAACCATAACTAAAAAAATAGTAGAATACCTGGTTTGGCGGCGCCCCCAAACGTAGTCAGAATTTCTTCTCTGACGAACTAGGTAATCAATTTCGTGTGTCCTTTTTGCTTTTCGTTTATATTTTCTTCTACTATCATATATTTTTTTCGTAACAATTGGTATCAAAGCATGGGTTTGAATCTGGAGCAATCTACGATGGACGGAGGAAAATCGGTGATCGAAAAGTTCGATGGATCGGATTATGGGTTTTGGAGGATGCAGATCGAAGATTATCTTTACGGTAAAGATTCATGGCAACCTCTAGAGGATAAGCCGATCGGGATGACAGACGCAGAATGGAACGTGTTGGATAGGAAGGTGATGAGTGTGATTCGTTTGTCGTTGTCGCAGAACGTGACGTTTCATACAGCGAAGGAGAAAACCACCAAAGGTATACTGCAGGTTTTAGCCGATATGTACGAAAAGCCATCAGCGGCGAACAATCTGATGCGGCGGCTGTTTAACCTAAAGATGTCGGAGAGTACTGTTGTTGCCGAACATCTAAATGAGTTCAATTTGATAACGGCTCAATTGACCTCAGTCGATATCGATTTTGATGACGAAGTAAGAGCCCTAATTTTATTGTCGTCTCTACCAGAAAGTTGGAGCGGAACGGTCACAGCTGTTAATACTTCAGCGGGGAAGGAGAAATTAAAGTTTGACGAAGTTCGAGATTTGATAGTTAGAGAAGAAATTCGCAAAAAAGAATCAGGAAAAACTTCAGGATAGCTTTGAGTACAGAAAATAGAGGCATATTAGAATCAGGGAATTCGCATCGAGGCAGATCGAAATCGAGAAATAAATATAAGTCAGGAAAAGACAAAAGTTCAATTGAGTGCTGGAATTGTAAGAAACGTGGTCATTACTCGAATCAGTGTGAGGCACCGAGAAAGGAAAGGAAAGACGACAACTCAGCAAACGTGGCAACAGAGGAGATTAGTGACGCATTGATCTTGAGTGTCAGCAGTCAGTTGGAATCGTGGGTTTTGGATTCTGGAGCATCGTTTCATTCTTGCTCTAATATCGATATAATGGAGAATTATACTTCTGGTAATTTTGGTAATGTTTATCTTGCTGATGATGAGCCTTTGGAGATCGTAGGGAAGGGAGATGTTCGGATTAAAACACCGAATGGACTCGTATGACAGTTGCGTGGTGTGAGACACATTCCTGGTTTGAAGAGGAATCTGATTTCTGTAGGGCAGTTGGATGATGAGGGTTATGACCTGTCATTTGGCTCTAGTTCTTGGAAAATAATCAAAGGGGCCATGGTGGTGGCTCGAGGTAAGAAGGAGGATACACTGTACATGACCGTGAACAGCTATGATAGCATTGCACTTGCCAGTGCAAACAACGATGCAAATTTGTGGCATTGCGGGCTTGGCCACATGAGTGAGAAGGGATGAAATAGTTATGTTCAAAGGGCAAACTACCAGGTCGAAAACAGTTAAGCGTGGATTATGCAAGGATTGTGTATTCGGGAAGCAAAACAGAGTTAGTTTTTCGAAGGCTGGTAGAACTTTGAAGGAGCAGAAGTTGGAGCTAGTACATAGTGACTTATGGGGACCATCAACGGTCACATCTCTTGGTGGCGCATCATATTAGACCTTCATTGACGACTCCACGAGGAAATTATGAGTTTATTTTCTTAAACGTAAATCTAACGCTTTTGATGCTTTCAGAAAGTGGAAAGCTTTGGTAGAAAATGAAACGGGCCTGAAGGTGAAATGTTTGAGATCTGATAATGGTGGAGAATATGAGCTCGATGAGTTCAAAGAGTACTGTATTGTGAATGGCATTTACATGGAGAAAACTATTAGAGGAACCCCTCAGTAGAACATGGTTGCAGAACGAATGAACAGAACCTTGAATGAACGTGCTAAGTGCATGCGATTGAAGTGTGGGTTACCGAAGACATTTTGGGCAGATGTAGTTAACACTGCTGCTTTCTTAATTAATAAAGGACCATCAGTTCCTTTTGATAACGGCATACCAGAGGAGGCTTGGAGTGGTAAAGAGGTAAACCTGTCATTTCTTAAAGTATTTGGTTGTGTTTCGTATGTTCATGTTGATATTACTGCTAGAAGTAAATTGGATGTAAAATCTGTTAAATGTACTTTTATTGGATATGGCGGTGATGAATTTGGTTATAGATTTTGGGATGATCAGAATCGAAAAATAATTCGAAGTCGAGATGTCATATTTAATGAGCATGTTTTGTACAAATACAGGTCGGGTGCACCACACATTGATAGTGCAGGTACTCAGGTTGAAAGCCCTCAGTTTTTTGAATTAGATACTTCAAACTCACGTGTTAGCAAAATTCAGAATGACCAGGAGGTTGTTGAGGCAAGACCAAGTATGCCAGTAGTTCCGTTGAGGAGATTAGAAAGACAACATCACGCACTAGAAAGGTACTCGCCCTCTTTACATTATCTTTTGTTGACTGATAGTGGTGAGTCAAAATGTTATGCTGATGCTATGCAGAATGATCACTCGAGCAAGTAGGAGCTTGCAATGGAAGATGAAATGAATTCTTTATGTTGCGTTTGGTTTCAAAGTAGGATTTTAAAATTAGATTTTGATTTTGAAAAATAGTTGTATAAATGGTTATGTATGTGGCCCACCCTTTGACTTTGTATGAGTTATTTTGTTTTGTTGTAGATTTAATTAACTTAAAGTGTGATTTTAAAATCACACTTTGAAACCAAACAAGCCATTAATGTCCAATAGCACTTGGGAACTAGTTGAGCATCCAAAGGGTAAGAAAGCATTGCATAACAAGTGGGTTTACAGAATTAAAGAAGATGCATATGGAAGTGAGCGTTATAAGGCAAGGTTGGTTGTGAAGGGTTTTCAGCAGAAACAAGGTATTGATTATACATATATATTCTCTCATGTTGTGAAGCTAACTACTATTAGATTAGTTTTGAGCATAGTTGCTGCAGAGAATTTATTGTTAGAGCAGATGGATGTAAAAACAACATTTCTTCATGGTGGTCTTAACGAAGACATATATATGAAGCAACCAGAAGGATACTTGTCCGAAGGTAGCAGTGAGTTTGTGTGTAAGCTACAAAAAAGTTTGTATGGTTTGAAACAGGTCCCGAGACAGTGATATATGAAATTTAATGGGTTCATGCATGAGATCGAGTTTGTCAGATGCAATGCTGATCATTGTTACTACTTCAAGAGGTTTGACAATAGCTTTATTATTTTGCTATTATATGTTGATGATATGTTGATAGCAAGCTCTTATGCTCAAGAGGTGTATAAGTTGAAGAAACAATTGTCCAAATAGTTTGAAATGAAGGATCTTGGAGAGGCTAAACAGATCCTAGGTATGAGGATTAATCGAGATAAAGTGATAGGAAAGCTGTTCCTTTCACAGGCTGAATACATTGAAAAAGTTTTGAAGAGATTCCTTATGGATAAAGCAAAGCCAGTGTGTACTCTTATGGGTAACTATTTTTAAGCTATCAAAAATGAATTCACCTAAAAGTGATTCAGAGCGTGCTCATATGGAGAAAACTCCTTATGCTTCAGCAGTTTGAAGTATTATGTATGCTGTGGTGTGTACTAGACCAGATATTGCGCATGCAGTGAGAGTTGTGAGTAGATATATGAGTAATCTGTGTAAGCAGCATTAGGAAGTAGTAAAGTGGATCTTTAGATACTTGCGAGGTACCACAGAGAGGGCTCTATGTTTCGAAGGCAAGAACATGGTTTTGAATGGTTATGTTGATGCTGATTTGGCAGGTGATCTTGATAAAAGGAAGAGTACAATCGGGTACGTGTTTACTTTTAGTTGTATATCGGTTTCTTGGGCTTCTAAGTTGCAGAAGACAATGACTTTGTCTACTACAGAAGCGGAGTATATAGTAGTGACAGAGGCTAGTAAAGAAATGATATGGCTGCAGAATTTCTTGCGTGAACTAATGAAAGAGCAGAAGAACAGTATTCTTTACAACAATAGTCATAGCGCTATTTTCTTAGTTAAGAATCCAGCTTTTCATTCGAGAACGAAGCACATTGAGTTGAAGTATCATTACATTCGACATCTCTTGGAAAAGAAGGCTTTGCAACTAATGGAGATTCGTGGAAGCGAGAATTCTGCTGACATGTTAACTAAGGCCGTGACCTTAGAGAAGTTGAAGCTATGCATGGCTTCAACTGGCCTTGGAACTTGAGGAGTTCGAGGATTGGTGCCGCCGTCATTTATGGGTTATTTGTTGATTGTGAAGATGAAAAGATAATTACATTCGTGTTCAGTCTCCAAGTGAGAGATTATTGAGTTATGGAGTCTGAAGTACCGTGATTCCGGATCGAGAACGGCGATCCAACTGGCCGGTGAGTTGGCTGGGGGTCACAGGGGGGCAGCGCCCCCATGCTTGGGGGTCCGGGGGTGTAGCCCCTAGCCCATGTTTTATTTTATTTTTTCAGTTCGGCCCATTGGTGATGTAATTATGGTTTGTTCCCTTTATAAATAGCAGCTTATATCTCTTATAATCCTAACTCAAAAAATAGTAGAATACCTGGCTTGGCGGCGCCCCCAGACGTAGTCAGAATTTCTTTTCTGATGAACTGTGTAATCAATTTCGTGTGTCCTTTTTGCTTTTCGTTCATATTTTCTTCTATTATCGTATATTTTTTTCGTAACCGACGTTGATGAGATTTTTTATGCAATCTAGCAAATGATGACTTTATAACTTATTGTCCAATAATATACGCTTGTTCGCCACCACGCATCACTCTCTAGTGTGTATAAAAGATTAAACCGAACGATTCACTTCGAATTCCACGGGGTGCATGCAGTGCAGAAGATGAGCTTAGGCTGAAATACTCGGAGCAAGTTTTGAGGGTTCAATTAAGCCTAGGAATTCAAAATATAACCACAAATTTCTAAATTGAAATTCCGTATGCTCTCGAACGTAAGCGTAATACTCTCCAATATGCCACATAAACATATATACATTATACATCATAAGAACAAATACGATTAGTAGACATGACATCATGTGCCACAGTGATATCTCATAAGAACATGTACACGGGTAATAAAGTACATAATAAGCTCGTGTCAAAATGATCTGTAACTCAATACGAATCCGGAATTATGTCTAATTCTTTGAAGTACTTTTTATTTATATTGTATCACAGGATGGAGAAGAAAAAATTGTTTATCTTTCTATCTTCCAAAAACTTCAAGATTCATGGTCTAGACAAAGGCTGTATATATTGATGAGTTGTATAATATACAATAATTTTATAAAATGTAATAATAAATTTCTAAAAATTGAATTTCATTTGCTTTCGAGCATAGGGCGGGCATGCTCCAATATACACATATACATATAATATGTTATATATGCAAGCGTACGTGTGCATAAATTCACGTACGTACGTACATCCGTTTGGATAGTTTTTCTCCTGATCCGAGGGAGTGCCGGAACTCTCCCGCACGTACGTGTCTGTCTCGCCCATCCTCAAACATTAACTTCTCGCACGTGCGCCCCCTCCCCATCTCCTCTTTCATCAAGGGGAAAGGGAAAGTGGACAGACAGCAGGAGAGAGAGAGAGAGAGAGTGACAAGCAATAATGGCGGAATTGCTGTAATTAATCAACCGAAAAAACCAAAAAATCTCCCCCTCCCAAAAAAAGAAAAAGAAAAAAAATCTTCCATTTCCGTCTCCTTCTCTCTCTCTCCATCTCTCTCTCTGGGTGTGTGTCTGTGTGGCAGTTTCCATTTCTGTAATCTGCCAATTTCACCTCCACTTTCGCTGACCCAAATTCCTCTCTCTCTCTTCCTTTCTCGCGATTTCTGTTACCTGCCTAACGGATTGTTCCCCCACCCCCCAGCAATTTGATTTGGGCAAATGCAGCTCGGGTTCAGCTCATATTAGGGTTTTGATTCGAGCTCAGCTGGTAGATCCGCCATCCCACCCCCGAGCTGCACGCCCCCCACCCCCAATTCTCACCGGGGGAGATCTCGCGTCTCTTTCAGTTCCTGATCCTGTTGGAAACTCTTTTATTAGCGTTGTGTTGGGATAAATCATAGGATGTGATGGAATCGTAGAGGCTTTTGAGCTGATCGATCGCTTTTCTTTGGGGAGAGAGTTCGAGCCCGTGTCATCATGGATCATGTTATTGGGGGTAAATTCAAGATGGGCCGGAAGATCGGAAGTGGATCTTTCGGGGAGCTCTACGTCGGTAAGCTCGATGCGCAATTGATGCGGCGTTATAGCTTTTCGTTGATGTGTCGCAGTGTGTGCGTGACCCCGGGTTTCATGATTTGATTGAATGCAGGGGTTAATATACAGAGTGGGGAAGAGGTTGCTATAAAGTTGGTAAGTTTCTCCGAGAGACCACGAATATTTTTCCAATTTTCCGTGTTTGTTGCCAGTGTGAACTGTGCTCGAAGCTTCACAGCTGACTTCGAGTCCAGATCTTGCTTTATGACGTTAGATAGTCAATGCGACCTGGTTCTCTTTGCGATAATTCCCTGGAAGATGCAAGCCTGATCTTGGCATCGGATGAAGTGTAGCTATGCTTATGAGTTGTTGGTTTTTAATTGCGTAGCTCTCCACATTATGTGGAACTTGGTGTAAGGACATGGTCCTCCTCTGAGATTTTTCATGCAGATTTCTGTAAAATTATGACAGGACAGTGTTACGATTTGGATAGATCTTCTGGTGGTCTTACTGGATACTTGTTATGGTTTTACTTTTGCAGGAGTCTGTCAAGACCAAACATCCTCAGCTTCACTACGAGTCAAAACTGTACATGCTTCTTCAAGGAGGAAGTAAGTTAACACTCTGCTGCTTTTCTGATGATAGACTCTCTTGTCCGATGCAAATACTGATCTGATTACTTTCTTACTGAAGCGGGAGTTCCGCACCTCAAGTGGTTCGGAGTGGAGGGTGAGTACAATGTCATGGTTATCGATCTCCTAGGGCCTAGTCTCGAAGACTTGTTCAACTACTGCAACAGGAAGTTCTCTTTGAAAACAGTGTTGATGCTGGCTGATCAGTTAGTATGTTAACGAATCATCTCATTAAGACCATCTATCTCTCCTTAGCATGTTTCGGGATTCATTCTGACAAGTTCTCTTCTCTCTCTGAAAAATTAGATAAATAGAGTGGAGTACATGCATTCGAGGGGGTTTCTCCACCGCGACATAAAGCCTGACAATTTTCTGATGGGGTTGGGGCGCAAAGCAAATCAGGTACTCGTTTACACACATACTATTTGGTGAAGGGAGCTCATGATTGTGAGTTCTTCACTAACCTATTGGTTTTATCACAGGTGTACATCATCGATTATGGCCTTGCAAAGAAGTATAGGGATTTGCAAACTCACAAGCACATTCCGTATAGGTAAGGAGCTTGCTGCTCATCATAAGTAAACTCGATGACAGAAAGCAGCGCATCATATGATGCTTGTTGATGTTACATTAATACTGAGCTCCTGCATGCATGTTTGGGACACTTTTTCTTTTTCAATGTACTTATTATTATCTGGCCCAACTTTTGTGTAAATGAATGGATAAGTTGTTATATCTCATGTTTCAATGTGTTGGAAGATTGTTGTCAATATCCTTCATCTTTTTGCCTTGTTTAATGTAACATTGGGTATTTCCTTGCAGGGAAAATAAGAATCTTACTGGCACAGCCCGATATGCAAGTGTTAATACTCATCTTGGAGTTGGTAGGAATTTTTGTTATATTTTCTTATCTGCTAGTAGTATTCTATCTAGTTTTGGACTTGACCCATTTGCAATTTTGTTTGATTCATGCAGAGCAAAGCCGAAGAGATGATCTAGAATCCCTTGGTTATGTGCTTATGTATTTCCTAAGAGGAAGGTTGGGAATAATGACAGCCCTTGTCCGAGTGTCATCAAATTCATTGATCACCTCTCGGCTAATATTTTGTTTGCTTCAGCCTTCCCTGGCAGGGTCTTAAAGCGGGGACAAAGAAGCAGAAATATGATAAAATCAGCGAGAAGAAGATGCTAACCCCCATAGAGGTACCATAATCTACATTCTCTTCAGTCTGTCATGCATTAACTAGTAGTTTTTGCAAATATCAGTTCCCCAGAAATTAACATCATGCAAAACCATATCTTTGTCTTTCCAGTTGTATTAATGGTGGAATATTCCTCTTGATTTTATGTTATAGGTGCTCTGCAAATCGTATCCCTCGGAGTTTGTATCATACTTCCATTACTGCAGATCATTGCGCTTTGAAGACAAGCCAGATTATTCATATTTGAAAAGACTCTTCCGGGACTTATTCATTCGTGAAGGTAATTGTTACTCCGGGAAAGGACGAATGGAATTAATGCTCTACAAATTTTCCATTTATGGGAATTCGGTTCTGGTGAGAGTTCGAGTAATTTAACAAATGGCAATGAATGTTGGATTTTCTATCATGAATCTTCGTGAGTTTGTGATAGCGTGTATTGTTTATATGGTCTTCCCCGACCCTGACATTTAAATTTCGTGCAGGATATCAGTTTGACTATGTATTTGACTGGACTATACTGAAGTATCCTCAGATTGGTTCGACCTCTAGATTAAGGGTTAGTCAATTAAATGCATTTAACAGGGTAATTATCTTCCTTGCTGTAATTCTGTATTCAGCTCCTTGCATTTCTTTACGCAGGCCACTGGACGAGCTGGTCAATCTGGTGAAAAGCCGGAAAAGCATTCAGGTATGCGTCTTTATAAGAAGGGATACTTTCAGATGGGTTAAGAAATGATGAAGAAAAGCTTACCGAAATTGCATCTTTTGGGGCTTTTAGTTCCAGTTGGCTCTTATATGTTCTACTTGTTTCATGTAGTGGGCCAAGAAATTCGCGACAAGTTATCAGGTGCAGTTGAGGTATTCACTCGTAGAAATGCATCGGGTGCTGGAGTGCATGGTGATCATTCAAAGCATAAGGCACCCGAGGATGGTCCCTCCAAAGACGTGGTAAATCCGTAGTACCGGGTCTATTTGTATGGCTTTGCTTTATTTTATGGTTGACCATCTAGCTTTCTCATTCCATTCGCTGAGTTTCCTTCATAGTTCCCCAACCCCCACGTGTTATCACGGTGCAAATATTTCCTGATCTGTAACATGAAAGTTTTGATTTTCCATTTGTCTTTGTTCTTGGAGATGGAGACTGAAACATTGAGAAAAAAGTAGTCCACAACCAGCACCAGAAAACTGTGAGATGGCATGTGATGGGGTCCTCTATTTGGTGTTGGGAAGGCAATTCCAACTTGCATGTTTTCTTGTGTGAAAGATGAATCTAAACAGAACCAATCCTTTTAGTAATAGTTTTTTACTTAAGCTTCATTCTCCATTGCATCGGCAGCATGATCCCGAGAGAGTGCGGACTTCTACTTCTCGACATGGAAGCACATCGAAGAGGGCTCTAGTCTCAAGCAGCAGACCGAGCTCTTCGGGAGAGCCGAACGACAGCAGAATAAGTCGCCTGGTCTCAAGCAGCGGCCGCCTCTCCACGAGCCAGAGGATTCTGGCTGAGTCTGAGCCCAGACTCTCCTCCCTCTCCCGGCCGACTTCGTCACGTGGAATACGCGATAATCAGCTCCGTAGCTTCGAGCTCCTCACTATTGGGTCCGAGAAAAGGAAGTGATAATTGGAGTGGGCTGTCCTGGTTTGTTCCTCTGAGTCCAAGAAAGAGAGTATTTCTCATGATGTTGTTGCATTGTTATCTTCGAAATTACGAGGACATGGTGCTTCATAATTGTGACTGGTTGTGTTGTTGTAGATTAATGTTCGTGAAGTTTACTGTAAGGTTTTATTTTGTTCCTTTGTTGAAGAGAGAAGACACTTGTACTTTTTCAATCAAGGATCACAAAGGGAAAAAAAAAATTAAAATACGAGTGCTTGTACTGATTTTTTTTTTTTATTTCTCGATCAGATCACAAGATTTTTTTAACATATTAATTGAGGTTTTTCCTTTAAATTTTTTTTAATGAGAGACTGTTCAACTTTAATCATATACAGACCACAAGGTTTCTCTTTACCCTTTTTCTGTGGCTCTCGTCTTTCCCTTCGTGAAATTATCGTGTCCATTTCTCGGCTTTTGCCATTTGTAAAGTATTTTTGATCAAGGAGATCCCTCCCAATGGTGGCCTTATGGTTGTGGTTAAAGTTTGGGTAATGATTAATCTCTCAACGCTATTTTGCTTGGTACGGTAAAACGAAAAGCGATTGCGATGAGATGATCTATCTATAACTTGTAGAGCGGTGTCCATTCCCTTCTAATCTTCCATACCAATTATGGCGCGGTTTCCATTTGTAGCATTTTATGCTTCTCTATGTAAGGAAACCTTTGTAGGGAAAAAAAACTCATTCGTTCGTTCGTTCGTTATTTCAGTTGACAAAGAATCCTCTTTCATAACTATTTTGATACTTAAACTAGGTGGTCTCAGTCGCTTGTGACTCTGCCATTATTTAATGTACCATTAAATGGAAAGTTTATTTCCACAGTTAGCTTTATCTAGCATGCTCATGTACAACAAGTTAACAATGTGTTCTTATTACCTGACAAATACGAACATGGGGTAGAGCATGCACACACGCACGGCACATTTCCACTCGATATGTAATGTATATATGTATGTATGATATATATATATATATATGTATGTATTTTGGCCAAGTATGTATGATATGATGTATAATAATAAATAAAACTTCACGTGGCCTCTTGGACCCTTGGTACTCGACGAAGATCTAAAGAACATACTATACGGACATCATCTGCACGTGACAGGCACGTGCAAGCCCCTTCTATTCGTCATCCATTTTTCCTAAAAAAAATATAATACTATATATATGGTTTTTAATTTTCTCTCGCTGTCCTCCCCCCAATCTCTCTCATCTATCTCTCCTTCTTCGACTCTCTCGTCTCATCCCTCTCTCTCTCTCTCTCTCTCTCTCTCTCTCTCTCTGCGGCAAAATTCCAGCAAAAATAATTCCCATATGATTAAAATTTTCTCTTCTTCTTCATCATCTTCTTCTTCTTCTTTTGCGTCTTCTCCATCTCCATCGATCCCGAGGAAGCAGCCTCTCTTACGTAATCTCTTACTGCCCCCTTCATCATCCATCTCCCTCCTCCTCCCCGCCCGCCCGTCTCCGCAGCAATACTGAAGCCATCAATCATCCAATTCAATGGAAGATCTAGGGTTTACTCCGCTCCCCCTCCGATCCACTCGTTAGCATTCCTCGCCATGCTCGCTCTAGCACTCCCTAGGCGGATATAATCCTCGCCGCGATCGAGTTTTGAGCTTCGAAATAACTAAATCTGAGGCTTTCTGATCTGCGATACAGCTGCTTTTTATGCCGTTTTCTGTCGTTCCGGTGGATGAGCTGTAGAGAACTTTGTTGCCTTCGATGAATGATAAAATGGCGGATGCTGTTGTTGGCGAGGTCGGGTGTTCCCTGGACACTGACCTTTTACAGCTCAACGAGGTGTCCTCGTTTGCCCTCAAGTCGCACCCTGGCTTTGTCGACAAGGTCTTCGACCAGTGGCTCTCACTTCCCGAGACCGATCGACTGGTACTTTGCTTGTCACCTCATACCTCAATGGACACTTTTACAAATACATGTTTAATTTGTTTGTGGTGATGCGTTGCAGTTGCTCTGCTGATTGTATGTACTGCGGATTATTACTGCGGATTATATCATTAGAAGCTGAATAATGTGTCAATGGCGTTAGCATGTTGGCGTCAGTAATCATATTGTATAACACCTTATATTTACGCGTGTACTGATGAGAAATGATTGCCGAAGCCGGCAATGCACAGGAACACTAGGATAGTTCTTTGAATACACGGTTGTGCTGAATGCAAGGAGTAACTGGTGATTCTCGGTCAACATTTGGTTTCCAGTTTTGAAATTGTGAGATTTTGGGGATCATATTAGCGGTTATTACAGTTTTGCTCCTACTGGCTTATTTGGAGCACATAAATTCCAACAAAAGAATAGTCCATTAATTTCTTTCCTTGTATAGAGCCATCAGTGGCGGATTCAGCCGCACATGCGAGTCTTGGAAGTTTGTGGTAGTTGTTAATTTTCTACTAGCTATAGACTAGACGTGGCAGTACGGGTTAATAGCCTGTAATTCGTTTCAGGTTGACCTGGAATGGCTACGAAAGTAATATTTAGTAAAATTGAGTTGAAAAAATGTGTAGTTCCTTTAAGCGGGTTAAAGGATCAGCCCGCATAATATGCTTGACGGACTGCTAACTTTTTCGAAGAATTCCTTTTTTAAATTTAAAGTTCGTGAACGTGTTACAGTAGATCCTCTAACACCCTATTGTTGTAAACAACCTCGTCCAAAACCTAGACTACTGCCACTTATGGTTATATTATGCCAAATTTTAAGTAGTGTCTAATGAAATTCATATATTTGTATTTCCCCTCTACAGCTGTTTATTAAATCCTATACGGGGAAAATTTTTCACATAAACTCAGAATAACCTTAAATAACGAGAAAATAGGAGGAACTATATCCTGTTTTCCGAAGTACATATTTCTCTCTGTGAGCTTGGGGCAGTGCTGCACAGATTCATATTTGGGTACCTTACACTCGATAATATTTAACTGACATCTTGTTTCAGCCAATAACATGGATTATACTCGCACTTACTAATATATCAACAGTAAAGTTTGATCCTGGAATGAATAGATGATTTATACTTACCAAAAACTGAATATGCGATTCTTAGCATAGATGGAAGAAAATACTTTATGATGATAATTGTTAGCCATAAGTACGGAGATACTTTCGCAGCAGGTTGCCATATCTGGAAAGTAGCTGATATTCTATTCTCATTTGTCAGTGCATTTGGCTTGTTATTTTGTTTTTTGGACAGAAACAAACTACATTTTCCTCCATCTATTATTGCTTTGATAAGTTTTTCTTGCGTTTATCCCCCTTCCCTTCAGCTATGCACAAATAAAATTCATTGATGTCTGCTGCTTTATTTTCAGGTAAAATCATTGCTTAATGATGCAAAGGCAGGCCTTTCTTTGAATGTTTCTGGCAGCTCTTCCAGTACAGCATCTGCTGCAGGCAATTCTTTGCCGTCCATGTTTCCTGCCGGCAGTGCACCTCCACTTTCTCCCAGAAGTACATCTGGATCCCCTCGTGTAATGAAACAGAGAGCTGGCCCTTCTAATTTAGGTTCTCCTTTGAAAGTGGTCAGCGAGCCTGTCAAAGAGTTAATACCCCAGGTTTGGAGAAAATTCTTCATCTTCTTATTTAATTTTTTATAAGTTGCAGTTGCACAGCTGTTCTTCCTTATTTTATCTTGTCGTGATGTTGCTTGTGTTTCAATTCTTGTAGTTTTACTTTCAAAACGGTCGCCCACCTCCAAAGGAGCTGAAAGACAAATGTTTAATGAGGCTTAACCAATTTTACTTTGTCTACCCTGAAGGACTGAAGCCACCTGGTAGGATAATGTTATTCGTGCTATAAAGTGTTTTTTAAATTCTTAAAACTGTCGATAAATTGTGTTAGATATTGTTAGAACCATTGTCTTATTTATTTTCTTGTTTATCAGAATTCAAGTTAGTCACGAGAGAAATTTGCAAGCTGCCATCTTTTTTCTCAACATCCCTATTCGGAAAGATTGATGTTAATAACACAGGCCTTGTGTCAAGGTATGCACTTCTCTGCCACTTCATTTTGACAATCTTCTCGCTGACTGCTCATTCATTTAAAAAAAAAAAAAAGATAATTGACATTGAGGTGATGGATGTACCGAAAATTTTGGCATCCTTGTTGGGATTAGTTTACAAGGTCCTCCAGGCAGTTGGCAAATTGCCAGGAGATCTTTTTTCCCCTGCCATTGTACACTTTCCTTGCTTAGTAGTCAAAGTACTTGTTCGTATTTCTTTAAACTTGGTTAATAGCAGTAGAAAGGGAAATGGATTTTTAATATATTTCTCCACAGTTTGATCATTTTCATTATGCAGGTTGTTTTTACTATATATATACACATGTATGTATATATAGGATCATATATATAGCGCTAATTGTGTGTGTAGAAATATTTGTTAATTGCTGACCATAATAGGTTTCTGCTACATGGTTAATAGGGATGCATTCCTCGATTATTGGATCAACAGCAACATGATGACTCTGGATACAGCCACCCAAGTTTATAGGATTTTAAAACAGCCTGATCTCAAATACCTCACTCAGGTCTGGCACCATTCATCATTTGTTCATTCAGTCTGCAAATTTATTGCCTTATCTATTTTTAAACTGTATATTTTGCACTTCTGCTGTGTATAATTCGAACTGTATCTAATTGTTGAAATTTATGTAGGGTAGGGTGTCTTGATTTTTACCTTAATATGTACAAGCTACATTGTCTCTTGCAATACTTTCAAACTACGGTGCTTTGTGCTTTGGTCTTTAATATCTTTATTGATTAGGATAACCTTGTAAAGCTACGTATGATTTCCGTTTTCCCTCTGTATAACAGGAAGACTTTAAGCCTGTGCTTAGAGAACTTTTGGCTACTCATCCTGGACTAGAATTTTTGCAAAGTACCCCTGAATTCCAGGAAAGATATGGTTAGTTGCAAATCCCTTCTTTGTTGTTAGCTGTTTTGTTTAAATGATTCCCTTCGTACTGCCCATTTATATTTGATCTTTGACTTGGTGCTTTCTGTAGAACACCATTATCTGTCTAAAATTGCAAACAATGTAGTGAAAACCTTTAGCATTTCCTATCATTGTTGAATAGCTTTTACCATAAAAAAGAAAAAAAAAAGGTTCTGCAAACTGAGGGCTTAATTATTGTATTCTATGAGAACACCTATAAGCTTTAGTAACGTTATTGTTACACAGAGATACTGACACAGAGATATGAGGTTTATTTTGAAATTTTGCTTTGCTCCTGTTGCTTTTTTCAACCTCTCAGCGTATTGGTTCATCTACTATAAGGTTTCCTCATCATCTGATAAGACCTTTGTTGTTGTGTTCCAGCCGAAACTGTTATATACAGGATATTTTACTACACAAATAGATCTGGAAATGGACGTCTTACCTTAAGGGAGCTCAAACGTGGAAATTTGATAGATGCAATGCAACATGCGGATGAAGAAGAGGACATTAATAAAGTCCTGAGGTAAATAACTGCAATGAGCAAGTCTCAAGAAATTATCTGAAATAAAGATTGCCTTCACATATTTTGTGAAATTATGTAGATGCTTTTATTATTTATTTCTCTCCTTATGATTTGGTTGGGCCAAATTAAACTAGCCCTTTTGCTAGCCGATCTTTGAAATACTTCAATGGTCATAAATTGGTGCCGAGGACATAGTAATGTTTTGAAAAATTTACAAAAGAATTCTGATCTGATAACTACTAGCTGTTTCTTCTATATCTTGTGGTTTCTTCATCAGAAGTTCCTTTTGCAGGTACTTCTCTTATGAGCACTTCTATGTTATTTACTGCAAGTTCTGGGAGCTGGACACCGATCATGATTTCTTGATAGACAAGGAGAACTTAATCAGATATGGGAACCATGCGCTTACGTACAGAATTGTTGAAAGAATATTCTCACAGGTTTGAGTGCTGGTAGTAGTTTAGTGTTTGATATTTATGCCTTGTGATAGATAGTTTTGTTATGGTTAACTTTTTTATTTTAGCATTTCAAGAATACAATTTTCTTTAAGTAAAATTATTTTCACTTTTTTCCACTCAGGTTCCTAGAAAGTTCACTAGCAAAGTGGAAGGGAAGATGGGATATGAAGATTTTGTTTATTTCATATTGTCTGAGGAGGATAAATCGTCTGAGCCTGGTCTTGAATTCTGGTATTTTAAAGCTTCTAATTTTCTTGATGGAAATTATGACTTTGTTAATCATGATTAATTGTGGAAATTGATGGGCCATATATGCTTGCATTTGAAGCCTCATGGTCAACAAGTAAAAGAAGTGGTGAACTGAAGTGATATGATGCAGTTTTTTTCTAGCTTTTATTTCTCACACGGATTGGATGTTACCATTATGTTATATATCGTATATGGTTAATAAGAGATTATCTTACTTGCTTCTAATTTTCTTGATGGAAATTATGACTTTTTTAATCATGATTAATTGTGGAAATTGATGGGGCATATATGCTTGCATTTGAAGCCTCATGGTCAACAAGTAAAAGAAGTGGTGAACTGAAGTGATATGATACAGTTTTTTCTAGCATTTATTTCTTACACGGGTTGTATGTTACCTTTATGTTTTATATCGTAGATTGGTAATAAGAGATTATCTTACTTGAATCAGTGACTGATTTCAGAGTTGTATTTTCTTTGTGGATGATGATAGGTTCAGGTGCATTGATTTGGATGGCAATGGAGTTTTGACGCGGAATGAGTTGCAATATTTTTATGAGGAGCAATTGCATCGAATGGAGTGCATGGCCCAGGAACCAGTGTTGTTCGAGGACATTTTGTGCCAGATAATTGATATGATTGGTCCAGAGGTACGCTTTCATCTCCTTTTCTCCCCAGATGATTTTTCCATGCTTTCATGTTATTGAGAGCATCTCAATAGATTTTCAGGAAACTTTGATTGCTAGGCCACTTTTATAATGGAATGATCTGAGAAATTTTAATTGAGAAATAACTTATTTCTGAAATTTCCTTTGACTAGTATAAGCCATAGATGAACTTTACTTGCCAGCTCCAGTATCCATCTTCGTCTTATATATTGAAAACATAAAATTTTAATATCTGCCTCTGAATAATTTGCCAAGTACCATCTTATCTAAATCAGAGAAGAGGTTTCGCAGTCCACCGTTATTTGCTGAGTAATATATGGTACACTTCAATGTGAATGACCTAGCAAAAGATTGTACAGTGACTTGATCTGGAATTTCCCGGATGTATTTTTATGCAACTTGGCATATTATTGAATTGGAAGTTTTCATAGAGCTGATAACTTCATAATCCGTAACACTTCCGAGTTTCTGGTTGCAGAATGAGAGTTATATTACTCTACATGACTTGAAAGGTTCTAAGCTCTCTGGAAGTGTTTTTAATATTCTTTTCAACCTCAACAAGTTTATGGCTTTCGAGACTCGTGATCCCTTCCTAATTCGCCAGGTAGTGATCTCCTGCTCTTTCCCTAACCTCTCCCTAGAATGTCAGGGAAAGTACTAGAAGCATGATACTTGCCACGCCTCTACTAACTGGTTTTGCCTTGGAGCAGGAGCGTGAGAATCCCACCTTGACTGAATGGGATCGTTTTGCACATCGAGAGTATATTAGGCTTTCAATGGAAGAAGATGTTGAAGATGCCTCTAATGGCAGTGCAGAAGTGTGGGATGAATCACTGGAAGCTCCTTTCTGAAAGTACCCAGTAAGTTACTCTTTATTTCTCAGCTTAATGATGCAACAATGCATCAATATTGTTCCCCATCTTGTCACTGGGTTAGGACTCTTACCGACGTGCTCACACCATTTGGGTTGTTGAAAATTCAAAGAGGGTAGTCTTACTCTTGTGACTCTGATGATGTAAATCCTTTTGCAGTACGAAAATATATTGTTCTTGTGCTTGTCACGAATTATTTGTCCTTTGCCTTTACTTCGATTTCTCCAGTCTTTATGGACCAGCAAACCCTTTTTTGTTTGTACTGCATTTGCATTACATATATTTATCCCTATTCATGACATTTCTGCATTTGCATTACAAATAATTATTTAAAAAAAAAGAAGAAAAAAGCCCCTTTTTTTTTGTACTGCATTTGCATTACACATGGACTTTATTTTCATATGCCCTGATAGCAGAGTATTGCTTTTGCAACTCACATTAGGAAAGAGTTCATTTTTTTGAGTGATAGAAAAGTATCATAATGGAAATATGAATTCCCTCGAAGGCTTATATCTTTTCATGGTATTGTTGGTTGCATTTGTCTGTGATCATGTGTCTACAAAGAGCCAGAGTATTATGTTATAGCTTATGCATATGGGTAATAATGCTGCAATTATTTTCTCATCAGTTTGGCCGCAGATTAGGTGCTTGAGGGCCAGATCATTCTTCGAGACAAGCAGCTCATTATTGGGTGAAGCTTGGAACAGTCCCCAAACGGGCTTCTGCAGAGACTTTTAACCTTTACTGTGGGCCACCCGTCTTCACAACCTGCTTTCATTATTCACAGGATGATCGAACCTTTTGTGTTTGAAAATGATTGGCAACAGGAGTTTCCTGAGCCTCCAGCTCTCTGAAGTTACCAAAGTGAAGGTCTATTGGGAGGAGAGGTAACGAGTCGAGACTGATCAAAATTGATGCCCAATGGATTCTTTCCCTTCATTGTAAAATATACCATTACATGCTCTTCTTTTAGAGATTTATATCATCGATCGTTTTCTCCAGCTTGAATTTTTGAATTGTTAGTTTCGATCCTCCTAATGTACCGGCAGTAGTCCGTTTTTTTATTCTGGGAAGGTGGCATAGTTTCTCTCTTCATCTCTTGTTTGGCTTGGTGGGTTAGATTAATGAATGCTCATTGATAGATCGATTCTCATAAGTTCTTTTACTTTCCTTATAATTGGGATTCTGAGACAGTTTTCCAATCGTTCAATAAATGTTTTGTCACATTGGTTTGGTCCAATTGATTCCATTTGTGCTGTCGATTTCCAATATATGATTGTTCAGTAGATTGAGTCAATCATAGCTGTTAGTTACTGTTGTTGTAAAGAGGTGGGACCCATTGATCCAATCGATTGCGATTCGCCCGGCCAGAGCAGGGATAGGTTTCTTAATCCACGCTCGTTTTCTCCCTCGACTGCTCCTGGATTGTATTCAGAAATCGCTGTTAAAATATAATCACATAAATTTAAACATTTTATTTATCCATCCATGAGGTAGATCGGCAGCTACTCTGATACCGTAGAAATTATGCATCATCCTCGTACTGGTGGCAGCTTCATCTCGGCTCGTGACTTTTCATGGAGATATACTGAAGCAAGAATTAGAGAATGGGGCAATTTTTGGATCCAATCATGCGTTTGGTTTCATAATAGGATTTTAAAATCAGATTTTGATTTTGAAAAAGAGTGGTATAAATGGGATCCACCCTTTGACTTTGTATGAATTATTTTGTTTTGTTGTGGAAAAAAGTGATATAAATGGGGCTCACTTTTTGAATTTGTATGAGTTATTTTGTTTTGTTGTGGGTAGAATTAAGTTAGAATTGTGATTCTAAAATTTCATTCACAAACCAAACAGGCCAATATATTCAGTTGAGGTCTCATTCGAAACATTATTCTCCTTATGCGAAACGTTATTGTTCAAGTACGAAAACATTTTGTACAAAACATCAATCGAATGATTCGTATATGCATGCAGTGATTGATGGTTCTATACGAAATGTTAATTCTGCTTGTAGAAAATGTTTCTCCTTTTACGAAACATTATTGTCCGAATATGAAAATATTTCGTATGAGCGCAGTGGCTGAATATTCAGTCGCTTGACCTTAAGGCATGGACGGGACTGCTTTTGAGCGATACGATTAATTTCTTTGTGTGTGATTAATATGTCTTTTACTTAAACACTACCCCCAGAGCGACCAGATATATTGGTGTGTTTGTTTTAGAGTTGAGTTAAGTTGAATTTTGATTTTAATTGGGTTGTAATGATTATTTTGTTGAATTATGAGAAAAAGTGTGAAAAAATAATTAATAGTTTAGAGAATTTAATATTAAAAATTAAATTGACTATAATGGAGGTGTATGTGGATTTATGTATGGTCCCCACCTTTTTGACTTTGAAGAGTTAATTTTTGTTGTGTAGTGAGTAGAGTTAAAATTATAGTTAAAATTTTAAAATTCGATTGCGAAACCAAACTGAGTATATTTCTCTTGTGTGCAAGACATGACTTATTTATATTTTTCGGTTACACACGACTTATTTAATTTGTTCAGCGACACTTATTTATTTGCTTAATATAGTCATAACAATGAGTCTTCACTATATTTGACCCGATTTTCATCGTTTCGGTTATTGCATATAATCTTAACTAGTTCAATATAGAGTTGCAACGCAATTATCGATGTCTATCAAGTTTTGGTACTTACTAGTAAATCATAATCATTGACCTTTGGAAGCAAGTTTCTAGGTTTGGTCCCAAACAACGGTCACTAATGCCACTATCCTAACATGGATTCATCTTCAATTTTTATTTTTATTTTCCCTTTTAGAACATCTCCGTTATAGTATGGACCAACTTTATCAATTTCCTTTCATGAAAATATTTGAAACTATACATAGTATAAGAATGAATTCTTGTTTTCTGGTATATCTTAAATAAAGATTATTATTCATATGCGATAACACCTATTTTGATAATTCAACTTCAAATTTTCATTCGGTCCTTTACAAAAAACAAAAAAAAAGAGTAAAAAGAAATTCAGAAATCCAACCTAAGCAATAGTCATGCTCTTAAATATTTATGGAATAGTCAATATCATGACATGTTATTCCCTACCATTTATATGTAATAATAATAATAATAACAATAATAGTATGTATATGTACATGGCCATGAAATGAATATCCATGCACGTGACGGACACGTGCTGTCGCGCCATTCCTCTTCAACCATTTTCTGATCATCCGACGAAGTATATTTCCTTTCCGCCTCCCCCTTTCTCCGTCTCTCCGTCTCTCCCTCTCTCTCTGTCTCTGTGCTCAGAGGAGGAACAATTGGATTTTCTCTTGATACCTTGTATTCTGCCATTCTCATCTTTTCCTCTCTCTCTCTCTTCACCGGCGGAACGGCCACCCAATTGCCCAATTCGATGAAGATCTAGGGTTGATTCTACTTGCTGCGAGCTGTGAGGTTCGAATTCCTTTCGGCTTTACTACCAGGCTTCCAATAAGAAGTTCTGAGCTCCGGGGAGGCGAATCGAGAGCTTGTTGGATTCGTACGGCAGCTTTGGATGTGTCGCGTTCTGTTTCTTCACGTGGATGAGAGATAGGGAGTGAATATGGATTCCAGCGTTGCTGAAACGGCTTCCTTGGAGACCGACTTGTTGCAGCTCAATGAGGTGTCTCCGTTAGCCCTGAAGTCTAATGCCCCGTTCGTGGACAAGATCTTCGAGCAGTGGCTCTCTCTTCCTGAAACCAATCGCCTGGTGACTCTTCCATCCCTAGTTGATAATATAATGAGCTCTTATGGGTAGATATATGAAACTTTGATCGAAATCTTTTACCTTGTTATTGATATATCATGTTAGCTGGGCAGAGTGTTGGATTGGATTTTCCAGACCCTATGAGTGCTCTACTGTATTTATGAATTTTGGGTGAATTCTGCGCACAATTGTTTAATTAGTTGTGAGGGGTGGTAATTACTAATTTTTCTGAAATTGGTTACTGTTGATTTAGCTCTGGCCGTGTTTTCTTTATGCTGGTTATCTAATGATGATGAAGGATTTAAATGCTATTAATAAGTATCCTGGTTTGGTGGGAAAAAAATGTAGCGAGCGAGATGGAGTGAGGGAGGTTTCCTTATTAAGGATCGAGGATAATTTGTAACGCACCTCATTATGCTTCCTACTGTCTTCGACCAGAATCTAAGCTTGAGAATTTCTGACTGCCCAATCATGATTTGATAAAAAACGGCTGCTCAATTTAAGTTTCCCTTGCTGAGGCTTGTGATTCTTTTGTCTTCTGATGTGTTGATATAAAATAGAGGGGAAATCACTGTATGTTCTTATTTTATAATGTAAATTTGCCATACTTCTGGGTGTAGTTATAGCTTTTACTGCATTAATGAAAGCAAAAACTTGGTTTTTCCTCATATTCTATCCTTCACGTTCTCTTGGTATTAAACCCCTGGTAAGTTCTAGATGGAATGCACAAATCTCACAGGCTCTCCTATTATTTGAATTTGAAAGGTAACATCATTGCTGAATGATGCAAAGGCTGGCATTCCTCTAAATGTTCCCGGCAATTGTTCCAGTCCAAATGCTACTGCAGGCACTTCATTACCTTCAATGTTTCCAGCTGGGACCGCACCTCCACTTTCTCCTCGAAGTACATCTGGTTCTCCTCGTCTGACTAAGCAGAGAGTCGGCCTGTCTAATTTAGGTTCCCCTTTAAAAGTAGTTAGCGAGCCAGTTAGAGAAATAATACCACAGGTTTGGGAAAATCGTGGTTTTTGTGATATTTCATGAGCAGTGAGAAACTGTTTCTTATTCATATTAATGATGATTTTATTTATTTATTTTTATTTTTTGGGTTTCCTCCTCAACTCTGGCAGTTTTACTTCCAAAATGGCCGCCCGGCACCTAAAGAAATGAAGGAACAGTTTATGTTTAGAATCAATCAGTTTTTTTATGGGCACTCAGAAGGATTGCAGATAAATGGTAAGGGTGGGAAGAAACTGGTGATGCTGTCTGATCATGTGAAATTTTTATATTTTCTTTTTTTTTTTATTTTTTAATATAAGCATTGGTCTTACAGAATTCAAGTTAGTTACGAGGGAAATTTGCAAGCTTCCATCATTCTTCTCAACGTCCCTTTTCAGAAAGATTGATATCAATGGCACCGGCTGTGTAACCAGGTATTTCTAAATTCCCGTATAAGTGACTGTTTCAGTTTTTCTCTTTGGCTGAACTCTGGGGCCTCTGTGCCCCAGCTAGTTTATTCTCTCTCGACCTTGACATCATTGCCTATTTGATATGCTAAGTTAAAAACTCTTATGCAGAACATTTGCAGGATGAGTATTATTCTTCTGTATACTTCTCAGTAGAAGTGCATAATTTTGCTGGCTAGCTGAAGCAGAATGTTTTCATGTTTTTGTCCCTAGCTTCCTAAATGAATCACTTTTTCCTGTTCTGTGTACCATTCTTTTTCTTTTTTTTCCTCTCTTTCGGTTTTGCACGAATTGCATTGTCAATTGCCTGACGTAATTGGTATTCTCATTGATTTCCTATTAGGGATGCATTTGTTGATTATTGGATCAATGGAAGCATGTTGACAGTGGATATAGCGACACAAGTCTTCAAAATTTTAAAACAACCTGATCACAAGTACCTCACTCAGGTTTCACAGTATTCATTTCCATATTACTTCTTTTCTTTTTCCTTAAGCATATCTTGCCTCTCAGATTTGTAGAGATATAAACAAGCGTTCTGAATGCTCTCACTATACTTCAATTCCTAGTAATCATGTTGTTTTCTGCTTTGAAACAGGAAGACTTCAAACCTGTGCTGCGAGAACTTTTGGCTACTCATCCAGGACTGGAATTCTTACAGAGCACACCTGAATTTCAGGAAAGATATGGTCAGTTACAAACATTTAATTTGTGTTGTTACAAATTTTCAAACTCTTTTATGCTCTTATAATTATTTTACAGCATATTTTGCTTTGGAATCTCATAAAAAGAGGTTACGCTGGAGAAAGACTTTGACTGAATTAGAATCTTAAGCTGCCCAAAGTACAAATATATTTTCTCACACTTGAGGACTTGTTTAACTCTTTTGGTACCTCTGTTTCTCATAAGAGCCTCCTGTTCTGTCCCGTCAAACAATATTTCATTTATTGTCGACTACCAAGAACAAATTCACTCTATAATTCTAAATTTTGACAATCCGAAAGAACTTGGATTTTATGCTTATTAAAAACAAACTCTGGTAAATTATAGCTGGCCTTATGGTATTCTTGTGTAACTTATTGAATTATATTGGTCGCTAATTAAGGTATCATGGAGCATGCCAACTTTGGTGGATTCTTATTTTACTGAGGTCATTCTCTAATGTTACATCATGTGTGTGTTCAAGGTTTTTCCTTCATCTAACTATAACATCTGTTGGTATGCACCAGCTGAAACTGTAATATACAGAATCTTTTACTACATAAATAGATCAGGAAATGGCCATCTTACCCTCAGGGAGCTGAAGCGTGGAAATTTGGTAGAGGCAATGCAACATGCAGATGAAGAAGAAGACATCAATAAAGTTCTGAGGTAAATATATATAGCCAGCGTCTTTTAATCAATAAAATCTTCTTTGTTCTAGTTTGCTCAGTCCCCCACCAACACCGGCCCCCACCCCACCCAACCAAAACCAAAAAAAAAAAAAAATCACGAGTTTTTCTCGCAATAGTTCTGTTACAGTTGTTGGTATAAGTAAGAAATTTACTTGTGTATGTATTGATTAGTGGTTAACTTAACTAGTCATGATGCCATGAGAAAAGTTCTCAGATTGCTCTTTTTTGTAGATATTTGTTATCGTTTCTAGATCTATCGGACTTTGAAGCATATTTTATACCATGTGCAGGTATTTCTCGTATGAACATTTCTATGTTATATACTGCAAGTTTTGGGAGCTGGACACAGATCATGATTTTTTCATAGACAAGGAGAACCTTATCAGATATGGAAACCATGCACTTACATATCGGATTGTTGATCGGATTTTTTCTCAGGTTCGAATGAACTCCTATGGTTGTTCTTTTGAAAATCCCTGCTATTTGATTAAGAGCTTGTTTTTGCTCATCCATCTACAGTTCTTGTGCAGCATCTTTTCTAATTGTGAAATTGATGCACCAGTTCAAATTTTGTCTCTATATCATTTCAGGTCCCTAGAAAATTTACCAGCAAAGTTGAGGGAAAAATGGGTTACGAAGATTTTGTTTACTTCATACTGTCTGAGGAGGATAAATCCTCGGAGCCTAGCCTTGAATATTGGTAATTTACCATTTTTGGTCTTTCACGTTCTTATTGAGATCCCTAATACATATTCGCTTGTTACATTAACTGATGCTTTTGTGTAGCTAATTATGTCTTTATGTGGTATAGTTATAATGATTAAATTGCCTTTGTTAGGTTCAAGTGCGTAGATTTGGATGGAAATGGAATTTTGACACGGAATGAACTGCAGTACTTCTATGAGGAACAGTTGCATCGTATGGAGTGTATGGCACAGGAGCCTGTACTCTTCGAGGATATATTGTGCCAGATTATTGACATGATTGGACCTGAGGTTTGTCCTTTCTATCTTTTCCTGCTCATTTCTCAAGTTCCTATTCATATATCAGATGCGTCAGGGAGCTGCCTAGACACTTTTGCAAAGGCCTCTCATATTAGATTAAGGTTTACTTTAATCATCAGTAAAGAAAAAGTTCTATTAGGCTTTGTACATGTAATAGTTGCAGACAAACTACAGATTCCTGCAGGTTTGAATTTGATTATAGAGCATTGCGTTAATCTTCGGCTCCAATTAGATCTATTATCTACATTTACATCGGACAGCCTTGGAAATTAAGCTTATATTGAGTCTTCTGATTCTTAGATGTAATTCATCCTTTTTATTTTCCTGGATAATTATTGCTTCGGTTTGACAGTTGGAATGTTCTTTTTCTTGACGTGCAGAATGAGAGTTATATCACTCTGCAAGACCTGAAAAATTCGAAGCTCTCAGGAAGTGTTTTTAATGTTCTTTTCAACCTCAACAAGTTTATGGCTTTTGAGACGCGCGATCCATTTCTCATTCGCCAGGTAGGGGTTGGCCTCTTCTCATAGCTTTGTTGATGAAATACAAGGAGAGAGTTGATATTAATTACTTAACAATATGCCACCTTTGCCTGAAGTATACTGATGGTTTTTTACCTGGACCAGGAACGTGAAAACCCTACTCTGACAGAGTGGGATCGCTTTGCACATAGGGAGTATATAAGGCTTTCAATGGAAGAAGATGTTGAAGATGCCTCTAATGGAAGTGCAGAAGTATGGGATGAGTCGCTCGAGGCTCCATTCTAAGAACATTGTGGTAAGTCGGTGTTTATGCTACTGAACGAATGGTTTGGATTCTTTACATGGGGACTTGGATCCTCCTCGTTTTTCTGCATCAGGGCTGCATTTTGATGGCAAGTAGGGCCTCTAGTGATCAATGGAGACGAGGAATCTTTCTTGATTATATATCACTTTTGAAGTTTCCGAGATATTGAAATAGTTGAATCAGGCATGAAGCATCTGACTTTGTTGCCTGAATTTCTTTTAGATAATCCCAACACTGCAATAATAGCAGTCGTTTTTCATAGCTGATCACACGTGGGAGAAGGTTTTGTCATTGCTCATTTCTTAATGAAAAGAAGAGGAAATAGATTGTCAGGAAAAAGAAAAGAATACCGTGGAGCTTTAATAAGTTAATGCATGTGTGGGTCGCTTGGTTTGTTCTGCACACCACTTGAATAACAAGATGGATGGGTTTGGTGATCTATTGGCAGGATTTTAACAGAGATTGGATCATTCCCCGAGCAGGCAAACCCAATGAAAGAGGCAACTCAGGAACAAACTGCGTGGAGATTTGCTGGCCTTTTAATGTGGAGAAAATCTGCGGTCCGCCCACCAATCTCATGGAAGTTTTGGGTTTCTGTTGGGCAGTCTGGGGATCTTTTGGCCCGAGGTAACTGAGCAAGAGGTGCCTGCAATGATGGAAATTGGAAAGCGAAGAGTAACTAACCAAGGCTTTCATGTGGGAGTAATTTGGGACGATTTTAGTACTTAATTTTTCTGTTCTTGATTGTAAGTTATGCTTCAATCATAATCAGCTCTTGGTGGCTCCGGTTCAGATTGAATTTTGAGAATTATATAGGTTTGTTCTTTCTCGAGAGTTATTGGTACCAAAGCTGTTTTCATTTTCTTTATATGGATTATTGTGGCTGTAAGAGGTATTTGGCTGTCGAATTTTTCCTCAGTTTTGTTTCCTGAGCTTATCTGTAGATGAAAAGAAAACGTTTTCTGAAGCAAGCCCGGTGCGGTGCTTCCGGAAAAACACTTTTTCCTAGTACCGCAGTTAACCCTACTGAAGACTATCCTCCATGCAAAGTGAGAAAGTCTGATAGAATTACGGATTTATTTGCATTAAGCAAGATGAATGAATGAGATGGCCGCACATTGTTGAAGTTTAAAAAATCTCTCCGTATGTAAAGGATGCATTGATCAACTTTTCGGTCAGGTTTCTGAATCTGCTAGCCGTTTAAAGTTCCGTATGTGTGGATGTATTGATCAACTTTTCGGTCAAGTTTCTGAATTTGGTAACCTTATCGTTTATATTGCACGCATTCTAGTACATGATTAGTTTCCAACATGAAGTGTTTGATATGCCCCCAACAAGAATCAGATTTTTGCATAGTTGAAAACTTATTCGGGTTCTTTAGGTGTGGTGTTTGTTATATTACCATTATTGGTAATTTAAGTTTTGCATTGTGGTAGATTTCCACTTTTAAAATTACGCGATGTTTAGGTTTTACATACCGTAGATTTTAGTTTTTCAAATTTTTACTACAGATTTTTGGGAACCCTAAAAATACCTTTTTTTCCTTACTGGAATGCATGTATGCGTTAGTAGTAGTGTAAAGTAGACTATTACTATCATTCTTCACTTATTAAATTACCATTATTTTTGTCATCGGCATATTTTTGTTATCAATTAGTTTAAAATATTTTTATTTCGTCTAACATTTAGATCCTTACGTTAATTTCGGTGACAAAAAATATCATGATGGTGTTACCTTCACTTTGAATGCCATATCACTTTTTCGTTATAGGTTACGAATTGGTATAAATATTAGACGGAATGGCGATGTTTGGGCTAATTGACGATAAAAATACGCAGGTGGGGGTACTCTTATAGTGTGATAATAATACGGAACACTCTCCGAAGCAGAAAGCCTTCTCTCCGCCGACGGCCAGTGTGCTTTTTGTCCAGTGTCGCCGGCTCTAGCCCTAAGCTCAAGCAAGGCGGAGGTAGAGGCTGAGATGAAGGTGGTGGCGCTGGTCAGCGGCGGCAAGGACAGCTGCTTCGCCATGATGAAGTGCATCCACTATGGCCACGACGTACTTTCATTCTCATCCCTCCCACTCTCTGCTTCTTTTTGGGTTTCTCAGCTCAATTATATCGAGGAGGAAGTGAATCGTACTTCCTTTTTCACTGTTGGCTTGTTATGCAGATTGTTGCATTGGCGAATTTGATGCCCGCTGATGATTCTGTCGACGAGCTCGACAGCTACATGTATCAAACTGTATCTCTCTCTCTCTCTCTCTCTCCCCTCCTCCCCTTGTCGTTCTCTCAGGATATGCTTTCTCAATTCCCTGCAATACCGTAGTTGAGCTTAGCTCGGCGACCTATCCGACTGCCCACTGCCGTCGCTGTTTGCTGCTGCAATTTCGTGAGTTAAAGTCGACATGCTACAGTAACTTAGGATGGCAACTAGTTGAGAGTTGCCCGATAGTTTACTTGCTTCAGTTTGCCTAAGCGAGGACATGGATGAATTACAAACGCACCACCATATCACATGTTACTCTTGTTTTGTTATCTTTCTTTTAACTTCATGGTATGATCGATGCTTTTCTTAGGTTGGCCACCAAATAATCGAAAGTTATGCAAAATGCATGGGCATTCCTCTGTTTAGAAGACGAATACAGGGATCAACAAGGTAAATCCTTTCACTAAACGTGTCAAATGTCATAGAAGATATTGGTTATTGCTGATCTAGGAAAGACATATATGTCGAGTCTTTAGGTAAATTGTGAGAGATTTGCCTGTTGTGAGTGAAAGTGAGGGGCCGTCGATGAGTCTCTCTATCGGTAGTCACATCATATCTGATTGCTATGCTCTTTTTTATATAATTAGAGAGTGAACAGTGGAATGATTTGATTTCAAAATGATGTGGACATTTTTATAATTAGGTGAAGTGAGAATTCCAGGAGTATCCTTTTGTGAGTATGTGTGTGTTAGTGTGCGCGCATGCGTGTTAGAAGTCTTTTCCTTATGCCTATGTTGATCTTGCTTTTGCCAATTCTTATCATTTTATTGGTTTACTAGGACTGCATGATGAAGAGGCAATTAATCGAGAGAGAGAGAGAGATCAATACGCAATTGCAGAAATATTCACTTTTTCTTTTTTCTTCTGTAGTTGTGGCTACACATCTAGCATTATTTTACTCTCGTGTCATTTGCTGTGTCAGGCACCAGAGCCTTAGCTACAGACGGACTCCTGGAGATGAAGTGGAGGATATGTACTTTTTACTGAAAAGGGTTAAACAGCAGATACCTTCGGTCCAAGCTGTGTCTTCTGGTGCTATTGCCTCTGACTATCAAAGGCTTCGGGTGGAAAGTGTCTGCTCAAGGTTAGGGCTTGTTTCTCTGGCCTATTTATGGAAACAGGATCAGTCATTGCTCCTTCAAGAAATGGTAAATTGTTCTTTGGCAGTATTGATCAGACTCATCATTGCTTAGATTTATTTCATCTCATTAAGTTTTTCTTTCTATTGTCTGCTCCAGATTGATAGCGGTATCAAGGCCATCACGGTGAAGGTATACTTGATAATTCACATTTTGCCTCAATTTTATGCTCCTTTTACATATTTGGGATACATCTTAATGCATTTGCATCCCTTCAGCCTTCGCTCTGTGGTTGAATGGTACACGAGTAGAACCCTTCCCGTATGATTTTGCGTCTTTCATTACTTGGACAGTTATTGGTTTGTATGTCAAGGGAAATGATCTTTTGATGTCGCAGGTTGCTGCAATGGGGTTGGACCCTGCAAAGCATTTGGGGAAAGAATTATCTATCTTGTTTCCATATCTTCATAAGTTGAAAGAGTATGTAAGGGACTGTTTCTATTGCTATTATATCCCACTCTATTTGTTAGTTTCCAAATATAGTACTGAAATATACTATGTTTGGTTTCAACCTCTGGTAGGCTGTATGGGATAAATGTTTGCGGAGAAGGAGGGGAGTATGAAACTCTGACGCTTGACTGTCCCCTTTTCATCGTAAGTGTATATTTAACATTCTTTTTTTTTTACCTGGTAAATAGCAATTTTCTTGAATCATTCATGTTGCTTTATTGTTCTCCCTCCACCTTCAATGGACTTCTGTCAATTTGTTTTTGTGTAACTTTTCAAGTAAAACCTATTCGACCAATTAATCCTAAAGATCTACATTTGAATGGCACTACTTGATGAGAGTGAGAGATCTCATTCGATTATATGATTACATTAAAAAGAAGGGATACCGCAAAAATTGAATGCTGAGTTGGATGAGGCCCCAACCAAAAACGCCCTCCCACCCAGGCCCCCATCCCAAAGTTTTCTGGCCTTGATCATTTTACTTGGAAGAAAGAACTATCTGAACTTTGTGCATTATAGTGTTCTGAACTTTCCATGAATGCGAAATATATGGGCGTTCAAGTTTTCTCATCTGTACACATTTTATGTTTTCCAGAATGCTCGGATTGTGCTTGAAGAATTTCAAATTGTGCTGCATTCTCCAGATTCTATTGCTCCAGTTGGCATCCTGCATCCTTTGGCTTTTCAATTGGAGGATAAGGCAGAATCGAGTTTGTTAGTCATCCATCCTGGAGCCGATGATCTCTACCACAAGAGAACTGGTTTAGTCTATGAAGTTCAAGATGACGGGCTCGATGGATGTGAAGGAAAATGTGAATCTCTTGGTGATGCCACTGCTTTAGTTGATGCCACAGAGGATAGGCTTCGGATTTCGGTGAAGCAAAAGACCCAGTTTTCTATTTCTTGCTGCTTGCAGGATCCATGTGAAGCTTCCACGGGTAGATATGAGAAATTTGAGTTTCACATGGAAAGCATAAAAATAACTTTCTTATTAAGGATTGTCCTTTTTTAGCAGGATTGCAAGAGGATCTGAAAGATGTCTTGGGGAAAATTGAAGCAAGGCTTGTTTGTTATGGTTTACATTGGAAGGATGTCTTCTATATTCATCTCTACATTGCTAACATGGATGAGTTCGCTGTGGCAAATGACACGTATGTCAAGTTTATCACACAGGACAACTGCCCTTTTGGTGTTCCATCCCGTAGTACCATTGAAGTTCCCCTTTCACAAGTTGGTTTGGGGAAGGCTTACATTGAAGTTTTGGTTGCAAGTGATGAGAGTAAAAGAGTTCTTCATGTTCAAAGTATTTCCTGCTGGGCACCGAGCTGCATTGGACCATACAGCCAGGTTGGATGATCTGCTTTTTACAGCATTAGTGCTTGTTAGGCTTATCAGTTCGAGTGTAAGCGCGCAGAGATGAGCAGAGCCTGATTATATATGTACTAGTATATTATATTACTGATAAAGAAATATTAACAGAAATAGAATAATTAAAACCAAAAATAGAAATATAGAAAATAATGTTATATTTGTTATTCTAGTAGGGTCATGTGTGATTTAGCTGAGAATACTTATGCTCAAGCTTCACTCAATTAGGCATTAAGCCTGAGCTGAGCTACTCTAGATAAATTCGAGCTTTCACTAAGTTGAGCTTGAACAGCTCACAAGTAGGTGTGACTTGCTTACACCCCTATTTACTAGTGTTGTTGGAATGAAAACTGTTTTTTATTTTTGAGTTATGCTGAAGTCAAGCATGTGAAGACTTAAAATCGTCCCAGTTTGGCATCCTATTAGAACTATGATTTGTGTCACAAGGACTGAAAACGTATAGGGTCTAGTGGCTATTAAAGGAGTTGAAGATATGAAGGATCTGCTCACAGGAATATTATGAATCTGTTTGGAGGATTGTGAAATCATCCTCCTTTTCTGATATGTTCATGTTGGTTACAAAGGACTTCCATCAGTAACTCAATTAAAAGTAAAAAATCGAAGTTTCTGATGGAGTTTCTCTTATTGGAAGTGGAAATGTCTTGTTTGAATTGTAAAGATCTCTCTCTTCATTTGCCTGACACGCCTTTACTGTGTATGGATGTTTTTGTTCTTAGGCTACCTTGCACAAGAACATACTTCATATGGCTGGGCAATTGGGGCTTGACCCTCCAACCATGAATCTTTGCAGCGATGGCCCCTTAGCTGAGGTGGAACAGGCACTCCGAAATAGTGAAGCAGTAGCAAAATCATTTGGGTGTTCGATATCCACTTCCGCTATTAGTTTCGTCATTTACTGCTCCGCAAATATTCCATCATCAGAAAGATGTAAAATTCAGGACAAGCTGCATGCCTTCCTGAAGCAAATGGGGTCATCTTTTGTAGGCAGACCTTCTGCTAAGGTGCTTGATCCTGTTTTTCTGTATGCCCTGGTGCCTAACCTGCCGAAGAGGTACTATAATTTGGTGCATATCTATCCTTTATTTTGTGCTGTTCTTTTCTTTCTTGAATTGATTATTTGGAACTTAACGATATACAGTAAACTTATTTACCACTTCTTGCAGTGCATTGGTTGAAGTTAAGCCCTTACTTCACATACAAGAGGATGCGGAAACTATAAGTCAAGGCACTCCTTCGACAAGGATACCAAGTAGTTGGAGTTTTCAGCCTGAAAGTTGGCATGATTCTCTCATAGAGAAATGTGTTGTCGACGAAAGGTTCTGTGCAGTAATCTTATCCATTACAAGTGAGGTTGTTGTGGGGATTTGTTCTGATGCTGATGAGAAGAGTCAAGACCACGAACTTAACTTTTCGAAGAGAACAATGGAGAGAATATCAAGATTTTGCATCTGTCTTCTTGATAAGATTCTCATGGAGCACAGCTTCTCTTGGGAAGAGATAATGGTTAGAATCCTAAGCTTAGTCCTCAAAGATATTAATGGTGCGTTTGGTTTCAGAGTTAAAAGTAACTTTGATTTTGATTGTGGAAAGGGACAAATGATTGTGTAGTGTGTTGAGTTAAAAGTTAAAACTTTTGACTTGGGAAATGTGTATTTTTATTGTGTAGCGTGTTGAGTTAAAGTTAAAATTTTTGTGATTTTAATTGCGAAATCAAACGGAGCAGAGTCTTTCTCTAATTATTTCTTATTATTTGATTTAACAGTTTCCAAATTGCATATTTAGCAATTGTTCTTTGAATATGTCATTGGATAACAGTACCTGTCCAATGAGTTAGACGTCAAATCATTCTAGGACCATGAAGTATTTGCATGTACATATCTAGTTGAGCTATGGCATCAGCATCACTGGAAATAGGGTTACATTGTAAGCTGGAGGAAATGAAAATATTACTCTATCGTAGATGCCAGACTTTGCACCAATTTCTTGTCATGCCTTTCTCATTCACTTATTATGTTTCCTCGTTCATTTCTTGCATCCAGAACCTAAGGTTCTATTTCCCAACGAGACTTGGCATGTCCCACAAGACCTTGTCAGATATCTTCAAGAGCGTGTTTACTGAGCTCATTGAGACTGGTCAGAATGTAAATGCAGAGGAACCCATGTTCAACCTTGTTCCAGTCTTAGGCGCGGGAAGATCTGCTGCCTCCATGGATGATATACTAACCTGTGAACTGTTTGCACAAAGATTCTGATCTGAGGTTGAGTTCGGGTACCCGTATTCTTTTATCTCAAATAAGATTTTCTGTGCAAATAATCAAGAGATTATTGGATGTTTTTTGTACGGGGAAGGATTTGGAGAACCGACATTGTCTTTTATAATCTTGCTGTAAGTTGGCATGGGAGGCAGGTAGGATTAAGGGAATGACATTTATTTAAGGATCGCTGTAATCGAAGATTATATCTCGGCATTGCCTGAAAGTTAGAAAGAATCTTAGAATATGGTCCTGAACAATCTTCACAGTGGTGTTATTTTAAATTCTATAGTTGTCTCCAGATCTTTGTCCTCCTTGTGTTCTGAGGTTTTTATACACTACCACGTCCCTCCTGCCATCATATTTCCACTGCAGGTTCCGATTTGGAGAAAATTTCCTTCACCTGGCAACTTTAGTTACTTGTTCGGGTTGTTCTATAACCCCTCAATCCATGGAATTAACATAGGATTCATTATTATTAAGTATTAATCCAACACCCTTGAGACACTAATCCGACCAAGAGCTGAGTTAGCATGCACGACTAATTGGGATCTCAATCCATACTGTCCTTCGGTCTATACAGGATTACTCCGCAGTGGATGGTTAATTTTGCGAGGTATATATATATTGTGAAAAAGTCTCTCGTGTTGACTGGTCGCTTTTCATTGTCGATATTCACATCCTCCGTGGGTCGCTCTTAATTATAAACATCGATTTCATTCAACCCTAATAAGGGTATTGTCACAAGGTAACCCTAAAAACCATACAAAGAGAGAAAATCTAACCTAAAGCCATATCTACTAATTTGAGAATGAGAGTGAGAATGAAATAGTTCATATATGGTGTATCCTATTATATTTTTTAATTCATAATATAAAATCCTTTTAATTGTTAATGCATAATTACAAATTTCATATTCCATTTCCTCCCCTCCGAGCTCTTTCTTTAGATTTTCCTCTCCCTTCAAACTCTATCGTCTTCTAATTCTATGCAAACTTATGCTTACAAGTAATTTGTCGTTTTATTTTGACAACTAATCGCGAGTTTACATTAAAAAAAATTATACTTGAATAGATTCAATTTTTTCTTATCTAAACTTATGTAATTGGGTTTACATATTATTTAGAGAACAATTCATCGTTGGACCTTATAAGTCAATATTAGAGATAAAGCTGATTATAAATACGCAAGTTATATGATTTTTCTATTAGTATAAATTAATATAAGAGATGAAGCTGATTATAAATACGTAAGTTATATTTTCTATTAGTATAAATTCCTTTTTTTTTTCATTATAACTCTTTATGTTGATAATACTTTTATTAAATAATTAATCTATATTATATTTTTGAATTTCAAATATAAGGTGATCTACCTGATATTAATTATTATTATTCTTTTCATCCGTGTAACGTGTAAGCCACCGTTCAGTTTCAAAAATTAACATAGGTAGTATTTTTTTCAATTTAATTAATTAAGTGCTTAAAAGTTAATTATAAGTTAACCATAAGGGAAAATGAATATAAGAAAGAGGGAAAAATGGGAGATAAAAAATCTAAACTATTTAATCATTAAGAAAAAGGTATAACTTAATTCGAAAATTTTAACTTAATAAAATAAAATATTTTTCACTTATTGATACTCTTTATCTTTTACGAAACTTTTCTTATCTTTATTCGTTCATCCCTTCTTCCTATATATTTTTTTCCTTTAACTAATTAAGTGTTTCATTTTTAAGTATTTAATTTATTAAATACCACCTTAAACGCATTTAATTTTTAAGCATTTAAATTATCAAACACTTTTAAGCATTTAAATTATCAAACACTGGCATTACATATCCACATGTACGTACAAAGCGTTTCCATTGTCATCTGTCCCACGATCCAAAATCATGTGGCATCGCATATTCTTTATGAGTAGAAATAAGCATCGACATGACGGGTCGAGAATAAGTACCGATAATTAAGTACATGTAAGAGTACAGTGTCTTCTCATGTACACATCGATCTGAATTGCGATTTTGCTCGATACATATACAAGGTGGCTCCAGCGAGGCTACTATAATACATTGCAACAAGAACAAAAAGACTCTTCCGCTCTATATCTGGGCTCTCCAGATAAAGAGATACGGAATGAAAATGAAGAAAGTCCGGCGAAACAATCGGACCGAATCGGGGCTATATATACAGGCCTGGTTTACCCCGACTCCAAGGAAATTTTTACCAAAATCGGTCCTTGTTGACGCTCAAGTATCCCGCCATCACTTTCCCGCCAGTATTCCTCATTCCGTCTATTAGGAAGCACCAAGTCGAGCCTAGTGCCCCGATGAAGAAGTCCGCATCAGAAGCCATTAAGAAGTTGACAAGCGGATAGTTCGTGCTCGTCTCTCTGCCAAGACTCGCCTCGTAATTTGCCATCAACATGCTCCCAACTTGGCGTGTCACATTCGTGTAGTAGAACTTCCATATTGGGTATAATTTCGACTTGTCAATCACTTCCTAAAATCCAAAAAGGAGGCTTACTTAAGACATTTTCTACAAGTAATGAATTACAATATTCAGCGTCAATAGAAAAACTTACTTGCATTTCTGTGGATAGCCATATTCTGTCGAGGTGAGGGAAGCGTTTTCTAATTCGAAACGCGAGACTCATGTATTCTTCAAATTTGACAACTTTCATCTCACATGCCTTGTCTCCCATTCTCACATGAATGCTTAGCAGAGGCCGAGGTATCCATGGCTTGTGACTGGACCACACGAACTCTTCAATTTCCGATTTCCCATTTTCCACAGCGTTCTACGATATAAGTTATTACATTGCGAGCCATCAAAAAGTAAATTATCTTTGTAAATGATAAACTTGTACGCAAAATACACCGTAAATCAAACCTTGGGCCAATCTCTGCCTAGACTTGCCAGGACATGCTCTGCAGCTTCTTTCCCGAATGCCGTGTGGCGCGCTTCATTCATTAGACCACACGTGTACTCTGTTCGATATCTCATCAGATAGCGTAAAGCCTGGAGAGCACAAAATTCCTATTGTCAAGAAGTTTTGATCTGGATAGTCATATGATCACAAATGACTCTCGAGTCTGGAGTGCAAACTTGAAAAGAATGTGTCGGTCAGTTTCTACCTGTGCTCTCCACCATCTTCTATCTATTTTGCGATGGTAAGTGATTAAACTGCCGTTTATCTCTGTCGTAGGCTGCAAGTAACTCCATGGATTCCCCCAGCGCCTATATATGAAGATAAAGAAGCGAATCTTTAAGCACACATACAGACCTGAAAAAGATATATTTCTTTTACTGAATTTCATCAATATTAGAATTTACCTAGGTATACGGCCAGCCCATATTTCCTTAGAAGTATAGTTCTGTTTCACAGTGACAATTTCTTTAGCCCATGCATCTTCACTCCTCATAAGTTCGAATGCACGATCCCGGCACTCTTGAGATGTTTCTGGAAAGAAGTAGCAGGCCCAACTAGACCGTGATGATCCTGGAGTTCAAACAAAATTAATTAGTTAAACGTAGTTCACCCGACAAAATCAACACAGAATTGATATATAGTTAATGCATTTTGACCTTTACAGCCTTCGTGATCGGCCCGATTGTAGTAATTTGTAACAAGGACCCGCTTTTCTCTGATAGCAATTGCAAGAAGACCGCACATCCCAGCAAACTGAGCACCGATGCCAAATCCTGGAAGTGTTTCCCAATCTGCCACGAGAAACCTCAAGCTAGGGTCGCTGCAGTTCATGGGATGCTGATGGATCCATAAGTCCCTTTGCACTTTTCTCGTGAGTGGGTAGTTTTCCCCGTCCGACCCCGTAATCTGCAAATAATCCACATGCTTTACAATAACTAAACTTGCAAATGAAAGGAAATTGAAATGGGAAATCGCACAATTTTCCATCTACAATGTCTCCAAATTGCATACCCATGGAGGATTAGAACCTTTGGATGTTTCTTGATGCCAAAAATCTTTCAGCTGCTCATTGCTTGATGATGCCGGGTGAGTGTCTAGTGCTCCCTTCCAGCTCACCCAAGGGGGAAAACTCTCATTCTTAGCCTGATTATCGAGGCGTCTATTCAATTCGGAGCTCAACTTGCAGTTCTCCAAATAGGGTGCGTTTGGAAGCGTGGATCGGCTTAGACCTACGCTACGCAAGAATTCGTCTGCAACATCCGACGACTCTCTAAGCATTGAGCTCCAGGCAGAGTAAAGCAGAGCAATTCTGTGTCCGTCCTGTTCCTGTCGACTATTGTTGTCGTAATCCTGTTTCCTCTCTGTTTCTTTCAGCTCAATGCTTGTGTTGGGGCTCGTAAAGATATCTAGAACATGCGACGACGATAACGATTAGTAACTCGAATACTCTCATCATTTACATCAAAGTAATCCTTAAACTTTACTACGAGCTAAATCAGTCAAGTCAAAGTTTAAGAGACAAGTAAAGCTTTAGCTTTGCTTCATACATACCCTTTGATCACTTTCATCATGGGCATTCCATTTTTTTCCATCTTTTTTTTCTTTTTACCATAGAAAAAACTCAAAGCATATAAAATTCATCTTGAGCATATTTTTTGAACAGAAAAAATGATAGGTGCAGTTATTTATTATGATAATTAAACCATTAATTTTCAGCAATTAATATGTTTTTCATCCAAAAAAGAAAACGGAAACACAGGGAGAAATTCCACTCACTGATGATATTCGAACTCGAATTCCACGGAGTGATCCCCATGGACAGCGAGACTCTGCCGAACTCGAAGGTCCCGAATGAAGTCAGAGCGGCGATGAACAGAGAGGCGATGCAGACTCCACAGAGAAAGCCCACAACACAAATTTGACATGGGAAAGAGCTGCCCATCTGCAGGGCTCTCTGAGAGACAACTCTCTCTATTGTCTTCTGATTCGATGATGATACCTCCATTTTCTCCCGTTTTCCGTTTTCCAGAGTTTTCTAAGAAAATAAATTCTTATAAAACTCACCCATAAGCTTTCTTCACCGACCCAACTTCTACCTACAATCACATGATCTCTGAGAGAGAACTCTTACCTATTATGATGATGATACCTCCATCATGTTTTCCAGAGTTCTCTGAGGAAACAGAATTTATTCTACTCACTGAGAAGCTCTAATTTCCAGGCTCACCACCTACCCAACTCCTTATCTACAATCACATGAAAAGAAAGCAGGGGAAACCCAACAAGAAATTTCCCGACTGAGATTCGTTTTTTTTTTTTCCCCTGTTTTCCTTCAACTCCACACGATCAGAGCAAGAAAATTCCAAGGTTGTCAGCTTCAGCCCAGCAGTAAAAGAGAAAAAGCACAATTAAGTGTCGTGGTCCACTTGCATCTTCACCCTCAACTGCAAAATTAATGAAATTCTCCATCACATGTGCAACAGCAGACCCAACAAAAAAAACAACAGCATCAATGGTTGCTGGAAAACAGTTCTAATAATAATATTTTCATGAATAATATATGTAAGTATGAACAGTTTTAAGAAAGTTTTGATGGAAAGGGAGAATTTTGAGCTCACACTTTGGGACAGGAGGCCAAAGGGTGGCATGCAGGTGACAGATGCCCAGGAAAAAGCTTCAAGCTAAGAATCCCTCTGGAGAGAGAGAGAAGAAGAAGAGGAAGAAGGAAAATGAAAAACAGAAAAGCAGAACCCCCGGCAAACACCCAAAGCCAAAACTGATATAAGTGAGGAGAAAGAACTGGTCCCTCCTCTTATCTCCTCCACAATGCCAGACCAACCATTTTCAGGAACAAGAGAGAATATTGGAAACGAAAATGGGAGATTTTTTAGCAGAAAATGAATGGGGGATGTTGTCAGAAGCAAAGAACTAGGTTATGCTGCTGCCATGGCCATGGGAATTTCTCAAGCAACAAAGCAAAACGGGCAGAGATGTCTATTTTATCCGACTGTGACTGATTTGCTGTTTGTTATGTGTTGATTTTCATTCTTTGTTTTGTTTATTCGGGGCAGTCTCTAAGGGGTCTGGTCACGCTCACGCTATGGTCGAAATATTACGCCAACAAACCCGAATAATAATATATAACGACAATTATTTGTAACAACAATAATGAAATATCTTTTAATAAATCAATTGATTGTAACGCTAACGTTGGTGAAGGCAGTTGAGGTGCTTAGGATTAGACGTCTACTCGGTCGAACGTGTTTACGGATACAAGCCATAGCTCCACAGACTGACGAATAGCCACTCCCTAGTCGTTGAACGTACAAATTACAATGTTTGAGTCTCCAATCCTGCTCAATCGACCCACTAGAGCGTTTTGGCACTTGGGTGCGTGTTCTAAAGTTATGATGCGCAGCCGTGTCGACCGAGCTTTCATACTTCAAATGGTAAAAATGAATATTCCACGAGTTTGGTTTAGTGATCATTTGGGGGCAGGTTCATGAAGATGTATGCATTCTCCTACTCTACGGGCCCCATATAATAAATCACTCAAAAAATATACACATAATAGCTGGTTTCTTCATAAACAAAATAGTGCAGGACAGCCTTCTATGTAAAGGGATGATATATAATATAAATAAAACTCACATAATCGCATGATATAATTTTGTGTTGTACTTTACGGTGAAATTCATAAGGTGTTCTTTTTTTGGGTGAAGACGAAGATTCATAAGGTGTTCATAGTCTTTTTAATTGGATTAATTTTAATTAAATTATGAGTTATTTTCAGAAAGTTTTTAACATAAAGAATTTGGAAATTGAGGGGGGTAATTTCATGGTAAATTGGTAATACGCTAGTAAGTTACTTTCTCCTCTAGAAGTGTCTTCTTCTCTCTTTTGGTGTATAGTATCCACTTTTGGTGCGTGTAGATTATTGAAAGCCAAAGTGATTGAACAATTCACATGACAGGTGTCTCAAACGAAAATGAACATAAATTATCTCCCCCACTTACCCAAGTACATATAATATATAATGGTCCCAAGTCCCAACGACTTTACGGCTTCTTTTGGCTTTTTTAGCCGGGGAACCTTTTTTTTTTTTTTTTACTTTTTTTTGTTGAACGGATTTTTTGTTATTATTTTTTTTCTTTTTCGTTCTTCCAGATCAGAATATAAAAGCCACTCAATTTCGAAGATGATATGATATGGGAATCTAAGTTGTAACCGTGGAATTGTAAAAAGTGATTGATGAGTTGATTCATTCAACAAATATGATACTTAACCATACCACATATATAGAACATTTTAGCATTTTACAGTTACATGACAAAACCGATATATGATTAACATTATATATATATGGTAGATCGCGCTATCCGTCTGCATTATAAAAATCATAAGTCTACTGAGAAATTAGCCCACGATACTAGCTAGTATCGATAATTAACTAGGGTTTCGGGATTAGATGCTCGCAACACGTTGAGCTCGTATAAAGAACAAGACGATTGGAAAGGGAGAATCAATGCATTGATTGAAAAGAACATTTCTCCTATTAATACATACATTACGTGTGTTCGAGAAAAAAAAGAAGACACATATATATGTGTTAGTTTACTATACATATTTATATGTGCATGTGAGGTGGGAGAGAGGAGGGAAGAGTAGAGTGACAATAATAAGCAATGAATAATATTGCCAATTGCAATAAGACGCCATTAAAGTCATTGGTCACTTTAATTGATGAAGACGCAAAGCTTACTGCTATAGGATAAGATAAGATGGAGGAGTTGTACCATTTAGAGTCTAATATAATCGGGATTAGACAAATTAAAGTAATATCTATACTATTTTCTTTTGCTTTTTTTTTTCCTCTTCCCCATTTTTGTCCTCGTCATTATACCAAGAAAAAATATTTAAAATTGACTTCACAAATCTCAAATATTTATAATTTATAAGAACGAAATCACCTTCCTAGTACTGATGATAAAAATTTATTATCTTTTATATATGTATATTTAATCAAAGATATATTATTTAGTTCTAGAAGAAAGAGCATGCACTTGTGTAATATTTTGACTGGACGTAGCGGTAAATTGGGCTTAATCAATAACTCCCATACATATGTATGACTTTTGAAGTACATATGAATGCTGCAAATGGAGAGGCCAATCAGACGGCAATTTCGTATAATACACGATTATCATAAGATAAAAGACATCTAAAATAGGAAATTTAAATGGACCTTGGGATGAAGACATAGAATACGACAGCTATATAACGCATCCCGGTTGTATTATCTTTATCATCACCATGCATGATCATCATCGTCATCGTCGTTGTCGTCGTCATATCATTATTAGTTAGAAGAATTAATCAACAATAATTATTTGCACAAGTTATTGATATATTACTAGCAGCAATCGCGTGCTGATATAGAAGTATCCATGCGAATTAACATTTCTTTATTGTCTGTCATTTGCCGGTGTGGAGGTTTATTAAAATCTAGAAGAGACTATGATAGTTGAGGAAGAGAATAATATTCATGAACGAATGGACTGATTGAATATTAATGCAAATGAAGGTAATATATGTCAATCGATGCTCGAAGAGCTTTCTATATGCTGTGGGAACTAGATCTAAAAGACTAATACCGACGTGATAGTATGAAGCCCCGACGGCGAGGATCGCAACAGTCCACCCCACTCGGGTGCAGCTTCGATCCCGCGAAACCTCTTCACCCAGCTTCTTTAAGTCAGAAACAAGATCTTCCAATTTAATTAAGGAATCATTCTTAAGCCTAAAGTTAATTAAATGAATGGCTGTTTAAGTTACTATGATTTATTAATTAGTCATCAATAGATTAAAAATTGTAGTGAGATGGCTGTGGAGCAAACAATGTGCAAAATGTAGCAAAAGGAGAAGACGATATAATGAACAACCGAGAACACAGGGAGCCATCTGCACCGCTGCGAAGTCGGCTTTTGAACATTAAGTATTCCCAGCCCGAATCCAGATCTTATTTCTTGAAAATCAATTACCTACGAGCATTGGAGATCCACTCGTGTGATTACTGCAAATGACCGACCCGGTTATATCATCGATAACTCAATTCTCAGTTAGATGCCGAATTATGAAACAGAGAGAGGCATGAAGACCGGAAAATCTGTTGCCGATGTTTCACAGTGCTTCGACATTTTAACTTGGAGATCAAGCAGGTGATAGCATCCCTTTCTCAGCCCATGTGAGCATAAAGAGGCATGGAAAGAAACTAATGTATTTGTCGTTCATGTTTTTTCACATGTTTCATTGTTGGTTGTATAGTCTTTGTCAACTCACGGAGCACTGTCCCAACAATCGATCCTCTGATAGCAGCTGCCCCAAAAAATAGTGTCTCACCAACTATTCTTTCACAGGGTAGATTTGAATGAGTAGTTTATACGGGCTCTTGAAACACATGCTGAAAATCGAGAGATATTTCATTAGGTGCAAACATCGCTCGAGGACATGTTACTCTAAGAGGGGCCTCAATTGGCCAGAGCCCGAGTAACAACTACAGACTGATCAAAGAAAAAACAATGTTACGGTGATAAAAATGATGACATCTCCTATTGCAAGAGTTAGAGCCGATGCTACCCGAGAAAGATATACATTACACAGCTCCCTGGAGTGTCCATAGTAGAACAAGGACACCACAACAAACTTCTACTAATACAAAGGAAACCCCATGAAAAGTTGCAAAATTATTGCAAAGGCCTCTATATCGATTGTATCAATCTTGATTCAACTGCTGTGATGGTTGGTCATAAATGTACCATGCTACATATCATGGAAGAGCCTCCTTATGTGGTCTACATATGCAGGCATTAATGTTACTGGGCATCGTTTGTACTGTAAGCACAAAAGCAGAGTAGTGAGAAAAAGGTACTGGAACCTCCAACTGGAGCAGAAAGAGAGAAGATCAAAGTTCAGTTTGATATCTTGCACAGGGTCTGACTAAGCATAACAATAATGGAATTGTTGCGATAATTTTGTTGCATAATGATATAAAAGTGCGGAGATCTCACCTGGGAAATGTACTTAAATATGCAAGGATAGCAGAAGACAAATCCTGAGACTGTGACAACAGACGGATTTGCTCGCTTCTGGGAGCACAGAGGACATAGTGTCCTGTCTGCTGGCAGTGGCATGCCTTCTTTCGCAACCTATAAGGAGAAAAGAAATGTTTCAGATGAGGTAACCAACTATGATCAAATTGGACAACAGCTGATGGTTAATCTCCGACAAATAAAAGTTATGCTTACTGAATTAAAACATTCTCAGTGAGGACTCTGGTACAAATATTCGTTAGAGAGATGAGATTATGGTTATAAAAGAAGACTGCGTTGATCAATACCTTTGGGGGTGGAGGAGGTGGAGGCGGAGGATACACGGTTGGAGCTGACATTCTCTCTTCAGCAGATTGATACCACCACTCCATCATCTAACAGATGTGCATAACCAGAAAATGCATTTTGCATGTCATTTTTGGATTCCAAAATGCAAACATGTGAATAAGAAAGTCTGAGTCTGGACTCACTTTGAAGAAGAACACAGCAGCAATTAATCCAGTTTGGGCATAGTCGAGCATTGTATAGGCACAGGTGAGTAATGCACCTTGCATAGCCTGCACGATGAAGCACACCGTTCTGTAAATCATATATTACATGGACATATGTGATCATGTGAAGATAGAAATTCACCAATCAACATTGTTAGATACCATGCATACAAGAAGATACATATCAATCAAGATCATGCATCCTCACAAAGCTCCTCAGTCGCAGCCAGGATAATAAGATAGAGATTCTACAGAAAGTGTAATAAAACAAGGAGAGATTTCTCCATAGCCCAAAAAGAGCAGTTCCCGCTTGTTAACGATGTATATCAATTTTGAGACACTGGTTGATCGGAAAAGTGAAAGTTACTTCATCTCATCTATTTATTTTTATTATTATTTTGCAATTCATTTTTTCACGAAGAGTGCCAAAATTTTATATGATCTTGCAGTTTCAAGAAAGTAGACTAGGGGGAAGATGTCTCGAATAAGGTTAGTGCATGTCTCACATATAATACATCAAAGTGAACAAAGAAGAAAGAAGTTTATTGCTCCGTTTGGTTTCGCAGTTAAAATCACAAAAATTTTAACTTTAACTTTAACTCAACACACTACACAATCATTTGGCCTTTTCCACAATCAAAATCAAAGTTATTTTAACTCTGAAACCAAACACACCAATATATATCCGGAGATTGGAAAAGGACAAACCTTCAACCATGGAGGACCACGAAGCCTCTCTCGTTCTTGGCTCCTTATCTTTGAAATTCTTGAAGAGCTATCCATCTACGCATACATGGAGAAAAGAGGCAAGAAAATCGGAGAAATGAGAAGTAGCACCCAGGAAACATTCAATTTTCCAGCATAAGATGTGCAATCGCATCCAACACAATCCACAAAATTCATAAGCTAATTGGAATTATATCCAGGTTAGAAGTCGTATATCATTAGTCTGCTGATTTGTGAGTTCAATACAAGAGTTTATCAATAATGCTTCAAATTTGACTATACCAGTTCTTGTCCAGTGGCTCGACAAACTTGCATCTTCAGTGCATGTAGTCCCAGAGAATAGAAGCCAGTGGCATCCAGCAGATACAACAACTGATACGCAAATGACAACCCTGCCTCACAGGTGCAACTTGAAGTGATTAAATTTCTCATCGCTCTTGAATGGCATACATGTAAGACAGAAATAAATATCAACTAGAAAAAAGTTCCAGAGTGTTTGAGACTCCACAATAGATAATTTTAAAATTGATAAAACCTTCTAAAATTATGCCATAAATTCTAATCACTTGCAAAGTTAATTGGCAAAGGCATACCTTCGCTGCTAGCATGAATCCATGGGAAGCAAACCCCTATAATTTTCTGGATCTTTTTCGTCAAGCGTGTTCTAGTTGATAGTTCTGCATTGGATGTGCCTGTCGAGACTTCAGAATCCTCTCCTCTGTCAAAGTACTCCAAATTCTCAAATCTACCATCTTCATTCCCCCACAAACTTGCTTGAAGTCTGGCTTCCCTTTCTCTATTGTAGATTGAATACAGTTTCGACTTGAAGTATGGCAGGACGACCTAATAGCACAAACCAACTTCACATGTCATATAACCACGAGCAAAAATAAGCTACTTAAGACACATATCAACTACACTGTCAGACAGAACTGATGAACATGAACAGAAATGATAAAGCACAATAGGTGACAGAAGACCGAGCACATGGTGAATTCATAGAAAAGGGAGATTTGATATTATATCAAACTGTGCAAGCATGAACTCAAGATCAACTAGATTGTATAACTATAAATATTTCTTTCCATTTACTGAAAGAAGCTGAGGCTGTACCAAGAAAACAACTGACAGAACTTTTTGGTGCTTTTCTAACCCAGAGTGATGAATCCCATCACCTGAGTTTGGCCGGGCATCATCCTTCTTTGCTCTTATCGTCACTGCTCTTCTTCGCAAGCCATATAGAGATTCGGAGAAAGAAGCATCTGAAAAGGAAAGGAATGGGTGACATTTACACAATGCATGCTGCATTTCATGAAAACGACTATAAAATACTATTTCAGCGGAGTAGGTATAAAAATTAGACAAAAATACAAGATTTACGAGCAGTTCAGTCTAGAGCATTTCATTTTCAGAGCACTGCTTAGAATTTCACATTTACATGGACTCAAACTAAGAGAAGAGTACCCTAAACCCTGAGAACGCTCATATTTTAGAGTACCAAACCACACACTTGGCAAGTGAAAACTACAATTTATTAATAACAAAGTGCAAAAATGGCTATGAATTTCTCGATAGAACTAGGCATCGAGGACAGAAAACCTGTAGTCCGTAAGCTGTGAGTTTCGAGAACCAGCATCAGCAAAGCAAAGAACTCATCTTCGTAATCCAAAACTTTATGGAAGAAAGGCCTCCTCAATGCCAACACCTGCAAAGGACCCATCACCACAAATTCCATCAATCACAAAGCACAACACCCACCAAAGATGCGATAACAATTGAGAAGCTCGCCAGAAAGCTAAAATCCCCATGTGGGAAAGGGAAGTCATAATCGTCCATATGAATAGCATAATTAGGATCAAACCTTCCACCGAATCATGAACAGGGATTTCCTCAACAAATCTCACCAAATCATAAACATATGATACACGGAAGCTACACTAGTCTGTTGCTCGGTTTTGCTCCAGATTATGAAAAGCTTCATTTTCTTTTTAGGATAAGTGTATACACAAAGCTTCAGTCCGTGAATAAAAGGAACGGTATTGACGGGATTGAATACGAGAAGAAGACAAGAAGCTCTAAGCAATGATTGGGAGTTTAGGATAGGGCAGGGCAGAGAAGGGAAGGGAAGGGAAGGGAGGGCTTACACCGAATGAGTAGGTGAGAGCTGCACGGAGACTGGCGGGAAGCTGTTGAGCAGCCGCCATCTCGAAGAAGGTGGGACGAGTCCCTTGCCCGCCCACCTGAAACAACATCTTCCTCCTCCGCCTTCTTCCTCCTTCCTCTTCCTCCGCTCTGCTCTGCTCTCTCTCCCGCTGCGATTTCCCTCTGGGCAGCGGGCACTGCTATTTTTTCATTTGGATTAAATTAAATTACTTCCCTCGGGACGGGAGGCTCCTTAAAAGGGGTTACTTGCCGAGAACAATCCGAGAGCGCTACGTGATCACGGGTCAGGCTATTGTCATTAACGAAATAATGAAATTCGAGAGATCTACATTATCATGTATCGGGTTATTGTCGATAAAAAAATAATAAAAAATTTATTAAATAGTAACCAGATAATTTCTATTTAATAAAAAGATTATTATTTTTAAATATAATAAGATATTTACTGTTAAATAATAATAAAATTATTATTTTATATAAAAACTAATTATGTTAAATATAACAAGTCTCTTACCGGATAACAAATGACTTGCTAAATAATAAAAATCTTTTTATTTTTTAGAAGGTCCATAAAAATGTCCCCATTTTAGGATCCTTCTGACCCTAAACACTCCCATATCTTCATCATATATCGCGTTAAGCTAAATAAGAAAAATGAGGATCAATTTGGACCAATTTGGGTTTCCAAGGACTTATTAAAAATTCACTTATATTATAGCTAGGGGTGTGCGGGTTCGAGTATTTTTTTTTTATACGGTACTTGGATCCTTACCTGTAAGGGACAAATTCCAAGATAACCGGACTATATTCTGTTGAGTCTTAGAACCGGAACATACTCAGAACCTATATTATACCACAGGTTCCGAGTACCCTATTGGAACCTGTAAATTTTTTTGTCTCGCTAAATAAATTCGAAATTGTCTCATTCATAATCAGTAATTACGCAAAACATAATGTTAACATACATTTAGATTTTTTTTAAATTAGTGAGTATATTTTTTAAATATAAGAACATCTGAATATATATAAATATATAATGGAAGAAATTATTATCAGGGTTCGAGTATAGGTTCCGATTCTAGGTACTCCATATGCAAAAACCGAAATCGGAACTGATTTTTATCTATTCCTTATTTTAATACATGGACCTTACTCTATTTTTAATACGAACCGAAATCGAAACTAATTTTCATCGATTCCTTATTTTAATACATGGATCTTACTCTATCTTTAATAGGAGTTACCCGAACCCTACCCTAATTATAGGCTCCGACCGGTTTCGAATATAACCGGTATCCGTGCACACCCCTGATTATAGCACATGGATTCTCCTTTCTTTCTAGCATACCGATTAACCAATGGTTCAATATGCTCCTAATTCCAATCGTCACTAGATCCGATGCAGAAATCGTGGAAAAAATTCATCAACTTTGATCGACTGAAATGGTCATGACCCTTCAATTTAAGGGTCACTTCAAGTGTCCATTGATTTCCCCTCATTTATTAGCCTTCTCAAACAGATAAAACATGACTTTATCCACATTCAAATGCACCCAAAAGAGCCCTTTGTCATGGAAAATGGATGCCTCTTATTGTTTGCACAGCTTATAGAACCCCTAAGTACAAATTTATTCTCAATGTCTGTCTCGACATGGCAGTGAGTGCACCCAAAGCAGCGAAATGACGAATCTAACATACATCTCACTAATTGTCCCCTCTTGCTCGCTTCGCGGATGAGACACCTGGGTGACCATTAACCCAGTCATCATCTTCTATTACTATAGTTTCTGAAGCCTTCTTCCTCTTACTTATGTCCTCGAGTGAAGAGGCATCACTCCTCACATCCAGTCCTTTCGTCGCGTGATCCACTTCTGAGACTTCTGTCTTGCCTTCCATGAGGCTGGACCCACTGGTGTTTGATACCGCAGATGAATTGGCCTTTATGTTGCTGTCCTCCATGAGCTCTCCCTGTTTCTCTAACAGCATTTCCAGATATTTTCCTTGCTTTTCAATCTGCAGCTGAAGTTTCCTCTGAATCTGCAGCATAAGATCGTGGAAATTAAAGATAGTCATTATGATCTTCGAATGAAATTTTGGGCTTTGTTCTTTAATTAGACACCAAAATGCTTACCTCAAGCTGTTCATGGAGTTGCTTTTGAACTTCCACTTGCAGACGCAATGCTTCAGTGATACTCATGCTCCTACAAACACAATTAAGGGATAAATCTTTTATTTCAATATTATTGCCAAAGTATCCAAGTATGAACTAGTCTATGCATGATGAAATGTAAATACTTCAAGGAATAGAAATTAATAAAGCACAGTGTAATTTTAAGATTGGGGCTCAATAATATACTAACGTCTTCAAGTCCAGACATTTCATGTCCTCGACAGTACCCGATGTCTTTTCCGACGATTCTGGACACAAAACATTTAATAAGTAAAGAAATCAATAGAAGGGAATCACAATTGAATTCTGACCTCATTCATATTTGGCAAAAATCAGGACAAAGAGGAATTCACTTTCCCAAAATATAAGAGGAAAGGATTCTCACCTTCCCCTTCTATCGAATCTGGCTTGAAATGGGCAGACCTGTACTTCTGGAAACCATAAAATATTTCAACAGTATCATAAGCATAAAACAAAATGATCATGAAATTAATGCAAAAATAAAACGGTTGAAAACAAGACATACTTGCAGGTGGCTTTTTACATGATAAATTGTAAGGCCTTCAACTTTCATGAGATTTAGGACACCTTTTGGAGTAGCCCCTGAAAGTTCAGATCATAAGTCAACAGAAAATCACACACCTCCTCCTCAAACGGGAAAAATGATAATAGAAAGAATGAGATTTCCCATGACATCCCAGCTTTTATACAGGGTTATCAAAATCAATACGCACGTTCACTACCACCGAGCTTGTTGACAGCCTCAACAAAGGACTCGTGAAGCTCTGGTGTCCAACGCATGCGAGGTTTGCTTGAGCCTGCAGTAGACTGTTGGGGGGGACCCATGCAGAACTCTCCTGAATGTGAAGGCTGTAGCTGATGAACCTGGGGCTGTTGCAGAGGAGCATCCTAAGAAATTTAGGAAATGTTAAAGCAAACCAATCTTCTAATGCTTAAACTTTTATGGATGTGTATCAGTTATGTATTTTAAGACCAGCTTTGCAGATCTCCATCACGTGCAAGCCAGGCTTGAGACAGATGCTGGAATAATACAAAGAGAAAGGGATGGAATAGACGCGTAGAAATCAGGGTAATTAAAACTCCGAGGTGAAATGAGAAGTAAACCTTTGGTTTTGGGTCCATAGTAGCAGCCTTCGACAGAATTTTGCTCCAATCCGAATCCATCGCATCCTCAACAGATATCACCTGCTCTGGCAATTCCTGCCAAGTAATTCTCTTTGGCTGGTCGTCAGTTGCCATGACGTCGCTGCTAACCTCTACCTGAGTATGTTGGACAGGGGCATTTTCGGAAAAATTGAAAAATTCTTGGAGCGAGTCCGTATCCCATGGGACTCCTCTGCTTTCTTCAGAGCAATCAGTCAATAGTAGGTGCGGAGATTGGGATCCACACATGGAAGGTGCATTGGTAGATGATTGAGGAATGAAAGGAGAATTACGAGAATGATGCCTTTCATGCTGCAGGTCAGAATAAGCGGGAGGGTAATATATATCATTGGGGAACCCCGAACTAGGTGGGCATGTGTTCCCACAGATCCTGTTTGCAGAGAACATCTGAGTCGTTTGTGGGTAAAGGGGATGCATTATCAGCTTCTTGGTTCGCGAAATCTGAAAAGAGTAGCTATTAAGGAATGAAAAAAACAAGGGGAAGATGAGACACGTGCTTTTCATAAATTCCGTTCAACCAGCAACTCAGACCCCGACCCTAACATAAAGATGGCCTGTAAAATTTATTGTCCATATCGAATATCAATGAACTGAACTTCAGTTAATGATCCATCTGGTACAAGCTTGTCTAGAATACTACCTCATTACTTACATTCCATTTCTCTCAGCACCAACAGGCAATAGATTAACCCCTAATGAGCACCGTTTTATTGCTTATTATATGCAGATACTTATCAGGAAATCTTTGTCTACTCCCAAATATCTGAACGAACTAGATTTGGTTTCGGCCAATTGTTTTCGCTCTCTCCCTCAGCAAGCAGACTCCAAATCTGAACCTGAATTTCATATTAACAACTTGGTCCCTGCATATCACCCATACTTACCAATTAAAGCAGAGCCGACTCTCAGCTCAGCTGATAATTACCATCAGGCGAAATTTCTCATACGAATTTCCACAGAAACCTTCCGTACCACCGAAAGTTTCACTTTCGCCACCTAAAGCTTAATATCAATTTGGCCACTTTCAACTCAGCCCAACCATTTCAGGATCCTCGATCAATCCCTGATGAATGATTCACAACAACAACACAGAAAGCACGTAAATTTCCAATCGTCGAAGGGTAACAACGAAAGACAAACACATACCGCGAGCACAGAACCGCCAATTCGGCGCCATGAATGCCCCGAACAAGAGAAGAACAAATTCTTACGTTAAAATTCCATGACGCACGCATGCAAGCGCCCATTGAATGGGAGAAAACCCTTTTGGATGAGATTCCCAATTGGGTATCGAAAAAATACATACACGATGTAATTATGCGAACACATGCAGAACATAGAACGAGGAGAATCGACAGCAAGAAGTAGTGGGGAGCATGAAAGAAAGATGAAGTTCCATACGATAGGGGGAGCTGAGGAGCGATGAAACAGGAGGAGCTGCTGCTGGCGATGAAGCGGACGCAGAGAATCGAAAAGGAACAGCCATAGCTTCGAACAAGAAGAGGGCGAAGACGGAGATTCTGATTGACACTGGCCCCTTCCTTCTTCTTTTTTTTAAATTAATTATTTTTTCTTAAAATAAGTTTGCCCTCTTGACTTAATAATACTTTCCAAAAAGAAAATACAAAGAATAATTAATATTAATAATCAATATAATAAAAGCAATCTATGGACATGATCCGATCATATATCATCTTTAATTTGATAGATTGAAATTGCCTCTTCATCGCATTGAAGAAGTAACGATTAAATTTAAGTTCAATAGCGTAGGAGACTCCCTTATATATAATCAAAGATGTTTCACTTTCAATTTTCGATCGAAAGAATTTGGAGTGTTTACTTTGTTTTGGTCTCGATAACTTTACTGGGCAATGGTCTCTTCGTAATCAAAAGTAAAATAAACAAACAACAATAAAAAATTAAAATAAATAAATAAGTTAATTAATTGGAGCATCATAGTGGCAATTGCGAAGAACCTTTGTGGGTAATTTCGAGGGGAATGATGAATGATGCAAGAGAGGACGTATTCGGCCACTTCTGTCTTCCCATCGCGGTTGTTATCAGGTGGAGACGCGTCTGAGCAGAACAGATTCTTCATCAGTCTCTGACCGTAGATTTTGTCGTGGACGTTGTGCATGACTAAATCGGACGGTTGTGATTTGAAGGAGGGCTTTGGTGATGGTGTGAGCGGCAAGCCGATGATACCGAGAGAGAGGTCGCCGGTGGGCCACAGTTGAGATGTTAAGAACCTTTTCTTTTATTGGTCCACTCGTCAAAATGCTCTTTCCTTTCTCACTTCGCTTTTTAGTTCTCTCTCCCCCTCTTTTTTTCTTTTCTTTTTTTTTTTACTAGACGCTGCACGAAATTTATATATCTAAGCATATGATATATCAAGGATGATATGCAAAAATCTTTATTAAATTACAAATTTTCACTTATTTATGTTTATCTTCATAGTTATATAAAACTTAAATTATATATTTGATGGAAACTAATATCCCGTTTGGTATACGAGAATGAAACGTAATAGAAATATATTTTCCTACTATATTTTTTATATGGAGACACTTGTGTGAGTTAGAAAGTACATTTCATTTGGAGAAATATTTTTTCACAACATGACAGATGGTCATTCATTCAAAAACTTAAGAGCTCATTCCACCATTTCTTTTAGTTTTATATATCTAAACATATGATATGATATTATGAAAAATAATTCAAACTAAATTTAATCATTCATATTTCTATATGTTGCGATAAAAATATGATCAACGCAAGTGCACGTTATCGAATAAGTAATATTGAGTGAATAAGAGTATCGTCCCATGGAGACTGATCTAGACCTCAATAAATTAGCAAAACTATCACAACTAGTTTTTTTTACATACGATCAATTTTTGACAAGTGGAATAAACTAAATCTAAAAACTAATCTAAGCGATAAAATAAATACGAGTAAAATCGATGGAGATGAATCTAGAACTATCAATTTTTCCTAGTACCTTATACATAATCTGTCTTTATCTCCCTATTCTATCAAATTCATGAATTACTAACCTAGTGTTTTATAATCTTTCTACGTCTCTTCTAAGTACTGCAAAACCGTATTCCCTGTATCGAATTACCTAAAACCCTAATTGACTAACTAAAATGTTTAGGTGTATTCCTATCTCTCACACGAATTAGTCGGTTTTCCAACTCAAACTAATTTTAGGTTATCATATCCACAACTTAACCCAATATCCTCTTCCGAGCTCTTCTAGATTTTCTAATAAAATTAATTGGTGATCAGACAATTAATCGCATTAAGAACAAGATAGAATAACCAATTCAATCGAATTCAATAGATATAGAGAAAATAATTCAAAATTTTATATAAAAGTACTAGGTTCCATTGAAGTCCTAGATAAGGAGTTTAGCTCATGATCGTAAAGATAAATATCAAATCCCTAGAAAAAAAAACATGAACATGGTAACAAGGGTTGGAAGAAAAATGAGAAAGAATAATTTAGCCGGTTCTTCAATTCGAGCCACGGTTGTCACGATCTCGATCTCCACCTCTTCTTGCTCCCAAAGTTCATGTCTCTCCCTTCTACGTGTGAATGAACGTTCAACACTTTTTTTCTAGGTTAAACGTCCAAAAAGGCCATCCCTAGAATGTCCGAAATCTCTCTCTATGAAAAGATATTGTTTCCTAATTTAAACCACCTAAATAGGATTTTTTTTATCTCTAGAATTATTATAACTATCTAATTAAAAATATGTAAAAATATCTCCACTATTAACCTCCTCTTAGAACTCTTATGTCCTGTTTGGATTCCCAAACACTTAATTTTAACTTTAACTTTAACTTTAACTCAACACACTACACAACAAAAACACACATTTCCCAAGTGAAAAATTCTAACTTTAACTTTAACTCAACACACTACACAATAAAAACACACGTTTCCCAAATCAAATTTATAATCACATATCATTTGTCATTTTCCACAATCAAAATTAAAGTTACTTTAACTCTGAATTCAAACACACCATTAGTATCCAGAAAAATCTTGAACTAAAAAGAGTCGGAGTGAGCTAAAGGCAGCAACCCTCCAATTTCGCGGGGGTCGTCCAAGTCTGTAATTTCTGTCGCACATTGAATTTCTTTCAATCATATCTTCCTTGTCCGAACTCTGATTGACGAGTTGTTGAACTGTTACGCTCCTAACTCGATGGGCTTTCCATTGATATGCAATTTGTACCATTTTTACTTCCAGTTTAGCCTGTTCAAAATACCGAAAACTTAGGGTGTGTTTGTTTTCGGAAAAATATTCAACTCAATTCAACTCAACTCCACTTATCTTCAATTCAACATCACAATCATTACTTTTTTTATTTTTAAAATTTTTTTAACCATTCAATTCAATTTTTAATATTAAATTCTCTCAACTATTCATTACTTTTTCACAATTCAACAACACAATCATTATTTTCTCTCAATTATTTATTATTTTTCACACTTTTTCTCATAATTCAACCATACAATCATTACAAACCAATTAAAATCAAAACTCAACTCAACTCAACTCTCAATCCAAACGCACTCTTAGAGGTTGCAAAAACTCAATTCATGAACTAACTCCCAAAATACCTAAAAACTCCAAAAAGCTCTTTAAAGTCTAAAATCCTACCAAAATGTAAATGTATGCTAATTAGGCTATAAACCTACTAAAACTAACCTAAACTCGAGAATTTAACTCCAAATAAATGCATAAAAGCTATCAAATAACTTTATTTTCATAGAGTTAACATTATAGTTCAATCTAAAAATCAATAATTTTCTCTCAATATAATTATAGTCACCATACAAAAATTTATTCCTTTCCGTTGTACCAAACAGGACTTAAGAGTGATTTAGAGTATGAAAAGATTTGATAATCTTCATACGAAGTATGAATCGTCATTCTTGATAGGATATATGTAAGTGAGACCTTTACTCTAAGCAAAATGCGAAGATCTTTTTAAAATTTTAGCGGACAACATATATACTTATAAGTAAAATTCCAATGAAGTTCATATAAAAGATACATAGCTGGATTTTCAATTTATCCACCCCCCCATTGTTTTTTATTTTTTGTTTTTTGGGGCTCAAAACTCTGCCTATTTCTTGTTATTTCTTATATGTATGTAAAGACATAAAGCTACTAACAAATTTATGAATAAAACAGGTGCTTAAAAATCAAAACCAACTCATTTCTTATTTTGTTTAGTATTGTACCTTTACAAAGTTCTTTTTCCCGTTCCTTTATGTTTTTCCGATAGAGAAGGGGCTGAAGCCAAACGATAATTAAATTAAACGCGTTCCCCTTTTTTTACAAACGCAGTCCCATATATCCTCATAGCAACTTCCTTTTCAATTACAATGTTTCTAATTTTTTTCGTTTACTCATTTTTACGTACTTAGGCTCCAACATGAAATACACACATATCAATATATTTCATGCAAAGAAGGGAAAAAGAGAAGCTTTACATCTAAAAACTCTATAACTATCTATATCCGCAAATATTTATCTACATTTATTTCAGAATTTTCCAAATTAAAAATAAATTTACATTATTCAAAATTTTCAAACCGCAATAATGCGTAGCTACTAGCATAATAATTTTGCAGTGGCAATGGAGAAAAAAATATCATAAAAAATACATTTTATTAGTGAGAGAATTATCCCAAAAATCACGTCTTTCAAAATGAACTATTTAGAACTTCTTTTGCAAATTGACCTAACAGTATAAAGGGTAGTCCATGACATTAAAATGTACTTATATTCGTATCTAAGACAAAGGATATGCCCTGTGTAGTGGAAAAAACATTCATAAGAATATAAGATTGGAAGCAGAAATGGTTCGAGTTAAATTTGTGGATGAAAGACAATATGGGATATCAGATTGGGGCTGGCTTGTTCCTCGATGTAATCGAAGTATTGACTATCCATTGAACTTGCCCTTTTTTGTTTTCCCGTATATAGTTTCATACATGGATTTGCAATTCTTATAGTTTCTTTTTAATAGAAGTTAACCTTTTGTTTTTTTTTTTTTTGAGGACAATCTGTCTATATATAGTATATAGGTAATTAAGATAGACGCCAAACTTATGTGATGATAAACCTCCGTCCGCGCAATGAAAAATCATCACATAGACTTCTCCGCCAGTAATTATGCGTTTTATGGTTAATCGAATCTTCAAAATTTCTGTACAATCTGTCTGCCCGAATTAAATTGTTGCAGGTTGAATTAATTGATTGCTGACTTCCACATATAATTCTTTCAATTGCCATCTCTCAATCTTCCCCTTTCTCGCACAAAATATACATACATATATAAAATGCCAAAATGGAATGGGTAATCTGATCATCATTTATCGTCACCGGAATCACATCATGGACACGTTTGGTTCGAGTATGGTTAGAATACAAGGAAAGTGAAGATTGAAGGAACAATTTAATTATAGAATCATTTTACCTAGTTTGTAGGTCAAAAGGTGAGATTATTGCATTTGATAAATATTTTGAATTACTGCAAAAATAAGATGTGAGTCCCACAATTGTAATCTATCGATTTGCTCAATATTTTGGTCATTTCAGTGTTGGTTGGCATCACTTTGTTTCATCAGGATTTGGTTGCGCTGGTTTTGCTATGCGTTTTGAATGGAGATGTAATATTAGATCTAATAAATTGGATTGTTTATTATCCTCACTAATTAGTGTCGTGAAATTTTTTACTACAGGATTCCCTCCTTTCTTTGAGAACTATTAGCGATCCCCTGTGTTATGCATGGGATGACATAAAACATGTAATGAAAAAATTAAAAACTTATATATAGTGTCCAAATATCGCCTTAGCAAATTTGAGAGGGGTATATAAAATTTCTTTAAAATTTTATTATAAATAAAATTAAAAAGAAAAGGAAAAAGTAACAAAAAATTGAAATGGACGGATAAAGCTTGGAACAGAAGAAATGGGGAGAGGAGGAGAAGTGAGGGGGGAGGAGTGGGAGAAAAACATTTAGGAAAATGGGTAATTATGTAGATAAAGTTATAAATACATTATATTTTTTCAGTATGAAATCATGATATTCGAAAGTTCAATTGGATCCCGACTAATCTAGTCGAGTCGGGTTGACTCACTAAGGGATAGAGCTTTTCCAGCGTAGATTTTTTCCATTCACAAGACTTGAACTCGAGACCTTATTTAAGGAGAACATGTGCGAACCGCTTGAACTAATCCACTTTAGTTATATAATTATGTTTTTAATCATGTGGTTATTATTATGTTTAAGGAGTTTTTTGGAAACTAAGAGTTAGATAAAAACCTTTCTTCTAATTAACTGTATAATTGTATAGATTAAGATCAGTCAACTAACTGAAAGCCTCATTAATTGAAGAGCCTAAATACAAAATAACATAACATAACATAATATAATTACATGTAAATGATATAAAAGTTTCTGGTAGAAGTAGGACACTGGCGTTGCACTTTTCTTAAAATGAACATCCCAGTTTTAAAAGCAACAGAGAATATAGATATTATTTGACTATATATCAATCAATTGTTTAAAATGTCATCAATTGTTTGATTGAAAATATCACTTATAAAAATTACAGGAGATTCTCCTTAAGATATAGAATTCCACAAACTCAAGAGGATTGGATTGTTCTTTCACATAAAATGTAAATAGAACACAAAAACTAATTTGTCGTTTGGAACGCAACTTATGTATAAATATAATTCCTTACCAAAAGAATGTATAAATTTAATTTCAAAAACTTAAAAGTTTTTCGATCACAAGCAAAATAGATATACGTCAAACAATGACACGAAAGGCCCTCACTGTAGGACCCTATTTACAAATCATCAACTAAATACTGATGTGCAAATGTCCCCGCATTAGTAGAAGTTAACCTTTAGTAATGTTAAAGAGGGAAAGAGGACTTGAATATGGGAGATGGCAACAATAATATACCTACGTTTTTATATCTGTCATGAAGATGAAAAGATGCTATAGTTATTCAGTTGATCTTCTAAAAAGGTCATCAATATCATATCACAGGCTTCACGGAAGCTAATGCGGTCAATGTGTCAATAAAACGAAAAGTTATTGGGTAATCTTATCTGCGCTACGTGGCGTGAAAAAACACCAATTAAATTATATGAACTGGAGAAATTGGTACTAATTATTCGGATAATTGTCATAATTATTTTTCATCAAATAATTTTTATTGATTTTTTCTCACAATGTCAGTAGATAGAATCATTTAAAATTTTCACCAATAAAATAGATTGAGAATGGAATGATACGGAAGTGTGTTTAATTGGGACTCAACAATTAATTGGGTGAAACACTGGATTTGAGTAATGAAATTTTCCTCAATATTACTATTTTCACAAGAGCCTTCTATATTGAAGTTATGAGAGCTTTAACATAAGCTCTTTGGTAAACTCTCAGCATGGTTGATTGGTTCTTTGCATCCCGTACATTAATATTCCCATTAATATTTACATTAATTTTAGAATTTTCAAAATTTTCTCTAATTATTCAATTTTTCTTAAATGTCCAAATATTTTCCTATCGCCATCCCCGAAATCTCCCAAACCCCAAAAAGCCTCCCTCATATCTCTTTTGCGTCATTTGCACCATCTTTCTCTTTCCTCATTCCCAATCATTAAAAATAAATTATTATTATAAATATTTATTAATTATTCTTGAATTGGCATAAAATTCTCCTTGATTATTATTACATATCATTTTTTCCGAACTTTCTTATATTATTAGGCTAATATTCTCATAGATGAATTATGTATATTTTTCTTTTACATATTGATAGAATATATTTTAATCAACTGAAACTTTTTGAATCAATATTATTATTTGGTTGAAATAATGTATAATTATATTAATATATAAAAACATTCTTCAAGCAAAGTTGTCATAAAAAAAAAATCAAGCAAATTACTGAAGTGAAATAGTGTCCATAGATGCACTCAAAAGAATGAACCTAAAATGACAAAAAAAAAACATAATCAAAAGAAGATAAGCTTTACTAACAAAGTTGGTGCAAGCGATTCAACACTTATCTCTTTAAGATAAGGTTCAAATTCAAATCTTGTGATGAATGAAGAAAATTCTTGATTGTGAGAGCTTTATCCTTTAGCGAGCCCACTTGACTCGAACTAGATTAAGCATGGTCCGTTTCAGATACCAGGATACTCACCAAGAAAGAGTATTATATTTTTTTGGGTGAATAAAGAATAATAGACTTTATCAAATATTGTTTCTATCATTTCTTCTTTGTATTATTTCTTGAACTCCGATTTTAAAATATTTCCCATCCTTTACATACCTTTAAATTTTATTACAAAATATTTCATTTTAAATATCTTCAGTAAGATTTTTTCATTGACAACCAGTCACATGGTATATATATAATAGATATTAAAGCTATTCTCAATTACTAGTATGTATCTTTTTCTGGGTTAATTTCCAATTATATATTTCATGCCATCTATAATTAGTACAAACTTTGTAAATTCAATTTACAGTATAACAAGAGAAAATATAGAGTACAAAATTAGTTAGTAAAAAGTCATCATTAAATGATATTTTTTAAAATATAAATCAATCAAAGTATATAAATAAAAACGATCGCGCAATGTACGGCCATGATGAAACCTAATTTATGTTTATTTAATTCATCTGGAATTATAAATTTTCCGTTTCCTTTTGCTCTAATTTCTTCTTGCTATAACTTTTTCTTTTTTTTTCCCCTTTATTGTAGGGGTATAAAAAAAATCCAAAGTGAAAACTGACAGAAAACGGAGAGGAGCAGACAACCAGAAACCTCTGTCAAAATGCAAGAAAATAGTGGTGATAGGAACAAATTTTCATTGACGACTTCCCTAAGAATACGCGCTGACCCATCTGTCTTAACAAAAACCATTTCTCTTTTAAGTCCACACAATTCCCCTCAATCAAATGTTCCTAGGACCACGACCAAAAGAGACCTCTTCTTTACCTCCCTCACCATCATCCTCGGTGGCGTGTGGGCTGGAACGCCGCCTTCCCTGACGCCACCGGCCTCCACGTCTCGTTGACCTAGAGTTTCCATTGGTTAAAACCCTGCCGCTTGAGGTGCGACATCAATGGCTCCTCAAGTCTCCACCGGGAGGCTTCTGGAGCTCAGCCTGATCTCGGCCCAGGACTTGGCCCCGGTGTCCAAGTCCATGCGCACCTATGCTGTTGCGTGGGTCACGCCCGACCGCAAGCTCACGACACGCGTGGATGAGAACGGCGCAGCCAACCCCACTTGGAACGAGAAGTTTGTGTTCCGCGTCGATGATGCTGCCTTGGAGTCCAACACCTCCGAAGTCACGATCGAGATCTACGCCCTCACGTGGCTCCGTGTTGTACTCACTGGCATCGTCCGTGCCCGACTTTCGGACCTCGTCCCTCCTTCGGCTAGGAAGCTGAACAGGAACGTCACCGCCACGCGGTTCTTCACCCTCCAAATAGCCCGCCCGTCAGGTCGTCCGCAGGGAACGATGAACATCGGGGTCTCGCTCATTAATGCCCCCCTTCGGAGCATGCCGCTCCAGTCGGAGGTCAGCGTCACGACCTATGGCGCCACAGAAGTAACGGTGAAGGGAAAGGAAAAGAACTTGCCCGTCAAGGATCAAAGGAACCCTAACAACAAGAAGATCCAGTTGTGGCGATCCCATAGCGAGAGAACTGATGATAGGTACCGTAAAAAAACCAATTGAATTACTAACATATGTTTATGTTAGACTTCGTACAAGATCATTTACCATTATCGAATAATAAATTCTCAATCATATATTATCCTAGCAGATTCTGTCCGTATTATCCGGCGAGTTCGGTGTATAATGAATCCATGGTTAATGGATCCCAAGTGGGGTTGAGGCATAGAGGTGCCGGAAGCGTGGTTGGTATGGGTTCCCTAGTGTCATCCATCGGGCCATCGGCTTCGATCGTGGCTGCAGCAATAGCCAAGGGTATCTATCCGAGGCGGGCAAATGCTTACAATGACGACGGCGGGAGCTCGATCCTGTTAGAAACAATGGCAGAGACAGAGAGCGCTGAGGGGCTGAAGACAAAGATAGACAGGTGGCGAACGGAACTTCCACCTTTGTATGACCGAAAGAGCGGGAAGCCAAACCCTAGAGGAGGCCATGCACGGAGGCGAAGGCACAGCGACGGAGGGGCCGGGCTGTTTTCGTGCTTTGGCAATGCATACGGGTGTGAGTTCGCCATTAGCTGTGGTGGCGGTGGCGGCAACAAGAAGAAGCATAAGTGATCTGCTTTGCCACGGACGGACTAAACTTGAACCCAAGGCTAAATGAAGATGCGAGCCGCCTTAGACAGCTCTCTCTAAGTCGATTATCCTTTTATAATATGCATGGTTAAGTCGATCAAGGCTTGTGTAATCATATAAAGTCTAAGTGAGAAAACCCGAATACTAATCAGAGTTATATATATATCGACATATATCCGACCTTTTTCTTGGATATATAACTCTAAATTTAATTGGCTCCTGGCTAGGAACAGGGATGGCTAGATGGGACCGATCGACGTTGACCTAATAGCACGAGACAGATGAATTGCATAAACATTTGCCTTGAGTTCGGGAGCTAGTGGACTAATGTAGATCGGCTGGGCTCTTGTGGACTGTGGAGGGTGCATATGGAATAGCGAAGAACGTATATATGTGTCAATGGTCATAGTCCATGTATTTTTCGGATTTTCTAATGGCATTATTAGTTTCTCTGAATTTCTCTTAATTTTCAATTTTCCGTTTTCACTTCAAACTGAAAGAAGAGAAAGTGAGAAAAGAATGGCGGCAATTAAGTTGCCATGTTGCGTGTAAATTCTTGAATTTGTGCTTCTCTTTTTCTCTTTTCTATAATCCACTTCTCAAGCTATTATGAATTTCTTTGCATGTCGACCCTCTCTCTATATATATACTTAGATGTCTATCAGTGTATGCACTGATAATTTAGTGGAATTTGTGAAATTGTCATTGTGATGTGAATTATTTTGATGGTATTAGTTTACGTGTAACCCAACAATTTTAAAAGAAAAAAGAAGCAACTTATTAATTTTTTTTAATTAAAAGAAACGAAGAAGAAGAAGAAAGGGAGGAGAAATTGAAACTTCTTTTCACAGCCGTTAATGGAGATTGGAGAGGAGGAGAAAAAGGATGAGAGAATAGTGGTTGCTGGGTTTGGTAGTAATCTTATAAAACTATTAACTTGCCGTAATTATAATGGTTGTAATTAATTAGATTTAATTTTATTATGGATAATTTAGAAAAATAAAAGTGTTACTAACTAAAGAAGGTCTTATTAACCAACGTGAATTAGCTTAAAGCAGCTCGGCGTTTGTTCTGCTTAAGCAAGGTCTTTGGTTCGAGTCCTTATGAATGCAAAAAATCAACGCTGGGAGAGTTTTTCCTTTTAGAGGGTCGACTGGGCTCGACTGAATTAGTTAAGACTAATTAGACTTCTGAATACCAGGATTTGTAAATAAAAAAAAAAAGTCTTCTCACTTCTCCAAAAATTAAGAAGGTCTTCTTTTACATAAACAACTACAGGTATATCCACATCACGTGTATTATTCTTATTCACCCAAAAATAAAATATTATTTTATTAGTTTATTAGATAATATATGAAATTGATATTCGTTTCTAACTAAATGATAATTTTAATTAGAATATATAATTTTAAAATAATTTAATTATCATTGACTCATTGTATGCAAAATAAAACTAAATTTGTAAATTAATAAATTGGTCAAGTGCAATTTTGAAGAAGTGAACGTCTTCTTGGAAAAAAGAGGGAGAAGGAAAAGTTAGAAGACAATTGTTTAATTTTTTTTAATCATTTTAGTCTTAAATTTATAGCTTTTATTGATTTAACGATATCTAATATATGGATATGGATAATATTGGAAAGGCAAAGTGAGAAAAGATGCGTTTCTCTCTTTATAGATCAGTAATATAAACCCATATTGGTCACCATATATATATATATATATATATATATAATTCAATGTATAACACATTTTAATTAATCCACTGCCAATGAACAATTGCAAATAAATCAATCCCAGAAGGGTAGAAAAAAGCAATACGATTATTATATGCTAGGACGTTTTCATCAAACTAGACAGATTCCTTGCACGTTATTCAATTATAGCTCTAGGCTAATCAATGGACATCGCAGATTTACATCCGTCCTACAGTAGAACTGTAAAATAAGATGCTTTAATTCTTTACTAGGGAATGATCCCCGTGCTTTGCTGCGGGGTAAGAAAATTACATTGATAAATTTCCTATAAGATTATGAAAATATTATCACCTTATGTTCTTTTTATAGTAAAAATATCTTATTATTTTCGCATTTGATTGAGAGGATATCAAATAATAAAAATGGTATTATTATCATTCTTACGATAATATAAATTGAAGTATTAAACTAAATTACATTTATATTTCAAATAATACATAGTTCAACGGTACCGAAAAAAATAATATATATATATATATATATATATATAAAGTTGAAGTATTGAACCAATTAGACTTAAATAGTGGATAAGTTAAAAAAAATTAAAATGGCGTGCATGCATTGCACTTTAAAATCGTGTTGAATTCTCCAGCTTATTAATGCTTTTATTATATTGTTCTAGATTGACCTTTTAATTGCATTTTTCTTTTGTGATTAATTCAAACTTGTCTATATAATATTTTCTTTTTTAACTATGTGTTTTCTAATATGACACTAGAAATTTAAATATAGATTATGGTAAAAAAATAATCGATTTAATTCAAAAATTTAATCTTCCATTATTATTGAATGATTTTGATATTCATTTTATAACCTTTATTGATGAAGTGACCTTTTCATAATAACATGTCCTTTTAAAAAAAAATTAGAGAGGATAACGATTTTGATTCATTTTGAAAATAAATACATATGAGTATCAAAATGATATTTGCTTCACTTTTATAGGATAGTACATGTTTTAATTAATTGTGTAGATAACTAAAATATTAGCTAAAACATGTAATATTGAAATTCTTCGAGAGGATATTTTAACTATTTAAAGGAGAGACACAAGAGAGAAATGGAATGTGCAACGATACACTTTCTTATTTGAAATCAAGAAGTTATGGATTCGATTTTCACTAATGGGACTTTTGATTTCTTTTTATTTAACTTTTATTTCATAGTATTAAGTCTACGGTCTTCTTTATAATTAAGAAAAATAAGGGACAAAATAATTCAATAGGGAGTGTAGCTCAGTAGCGCACTTCTCGTTTGGTGACTAAGAGGTCCTAAGTTCGATACCTAATGAGACTACACGTGCTTTTTTATTAGATATTTAGAATTTTCATTTCAATATACTAGATTCATGGACCTCTCTTGTAACTGAAAAAGAAGAAAGAGACAAAATAAAAAAATTAAAATCAAAACTTGTGGGCAAATCATAAAAATTAGGAAAGAGAAGGCTAAAATGAAAAATAAAAATAAAAAGAGGGCACTTGTCATGCTTAGATGACATGGGCCCTTATACAAGAGTTTTAGTTTATTTAGATTTAGATATATGGTTGGGCTGTCAGGACAAATCAAATATCTTTTAGGCCTACGAAGTTGGCGCTTGGAATAAGTCCAAAACTGTGCAACACTTAAAACATCGGTCTGACGTAGTAGAAGGATATCATACCGCATTATTTTTGTTCTTTTCAACCTTCCCGATTTTAAGATAACGTAAAAGACATCTCGCAGGCATGAAAAAGAATTACAAGAGTGAAGCAAATATTGCCCATCTGGATTCATATGTTGCAGCTCAACAAGGTCTTCATACTCGTTGGATCACGAACCAACCTGAGAATTAGATTATTAATATCATGCTTTGAGTTCAATATTCGCTGTGTAAGGAGAGATATGATATATCTATACGAGAGGGTTTTAACAATTTCACTGCATTAATAGCGAGCACTTTTGGCTTGACGGCCGTAACACTTCAACCTTGATATAAAGAAGGCAAGCAATCGACCACCATAGACAGACACGCGAGGATGAATTCTCTGTTGGACCTCACATAAATTAAAGAGGCCATTAAGAATTCCGCGTGCATTATCTGACCAGTTTAGCAAAATATCTGATCCCAGCCAACAAAACAAATTGACCCGACAAAATCGACAAATTACCGTTCCACCAATCAAAACCTAGTAGTGCTTGTAATTATATGAGCCTGTTATTTTCCCAGCCAAATATATATATGTTATATAATATAATAGATATATTTGTACACGTGCCCTGCTTCCAAACAAGCCCTTGTGCTGTGGCTAATGAATACGGCTTATTAACTATAATAATGATGATGCTACCGGCCACTATAATTTTCTACGCATGTCGGTTTCATTATATGTTCAGCTGAAAGAACATATAGGCAGCCTTCAGCTGCTCTGATTTTTTTTCCCCGGATTATGTAAGTGGCTCCTCCGTGAGTCCAATATGAGAAAATTAAAGATTTAACACCAACCAACAAAGTGATAATTGATCATAAATAGTTTTAATTCTCATAAGGAGGAGAAAATAAATTCGAAACCTGCAAAATTTATTGATTGGAAGGTGAAATAACTTTTAATGTTTCATCCTGTAAATTGAGAGTGTAATATTTTCTACAATTTCATCTACAAAAAAAAAAACTTTAAAAAAAATATAAACAATTTTTCTTGAAAATCGAACACAAAATCTCTAAATTATAGATGAAAAAGCATATCATCACTTCATTACACCTCTTTCTTCAACTACTCTGACATTGAAATAGATCATACATAACACCCGACCATGATGTTAACCAATTACGCTGATTAATCCAATATATACAATAAAAGAATCGAATTTAACTCGATCAACTTATATAAATTGGAATAGATTTTCAGGTTCTTTTGGCGATTTTATAAAAAACGGAATTTCAAATTACTAAAGTTGGACCGCACTAAAAGAAATTGGATGTTAAAGTGTGAGGATAAGGGCTCTCATCATATTGATGTGTTGAACGCGTTGGAGATGGCCTAAAGTTTTAGGCTTATGGCCGTCCAAAGTGGACTGGCATGCATAGGAAAAGTTGGTTAAATTCCATGCACGTGGACACGACACGAAACATGACAATAAGGAAAGCTCACTCTTTATAAAAGGAAGCTGCAAATGTTTTTTTTTTCTTTAATGAAAAAGTAAAAAACGCCCATAACCCCGTTCTCCATTAGCACAAGACGAAAACAAGCTTATTTATCATATTATTTTTAGTGCAGTTCTTTCAGCTGAAATGCAAAAATAAAATTCTTCTATAAATGAGAGACTATAATAATGAAACTTTTTTAGGTAAAACATCGGTCGATTACACATACATTAACTTGAGTAACGTGAGGTTTCATCACGGTTCCCAAAAAAAAGAAAAAGGTCGAAGCCCAACTATAATGGTCAATTGGACTGTATCAAAAGTCCTACGATATGCTTCCGAATGAGTAAATGTATACAGAGCAAGAGAGGTATGATCAGCAAATTAACCTTTGTTGTTGAAGTTATTATATATGTTTACGTGAGATACATTTATCAATCAATTATGTTAATTAATTAGTGTCACCTTACCGTTTAATTCATTTTATCTCTTCAAAAGAAAAAGATGTTACACGAAAAATAACAAGATGTTCCGCAACTGTTCAATTCCCAAGTCAACAAAAGAACAAAGAAAAATTAAGAACGAAAAATTGCTTTGATATATAACTCATTTTTAAAAATATATAAGAGACTCGTTGGTATAAGAGAAGATAATGATTCTATAATATAATTATTTGAAATAAGGGTATGATGATTTTATCTTGATACTGTTTGAAATATTTAATATTAAAAATTGTAATAATTGAGATTTAAAAATTTCAAGGAAAAGATTTTCAATATGAATATTTAAAAGCATGGTACATTTATTTCTCGTGTGACTAATCACAGGAGATATTTAAATTTTTTTCCTGAGTTGGTATACTTGTGCATATGTTACATCACAATGAGAAACAAGGAATATGACAACCTAAGATTAAAAGAACATTTTGACCAAAATTACTAATAATAAAGCTTTCTCGATACATTTTATAATTATAATTTGTAGATAAGTAGTAAGTACATCATATTCATGCCTACCCACCTACTTTTCTTTATTTTGCCAAGTTATTTTTCACATGTTGGGGGGGTAAGGAAAAAAGAAAATAAATTGGAATATATATTTGTTTTTGGACTTGACTCGCTTCCTCATCAGTAATAAAGAGCTCCCGGAGCTTTCCCAAAAGAGGAGCCCACTCCTCTTGAGGTTCTTTCTTTGCCCTGAAGAACCAGAGGTTCCTCTGTTTCGTTCGCGGCTCGTCATCTTCCTCCCAAGACAACATCTCTCTCTCTCTCTCTCTCTCTCTCAATTGATCATCCTGCCCTGTTTTCTGGAAGGCAAACAAATTATACAAGCAAAAGAAAAAACAATACTTTACCCTTTCAGACAGCAGCAAGTCTCCTTTTGTGTTCAATTTTCGTGCTAATTGAGTGGGAGCGACGTCTATTCATTACAAAGCAACATCATCTCTCTCTCTCTCTCTCTCTCTTTCTGTGTGTGTGCACTAATCATTGATCTTTGAAGATAAACAGAGCCCCTTTCTCCCTTTAAGGTTTCATGACATAGAGGGGCTCTGTTTTTTTTTCTGTCTCTCTCCTTGCCCTGTTCTTCATCTGAGCTGAAGACCCCTTTTCCTTTCACCCGATCCTTCAAGATCAAATCTTTTATGTGGGTTTTGTTCCACAAGTAGAGATGTTTGGGTGCGAGTGCTTCTGCTGGGACCGAGTCACCGCGTTCGAGCCGACCGAGCTAGGGACAGAGCCCTTCTCTCTGCCTTCAGCTCTCCCAGAATGGCCTCAAGGTATGATTCTCACAATAATAACTTGATCTCTTCGAAATTTGGTTTCTGGGTTTTGCTCTTTCGTAGATTTTAATCATCTATTTCAGATGAAACATAAAGAAAAAAGAAGAAGAGAGAGTTAAGTTTTTAATGTTTAATATACTATTATTGTTTAATTTTATTATTTCATTCGGTATCTGTGGGGACAATGTACTCTGTTTTTGTTTGGTGCCTCTAGAATTCCAAACACTCTTGAAACGATCAAAATCTAACCTTATAAACCGAATTTGGAAGTTGAAGAAAAGATAATAATTTGTTATGTTGAATTGAAGAATATTCTCAACGAACTGAATTTGAGCTCATAAAACATGACAAGGTTTGATGATTGTTCTTCTCAAAGTTTGACCAGATAGTTTGAACTAGTATCATTTTTGTTCGGCTTTAAGCAGTTAACAGATGCTCTTCGGAATGCTTAGGTCGTGGTTTTGCAACGGGGAGGATACGACTGGGCGAACTTGAGGTCTTAAAGATAACGAAGTTCGAGAGTGTCTGGACCTTCAACCAAACTCATGGGAAACCGAAAATTACGTTCTATAGGCCTGAGGGGACACCTGATGGTTTTCATTGCTTGGGCTATTATTGCCAATCGAATGAAAAGCCTCTGATAGGATATGTTCTTGTGGCTCGTGATGCCTTGGAGTTAAGTGTTCCGGCTTTGAGGAAGCCAGTCGGTTACACCCCACTTTGGGCTGGGGATGCAGGTCCGTTATATGGACCTGGGTACTTCTGGCTGCCCAGTGCCCCATCGGGTTATAGACCAATGGGAATTGTTGTGACTACCGAACCTGAGGAGCCGGATCTCGAAGAAGTTCGCTGTGTCCGGGAGGACCTAACCGAGCACTGTGAGGCTTGCAACCTTATATGTTCAGGAGACTCAAGGAACCTAAAGTTGCCATTTGAAATTTGGAACACGAGACCCTGCAATAGAGGGATCTGGGAAAGGGGTGTGCCCGTCGGAACCTTCATTTGCTGTTCTCGCTCGGGCTCGAGTGAGCCACTTGACATTGGTTGCTTGAAGAACTGTGACGATTCTCTCCATGCGATGCCAAACCTTGATCAGATTCATGCGTTGATCAGCCATTACGGGCCTACCGTCTTCTTCCACCCTGACGAGGTGTATCTTCCCTCCTCGGTCCAGTGGTTTTTCCAAAATGGGGCACTTTTATGCCAAGACGGGGAGTCAAGGAAACAACCCATCGACTCTAATGGATCATGCTTGCCCCAGGGTGGATCTAATGATGGAAAGTTCTGGATCAATCTCCCAAAGGATGAGGAGTTGCGAAATTTCCTTAAGAGAGGAAACATTGAGAGTGCGGAGCTCTACGTGCATGTAAAACCTGCCTTAGGAGGATCATTTACGGATATTGCGATGTGGGTGTTTTGTCCTTTCAATGGGCCTGTGACCCTCAAAGTCGGGTTGATGAGCTTTCCGATGACGAGGATCGGGGAGCACGTTGGTGACTGGGAGCACTTCACGCTTCGAGTGAGCAACTTCACGGGCGAGCTCTGGGGCATGTATTTCTCTCAGCATAGTGGGGGTGAGTGGGTGCATGCATCTGATCTCGAGTTTATTGATGGAAATAGGCCGATCGTGTACTCATCCAAGAGTGGGCACGCCAGCTTCGCCAATCCAGGCTTGTACCTTCAGGGCTCCTCGAGGCTCGGGATTGGAGTTAGGAATGATGCAGCTAGGAGTCGGTTCTTTGTGGACTCAAGCAGGAAGTATAAGATTGTTTCTGCGGAGTATCTTGGAGACGGGATTATTGCAGAGCCGTGCTGGTTGCAGTACATGAGGGAATGGGGGCCGACGATTATGTATGATGCTCGGGCAGAGCTCGATAAGGTCATTAACCGGTTGCCCTACTTTGTGAGGTTTTCGGTCGAAAACATCTTCGATCTGTTCCCAACAGAGCTCTACGGGGAGGAAGGGCCGACAGGGCCCAAAGGGAAGGATAACTGGGAAGGAGATGAACGATGCTAGAACTGCAGCCTTGCCGTCGACAAGTTTCCATTTGATTCGACTTGAATTAATCCATAGGGTCGTTTGGCACTCCTTTTAAAAGGAACAGAAGTCGGATGTAGCATTTGCAAGATTGATCACGGATGATCAGACATCTGATGCTGTGGGAGATCAATGTGGAAATCTCTCCCTCTCAAACTCGCAGTGCTCTCGTACCGGTTCTTGGGAACGGAAGTTGCAACCTGATGGTTGTTTAGGATGTACAACTCCAGGACTCGATGAAAGGGAAAGCCCTCACGCCTGTGATTCTTGGCAAGGGATGGAGCGATGGCCGTATGATCGGATCAGCTCCAATGTTGTTCATTTACTGCAAAAAATTTGTTTAGCAAAAGCGTGGGCCTGTCATCTGTCCACTAGCTAGAATTACGCGGTGCCATTCATGAAGTAGTACTCATTTCATTCCATGAATACTCCGTCTGACTCGTCATTTTAAGCAAAGTTTTTTTGGCTGAAAATGTCATCTTAAGCAAGTTAATAGTCCAACGTCTGAATGATATCATTTACATTGACTCGACTCGACTCGGGTCCTGACTTCACGTCAGTTCCATCTCTCCTCTATTACTGCTAGCCTGCTTGTGAAAGCATCGATATTACTTCGGGTTCAGACATAATATCGAGATTATATTTCAAGGTTGTCTTGAGTGATCTCCCCCCTCTCCCTATTTCAATGCGATATATGCATAGGCTATCTATTGTCACTAACCCAAATTTGAGGCCGCATGGTATGGCACAAAAAAGGTCTGAAAAACCACCAAGCCGATGGGCCGGCCATACACAATCAGCGTCAAGCCCTCACCAGCCTATACTTCAGCGGGCCTCAATGCTCGGTCCAATGTGGCCCAAGATTTAGTTCAAATTATTATAATTATTATAATTATTTTTGGGTTTTTTTTAGGTGAATCAAGTTCGAGTTGTTTTGTTTGGCTGTACCACTTCTAAAATCTCAAGAGTTGTTTTTTGGGGTCATAAGAACCAATATTATACATTTAGGATTGGGAACCAACACAAAAGGTACGAAATTGGTGCAGCAGTTCGGAAGTATAGTGAAAATTTTCAGTGTAGTATAATATAATCTAATGACCCGATTTCACTTGTAAATGTTGCACGAATCCTTCAAATTAGCCATTGGGTTTTCGAAGGATTACTTGTAATGGATCATTAACAAAGAACAAAGGTCACAAGTGGCTACCGAACAAGAAAAGAATTATTATTTATGATATATTTATTTATGTACATAAAAGAAAATGTCATAAAAGGATATCATATGAAGGCCACAAATGCTTGTCAATTTCATGCAATGATTTAGTGAGGTTGGCGGTGGCTTTGGCATAAAGCCATGTGGGGGCACCCAAGCCTGCTCCTCTCATGCCACCCCCCTTCTTCTGATCTCATGCTGCATTCCCAATTTGGTGCAAATCTTTAATGTTATTAACTTCTATACTTGAAGACATTAGGTTGGATGATCAAATATATATGTTCCTTGAAGCAATTCAAATGTACCATGTCATGTATTTAAGTTAAAATCCAAACTTATCTACCCATAGAATTCAGGGACAGTAAGATGGAATATCTATTCTTTACAATAATTCTCGTATCATCGTAAATTCTCAGGCCATACATACTTTTTGCCATAGTATGTCATTGAGTAATTCGATGTCCACTTAATCGGGTTGTCATGCCCACGTTACAAGATTGCAACTCAATGGCAAAGGTAAGGTAGGTACTATTTCATCGTGCCAATCATGGTGTAATCTCTCTCTCTCTCTCTCTGCGTACTTTCACATGGGGCCAGCCTCCCTTTTGCACATTCATGCCGTTGATCTTATAATTGTTATTTTTTTTTAGATTATCCCTTTTAATTAATCTTTTGATAGATCAGACGATTATAGAATTCCTATATCTCTTTCACTTTGAGAGACGTACTATATGATTACTATATGTTCCTGGGATAAATTTCTAAAGAAAGAAGAATAATTGGGTAGAGCCAGATATGTGCATGTGAAGGCTTAGAAGAAATGGGCAGCACTTGGTCCTTAATTTTCTTTGAGATGGGAAGGACAATGATTGTTTTTCCTAATTTCCTTTTTCTTAATCTCGTAATTAGGGGGAAAAAAAAGAAAAGGTATATATTTTAGTTCTTTCTTTATATGAATTATTTTAGTTTCACATATTAATCATGTTCTGACACAAGAAAGTTTCAAGATGTCTGTTCAATTTTTGATGGTTTTATCCTCTTTGTAACATGGCTTGATTCTTGCCTTGCCTGTCCGGTTGAGTCATGCCCAAACTGAACTGATCAACCACCACCTCAAAGGGAGCAACCAGTGAATTCCAAGTGGTCGGGGAAGTCCTATCCGGACTCAGTGCGGACCTATCGAATGTACGTGCATACATATGATTATTCAGAAAGAACCGTTAGATTGTTACTCGAGTGTTCTATTGAGTATTATTAGGTCGGTCCACAAATTTTCTTTTTCGGATTACAAATTGCGACAACCATTTTATTCTTACGCCTTTTTTGGATTGAATAAAAGGCTGCTGCCAAAGTTAAAATAAAAATAAAAAAAAGAGAAAAACGAAATAGAGAAGAAACAGGTTATGAACATGTAAAGGGTCAATTATTAAGTAATTATTTCACAAAGTTGACCCCTAATTTCAATAACAAGATGGGGAAGAAGCATCAATATGTATGGGTCTTGGAACAATATTCCCTTCCCACATGTTTGATTGTCTAAAAGAATCTCAATAACTCCAAAATTTACAATCCACAATCTTCATAAGCTTAGCTGTTGGAGATCCCAAGAACCCACGAATTCCCCCAATAAATTAATTATTTAATTGGTCCCTCCATTTTTATTTTAATTAATCCGACCCCTTTGGTTTTATGCTAACAAGGCATGTCATATATTAAGCACTATCACTTCCCTCCCGTGTCTCCTTTGTTCCTTCACAGACCCAAAAATGCCAATCCATTAGAAGGAACATAACAGAAAAGAACACAACAAAAGAGAGACAAAGGAAGAGGTTTGGGAAAAAGGAGAATGGAAACTCATTTCCTCTTCTTCTTCTACTGTTGTATTGGGCTTTCACTTGTTTTTGCTGAGGGAGCTCAGATGAACAATGAGCTCTCATCTCTGCTTTCCATAAAATCGGTCCTCGTCGATCCCTTAGGCAACCTCAAGGACTGGAGGTCGCCGAATGGCTCTGTCGGAACTGATGGTATCGTTCATTGCACCTGGACTGGCGTGGTGTGCAGCCCCAGCGGGTTCGTAGAGAAGCTTGACCTTTCCTACATGAACCTCAGCGGCCGGGTCTCCGAGCACATTCAGGACCTGACCAGTCTCGCCTCGATAAACCTGAGTGGGAACTTGTTTGATTCCTCGCTCCCGAAGTATCTCCCAAACCTCACGTCCCTCAGGAGCATCGACGTGAGCATGAACAACTTCATTGGGCAGTTCCCTATTGGTCTCGGGCAGGCCCGAGTGCTGAGGGAACTCAACGCGTCGAGCAACAATTTTGCAGGCGCCATCCCGGAAGACCTTGGAAATGCAACCCTTCTGGAGAGCCTCGACTTGAGGGGAAATTTCTTTGAGGGATCAGTCCCGGCTTCGTTTGAGAACTTGCAAAGTCTGAGGTTTCTTGGGATCTCGGGGAATAATCTTACTGGAAGGATCCCGAGAGAGCTCGGGAGGCTTTCTTCACTGGAGACAATCATTCTCGGGTACAATGAGTTTGAGGGGGAGATTCCTTCAGAGTTTGGGAATCTGTCGAACCTTCGTTACCTCGACTTAGCAGTTGGGACTCTGAGTGGTCAGATTCCTGCTGGGCTTGGGAAGCTCCAGAAGCTCACAACAGTTTATTTGTATGATAACAACTTCTTGGGGATTATCCCACCAGAGATTGGAAACATGTCCTCTCTCGTATTCCTGGACCTCTCGGCCAACCAGATATCGGGAGAGATTCCTGAGAGCATTGGAGATTTGAAGAACCTGGAACTTCTTAACTTAATGTGCAACCGGCTGACTGGTTCTGTTCCAACTCAACTTGAGGAGTTAACCAATTTGCAGGTTCTTGCTCTGTGGAAGAACTCCTTGACTGGAATCCTGCCTCCGAATCTTGGAAACAAATCGCCTCTTCAGTGGCTTGACGTCTCCTCAAACTCCTTGTCAGGCAAAATCCCGAAAGGCCTCTGCAATTCGGGAAACCTCACCAAGCTCATTCTCTTCAACAACTCCTTCTCAGGCACGATCCCTCTCGGGCTCTCAGGCTGCAATTCATTAGTCCGAGTACGGGTGCAGCACAACCTTATCTCCGGCCCAATCCCAAATGGTTTTGGGACCCTTCCAGGACTCCAGCGGCTCGAGTTGGCCTATAACAACGTATCAGGTCAGATCCCACAGGATTTCTTCCTCTCCCCTTCGCTTTCTTTCATAGACCTCTCACATAACCAACTCCAATCCTCCATCCCTTCTGGGATCTTCTCACTCCCCAGCCTTCAGACCTTTATAGCCTCAAACAACAAGTTAGACGGGAAAATCCCAGATGAATTCCAGGATTGCCCGTCCCTTGCCTTGCTCGATCTCTCAAGCAATGGTTTCTTGGGAAGTATTCCCGATAGCATAGCTTCATGTCGAAAGTTAGTGAAGCTAGATCTCAAAAACAACCATTTCGATGGTGAAATCCCAAAATCTCTTGCAGCAATGCCAACTCTAGCAATTCTGAACCTCTCCAACAACTCCTTCGCTGGTCAAATCCCAGAAAATTTTGGGAGCTCACCAGCCTTGGAAAGTCTTAACTTGTCATATAACAAACTCGTCGGCCAAGTCCCTTCGATGGGGATCTTGACGAACATTAACCCAAATGAACTAGTGGGCAATCCCGGTCTTTGTGGAGGGGTGCTTCCCCCCTGTTTGCAGAAGTCTTCTAGTTGGTCAAGGCAGCAAAAGGGCATGCATGTCTATCACATAATAGTAGGTTTCGCGATCGGGACATCGGTGATTCTATGCTTTGGCCTCACATTCTTTGTTGGCAAGTTCCTCTATCGGAGATGGTACTTGTACGATACCAATTACTTCTATGGACGATGGTTTAAGAAGGGTACTGAGGAATGGCCTTGGCGCCTTGTGGCATTCCAGAGAGTGTGCTTCACTAGTGGAGACATCTTAGGCTGCATCAACGAGTCGAACATCATAGGGATGGGCGGGACCGGGATGGTGTACAAGGCTGAGATTCACCGGCCTCATGTGGTCGTGGCGGTTAAGAAGCTGTGGAGGTCAGGATCGGACATAGAGAATGGGGAAGACCTGCTAAGGGAAGTCAATCTCCTGGGGAGGCTTAGGCATCGCAACATCGTAAGGCTCTTAGGGTATGTCCACAACGAGAGCGATGCGATGATGGTGTATGAATACATGCCGAACGGGAACCTTGGGACTGCCCTGCACGGGAAACAGGCGGGAAAGTTGCTCGTAGACTGGGTCTCGAGATACAATGTAGCAGTCGGGGTTGCACAAGGGTTGAATTATCTCCACAATGATTGCTACCCACCAGTTATTCACCGGGACATCAAGTCAAACAATATACTGCTCGATGCAAATCTCGGGGCAAGGATAGCAGATTTCGGCCTTGCAAGGATGATGATCCACAAGAATGAGACTGTATCAATGGTTGCTGGATCTTATGGATACATAGCACCAGGTCAGTCCCTGTTTTTCCAGTTACTTTTTTTCCCCTTTCTCAATAATAAAATAAGAAGCAAGAAGATAAAATATGTTCAAACGCTAACCTCTGCATTTGTTTCTGGAAACAGAATATGGGTACACACTGAAGGTAGACGAGAAGAGTGACATATACAGCTTTGGTGTCGTGCTTCTGGAGCTCCTGACGGGGAAGATGCCATTGGACCCGGGATTTGGGGAGTCGACAGACATAGTGGAGTGGGTCAGGACAAATATCAGAGACAACAAGGCCGTGGAAGAAGTCCTGGACCCGAGCATTGCAGGCCAGTGCAAGCTGGTCCAAGAAGAGATGCTCTTGGTACTCCGAATCGCACTCCTTTGCACCGCTAAGCTGCCAAAGGACCGACCCTCTATGAGGGATGTTTTGATGATGCTTGGAGAGGCCAAACCCCGGAGGAAGAGTGTGTGCTACAATAACAACAATGACGGGCAAAATGTGGCAAAGGACAGGCCGGTCTTTAGCACTTCGCCAGTGATCGGCCTTCTATAGGAAGGCAAGAGCAGCATCTACATTGAGACTGCTGATTTGTGCAGTTCTTTTATTCATTTTTTTTCCAGGTTATGTAAATTTCCCATTCTTCATTTTGCTTAGCCGAGATCTAAGAGGACAAATTAGAATTCGGCAGGAAGTTGTAAGAAATCGTTGAATGTTTATCCTCGGAGTAACATATCTAATCAGCAACAGAGGTTCCCATCTCTTGTTCATTGAAAAAGTTCTAATCTCTTGACATTTACTTTATGTGCCACTTTGCAAAACAAAGTCTTGTGTTGAAATTACGTGCTTAGAAGTATCTAAGACTGGCAAACGGTTCGATTAACCATGCCTGCACTCTCTGTTCTGCAGATCTCCATGACCATGCCCTTCAAGTCTCCTTTTCTATTCAATCAAAGGAAAGGAAAAAAAGGATCACAAGTAATACAATGCTATGGACATAGTCGGATTAATTTTGAATTAAAGTTGTGTTCAGTAAAGTGCACTTAGATAAGAATAATCTCGAGTCTTTCCCCCTTCCCCAGAATCTAAAATATTGAATAGAATTTACATAAATGCCATGGTTAGGCAAAAATGGATAATAAAAAGGGATAGCTAACAAGAACAACAAGAGCGAAAACAATGAGATTATATGGAGCCAAGCATTAGACTTGCCAAGAAGGTGTCAATGTCACCTGTCCTTCAACATGAGATTAAACGCTATCCGAGTGTCTGTTGTTCACCATAACACTGCTAATTGTTCCGTTCCCATCCAAACTGAACCTTCCTCTCTCCTTCTCATTCACGCTCACATGCACCTACGGAGGATCAATTAGCATTACCTCACCCTGAGCACTCGAAATCGCCTCTCTTCTTGTCCCGAAACCTTAGACGAGCGACTATGCTTAAATGGGTATGCTGCTTTGCCATGGGTTGATTTCAGCTGCTCTTTGGGGGAGGACAAGCAGTTTATCTTCTTCTTCTTCTTCTTCTTCTTCTTCTTCTTCTTGATCACCATCTTCGTAGCTCAATCTACAGAATACAGAGGGAAGAAAAGAAGAACGAGATCTTCTTAGCTTGATCTACTCTACAGAATACAGAGGGGAGCAAAGAGGAACTAGGAGATGAAAATGACAAGAGAGAAGAAGAGGGTGATTTATAAATGGTGATGTTTGACAATCACTACAAGATCTTCAGAAACCAAAGAGAGCCTTGGTAAAGAGACGGATAAAACAAGGTGAAAAGGAAAGAAAGGTTTTCTACAGTGGCGCCGAGTGCCCTGCAGTACTTTTCGAGGATCATCATTGCTCATTAGCTAGGATTGTTTATACTGCATGATGGATTCCAGAGCAGAGACAATTGACTAATTTCTCCATTTTACAAAGAAAAGGGAGGTGAACTCCTTGCTACGGTAAGTCATTGCTTCATTCTAATTCCGGAGATCGGACCCGCTGATGGAAATTCCATTTCCGGAAAGGATATCAACAGTCGATGGGTCCGCTCGGCCGGCAATAACTTGAGGAAATTGAGAGAATGGAAGGAAGATCAGTTGCTTCATCTTGAAGAATTCATCCAGCACTAGTGAAACTAGAGCCCCGACTAAATCTGCACACGCGCCAAGATTTTACTGAAAGTGGAGTAGGAATTGATTGAAGCGCAAGGACCCTTCGTGATTAATCCAATGAGAGCATGATAACTAGCCATAATGGCCAACAGAAAAAAAAAAGGGGGAGAAAACCCACCAATAATGCTCATCATGGATAGACATAACCATGGGATTTCAACCGGTACAATGACAAAAGGAAAGGTACTCTCGTACAATACTAATCAGACAAAAGTTACCCCACCAAAATCATGGATCCATCCCAAGAAAAGGAAAAAGGTCTCTCTCTTTCCATGGCTCCTCCTCATCTGGAAAGTTTTAGGTTCAGCCCAACAGCCTAAGGGAACAGTAAATTTATCCCGATGTTGCTTTTATGATTGATAAAATTAAATAATCAATTTGGTGACTATTACATATATATATGTTCTCATTAATTAACCTGCAGCCATATCTACACATAAAATTATCTCCGATATAGCTGTGCGAAGCAAGTTCTGCAATTTCCTGAAATAGAATTAGATGGTTTAGGTACATGACCCTATGCATCCGGGACAGATCGGGACCTTAAAATTAGATCTTCTATTAAATGATCTTATCACTAGTAGTCTAATACAGAGCAAAATCAAGTTTTCTGAGACAAGATTTCCTAATTATTCTATTGTACAGAAACTTCTCTTCTTGAGTTGGAATTGACAAGATCCAATAAATTGGTGGGTGCCATTTTCATTTTAATGCTTTCCAAGAGTAGCAAATGCCCCCGACTTTACATTGACAAAAACCGAAACGCAATACCAAACACAAAATTCACTTTTAGCCCCTTTGTTTGACCCACTAGCTAATTTCATCCCTAAAACTTCCAGAGTTTGCCATTTGATTCCATAAGTTCAGTTCCATATTCGTCCTTGCACAATTTCGTGGAATGTGGGAAGTGGCTATGATCGATTCGATTAAAAAGAAGGGATAGTATTTCTAGCTAGTCTTGTTTGCTTTCGAGATCCTCACCCTTCCCGTCTCTTACAAAGCTGTTATCCTGGATTAATTTTTTTTCCCTTCGACGAATTGCATTTTCTATCAAAACTCTCCATTGGATAAATTGGATAAAAAATAGAAAGAATCTAAATAAAGACGCATATGCGGGGAGCAGCTCCACTACTTCCTCATTCAGGAGGGGGAGTGGGGAGAGACTGGCCTCATTACTTCCCACAGACAAGGAGATAAGAATAAAGTGGACTTAGTATAAAAAAATAAAAAATAAAAAATTCGTGAGGAGACTTTTTCAGGACGTCGGCATTTTATTGATTCAGTATAATAGGGAGCTATGCGAATGCATTCTCCCCCAAAGAATAGAGGGAGTTTAGCCTGGGCACGAGCAACTTCAAGAAGATGGCGGTCTTTGCGTTGGGCAGCCCCTTTCTACTACCATACTCTACGCACCTTCTCTCATTCCTTACCTCTGTATGTGATATGATGCCGATTTGCCGATCCTAATCCACTATGATCCCAAACCAATTAAAAAAAAATTAAATCAACTTTAGCGAGAGATTAGCAAGGGATCCTTAGCGAGGGACCCGGTCCCTCGCTAGTCCCTAACCAATTATAAAAAATAAATCAACTTTAGCGAGGGATTAGCGAGGCCAATCCCTTGCTAATTAAAAAAAAAAAAACTCGGGCAACGTTTGTCCGTTAGCTAGCTGACCTCCTATTTGCTGTCTTCCCCGATTCTTCTCTCTCGAAATTGATTTTGCACAGCTTTGTATGAAAAAAGAAAGTGTATTTTATAACTAATTTTGCTTACATATTAATTATATTGATATTATACCCAAATTGTAATGCAATTATAAGCTTCAAATATTAAATGGAATTTTCTCATATAAATTTTATGTAATAATGTGTATGTAGTTTGTAAGTGGATATTGTGGATAATGGTTTGTATGTTTGTTTTGTTTCTTGATCAGAGGACTTGTTTTGTTTTAAAGAGTAACGGGAAATGTTTTCGGTATTTATGGAAATAAAAGTAAAAAATATTATTATAAATGTTAAAGTATAAGCAATATAAATATAATTAAGTGCAGTAAAATGACAAGTCAAATTCGATATAGCTCAACAGTTAAGGAGTTTGCCATGAAACGTGCGAGGGCAGAGCGAATTTATTTTTTATTTTTCCAATCCCTCGCTACTCCCTACATTTTTAGTAGGGACTTGATATTATTAATTATTACTGCAATATTTACCTGTCTTGGTCCGCAGGATCTTCTTCATGCATCTAGCGCAGTCGGTATTCCTCCACTTGTTCTGAATTTTTCCCTACATGTTTTCCCTTTCATCGTATTGAAAACCGGCTCAATGAACCGGGATGCACATAAAGTCAAAAACAGAAAACAACACCAGAGGTTCTAATTCCGCAGAATGATCGAACTGTTGAATCGGTGGAGCCTTGTAACAATTTGTACTTGTATAAGAAGAAAAAGAAGTATGGCAGCGGCTTTAGCTTCTGCTACTGACAATGGCATGTTCCAGATCTATCTTCCACTCGCTCTCGAGACCTGACTAGACATCAAATGAACCATCTAGACGTTCCAGATCTATCTTCCACTTGTTGTCTCAGCTCGTCTTCGAATTAGGAGCTCTAATCAGATGTCAGTTTGTCTGTTCCGAATTTGAAGGCACAAAACATACAGATTTCTGAGGATCTTAATATCGTCTCCCATTGGAGAGGAGCTTAGTTTAAAAAAGAAAAAAAGAAACCCCGTAGGGAGATCGAAGTCACACTAACTAAAGATTGCACAACCAATACCGGTGGAGATAAACTCAAAATATAATATTATGGAAGACACACATGAATTATTGTGGGCACTGACGTGGAGGACACTACTCCTTCACTCTACCAAATATCCAAGACATCACCCTGTTTGTAGAGTGCTTAAGATAACTCTAGATTAATTAACTCCTAAATTGTCCTGGAAAACGATAACTAGCATTAACAACGCACCTAGAAAAACTAAAGCAAATAAAATATGTATTTTTCGAACTTAGCCTATCTCCTAGGACGTCCAGATAAAACTAGAAACTAATAAGAATCAACACATGCTAACATTAATTTTCCACAAAATCAACTTTACTTCTTAAAAAATTAGCTCATCCCGCAGTTCCTTGGTTTGCCGAACTGATGCCTAGAATTTGGAACAAGGGAAGGAACAACTCGGATTTGTGAGATTGAGCGAGAGTCACATCCCGAGGTTACCGTAATAATTTAAGCTGAATTTATTGGCTGTATGATATATGATCGAGGAGGCTTCACAAGGGTGTGTTACACCATTAGGATTCAAGCCTTTCCTAATCTCCCAAGCGAGGTAGGTCCACAGCGTCAGTGAAGGTGCCGTGATGCCGAGAACGTGACTAGGAGGGTTTGATTTCACACAGGGAACACCATTTATAACTTCGACATTGCGAGATGTTGTATCCTGTGAGAATTTTTTATATTCTTGACTAGAGTATTTCAGGGTAAATCTCTATCCTTTGCAACACCATGAAAACCAAATCCCGTTCGTTTCCAGAAAAGAAAAAGATTGAATCCACGATGAAGGAAAAAAAAAAAAGAAAGAAAAAGAATGTAAACATACGCAAGTAGCCGATGACTAAAAATAATGAACAAACGTATCGAAATGAATGGAATTCCGTCAGAAGCACGGAAATAAATGTACGTTCCATTTACATTAAACGAGAGGACGGCATCAAACATAGCAATCATGCTTCAGACTCTCAAAAATTTCTTCCTAAGTTTTTTCGGCATTTCCAGTGGGAATGACAATGATCAAAGCTGCTAATTATATTACTCTTTCGATCAATTATACTATAGAAAACAGAGATCCAGCACTTCCTCTGTAACGAGTCACGGCAAGAAAGTGAGAGGTAACAGAGTGCTTACTCTGTTACAGATGGACATCCTATAATGCAGTTTCTCCACAATCTTGACAGAAACAACATAGATATACGACTACACGATGCGATATTCACTAGAGGATTAGAGCTCCAACTCAAAAGCCCGACATCAGACAACAAGAAGCTATCCAATGCACTTGCTCCCCTACCCAGATGAGGAGTTTTTTCAGAATATTCGTGCACATGGTTCTGCGAGGCATACATTTGGATTGATAATCAGTGTAGAAGTAAATCGACGCATTCAATGATATCGCTGTATGCGCATGTGAATACTAACTTGTATAGCTTGTTGAATGCCAAGGATATCACTGTCTTCCCCAAGGGAACGGCTAAGGCCATGACGAAAGCATTCGGGCCGGTGCCCAGTAGCAATGATATGGCAACTGCAGGAAGCATCCACCCGAAAGCTCTGAAAATCGGCAATGTCCATGAACGCAAGATAACTATAAATTGCGAGAAGTCACAGAACATAAATCTGCAGCGCAGAAACCAAACCAACAGACAGCTTCCACAAGAATCTCGGAATGGCACAAGCTAGGGAAACATTTGCTAAGTTGACATTGCAAGATCCACGAGAAAGTAGAGATCTTCGACTAAAGTTAAAATTCTGCTTCCCTACTCAAAGTGCAGAGCTTTCAAGGACTTATCGCCCTCCATCGAATGAAATGAGCAAGGGGAGAACATTAATTAAAATCACAAAGGTGATGCCAGTTAGGGGTATTCCTCATATTGCCGAATCGACAAATCAAGAAAATAATTACGCGAGCATCCCTCCGAAAATCATTCTCTTCAATCGTATCCATTCACCAAAAAAGATTCATAAGAAAACTAGAATGCCTGTTCGATAGAGTGGGACGAAAAGGAATGCAATTTCTCGGCCTCGTAGTTCGAGTGTTATTCATCATCAAACGGACCATCACTACATTGCAGAGCGTTGAGGACTAAAATGGGATAAATTTCACATCGGAAAAGAAAAGGAAAATCCATGGATTAATATATTGCTTGGGTACCACCACTTATCAGCTTGAGTTTTTAAGTGGTGATGGCGTGGTGTGAGTCCATGTGCATACGCGCGTAGGCATGCGGAAGTATAACCCGTTCTGATACCATATTAAATTTCCATTAGACTTATACGGGCTCGGGCCCATATCCACTTAAAAGCTCAAGCTGATAAGTGGTGGTACCCAAGAGCGTGCCTCGTGTTAGTGTCCCCCCTCGCCCGAGCACGGAAGATGAGCCCGGCTCAAGGTCAATTGTTGAGGACGGTCAATTGTTGAGGACGGGTATTTAAGGGCACGTGACAATGTGTAGGCAGAAATAGACCACACATTGCACGTGAGGACGGGTGTTGGTACCTAAGAGTGCGCCTCGTGTTAATGTCCCCCCTCGCCCGAGCACGGAAGATGAGCCCAGCTCGAGGTCAATTGTTGAGGACGGGTATTTAAGGGCACGTGACAACGTGTAGGCAGAAATAGACCACACATTGCACGTGAGGACGGGTGTTGAGGAGTAAAATGGGATAAATCCCACATCGGAAAAGAAAAGGAAAATCCATGGGTTAATATATGGCTTGGGTACCACTACTAATCAGCTTGAGCTTTTAAGTGGATATGGGCCCGAGTCCGTATAAGCCCAATGGAAATTTAATATGGTATCAGAGCGGGTTATGCTTCCGCATGCCTACGCGCGTGCTCATGTGGGCTCACACCACGCCAGATTCGATTTCGAGGTAGCTAAGAGTGTGCCTCATGTTAATCAGGCCCAAGAGTGGTCCGGTCCAGTTCCGAGAGTGTGGAGCTCGAGGCTAGTTTGGTATTTGTCTCCCCTTACCCGAGCACGGAAGAGGATGCCCGGCTCGGGTCAGTTGTTAAGGGCGGGTGTTTCAGGCACGTGGCACCTGTTGGACCACACATTGCCACGTGAGGGTGGGTGTTGAGATATGTTGTCCCACATCGAAAAATTGAGAAAGAAATCACAAGCTTATATGAGGCTTGGGTCTAGTAACCTATCAGCTTAACCTTTTGGGTTGCAGATGGGCTCAAGTCCGTGTAGGCCCAAGTGGTTATTTTATATGGTATCAGAGCGGGTTATGCTTCCGCATGTCTACGCGCATATGCGCATGGACTCACACCATGCCAGGCCTAGTATGTCCGAGTGCAGCCAAGAGTGCGCCTCATGTTAGTGTCCCTCCTCACCCGAGCACGGAAGATGAGCCCGGCTCGAGGTCAATTGTTGAGGATGGGTATTTAAGGGCACGTGACAACGTGTAGGCAGAAATAGACCACACATTGCACGTGAGGACGGGTGTTGAGGAGTAAAATGGGATAAATTCCACATCGGAAAAGAAAAGGAAAATCCATGGGTTAATATATGGCTTGAGTACCACCACTTATCAGCTTGAACTTTTAAGTGGATATGGACCCGAGCCCGTATAAACCCAATGGAAATTTAATAACTAGTAATCAACATTCCCCTTTTGCAAGCTCCGATTTTGCTCGAAACTCGGCGAGAGCATCACTAACAATCTCGAGATCAGCCGACTTTCTTAAAGCTTCGAAAGCGATAAGACAATGAATTTCCAATCAATTCAGTACCTTGAAGACCCAAAATTCACCATCTTCATCGAAATCGAGCTCGTTGTCCTCATAATCAGACCACCAGACCCTCTGTTTCCCGCCACCGGGATCACCGTCCTCGAGATCGAATCCAAACTGTCCATTTGAGACGGGCTCCTCGTCGGAGCCCCAGTGGCTTCTAGCGGCAGCGACGGGGGACTTGATCGAGCGGTGAAGATGGCAGTAAGGCAGCTTAAGGTTTGGGAGCAGAGTCGGAGTGAAGACTGGTGGAGAGAGGGAGGAGATGAGCCCTCATTAGTGGCGGCGCGGGTAACTGTCGCCAAATTTTCAACGGCTCGATTCTGGTTTAATTATGCATTATTTTTTTGAGTCCCGGAATTGGGTTCGGGTCGGACCAGGACCGCCCGGCAGTAAATCGCAATCGCCGATCGGTCTTCCCAACGAGAATTTGGAATTCAGAACTCGACGAATTCAAGAGGGCAAATCTCTGTGTATTAAATTACTAAAGGGGAAAAAAAAACGTATTTGAAATATCAAACTGTAAAATATAAATTTTAGTGTAAGTATTTAGCAATGGTATCATTTAGATCGATTTATTGAAATTATTGAATCCATAAGGAGACAGGACTTGGTACCGCTAGTTGAATTATGGTAAGATTGAGTGTAAACCGATTGAATCTGATACACTATATGATTCGGGATTCCAAACTTTCCAAAGATAGACTAAAATTGTACTTTTCAATCAATCCCAAGGCCCGGGGAACAATATGTGCCATAAATTTTTCTACTATCTTTTGTTATTCTTCTTCTTCATCATGGTCTTCTTCGTCTTCGTAGTCACTGTCGTCCTCATCATCTAATGTATAAATTCGAGAAATCTCGATGATGTTATCGTCGCTTTCGCCACCGATCATCAAGTAAGGATTCTTATCAACCGGCTGGAAATTCCAGAAGACAAACCCATAGAATCCCAAGCTTGCACCCTCAGCAGTCAAAGCCACCAACCACTCAAACCTATAGCCCAACAATGCTCCCAATGCCAGAGCCACAACCCTAGTGAAGTACAAGTACCCAACGACCACCATATAGAACTTCCTAAAAAGTGTGAGCTTCTCGAGGCTCCGGTACGCCTTCGTATCCCCTCCAGGCCGGCCGGCCGACTCCCTGAGGGCCCTGATCGACCACAGGACCGGGAAGATGACTGCGAAGCAGCACATGAGGTCGATGACCAGGAACACAAAGTTCCACCAGGCCGGGTTCCTTATCGCGGGGCCTGCCTCCTCCACGGCCACGTAAGCCATGTTCTCGAGGACCTGTAAGGGTATTATGGTCATTAGCACCTTCTTCTCGCGGTCCTGGAGGAACGGCCTCAGGACCGACCACCCGGTCCCTATCAGGGCTATCACGGTGAAAAGCAACGTGCCCTTGAAGAATGCAAACACATAAAATGCTATGTCCCAACCATGGGGAGTGCCGGTTTTCGCAATGTAAGCTCTGTCCTCAGACGCGCACAACAATTTCAATGCCTTGAAGAGCAACAGGGCAGACATCCACCAATGAATCTTGTCTAGAACTGGTTTTCGATGTACACATATGAACACCCATACGGCCAAAAATCCGCAATATGTTAGGAAAATCAAGAAGTACATCCTAGGCAGTTGAGTTTGTCCTGCCGGGAGGAAATTCTTGTCCCCGTAGTGCAAATTGTACATCTCGGTGTGAACGGTCATCGACACTTTATAATCCGGGAGACAATTTGCGAAAACAAGATTGTACTCGTCCGGGTTGGAGATCACCACCGTGCTATTGTAAGTAGAGCCGATAGTAAGGTCGCTGAACCGAAACATGGGTTTCACGTACTCACTCGATAAGGCACAGAGGTGATCCATGTGTCCTTGGTTGTTAACGACATGAGGGAACAATCGGTCTCTTACTAGGAAGAAGCCCATTCGGGATGGATCGAGAGGAGAACTGGGATAGGGGCGGTTCGACTTGTAGGAGATGTTCTCCACGTACACAATGACGCGGCCATCTGACCTGAACCCGAACCTCTCGAACAGGATCATGAACCTTGGATCGTCCGCGATCCTGACATCCTTGATCTCGCATGCCGAAAATGGGATGCTCGAGATGAAAAGGAACGTGCAGAAGAGCGTGAGATTGGGAGATTTGTGAAACTTTGCCAAGGAAGCTGTGGAAGACCCCATGATTACTGACGAACTCTTTTTCTATTTATTTATTGGGATTTAGTTTTGATTTTGAGTTGTTCTTCTTGGTTGGATTTGATTGATTTTGGAGTAACTAATTGAACGATTCGTTTGCAAATATTAAGGGAGAAGAAAGTTTCGTGGCTAACGATCCTGTTGAGCCCAAAGTTTTGGTCAAAGTTCTTTCGGTCAATGTTAAATAAAATATTTAAAAGATAATGATTTTTCATATTTCCATAGAAAAATAACGCTTTCAAGATTGGGGATTCATCTTTGAAATGCCGAAGTTCAAAAGCAATGGATTCACCGGTCGAATCTGCTATTAACACGCTGTGACTGTCCCAATTAAGGGAACCTAATCTCCACTGAATGTTCCTTTCGCCATAACTCGCTGAGACTTTAGCCAAACTTGGTCACCGCAGCCCCACCAACACTAGACTACCGTGTTGGTTCGAACTCGTGATATTTAAGTGGAGCGATTGATGCTTAACCACTAGACTACGGTGCTGGTGGTCGTTGATTCAAACTATCACGTCAAATAATAACATATACTTGACAGACAAATATATAAGTCATTATTCACATATTATTTAGAAGAGAAATTTCCCAAAATAAATCACATATGATATATCAAATAACCGAGTGCATATAGTGGTCGTTTGAAATTTCTCACTCTTGACGATCTTGAAACTGGCTTAAAATTTTCTACCACATGAACAATTGTTGCCAATAGTGTAGAAACCATTAAAAATTAAGGACGGGGTCATATCCATGGTCAGGGTTAGTCGATATCCAAGCGAACATGAATCTCGATCGATAGGCAGGGACTATGTCGGGATAAAAGGATAAGTCCAGGGACCAAACCAGATACATATTTCTTGCTGGGCTGGGCCCATTTTATGGGCCATGGGTTCGACTCTTCGAGCGTTACGGCCCAATAATTTATGGAACGGCGGCTGTTTTCCTCGGCTGCCGCCACTTCTTCTTCTTCCAAGCTGAAGCAGAGAGGTTTAGCAGCGGGCGAGTAAACAAAAATGGCGGTTGAAGAGAAGCCAGAAGAGCTGGTGACACCAGGAGAAGTGCTGGGAAGAGCGGCTGAGCTTAGAGCAGGGAAGGGCGCATACGTAGCGGCCCACAACGGCCTCGTCTACGCCTCCCTCACTGGGCGCGCCCGCACCGTACCCCCCTCGCCGGATTCCCCCGACCAGGTACAATTCGCAAGCCCCATCAGTGAGCTTTCCCCTGCAGAAGACATATTTGCGTAACTTTGATGCACTGCTTCGCTTAGAAGTTGCAAATCAATAGATGGGCAATTGGGGACGGAGTAAAGTTCTGATTTTTGGGTGGCTTTGGGGTTTTGGGATATTAGGTTGTGGGGAAGCTGCTGCTTCATCGAAGCGGAAGTAATTAGAAGGAAGAAATTTGTTTTCTATTCAATGGTTTGATTCTTTTGTATAGTTTTCTAGTTGAGCTCGGAATGGCGGCCTGTGATGAGGAAGGAGGAAGACTCGCATTTCGTTTCGGGAGCATCTTGTCGTTCAATATCACATTTATATAGTAGTGCGCTGCGCTTGATTGTCGTTTCCGACCTAGAGTTTATTCCGATGCGGAGCCATATGAGAACTATTAAGTTCTTTAGTATTTAGAGAGGAAAAGAAGGGGAAGCATGGCGCTTCTGCTTGCACAGAGCGAGGGAGACGTTTTGTTATGTCCGAGAAGTTTTTTGGCAACTCTGCATCGGAAATGGAGTCCGTCAAATAACAATAAAAACAACTTAATGTAGAATTGAAAAAGGTATTCTGCGGTTGATCGAAATCTGAAGAACTGTCAGCCTTTGCAAATAGTATATGGATGTCATGAGTTAGCCGTCCTTTACGTGGGGTTGCTGTTCTTTCAGAGACCTATGGTGGAAGTGATCGGTCTGAAGGCTCATGGTGCTGTTCCAGAACCAGGTTCCATTGTTATTGCAAGAGTAAGTGGTACCTTTTCCCCCTCCAAGATCATCGATTGAAGTTTTGCTTTGATTCAGAAAGAATTCCGTTTTCTGCTTCACTTATGCCTTTTTTTCTTTTTTCCTCTTGTGATATGTCCTTAGGTAACTAAGGTAATGGCTAGGTTGGCCTCTGTTGATATAATGTGCGTAGGCCCCAAGTCTGTGCGAGAAAAATTTACCGGCACCATTAGGTAAGCCTAATATTCTTCATTAATTTCATTCTACCAATCACTCCTGTGAGTCCTTCAGCAATAGCGACTTAATTTTTGTCCAGCATAATTTGTTGTCCATATATCCAAGAAAGAACATAAAGGCTGTCTGTTTGTGTTAGCAGGCAACAGGACGTAAGAGCGACTGAGATTGACAAAGTAGACATGCACTCATCTTTCCGACCTGGTGATACTGTCCGCGCACTTGTTGTATCCTTATTTGATTCTGTGCTCGAGTTTTGAGATTTCGATTGAAGCAGCTCAAAGCAATTCCTAAATCGCTGATTCTGGTCTTTTTATAACAACAAATTCCAAGAGCTGATCGATTTAAAATCCTGACATCTTTTGTTATCATCCTGGATCACTTGGAAAGAGTTTTTCCATAACTATGGGTATTTAGCTGTCTCTTGGAGATGCACGGGCTTACTATCTATCAACCGCCAAGAATGACCTCGGAGTCGTGTCTGCAGAGAGTGCAGCAGGTAACATTTAGACCTTCCCTTTTTTCTTTTACTTGTAAGAATCGGTACTCTAACTGAGAAATTTCCCAACTTATTCTTGTCATCGAGAATATCAGCCACGTGCTAATGCTAGTGGAATTTTCTTAGTTCTAATGGCCATCAATCTTCATTTAGAGTCAGATTATGGCGGGTTAACCTGATACTAGCTTATCATTTCAGGCGCTACTATGATTCCTATTAGTTGGACAGAGATGCAGTGCCCATTGACTGGACAAATCGAGCAGCGAAAGGTTGCAAAGATTGGGAGCTGACCCAGTTGAAAGCTTTTGTAATCATGTAGGACATGATATAAGTACCCATGTATCGAAATCATTATGATCTGTATTGAGTTAGTGCAGATGTTCTTCATTGTCTTAGACTTCTCTTTGGTAAATTTTGGAATGAATCAAGTAAATTTCGGAATGAATCATTTGCTTATTGTCTGCACATGGCAGAGCAGCATATCCTAAATCACATTACAGTCCAGTCAGCTTGAAACGAATGACCTTATTCTGTAAGTCATATCCGACTAATAAATTCGTTTGTGCGGTGTTACCAAATATAAATGGTACCCTTATCGAGGATATGAAAATTAAAGCATAAAGTATCGTTGGAAACCCCGCTGAAGGCATTAGACGGACCCAGTTATAGATAGATAGATAGATAGATAGATAGGTAGATAGGTAGATATCCACCGAAAAAAAAAATGGTATAGATAGATCATATGATTTAAATAAAATGATTATATATATGAAAGTTTATATATCTTTTTTCATATTGAAGGAAGATATTTTTCTTTCCACGCATCATTTATTAGTGCTAGTTTAAATTTCTGTATTTTTCTCTTCAAATATGGTAAGTTAATCAAATGCTAGATAAAATAATTAATAAAATAGCCATGGTGAATGCAGAAAATTCATGTTGGTAGAGATTTACCTCTTAGTGGGCCGACTCGGCTCAACTGAATTAATCGGACCTCAATTAGACTTTCGGATACCGAGATTGATCCTAAAAAATAGTTCTCATTTGAGTTGACTAACAAAACGGACTTATCCATCTATGAACGGTGAAACAATCAAATTGAAAGGGAAAAACGATGCAATAAATGGAGATGACGATAAGAAAAGTGAGTTCTCGGTCCAACTGAAATTAATTAACATGTAAAATTGTAAATCCGATTGCATATGATATGATAAAGCCAATCCAGAGAAGCAAATTCTGCCGTTGCAAAGCAATCCTGATCATCATTAATAGTAGGAACATTTGTCTTATTGCCTATTTCTTTTTAATCTAACCTTTGCTCGTACTAACCACGAGTTTTTTATTGTATTGATTCTATACAAATTTTCTTTTTTTTAAAAAAATTCTGAATTGAAAGAGATATTTTATTTTGATATATAATTATATTTTTAAAATTCTGATAATGAATGAAAAATATAACTATGAGAAAAATATGATTAATTCTTTTATTGAGTAATTACTATTATGAATATATTTATTTTCAATTTGCATTAAATAATACGTTCTCATTATTAAATCAACTACAATGTAATTGTAATTTAATTTTTGAATATGATAATAAATGATCTTCATGTCAAAAAATTGATAAAAAAATGAAATTAGATTTTTATTCATTCTCGTTGAGTTATGAAAAACCAATAATTCTTCATTAATATAGATTGCCGATATCAAATATATATATATATATATATATACACACACACATACATGTACTTAAAAAGATAAAAAGAAAGATGATAGAAAAGAAAGCTCTGGGCGGGCAATAGGAGAGGTGGAGGAGGTAGTGATGCACCCCGTCGCCGCCACCGGGAATTACAAAATTTCCAAAAGAGATTGAGTAAGCTTGAGGCATCCTCAAAACCGTCCCCCACCTACCCTCTCTTCTTCTCTCTCGATTATTTAAGATGATTTCTTTTTATCATTAATATTTTCCTAATATTATTTTATTTTTAATATTTTTTTAAAAAATTTAATGGAAAAGTAATCCGAAAACGGATGGAATCAGAAACTTAATTAACTAAAAAACGGAGAATATAACGGAAATCACAAAAATTGGCTATAAACAAAACAATTTTGAAATACCTACTTTTTTGCGGTAGGGTGAAATACATACTTTAATTTCTAACGACTTTCGACTTTAACCATATTTAAGAAAAGAGATTAACTATATTTAAGAAAAAAGAATAAAGTTGGACTTTTTTTAAAAAAATAACACTAAATATAACAATTCTCCTTACTATAGGTTATTATAGATACAAATGAGTTCTTTTCATTCTCCTATGCTAATAGTCGTTTATAAACATGTGTATATTAAGACAATTACCCTTTTCGGTTATATAATAAGACAATTTGTTTTATAAGAAAAGTGACATAGAAAGGAATTGCTCATCCTCCTCATAAACTTACCTGTGAAAAATGAAAAACAGTCTCCAATTATCCTTATTTCGCTTTACTTCACATGGTTCCTGCATTTCATTATCATAGGCCTATGCTTCCAATTTAATTTAAGGTGCAACCTCATATATAATGAATTTATCGGTATTCTGAGCTTTTGATGTAATTGTAAAGACTATACCCTGTCTTTAATATTTTCTTGTTACTGCATAGTGGCATGCTCTCTTAATTATTTGCCGACTCGTTGTAGAACCTGTTAGATTCATGGTATATAGTATTTATGCACCCACTGATATTGAATTAGGAGTCTCAAAGGCTTGAACCCAGCCGATATTAACTTGGTCTTGTATGGATCGGATTTTAAACGGTAAAAGAAAAATTCTACCTTAGATCTAATCTAATTAAAATGAAAAAGATAATACTGTTATTAATGTTTTTAGATGCATGAAGATCACTTGCTGTTGATATTTTAAATTGTAAATTTGGTTGAGATTGTATTTCGATAAATTATTTGGTATAATTCGCGCAAGAATTTAATCGGTTTATATAAAAACGAAGAAATATCAAACCGATGCAATGTAATAGGCGTTTATTGAAGTGGATGGTCAAAGATTGTTTGACCGGTCCATAGGTGGAGACGGTTATCATGCATGGGGGACACGGTCACTTTGACCAATGCAGAAGATATGCTTTGGGCAGTTACATACATGCCCGAAATATAAAGTTATATATATATATATATATATATATATCAAAAGTCATTATGCGAGACGCGTCCCGTTCAACCTCTATAAATAGAATACTGTTGTGTCAAAAAATATACATCGAAATCATTTTTTTCATCTTTTCCGAGAAATTGAGTGAGAGTGTGAATTCTTTGTCATTGCTAGTCAAAGAATTCTAAGCTTCATTGTATCTTGAGAGGACCTCCGTCATAACTCTCTAGCAATTTCGTTTGGAGGCGGATGAATCTCTTCCAAAAGCATTAATATGTGCAATGAAGCCTTCCTCCATCCAAGTGACTTCGTGTTCGATGAAACCATGCATGGTGCATGTCCGTGAGTTCGTTGTTCGATGTGTTCGTGACTTGTTGCTCTTGCCTTTTTCGAATCTCCATCTCAAAGTAATATACCCAACACTTGTTACATGCGAAAATCGACAGTATATATCAATCGGGCACAAAGATGATATTTATGAGAAGCGAACGACATAAATTAAATTGCTAGAGATGCTATTGTGTTCGATTGGGCATTCTTTTGGGTGTGAACCCTGGTATTTGGAAGTTCAATTGGATCCCGACGAATTTAGTCGAGCCAAGTTGGCCCGTTAAGGAATAAACTTTTTCAACATGGATTTTCTGCATTTACAATAACTAAAACTCGAGATCTCACTTAAGCGGAACAAACGTTGAATCGTTCCATTTCAACGTTTACTTCTAACTTCTACTGAGATCATCATTTTACCTAAAATAGCAACTATATATTTGTAGATTAAATAAATTAAGTTGCAAAACATAAATATGCTGTCAACATCTAGGCGAGGCATATGGCTGTCTGTCGACCTATATGCTTTTCTGTCATAAATTTAATAGCAATAATCTAAGGTTTAAGCAAGATTACAATTAATACAAATTAAGTAAGATAATTAATTAGATCATTCGATTAGACCTGTTGGCATAAAATGACTGAATCATTCCTGGGAAGTCGAGCTAAGGCTTGCTTTTGACCTTTGGGATATTTTCTATTCTGAAATTTCGTTTTCCATCGACGCAATAACATATCAGGCCTGGTTTAAATTAATGGTTGACAAATTATGCCGTCATTGGCGGGGTTTAGGAATCTCTAATGGAATTATTAAAATGTATCTCAATTATAAATCAATGATTAGGATTAAGTGCCTTACAATTAGTGAACCTTTCGGGTATTTCAACTGTATAATTGCCTTTTCGTTTCATTCTTTTTGCAGTACCTATTCAGTACTAGGTTGTCATATTGTGCTTACACTTGCCATCTTCTCTTTGCAAATTGAAATTAGGGTTACCTCATCAGGGACGGACCAAAACTTTAAATTTAAAGAAGATGAGACTTTTATAAAGGCGAACAATAAGATTCTATCCACAAGTTTGGAGGTTAATATAAGAAATTTTAGTAAAATTTGAAAAATAATATTGTAAATTTATTTATAATTGACGTCAAAATATTAAAGAGTAGCTCATTCGGTCCATCTCTACTTCTATGCACAACCAAACTAGTTTTAAAACTTTAAGAATTATTAAAAGAAACATTAATGGAAATTTAAGAAAAAGAAAAAGGAAAGGGAGAAAAGTTACTTTAATATTTTTATTTCTTGCAGTCACATATTTTTGTAGCCTGAAATAGCTTGCAATTTGTGACAGTTTTTTTTTTAATTACCACATTTTCCTCTGAAATCAGAGTCATTTGTTTTGTTTCATTCTGATACCATAGATTCTAGTAGAAAGATAGGAATATAGAGGATGAGGATCTCACTAATAGAGACAGTAAGGAGAGAATTCTTATTTATTACCAATTATCCTAATTAAATGCAATAATTTATCATAAATATTGAAGTACCTAATAAAATGTACCTTTACAAAATCGTATCACAATATATTTTCATATATATATATATATATATATATATATATATATGTATGTATGTATGTGAAGGTGAATCTGTGATCCATCTGGATGACAGAATACCGAATCTATGCTATTATTTATCGAAGTCGAATTGTTTTTTTTTTTTAACTTTTGAAATGCTGAACTCCGCTGAAGTCAGCTCTCTGCATGCGGCTTTGGAAAGCAACTTGTTCTCTAATTAATTTCAACTCCTAATCAATGATTGTAATGGAAAGCAATTTTTGCTAGTTTAAAACATGAAGCTAGCTAGTGATCCGGATGAATCTAATATATTAATTAATATCATTGTCTTTTTAATTAGTTGAGTGGTACTCAAAATAATTAAAGACAACCACTATTCATCCCTAACAAACCATAGGAAAAGGAAACGTCAATCGTGATTTATTAATTGGAAAAAATATAATTTTAGTCCTATATCTTTGGTGACTTTTCTCTTTTATCATTTTTCTTATTTTTTTTTCTGTTTGCGTCATATTCCTTTGTTAACTTTTTTGTTTCAGTCCTTCCGTAACTTTTTCTGTTAAATAAAGCCGATGTGTACTAGTAAGTAGGGTCCATAATAGACCAAATTACTATATATGATTTTTTCTGTTTGAACTAATCCAACCAAAATTAATTCCAATTCACACCCGATTTACCCATATATTTGAATCTTAAATGCATCATCTTTTTCAAATAAAAAAGTAAAAAAAAAAAACCTTATCTCTCTTCTCTCTCTTCTTTGACTTGGAGAAAACAAGAAATTGTGAGGATTCATCTTGGTCTTACAATCCTCATCTTCTTATCTTCATTGCTCCATATTAGTCTTAATGTAAATACATGATTGGATTTTCTTTTTTTTTTTTGAAACATAATCAGCCATTAATGTAAAGTTGTCACAAGTAGCTCTATATACAAAAGGCAGCAAGATCAATAATTTCTTGAGAATTAATTCCTTATACGCGCTGCAAGAGCCTAGAGGCAAAGGTTTGGTTATTTTTCTTTGACTCAGTCATGAATTGGACAGTGCCACCAACGAGATTGGAGGTGTTGGCCTCTCCATACATCAAAGCTATTGTTTCTTATTGAATGTCAACAGAATCAGAACAACCCATGCAACGGAGAAGAAGAATATAATAGATGGGTGGAGCCATGAACTCGACGCAATCAATCAATCAATTTATAATATATAAAGGCTGAGAACATGATCGTAGTTGCGCTCAAATTATAAACAGTCAGCTCTACGTTTAGTTTACCTTTTGATTCCAATTAAATGAACATTTACTACATTTTATTCGTATTATGTTCAATCCATCTTGAACATTTGTCCATATTATTCGTATGGATTGATATACAATTAAAGATTTTTTTTGAAAAATGAAAAGGTTTCCTTGATAATGTATAAGTTTTTTTTTTTCAAATTTGAAGTACCAAATATCCTATAAATATTCGTATCTCTATGCTTGGGTGCCTTGCATGATTATTAGTGGATTACGGAGTCAAGCTCATGGCTGCAAAGTACAAGAGATGAGGAAGACGTCAGTCCTCGATCGGGAAGCCTATGGAACATGAGGGTTCTCGAGCTGCAAGCTTGGAATAGCAATATTGGGCGAGGTTAGAACTATAAGAAAAGTAGAGTTTCAAGTGGTTTTGGGTATTGTTCTCTTTACATTAGTAAAAATTAGTACTCTCTATGAACCAGTCAAAAATTGCGGATTTTGTCTCTGTGATGGTATTAATGAAGGTTTCATGATCAAATCTCCAGGATCAAAAGCTACAAGAAAAATACCATGTATAAGGAATTATGGAGATTTTCGCAAAGATAAACGATGATATATTTAGCTTGGTATATGTTTCATCATTCTTCATACCCCTTATATTCCTAAAAATTGAGAAAACTATCAAATTTAATTAATTTTCTTACAAAGATCCACGCAACGTGTGGGTCCATAGCTAGTGACATGGAACTACCATTAAAAAAGAGATTGCTTGCGTACGCGTGAGAGCGGTCTATTTCCATACACTCTCATCTTTGGCTTTCGTATCTTTCTGTGATTTAATTATTATTTCTAATTTTATATTTTGATAGATTATTGGCTATTTAATTAAGTTATTGTACTGTTTGATATTTATCACCAACTTGGCATTAGATTTCTTCTTTGGTTAATTAATTCGGAATAATTTGTCTTCTGCATTTTTTTTTTATGGTTCAATGTCTTCTGCATTTGCTGTGCTCACGACAGCCTCAAAATTAAAGACTAAAAAAAAAATCAATACAAACGTAATTGGTCTTCATGTCATTTCATCATTTTCAAACTCTTTAGTTAGTTTTTCTTCTCATCCCCCTTTTGGCTGCTTTTGTGTTCTCTGATGAGCTTACAAGCAGTGATGTAGTTGCCTCTCATGCACGACCAAGATGTACACGACACTGGTTGATTTGAAATCAGATGAATTTTTATTGAAAGGATTTTTTTTATTTGTTTATAGCAAAATATTATGCACCTACAAGCAAATTAATTAGTTCAAGGCAACCAATTTGTGATAGCCCAATTGCAGTTCTGTCGAGCTCTTTTAATATAATAGTATAGTCGATTTCATCGATACATTTCTGTTGGACATCTATTTTATCGATGTATTTTGTTAAATTGGAATTTTTCTAGCAGATTAATTTGAATCAACAATGAATATTATACTCCACAATTTTATTTTATTTTCATATGACGTATTAACTAGAGGATCTTAGTTTATATGCAGAGGGAAAGACAAAGAAAAATTAAGAAAGATGGCCACTTGCACAACTAAAACTGTTAATTATTTAATATCTTCATATATAGAAGAAATCGAATCATCAATGACCCCTCTACCAAAAAAAGAAAGAAAGAAAGAAGATCTACCAAAAACAAAAATCAATGATCTCCGCCGATAAATACAATATAAAAGAGGTTTTTTTTATTTCACTAAAATTGAATGAGAAGTCCTCTGAAATTTATCTTCATGAGAAAACGGTTCTTTTTCTTTTTAATATTTCCAGTTCAAGCCAATGGATCACCAATAATTCAACCCACGAGCTGGGATATATTTATGGGTCCTGTACAATTCTAAGGAGATGGGAGAACAGAACATTAAATTTATCCAGTTGTTGCTTTTATGATTGAAATATTAATCATTGTTTATGGCAATATTGCATGTTCTAACTAATCAACCTGCAGTCATATCTACACATGAATAATCTCCCATATAGCTGTTGCAAACCTAATTCCGCAATTTTTCGAAATACACGATCATTCAAATATGTGAAGCTATTCATTTGGGACAGGTTGGGACCTAAAATTAGGTTTTCATTATTGATTTTACAACTAATAGTCTAATGTATATACAAGCAAATTCAAGTGATTTCTGAAACAAGAGATCTCCTAATATTCTATTCGAATTTATAAAATATGTTCCTTTCTTTATTAGGTGTAATAATTGCAAAATTCAATAAATTGGTGGCTACTATATTTATTTTACTATTTTATTACTCTAAGAATCACAGATGGATGTGTTTTTACAGGTCGGTGTGGTTTTAGTATCAAAATTTTAACTTTAACTTTAACTCATCACACTACAAAACAAAAAATACTTATCTAAAGTCAAATAGGTGGGCCCCATATATTATTTAACATACAATCTCATTTTAAGCTATTCAGTTCAGCAAACTATCTGCGACTAGCCACACATGAAGCCAGGCACGCACGGCACAAAACAACATACAAATTACCCAGCCATTACATCAATAAGCTTTATAAACATTTCATTGAACAGCTGCTGGCTGTGACCAGGGGTACGTGAACATTGCAAACAACGGAGGTAAACAACACCAGAACTACCATGAACAGATCGGTATAACTGGAAACAAAGCAACTGGAAGGAAGAAATTCACCAACAACAATAAAAATCGACCAAACAACTGCTATAAAAGGCACCAATCAAACAGAAATCGAGCAAAACAGGGACGTTCTTTAACAAACAGTAAGGGCAAGCAGTGCCTTAAACCCCAACCGCCCATAACGATGCAATTTGATGGAATAACATGAAATTGGTTCAAGAAATTACCTTTCACTTCGATATGGAAGTGACAAATCATAAAATGAGCATCTTAAGAAGAGTACCTACTGGTAGGGGCTCGGCTTGGAGATGTGTATTCGGCCATTGTTGGAATTGACGACTGAATGCTGCAGGGGGGGCTTCACGCAGAGCAGATGACTGGGAATGTAGGGAAGGACTGACAGATTCGCGAAGAAAAGGTTGAACGATGTCAAGCAGAGAGGGAGGGAGGGAGGGAGGGAGGGAGGGAGGGGGAGGGGGGGGGGGGGGGGGGGGGGGGGGGGGGGGGGGGGGGGGGCTCTAGCTTAAGGGAAGCTCTGTCGCAATTGAAGAAGAAGAATGGGAGGGTTGGGGTCGGCTTCAGTTTCCTACCAGTCAAACGAAAATGAAAGTCACGGGGTTTTGGGGGGGAAGGGGGGTCCCCTAGTCAGACAACGGCCATATATATATATATATATATATATATATATTTGTCATATTTCTCGATCAAAATCCCAATTATAAATTCAAAAACTTAACTTTGAAACCAAACGGAATGGTACATGTCGTGACACAACTATATATTGGATTTCCAAATGGGATGGCACATGTCGTGGCACAACTATATATTGGACCTTATAAAATGCTCTCCCAAAAGAAAAAAGTTCTAAGAAAAATCCACAAATGATGGGAATTAATCTGTGAAGTATTATACAAAATAGAGTCTCGTTTGGATTCACAATATCTTGATTTTAACTTTAATTTTAACTTTAACTCAACACACTATATAACAAAAATACATATTTCCCAATTTAAAAATTTTAACTTTAACTTTAACTCAACACACTACACAACAAAAACACACGTTTTCCAAGTTGAATTTATAATCGCATCTCATTTGTCTTTTTTTACAATTAAAATCAAAATCAAAATCAAAGTAATTTTTAACTCTGAAACCAAACGGTCATTAATTAACTAGACACCTATCCATGATTCATTTGTCCCCTCGATAGATAAAATACTGCAATCCTATACCTCGTTGGATGAAATTACGCTATCAGAATGTGGTTATTTGTTTTAGTCCCTTGTAAATTATTCGCGAAACCTTAGAAGAGTATATAAGATTATGTCCAAGGTTTCGTGTTCTGACCCACTGATTTTATCGCAAAGTAATTCCACACATTTTTTTTTTCTCCACACGATGATTTCTTCACGTTCAGTTGCCTGTCTCGATTCCTACACAAAGACATGTCACATATCTCTCTCTCAATGAGGTCCTCATACTTCTTTCCAATTTTAAACCAGAAAAAAAAATTAAAAGAAGCTGACAAAACAGAATAATAAGAGGATTGTGAAGTGTGTTACAATCCCCGATCTGTACTCAGAGCCAGAGGATCCACATAAAATTAAGTGGTGCCATCTCACTCCACTGTACTTTTTAAAAATTACTTAATAAGAAAATTATAGAGTGCGTTTAATTTCAAAATTAAAGTAATTTTGATTTTAATTATGGAAAATGATAAATGTTGTGTAGTGTGTTGTGTTAAAATTAAAATTAAAAGTTTTGACTTGAAAAATGTGTATTTTTATTGTGTAGTAGACTGAATTAAAATTAAAATTAAATTTTTTATGATTTTAATTCTGAAAATAAATATGCATATGTGTTTTTATAATTATTCCCTTAATTTTTTTTTCCTGCCAATTTGACAAAAGAAATAAGTTGTCTTTTCATAGAAGAATCACAACTTAACAATTATTGAAGAAAAATAGAAACAAACAACAAGAAAGAAACGAGGGATGAGAAAAGTGAAAGTCTACTTCTCTTCTCTCCGCTCACTCACTCTTCCCCAGCAATATATAAACAGACCGGGAGGGGAACATTAACGGACGTCCACATACTAACAATATTATTTCCCCCCTCCAATCCCGATATAATGGCCACAGCCGCCCCACTCACCTGCACGGCCTCCGACCTGGCCCCACTCCTCGGCGACACCACCAACGCGACGGCCGTGGCGGACTACCTCTGCTCCCGCTTCAGCACCATTTCCGACCGCTTCGTCGACACTAGCTATGCTGTGGATAACACGTACCTCCTATTCTCGGCCTACCTTGTGTTTGCCATGCAGCTCGGGTTCGCCATGCTGTGCGCGGGGTCCGTGCGGGCCAAGAACACGATGAACATCATGCTCACCAACGTCCTCGACGCGGCTGCAGGTGGCCTTTCCTACTACCTCTTTGGATACGCTTTTGCATTTGGCTCCCCCTCCAACGGCTTTATCGGGAAGCACTTCTTTGGCCTGAGGGACTTCCCGTCCCTGCTAGCCGACTACAGTTTCTTCCTCTACCAGTGGGCCTTCGCAATAGCTGCCGCTGGAATCACTAGCGGCTCCATTGCCGAGCGGACGCAGTTCGTCGCCTACCTTATATACTCTTCCTTCCTGACCGGGTTTGTCTACCCGATCGTCTCCCATTGGTTCTGGTCGGCCGATGGTTGGGCCAGCCCCGCCCGGACCAGCGGTCCCCTCCTCTTTGGTTCAGGTGCCATTGACTTCGCAGGCTCGGGCGTGGTCCATATGGTCGGAGGGATTGCGGGCCTCTGGGGGGCTTTGATTGAAGGCCCGCGTATTGGACGATTCGACCGGGCTGGCCGTTCTGTGGTCCTGCGTGGACACAGCGCATCCCTTGTGGTCCTGGGGTCTTTCCTATTGTGGTTCGGATGGTATGGGTTCAATCCAGGCTCGTTCCTCACCATCCTGAAGGCATACAACACTAGCGGGGATTATTATGGCCAGTGGAGCGCTATCGGGAGGACAGCGGTCACGACCACACTAGCAGGCTGCACGGCGGCGCTCACCACCCTGTTCAGCAAGCGGCTCCTCGTGGGCCACTGGACCGTGACCGATGTCTGCAACGGCCTTCTAGGCGGGTTCGCAGCCATCACATCCGGGTGCTCGGTGGTGGAGCCATGGGCAGCAATTGTGTGTGGGTTCGTGGCGGCTTGGGTCCTCATCGGGTTCAACAAGCTCGCCGAGAAGGCCAAGTACGATGACCCGCTCGAGGCGGCCCAGCTGCATGGGGGTTGCGGGGCGTGGGGGCTGCTCTTCACGGGGCTATTCGCAAGGGGGGTGTACGTGGACGAGGTATACGGGGCACAGGGGCGTCCCCACGGGCTATTCATGGGCGGCGGAGGGGAGCTGCTGGCAGCCCAAATCATACAAATCCTTGTGGTGACTGGGTGGGTGACAGCGACTATGGGGCCGCTGTTCTACGGGCTGCATAAGATGAAGCTGTTGAGGATCTCGGGCGAGGATGAGATGCAGGGGATGGACTTGACCAGGCACGGCGGGTTCGCCTATGCTTACAATGATGAGGACGATCAGTCGGTGAGGCCCGGGGGGTTCATGATGAGGAAGGTGGAACCCACAAGCCCGAGCCCGGATCAAGGTCAACTCACAGAGTCACCGTCCATTGTGTGATCGATCACTGTAAAGGGCAAAATAAGTATTTTTTGCGGATGGTACGAAGTACGAACTATGGAATTTACATATATACATGTGCTGTTGTACTGTTGTCGTCTGTGTTCTGCTCGTGATCATGTGTACACTCATACTAATATGAAGAAGCATGGAATGCGCATACACAAATTAAGCGAACATCATGTGAAATCTTGAACATGTGGATTCCAGGACATATATATGTGTAGCATATGTATATGTACATTTTGGGTACAAACTTATATATATATATATAACCATAAAAATTTGAAGAACATAGGGCATGCACGTTATATATAGTCTCCCATGTTTGTTTTTACTGGAGAAGGAAATGATTAGAATAGACCGGTGCGCTCCGTTTGGTTTCGCAGTTAAAATCATAAAAATTTTAACTTTAACTTTAACTCAACACACTAAATAATAAAATACACATTTCTCAAGTCAAAAATTTTAACTTTAACTTTAATTCAACACACTACATAATCATTGGTACTTTTCCACGATTAAAATCAAAGTTATTTTAACTCTGAAACCAAACGCATCAAATGTCCTTTGTAGTTATTTGGTGATGAATTCCATTGACCGCAAAAAAGGATAAGATTCAGTACAACGAAACTTGTTTTGCTCTTAGTTTGGAATTAAAAAGGTCCACGATGGGATTTATCCTTAATCAACTTTTCTGTCTCATTTCATTTCCATTATCATTATTACAAGTACTAGTTAGACCCCATGGCCCCCAATCAAGAACTCTTGATCAAGAACCAATCCCGCGTATATGATACCATGCATCCCCATGCAAAAAATACATATATCTTCCTTTTGTTTTGATGATAATAGGGCCAAAGCCAACTAAATTAAATGATACATAGATGGGATATAAAGACCCTTATAATAATATTTCGTACCAAAAAATTCACAAACTTTAGGTCTCACCCCCGTATTCACCAAAAAAAAAGAAGCACCAACTCATTAAAAATCGAATCAAGAAAAAATCCACCTAAAGAAAAACCGAAATCATATCTAACAAGCTAGCCACCACAAAATTTATCTTCCATCAAAAAGCAGAAAAGAAAGGGAAAAAAAAAAAGCATCCGTTTTATCGGGGGAAAAAAAGCGTCCTTTTTAATTTATTGCTAATTACAGCAATCAAATAATTGTTTGACTTTGTAAAACCATTAAATTTATAGCCGTAATTAACCTAACCTCTCCTCTTTATGTCGCTTACTGCGACATGTTATTATTGCTAACAGAAATGCTTTTTCTGCCTACATGTCATGCTGCCGAATGTGCCGAACAAGATATAATTATGTATTTGCCCTTGAACTTCGTTAAAATTACAACATGTGCCGCTGTCTCTCATTCGTCACAAAGTTCGGCATATTTGGTCGGCAGAAATAGCAAAGCTCTATTGCTAATTACAGCAATCAACATTATGTGTACGTAATGTTGGTCGTTCTCTTATCTAAGTTTTTGTCCAAGAAACCAGCTTTCACTTTTGTCTTGATAAGGAACCAGCTGTTACAATATTTTCAATGTTCTATCCCATTCCCTACCGTATTCCATTTAAAAAAATGTCCATACGAGTTAATTAACTTATTCATAATTATCAGAAATTCATCATCATGTCAATTTGCAGCTGATCCGACGACTCGTCCGGTACGTTGTGAATAAGAATCAATGCGTCTCATTTTCTATATCTTGTCTCTCCAGAAAGGTCTTTTCTTTTGGATATTTTTTTTTGATAAGTAAGATAATTCATTAATTACAAGAATTAAGTACAGAGAATGAGGGCCTCAGGTTGGGGTATCCTTGGAACATACAAAGCGAGGGGGAATTAGACAATAATCCAAATTGGCCTAAGTCATGAGTAACGGAATTTTCCTCCCTCGGTACCCAAGAACAAACCCAAGAGGAGAAAAAAGTAAGAGCTAAAGAAATATCCTCAATTATGCTTTTAATCTCCCAAGGGGAGCTACCAGGATGCAGAATAGCATTGACAAGTTGCAGGGCATCACATCTCAACCATATCTTCGACAATCCTCTTTCAGCGGCAATTGAAAGTGCGAGGAGGGCTGCTTTGGCTTCTGCTTGGAGAGGCTTATCTTCGTTAGAGGATTGGTACCGGGATAATGAAGGAGTGCCATTCAAAAGCTGAAAAGTCCCGGAGAGGCATGTTTTATTGATGGTCCAGGCTGCATCTGTGTTTAAGGTAAACCAATCAGGTCCTGAAGGTGCTTGTGATGCAAGGAGATACAGATGATGGCGCGGCTGCTCTTTTTGAAGATTATCCCCAGCGAGGTCGCATCTATGGTGCTCCAAATAAGACTTTTTTTATCCTATTTGTGCATTCATGCAAATCAGCTGACTTCCCTGTATGCAAGACATCATTGCGTGAGGTCCACAGATAATAAAGAGTAATGGCTGCATAAAGGGAGAAGACAGTTCTATCAGAGTGCATAGGGAAGATTGATGCAGGGGGGGCAAGAAATGAAGTTGATAAGATCCTTCACATTAACCATGGGGAGAATGCTGGATATATGTTCCTAGTTGGATGTATACTTGAGAAATTCGCATCTCTCTTCAATTATGTGAAACCCTAAACACACACACACATATATGTCCGCTTATGTATATTTGTTAGAAGTCCTTCTCACTTGTCAGCTAGCAATTCTGTTTAAAATCTTTGTACGCGATGTAAAAAAGTCTTGTATATGATAGATATATCACGTGTCGCGTATTATTAGTGAATGATTGTCAAACATATAACACAAATGCCATAGAATATGTGACAAATTGTTGTTTAAAAAATAAGATCTTTTTTGTTATGTATTATGACACGCTATCGCGCAGTATACTTGTTATATACCAGGCTTTTGTCGTGATGTTCGCCCATTGAAAAAAAAAAATCGTCTTGGGATGCCAAGAACTGGAGTATGTGATAGTGACATCTTTGAAGAGGAGGACAGTTTTGCCCAACAAGTTGGTCTTACCAGAATATATGATTAGGTCGATGTATTCATTTGAATGGGTTTATATATTATATATTGCCGATTAGATGATCATCACGTGCCTCTTCCGCCCTTCCACCGTTCATCGGTCGCAGCAGAATTTATTCCAACCCGACAGCTTAAATTCGTGCCCACACTTCTTCATGATATGATGCTGTAAGTTGGCGTCCGGAATATGTGGATAATGTATACTTATACGTACATATTATACAAACGTAATATATTATACATATATAATTGGCCTTATCTGGATCTACGTATACTCACCTCTCTTTGCGGGTCTGTTGCTTTAATTATTCTCTCTCTTGTTGGATAAATAACTCTCCACAAAAGGAACAGCCTCAAGCTAGCCTAAGGAGAATTATGTACTATGTAACGTTCTATCGACACGAATGGAGTTTGAGAGATTTACGCGAGGAATGTCTGGAAACATTATGAATTTATGTTCATCGTCCACCATACCTATGGCTCTTTCCATCTTCTCGATGGTATTAAGTGACAAACATTCCACGTCATACTAAATATTCAATGAAGTGTCACTCATTTACTCTGGATATATAATAGCCAATCAAAATATCTGTAAATGATGACCGAAAAATATATGTAAATGGATATACGTAGGACTACTATGAGTCTAATTTTTCATATGGATTTTGATTGATTGTTACTCAACCAAATGTCTTAATAACACTTACTGAATATTTGCTTCATCAGTTCAGCCTAAAGACCTGGAGATTGAGCATTCACGTCAATCGGCCCATATCTTTCTTGATGCTTGGCTTCTTGGGTTGGAGAGTTTGCTTTTATTTCGGAGATCACAAAGGGAGCTCTGAAGTCTTCGGTATGATGTGATATTTCCCAGCTTCGCACCGCAACTCGTCTGGTCTGCTGCTTTTCATAAATTCACTGGCTTCAAAAAAAAAAAAAAGAGAGAGAGTATAGTAGAGCATATTACATATTAATCAAAAGGTTGCAAGTTCGATTCTTGTAAGAAGATTGTCATGCCCCTTTATTAGTTATTAGAATTTTTATTTCATTATACTAAATTTAGAGGCCTCACTTGTAATTAAAAAAAAAAAGGAAATTCACTGATTTTTTTTAAAAAAAAAGTTTCTGGCTCATATTATTGTTAAATGGGCCAGCTTTCATTCTCATTGGGTCTTTCCACAGCTTGCTTCTCCTAGCCCATGGGCTCGGATTATGGCGCAAATTGTTCTGTTTTTCTATCGTGAGGGAAGGAGCCGAGAGCGATTGTTGTTTTTCTAGATCCGAGCTGAGCTCGTTTCTTAATATATCTATGTAGTACCCGGTCAAGTTTTATCGATCTTGTTCCTGGAAACTTCACAGTCTGACACACATAAAAAATCTGTTGTAATAATGGCCATGAAACTGAAACAGCGAACAGACACAACACAAGATCATCATTCGTCCAGTCGGGGGGACACAGCCATCTCCAAGTGAGAGAGGTCGAAGCTGGTGCTAAATCAACTGACCATAAAATGAATGTATGTAACAAATTGTATATATATACATATATATCTGTATGCATGTGCATGTAATTAAATTTGCAGACGAAAATGGGATGGTTCTTTGCTTTCTAGCTAGCGGCGCTTCGTGACAAAGAAGGAAGGTTGCTCAGTATACATGCGTCAGTCAAGCCAAAGAATTTCATATAATGTAATCGGGACGGTTTCTCTCTAAGTGGAGAATGGGAGGGTGTTGGAAGTAAAGGGACAAGAAGATTGTCCAACATGAAAAAGTCGAAAGGATATCCATGAGTTTATAAGAAATAAGGATCCAGAAACCTATTAACTTAAACTTTTGAATTGCAAATGAACTCAAGTTCGAATTAAGCCTATGGATTTTTCCTAATAGTGGTATCAAAGCATCCGGTTTGGTAAGGTTGGGTTTTTCCTGTGTGTTCAAGATGGAATGGTAATAGTGGTACTATGTTCAAGTGGATGCCATTAATTATGGGTTCTTCCTGTGTGTTCAAGATGGGATGGTAGTAGTGGTGCTATGTTCTAGTGGATGCCATTAATTATTCTATTTGGAAGTCTCGTATGGAAGACCTTTTCTACTGTAGAGACTTGTATGATCCCATCGAGAGGGAGACAGCAAAATCGAAGGACAAGGATGACAAAGCATGGGAGCATATGAATTGGAAGACCATTGGCATGATCCGACAACGGATAGACAACCATGTCTATCATCATGTGGCACAAGAAACCAATGCAAAGGCCTTGTGGGACAAGTTGGCAAGTTTGCATGCGAGGAAGACTCCATAGAATAAGGCATTTCTTGTGAAGAAGTTTGTTCACCTCCGCTACCAAATTGGGAGCAATATGGCTAAGCACATAGGTACTTTCCAAGATATTGTTAATAAATTGAGTAATATGGAGATTGTGCTATGTAATTTGGAGATTGCGCTACCTGATGAATTGCAAGCTTGTTTACTTCTAGGGATGTTACCTGGTAGCTAGGATACATTGGTGATGGCACTAATGATGCGTTTGGTAACAAAGTAAAGTTATGATTTAATTTGATTTTAAATTTTTAAAATTTAAAAATTGACCCATATTTTTTTTTTTTCAAAAATTGCCCAACCTCCCTCTCATTCCCTCAACTGCCTCTAATTCCTCACTCTCTCTGCTGCTCTTTGTTTCATCACCATGAAATCCGATCGATACTTTTCCAACCTGGGTAGAGGAAGCTCACGGCCTCGCCGCTACTTTTTCCATATCCGAAAACAAGATTTAGTTGACAGAAGAAGATTGAAACAATTGGAAGCCATGGAAGCTCTTTTCATTCAAATGAAAACATGAACATGCATTATTCTTGATATTCTTTCAACAGATCCATCGACAAAGTAGAGAATCTAACCCTAACGTCTATTTTGGCAATTCCACCAAATCCTTCACAAGATCATCAATATGCTAAGATGACTTGCTGACTTTACAAGATCTTCCGTAAGGAATCTTCGAGAACAAAGCTTGAGCTATGGGGGAATGAGCTTCCTCAGAACTCTTGAGAAGCAGAGCCGATCTCTCCACCACCTTTCATCTTCTTGGGCAAGAGAGTCTGGTGGATGTTACACAAGACTCCTCCATTGGCAGTGGTCACAGAGCCCAGGAGCTTGCTCAGCTCCTCATCGTTCCTCACCCGATTTTAGGGTTTCATCAAATTGAAATCCGAGGTGAAATTTGATTTGATTTCTTGCTCGAGGTTCGTCAAATCGAAATCTTAGACTCACCGTGGCTCGAGAACTATTACCATGAGTTGTAATCGGCTTGTCGTGGGTGGGACGGCCATAGAAGTGAAGTAATAAGTTAGAGAAGAGAGAAGAAGGGCATGAAGATGAAGAAGACGATGAACAGTGCTTCGAGAAAAGGGGTGGGGTAAAATTGAAAAATTTTAAAAAAATTGGGTCTTTTAAAAATTTTAAAAATTTTGTAGTGGAGTAAAGTTAAAACATAACTCTAAAATCAAATAGGGTATAAGTAATTCCGCACCATACGGGAAGCCATCAATGAGCACAGTGAAGGATCCTCTATTCAACGGGGATACCAAAAGAAAATATTACAACATTGCCAGTGATAAAGCAGCCCCAGTTACTGAAAGAGGGGGGAGAAGCGATGATAGAAGATTGCCAACTAATCATGAAGATTCGAGTTCTTGCTCGAAGTCCAGGGGCAGGAAAAAGGTCACATGATTCCACTGTGGGAAGGTTGGTCAATACAAGATCGATTGTAGGTTGCTAAAGAGATGATAGAAAGATTAAAGCGGTGAAAGAAAGAAAGATGAACACAACACTACATTGGTGGCGTTTGATGGAAATGGAAAGTCTCCACCGTCGATGATAAAGCTTCTATCAACCTCATGAGCCAAAATTCTTCTTGGGTGGTAGATACGAGTACTTCATTACATGTCAATCCTCACAGGAATAACTTTTCATCTTATATCAACTGTGATTATGGCTATATAAAGATGGGGAATGATACTTCATGTAAAGTTGTGGGGATTGGAGATTTTAGGTTGGAAACAGATCTAGGCTGCAAGTTGCTCCTGAAGAATGTAAGGCATGTTCCAAATGTTCGCCTTAGTCTAATTTTTGTAGGACGACTTGATAATGAAGGATATGACACTCAGTTTACGAGGGTTGTTGATTATTGCTCGAGGACAGAAGACAGATAAACTTTACAAGTTGCACGCCAAAGTAGATCGTACAGAAGATAATATTCCTCTTGTAGATGAAGAGCCTGCAGTTGTTGAGATACCTAAGAATGATGGAATAAAGCAGGAGGCTCAACAAGAACAGGCAGAGAGTCTACCAAGAAGTTCAAGTATGGAAAGTCAAGTTTCACGAGATATTTTGCCTCATGAAGATGAAGGGGGAGAACTGAAGCTTGAGGAGAATATTGATGATATTACATGTATAGTGGACTCCTCTAAATAGTCGAGAGTGAGAGTTTGTTGGGTTTATCTCTCCTCTTTGGAGGAAGAGATGGGCTCAAACTTTTGAGCTCTTATTGGACTTTAATGAGCCTATGAAGAGCTAATCTTTTCAGCAAAAGGCTGAGGAATGGTGGCAGTATAAAAGCAGAAACTTGAGCTGCAAGTAGCGGTAGAAAGCTAGCAGAACATAATAGAGAAAAATGGTATTAAAACCCAAGGTAACAATTCTGGAAGCACGTATGAGTGGAAACCCACACCACGCCAGTGAAGCCGAGGTCGGATGTGGAAGCCATACTCGAAGTTAGTTGTGTCCCACCTCACCCGAGTTAGGGAGAAGGATGTCCGACTCATGGTACTAATACGGAAGAGGTTGCCCAGATTCTGGTGCAGGATGAGAGGAGTGTTGTTAGTCGTCGTATCACGAGAATTACGATGAATTCCTCCACATAGTCGACAAGGGGTAGAATTATGGGAACGATTTCTCTCCTATGTGGAAAATGGGCAAGTGTTGGAGGTAAATGGACAAAAAGATTGTCTCACATGAAAAAGTTGAAAAGATATTCATGGATTTATAAGAGATAAGGATTTACCAATTTATCGGCTTAAGTTTTTGGATTGTGGATGAGTTCGAATCTGAATTAAGTCATGTATTTTTCGTAATAACTACTTCAGGAAAACAAACAAGTGCCGGTTGTTGTATATGTCGATCGTGAAGCCTTTATCCTCTTGCAATCCGTGCACAACTTACGAACTTAAGGTTACCATATATGGAAAAGAAAGGCAAATGCCAGCTACTACATAAACACACACACACACACACATATATATATACATATTAGTTTGTAAATAGAGCCTTATCCTCCACCAATCCAAGATCCTTGCTCTGCTCCGCTAAAATGTTTGGTTAATTATATATGTTGGATTTATAAGTACAATGATACAAGTATTTATTTAATTAAATTAATCATGTTGGATGAAATGTGTTAAAAATTTTATATTATTTGAAATCTTATCTATATAAAGCCATACAACTTTCTTTCTTTCCTTTTTAACTTCAATTAAATTTCATATTATTTTCTCAAATATCAAAAATGAAAAAAAAAAAAAAAAAAACAGGTCGAGATGTGAGAAGGAGAAGGATTCAAGGGGATTGTGGTGACTCCCCCTCACTCCAGCCACCACCAAGTAGCTGAGAGCCTCTGGAGTTGTCGACCTCACTGAAGGAGGTGGGAGCTGGGATCAAGACCTTCACCACTCGAATCTCTTTCACTCTCTCTCTCTTCGTCAGAGAAAGAGTGGAGAGATTTCAGGTGGCAGAAGCCTTGATCTCGGCCACCGCACACCTTGGTGAAGCCGACCTCGGGGCTATATGCAGCCTCGTCTATGGTGGTACGTAGGGGGAGATTCACCACTGCCTCCACAGTTAACTTCGCCTCTATTTCTCTCCCCTTATGTCTTTGGTCCCACATGGAATTTTCTCACAAATTAAAAACCGCTACAAATTTTAGAAAAAACCTTATCTACCGAGCGATTAGGTAATTTTTTTAAGTATGCTTTCAGTTACTGTTTATTTCCTCGGCAAGAATAAGTGCTTTTTATACTTAATTATTGATTAAGTTAAATCAATTTTCTTTTATAATAAAAAACAAATTAAATTCAATTAAGTGCATAAATTTTAATTTAAGCATTTAATTGATGTTAGCACCTAAATTATAATATAGGTATGTAACCAAAAGAAAAATTTATAATATACACACAGGCAAAGCTAAGTATCTCCTGCTAACGATTCGATACATATGCAATTTTACCAGAGGCATATGTCACCTGACTAGCTACTTGTCTGTGAACCAATTGATTTTTGTGCTCCAACTGATTCCTTCGACCCGCAAGCAACAAAGTCTGTGCGCTATTTAGAAACTGCTATACACATGCACATCCTATATACAAGTCTAGCTCAGTACATCTACATGAATTAACCACGCATGCGATGCGAGATGTTAGGTATATAAAAAGAGCGACGCGCAAAAACCACACCAACATTATATATGCATTGAAGCTTGAGAACTAATTTCATCGTAGATCCTTTTGTTGGCATATATATGCACCTGGGGTTTTTGATTGAAGGGCTTTATCGGCACGATAAGAATGACCAAGAGCATGTGTTTATACAGAAGGCAGAGCTGAAGAGAGAGTTACATACAAATATAAAAAACACAAAATTATGGTTCCATACAGTTTTTCATCATTACCTAAGCAGAACATGGAAGTTTCACTGAAAAAGGTCAGTGGTACGATACATGGAAGTGAGGTGGTAGGCTCTTACTAAATAATATTAGTCATATTTAAGTAATAATCAATTAAAATACATGCAAGTGAAAACTTATGGAGCCAATTTTCTATTTTCAAACATCTTCTTTGAGTGTGACACATCCAAGTTGATGAGTGATGCTCACTCAATTACTTGGTAGGCCCAAGGTGCAAAAATTAGGAAAACTAGAAGAAACTTTTCCAAGGAGCTACAAACTAGCCCCTGTTCTTTTCTTATATCTACATTTCAACCCCCATATGAGGGACAACCCGTGCAAAACAGGGTTATAAGCCCTCCATCTACCCATCCCCTCCCACATCTCAACTTCCAAGCCAATTACCCCCAACAAACCATGAAATATAAAAAAAAGCCCCTGTACAACAAATAATAGCAAAACTAGCTCAAACAGGATTTCGTTCTGTCCCCAAACTGGTCGATTCAATAAGCCAAACCGACCTTGACTATGAGGTCTGACTGTTTACAATGATCACGGTTGTGCAAAAACCCTAGTCCGGCGTAGACTGCATCTCCCGAGAAAAAAAAAAACAACGACCAACGTACCCAAATGAAAACCAAATACTAACTACCCAAAGAAAAAAGAAGTACTAACCTACGCTCGACCGGTGAAGATTAATATCAGCCGGCTGAGGAACCCTCGTGTTCTCTTCGCGCGGAAAAGGGGGAAAATGTTAAAAAAGAAAAGGGTGTTATTTTTGGTCTACATACTATTCCTTTTTTCCCCTCCTCTCTTGTTCCTCTCGAACAAAACCCTACTTACGTTGTGGCTACACCTCTCATCTCAAGCATACAAGTTCCATGGAACCTGCAACCCCTCCCCGTAATCATCCCTCGCGGGGTCTCCTCCGCTCAGCATCATCTCGTCCATCATGAGCCCGATTTCGCTCATCTCGGGGAACTCATTGATCCACGAACCACTGTTATTTTCGCCACACCAGCTCCCTGATCTCCCGGCCTCGACCTGCATCTCCGGGACAACCAGGCAGCCCTCCCACCCTCTGTCACAGGGACGGCCAGAGGGAGTCTCCGGCACTGCTCTCCCTGCAGAGGAGGAGGAAGGGGAGGGGGAGTCCGCTGCCGCCGTGCCTGGCCCCTCAGCAGGAGGACCGGGAGGAGCACCAGTCATCCTCATCACTGCAGCGGCCGCTTGCTGCTGGTGGCAGGGGAGATTGAGGGGGGCCGATGGTCCGTAGAGTCTGCGGGCGGCCTCGTCGTACGCAGCAGCGGCCTCATCGGATGTGTTGAAAGTACCGAGCCAGAGACGTGCCCCGCGGTTAGGCTCCCGGATCTCGGCGACCCACTTGCCCCACGTCCGCTGCCTCACCCCTCGGTACGTGCAGGAGGCGTTCTCGGGCCCGCCCTTCCCCCTCATGCACCCCTTCCTCGACCTCCCCATGACCCCTTTAAGCCCCCCCGAACTCCCCTTCTTACTATTACCACCACCGCTACTACCGTTATCGCCCTTCTTCGGCTCCATTTTTCTCTCGTCTCTCCGAGGTTATAGCTAGCACTGTAAGCTCAGTTCAGAACTTCAGATCAGTTGGGTAAGAACGAAGGAGAAGGAGAAGAAGAGGACGCGGCGGAGGAGGAATCAATGGTCCTTCGTGGCCCCGAGGTGATGGGAGCTGGGGAATACATTTTAAAAAGAGGAAGGAATGAATGAACGAGAGAGAATGGGAGTGCGTGGTGTTGGAGATGGTGAATGGGGACACGTGCGGCGTACTATAGGCTGACACAGTGGCAGGGGTGCAGCCTAGTAAACGGAACAGCTGTCTCCTCAGCGCCTGCTATCTCCTGACCTCCCTCCTCTCTGCTGAAAGCTTTGCGGCAATCGCCAAGATCCTTCGCCCTGAAGCATCCCATATGTATATATGAACTTATGCAATTTATTATATATATTTTTAGCACAGGAGATTCATGTCTAGCACAACCACTAAATATAAATCCTATCCTAATAGATGATAAAAGAAACATGTATAGTCTCACCATGAAAAGCGAATATAGAAACTCTTGATTATCGGGCGAAGATGTACACACCTTGTTTCTCTAATATATTTATGTCTAATTCTCTCGTCTGTGTATTTTATAATGGAGTGAATGGCTCTCCGTCTCTCTTTAACCCTCAAGTGAGGAAGAGAAACGGTCGGCCTCGATGTCCATACGTAAGTCCAATAATCGCACTGGATCGGTAGACTGTAAGAGTGATCATATGTGAAGTCCCTTAATTGAGCATACGTGAATGGCTCGTCATTAACATATTTTGCGAGGTGTATCAATTAGTCAAGATGCATGCAAAGTGGCTCGGGGGCATCACTTATTGCAAATTGAAATGGTACGGGGTGCACTAGTCCATACGTGTGGTACTTAATTGGTTGCTTCTGATTGATGGAAAACGGAGTTGTGCCGTCGAGACAACTGTACGTGCTGACACTTGTAAAGGGCATGCAAATATATGTGTGTATATATTATAATATGGAAAATTTTAGGATGCATGTATGTAATACATATATTTATTTAAAAAAAATTAACGTAATTTACTTATAACTCAAATAAATTATGTGAAAAGCAAGAAAATTACTTGAGACCAAGTACTTTACTTTGGAAAAATACAAGTAATATATTTCCATATACCATACATATATTTTTCGTGCATGCACAAGGATATAATAGTGGCAGCATGCAGTAGAAAGACTGGGCTGTCGCCAAGTGTGTTACCCACCGAACCGAGCAAGCACATTGCGGCGCCTGAGATCTCATAATATTTGTAGGCCTCTTCGAGTAAAAATTCCGGCGTTATTTGCATAGTCATATAACCATTTTTGCTTCGAGCTTAAGTTTGGTCGCACGTAAAATGTTTTTGCTCAGTGAGATGATATGGTGTTCTTTACTGATAAGTGATAATGATTCGTTTAGTTTATCGAGATTACAACATTATACTGTTCATCTTTGCAAAATTTCTCACTTTTGAGACTAGGATCTACCTATACATTGTTGCTTCGAGATGAAAAGCAGTTTAGACAGACTATATCCGATTGCTCAAAAGTTAATTATAAGACGATCAGGACGAGCGAAATAAAGAAAATTGATCGGAGAGGAGATTACACACACAAGAGAGAGGGAAGTATCGTACAAGTCCTTGTGATTTAAGAATTACAGCCAATTACATTACAGTGCCCTCTCATTTAAGCTCTTCGATCTCGTCCAAGGCGTAGTTGTTGGTCGATACGTTGGCGTAGTTCACCTTGTTGAATCTCACCACGACTGGGTACCTCGTCTTCGGGTCCTGTCATGCACATGTAAAAAACAAGAATCAATATTTCGTTTCGTAGGTACCAGTCATCAGTAGACACTTCTCTCCTCATACAAGACCATATATAACTCTAGCCAGCTAGGAAATGACAAAGTATACGTAGGTATCATGCTATTAATATTTTCCCTATGTGAACGGAGAAAATCTATGCCGGGAGAGCTTTATCGCTTAGAGGGCCGACTCGGCCCGATTGGATTAATCGGAGCCCACTAGGCTTCCAAATACCATGGCGTGCACTGAGAAAAATAATTTCCATATGCAAATATGCTTGCTAGGTAATAATCTATTTCCAAGTAAATAAATTTGTCAATTGAATATTTTGCATATATGCTAATGCTAGCTAGCATAAACGCATATATATGTCTTGATGATGAGTGTAATAGTGAAATAAATACACGAGGAGAGGAGGATATATACCTGATCGACTGTCACAACGGATCCCACATCCTTGTACCAGTAGGACTCTTGCCTGAGGATCTTGACCTAATATAAACGTACCACAACATCAAATTAATAGATTCCCGTGTCAGGTCACACACACTCAATGACAAGAAAATCTAGCTAGCTTTTTCTGTTCGTTCTATTGCGAAACCGAATATCTCTCAGTAGCCAAATGATCAATAAAAATTATACGTCAAGACAAATTGCCAGTCCATATCTAGTAATCCTAAGCTTAATAAGCGATAATACGGGAACATTCATACAAGTTGTAACAAGCTAAGCTCCGGTGGGTGCCATAGGGTATTCATAACGATGGCCATCGGATGCTACATATATCAAGGGGACAGTTGAGTATGTTGTTGTACATACCTTGGCGCCCCTCTTGGGCCCAATCGGAGGGGGCTTGGGGGCGGCCTTGGGCTTCTCACCCTCACCCTCGGCTGTGGTGGTGGTGGCAGCAGGCGGTGGTGCCGCCTCCTCGGAAGCCCGGACGACGAGCCTCCCGGACCGCGAGTTGCTCTCCCTGGGGAAGAAGGCCACGCTCCTAGAGGAACAAGTGGCGGCCGATGACCCGAGGCTCAAATTCATCAAGAAACTTGAGGCTGCGGAGGCCATGTTTAGGGAAGCCATTAGAATTTTGGAATTCTCTCAGGCCAATCTTTCTTCCTTCCTTCCTTTATGAGGCCCTTTTCAGTTCACTAAAAACTATTAAGAGTCAGTGAAGCAGATGAAATCTTTTTCTTCCTGCTCGGGGCAGAAGTGTTTTAATTGGCTGGGGAGTTGGGGATCGGGCGTGGACCAATCTTTTGCTGCCACGTCGGCACAATATCCATAGCGTGTGGATTGTGTTCCCTGAAGTTAATCTAATCTTGTTTGTCAAGCATTTGCTCGGGCATCCCCACATAATTGGGCCCATTTATGTCTGTTGTTGCCCACCACAATGGGTCCAATTGAAGGCCCAAAGAGTTGGGCTAAGCTGAACTCTTGATGGGCTTTTGGGCTTCGGCGAACTCTTGACCGAGAGGCCTAATGCTTGTAATGCACGTGATAGTCACAGTGGTCCATGGTTTTGCATTGCCACGTGAAGAAGACGGAATTGGCAATTTGAAGATCATTGTCAATAATTAAGGGGTGTGATCGAGCAGAGTAAAAGGCAAACTCAACTCGACTCGACTTGATTTGGAAATGTTGACCTCAAGCTTCGAATTTCCAGCTTGAGCTCAACTTGAAATGCAATCGAGCAGCCGTGAGCTAGGCTCATTTAGACTTGATGAAGCTCGTGGGAAAAGCCCAACCAAATCCTGATCTGGGCTTTGGTCACTAATGAAAAAGGGATAAATATTCGATTAAGTTTGCAAGCTCGACGAGTTGAGTGCTAGTTCAGCTCGCTCAAATGAAAAGCTTGAATCCAGCTCGACAAGACCAAATCAAGTTTTAATTATCAATGAACCGATCCAAAGTAACTCACGCATAGTTCGTCTCAATTGCGCACACCCCCCCCCCCCCCCCCCCCCCCCCCCCCTTAAGGTCACATTGAGCGAGTGCCAAATGAATTGCTCCATAGTCCATACAATTACAACGGCATTATTGCTTAAGGTTCGTTAGGAATTAGGCAGTATCATTTTTCTTTCTTCGGTTGAAAGGGACTAGGCATAGTAAATATTCGGTGAGTAATACTCAAACAAGTAATTAAGTATGTAACATTAAAAAAAAATGCATATAAATAGTAAACATGATCTCCCATTTAGTTGTATTTTAGTTATTTGTTTCTCATTGAGGGTGAATAACCAAGCTTAGCTCTCGTCTCCATGCGGCAGTTTATGGATCATTTGAAAGGGATTAGGCATAGTAAATATTCGGTGAGTAATACTCAAACAAGTGATTAAGTATGTAACATTTTAAAAAAATGCATATAAATAGTAAACATGACCTCCCATTTAGTTGTATTTTAGTTATTTGGTACTCATTGAGGGTGAATAACCAAGGTTAGCTCTCGTCTCCATGCGGCAGTTTATGGATCATTTGGGAACCTCGAGCTACTAATTAAGACGCTGATGGGACCTTTCCCGTATGATTTTCCGGTCCTATTGTCATAATATGGAGCATCCGTGGCCCAATGGAAAAAAGCCACGACGTGTCATGAACAGACTTTACTCGCACAACTATCTGGTTGTCTAATTACATGAAAGATGAACAGCTGATTTGATATGATATAGCTTCAGTCACCGAGCTAGCTAATAGAAATCCCTGCCGTTCATCGGCAATATGTCGGTCCTTTAATATTTGCTAACGCCCTGTACAATGAACAATATGCATGGAAAATATGGAAAAAGGAAATGGAATGGAACTGCGGAATTGAATGCGGGTCCATGCTGGTTTTGTCTTTGTGTCTGTGAAATATAATCAAATCAGCCATTATCGAACTCCATAAAGGAACTGAGGGAGGGAGGGGACATTGTCCTTATTATTTATTACTATGTGGCCACTGTCCAGCCAAGGGTAATTTAATAGCCTGAAAACTTTGCTTTGCCACATATCGACCGGTTCATCTCTTTCGTTATTGAGTTGCAGAAATAGAGAGATGAATCAATTATTTTTCTCCTTCCAATGCTGCACATACTACATACATTAGCCCTCTCTCTCTCTCTCTCTCTCTTTCTCTCTCTCTCTCTCTCTCTCTCTCTTGTTTATTCTATGTGGGGAGGTGAAGGGTGGGGGGTTGTAAAAGTGGTTGGCTTCATTAATCTCCCCTAAACCAAAAATTTTCCAATTTTATCTTCACATCCTCCATTCATTATTGTTATCTTAGGTGATAAGATCATATCGAGATTTGTAACTAAACCTCGTTGGTACTTTAGCTTACTTTTAGCACCTATGTCGTCAAGAAAATTAGTCTTTAACATAATGGGAATATGTTATAATGTAATTGATATATTGCGCTCCATGTAGACGGACTTTAACTGTAGTGCTTTGATTTGATACTCGCTAGGTATATCTCGAGACCACAGTCAAGTGAAGTCCGAGCAAAAAAATTAATCTCAGTTGATAAGTTGAAGACATTTCATTATCTCATCTGAAGGGGGAGTCTTCTCAACCACCCGAAAACTTTAATTAAGAAATTAGCAGATGCATAGCTCAAAAAAATATTGGATTTACATGTCTCGGAATTCTGTAGAATGATTTGGATATAAAAAAGTATGTCGAATTCGTAAACCATTCAACGTATGTTTATCAAGGGAACGACTCTTCTGAAAACAATGCTGCATTCCAATGATCAACCTTTCTTGTTGAGGATATCAATGTGATTATCTGTGGCAATGTAGACATTGTAGAGGACGAGCAAAGAGAGAGATATCATCTCATGAAAATGAATTTTAATTTGGAGAATGTTTGGTGGATGGAATTGGGTCAATTAATCACCTATGGTAGTAGTTAAAAATTGCCCTACAGTATTCATTGGGGGTCACATGGTCTTCAATTCATCCTCCTTTTGATCTACTACCTTCTCCTATTCAATAAAAATGTATATAAAAAAATGAAATAGAGGAAACAGAAAAAGACCACACAAAACCATGACAAGTGAAAAGGAGAATTGGACTCAGTCATCCCTTTCAATGTTTGGGGAAATTTATGTGGAGTGGCCCATAATCATAACACAATATCTCATCCCTGTAATACGATAATTCTTTTCTTTTCTTTGTTCTTTTTAATTTTGGGGCTGCGCATTGATTCTTTGAGCAGCATTTTACAGCTAGGATTTATGGCAGAAGATACCATTTAAATAACCTAGTCAAATATCTCAATTGGTTATCATCAAATAGACGTTCGAAAATAGATTAGTCTCAATGAAAAGGTAGGGGATATTTCGTGATTTCACCGAAAAGGAAATTAAGAGCAGTGCGTGTCACTTTGGTCTTGTTGACAAACGCAAATGTAACAGATCGTACACTCTATGTGGGTCGAATTTTCAAAGAAAACATCACAACAGCGCATGTTGATTTATATATATAGACATGGACTATGTATTTATATATACGTAGTTTAAAGTAATTTGCTAATTTAAGATGCAAGCAAGACGCAGTCCATCCCCATCAGCATGCTCAAATAAAGAACCATGTATCTGCATTGGCTCCCAATTTGTGCTTTCCCCGCCCTATCACAGTCAAGAAAGCAGGAGAGAGAGAGAGTCCCTGATTTAGGAATATTTTACATTAGCAAACATAAAACATGAAAGCTAACTCCGTTTCCTACGAGACAACGGGTCGTTGCCTCTCTTCTTTTTTGGAAAGGGCCGGGAACTGTTGTTAATTGACTGCACATCTTCCATGCTATTGGTTGCCTAGTCTTATCATCATGACGGCATATGTCCATCATCAATCCAAGGACAATCAGTAATTTCAAGTCATAGTTTTAGGCCTTGTTTAATGAGAAAATGCAATTTTAAAATTATAATTATAATTTTATTTTATTTATTATAAAATAAAATAATTCATATAAAGTTAAAGAGTGTGTTTTATTCATATCATTTTTTTTCACAACAAAATAACATAACTCATACAAAGTTAAATGATGGATCTCATTCATACCACTCTTTTTCAAAATCAAAATGTAATTTTAAAATCCTACTATGAAACCAAACGCAGCATTAACCTTCTCTATCACTCTTAGCTAGCTTGACTCTTGACTACTTGCTAGCTCTACCATGTGCACTGATAACTCTAGGATTTAGAGTTATAAAGCATAATTATGTTTTAGTTTGTCGGGTTTAGTTTACTTTTAGTTCTTTTTAAGTTGATTTTCATGTTTTAGTTAGATTCTATGATTTTATAAATATTTTGTTTTTTGTTAGATTTTGATATTTATTTGTTTCCTTCTCGTAGGAAGTGGAGTAATGGCAAGGAAGACTCGGATTCGGATCAGTTGATGCTGCAACATTATGAAGGATGCTGTAGCAAAACGTGAGAGCAGTTTTTGGACGAGTTCAACCAATACTGCAGCACTGGGCGAGAATGCTACAGCACTGACAAAGCACAATAACATGATTCACGAATTTTGTACTTTCGGAATGTTCGGAGATTATCTTGGAAGGAAATATCTCGTGGAATATCTTGAAGATCAAGTTTAGAAGAGAAGATATTAATAGATTTCCCTTGTGCTTAATTTTAGGAAGTTGAATTTTTATAGATAGGGAACCTAAATTAAAGAGATTTCTTGGATTTTATTTATTTGGTTTAGATCTTCTCCCTATTTAAGCAAGCCTTGGGCGTCACTTTAAAGTGTGGACGACAGAGGAGTAAGCTCACATCCAAGGGAGATTTTAATTGGTTTTAGGGTTCTTGTGGCACAATTGTGTCCTTTTCATCTAAAACTCTTGTCAATTTCTTTCAACATCTATGTTGAACTCTTGCATGTTTTCTTCATTCCTTATGGACTTATTTCATATCGTACGATTGCAACTGAACCCGTATGTTGTTAATTCGTTGATTTTTGATCTAATGAGTTTTTTATTCTAATCTATTTAGTCTATTTCCGTGCTTAATACTTGCAGTTGCTTAATTACCAATTGTATTGATTTCAATAGTCTAGATGAACTCGAAACGAGAATTTTAGATATAGATTAGAGGTAAACTAGTCTAAGATTGGCCTTGATAGATCGTTACGAGGGTAGATTCAAGTTTACGGTTGATTTGTGAGTAGGATAGAAATATACCTATTCACCTTAAGTGGCCAAAGGGTTGGTACTTAATGGGCTTGTGTTAATTCGATAACCATAGAAATATCGGTTAGTGTAAGTATTTTCATGAGTGATTCGAAAGAACCTTAAGGATAGTTAAGAACTTAGGTTAGTAAATAGGATTTTAAACGAATTAGGGATAGAGGAAATAGCTCGAGTTAACTATGTGTTGGGGCAATTGTAATTTTAGGCCGTCTTCGCCAGTTGATGATTGATTGTTCTTGATTTGTTTTATTTTATTTTATTTTAATCAATCGATCTTTGATTCGATTGACCTCGATTAAGTTTTGAATTTCGATCGCTAGTAGAACTTTAGGTCGAGTTCTTATGGGAACAATACTCTATTTATCATTTTATTATTTGTCACATACCATGCACTCGCGGGATATAAAAATCGTCAAACATACACACATTACGGGCTATGCCCTATTGTTCTTGTGAAATTAAGCGCGTTGCTGGATCCATCCGAGTCAGACTATAACAGTATTATCGGCCCTAACCAAACCTTGTTACTAATGATAAATGAGTCAACGACCGGGAAAGCTTCACAATGTATCCAACGCTTTTGTTTAAGGGCAGGGCTGGAAAGTCCCGATTCTGCGAATGATTTTTCCAATAAAAAACAGCAAGTGCGGGAGCTCAAAACTTAAAATCATAGGCAGTGAAAGAAAATACTAAGAACAGGTTAGGGTCAAATCGACTCTCAAACAAAAATTAGTATCAGTTTCAGTTAATATATTGAGAATACTCGGTTACTTTACCAGAAATTAAGATGTTTTGAACTACTTGTACTGACGAGCAAAGCAAGAGGGTGGCGGGCACAGTGGTCCACCAATTATCTGTCCATGGTGGTAGCACAGAGCCATTAATGAAGGGTGCCATAAAATGATTTGCAATTTCCTACTTAAACCCTCGCCCTAGGCTCTCCCTTTGCATGCTTTTCCTCTTCTCCTCTCAGCTCTCTCCATTTGGTACACTTGGAAGCCAGGAGAGATCAGACCTTTAAGTTAGTCCCCACCAATGGAGAAGCATACTGCAATTGTTCCTTGCTTGTTCTTGGGCCTCATCCTCACTCTCGGAGCCTTTGCCCCGAGGGTCGAGGCAGCCCGAGCTTTCTTTGTGTTCGGGGACTCGCTGGTCGACAATGGCAACAACAACTACCTGGCCACCACCGCTCGTGCGGACGCACCCCCATACGGGATCGACTACCCGACTCACCTTCCCACGGGCCGGTTTTCGAATGGGCTGAACATCCCGGACCTTATAAGTACTATCCTCACCAAAATACTATGATGCTCATCGTTTCCCTTATAAGTGGTGACTTTTGGGTTTATTGGGATTTTCTTATTGAATTCCCAGGTGAGCAAATTGGGTCTGAGTCCACATTGCCGTACTTGAGCCCAGAACTCACTGGTGAGAGGCTACTCATCGGTGCAAACTTTGCCTCCGCCGGGATCGGGATTCTGAACGACACCGGAATTCAGTTCGTAAGTTCACATCTTCTCTCCTCCTTCTAGCAAAGTTTTACATTACCATGTACGACTGCTCTTGTTTGAGTACTTGAACATTGTTTCGAAATGTGAATCTAATCTCGTGAATGAATGACTTGCAGGTAAACATTATTAGAATCAGCAAGCAACTCGAGTACTTCCAGCAGTACCAGCAGAGGGTCAGCTCTCTCATTGGAGAAGACCAGATGCAGCGGCTCGTGAACCAGGCCTTGGTCCTCATCACGCTCGGTGGCAACGACTTCGTCAACAACTACTATCTGGTTCCCTTCTCCGCTCGGTCACGCCAGTTCGCCCTCCCCGACTATGTCGTCTACCTCATCTCCGAGTACCGCAAAATCCTAGCTGTAAGCTTCTTTTTCCTCTCGCGCCTATGCTTCATAACATCTCTTATACATTTCTAATAAATCTCTCGGTGATGATTCGACGAGATCGTTTGGTTAATCGATCCCACTTATGTTTGGTCAAGCTTAATGTGTAGGGACAAAACACTGTTTTCATGATGAGCATGTTTTTATGTCGCGAGCTATTTCTTTATTTATTTATTCATGATTTTTTTCTTTTAGAATTTCTTGATCTATATGAGACCGACAGGCGTTCAGCCGTCCTAAAACACGTGCGTTTTACGCCACATTACATAGGGCACATGTATATGTTGATCTTATAAAAGCTAGACTTGTTTAGTCAAAGAAATTGTAGTACACATTTTCTTCCTCCGTTTATTTTGATATTTGCTTCAAATAATTGTTTTTTAACAAGATCACGGAGTATACTCATCTTATTAACTAATACCAAACTTTGTTTGTTTCACACAAATGGTTTTTGGAAGAGCCCTCGTGGGCTAGATCTCTTACTTTTGAGAGATATTTATGCGTTCACCATGACTATCCTTTATATTAACTTAATCGTTTATTTTGTTTAATGCTATTGACCTTCGGCCCAAAATTAACCCCCAAAAAAAAATATTTTCTGAAAAAAATTATTTATATGAAAAATAATTTTTGAGAAAATAGTTTATTTTCCCATATTTGGGAGAATACTAAGGAAATCATCTTCATGTGTTTGGATAGATGTGTCAAGTGAACGCAGGTAAGAGAGAAAAAGACCAGTAAAACTAGGAAAATGCATTCCCAAAATTTTTACATGAATTCATTTTTTTGGCTTTTGCCTTTAGTTTGTCGGTTGACTGAAAATACTTTCTATTGACCAAAAGATTTTGTGTTAACAAACATAGGGAAACAAAAAATATATTTTCTTTTAAATGTCTCCGAAACAAAACGGAATTGCATCGGTAATAACATTACTCGGCATTAATATTAGATAGGTTATTGCATTTAATTTCTTAGCTACCAGCAGGCTGGCTAGATATTCTTTTTATATTTTTGTTTTTATTTTTATACTTTTACGATTATTCTGTGTTAATTATTAATGATGCTATATGATAATCGCAGAGGCTATACGAATTGGGAGCCAGGAGGGTTCTTGTGACGGGCACTGGACCGCTGGGGTGCGTGCCGGCCGAGCTGGCTCAGAGGAGCCCGAACGGGGAGTGTGCCGTGGAGCTGCAGCGTGCAGCCGGCCTCTTCAACCCCCAGCTCGTTGATATGATCAACAGCCTCAACAGCGATCTTGGTGCCGATGTGTTTGTCGCTGCCAATGCAATGCAGATGAACTTGGACTTCGTCAACAACCCTCGAGCCTATGGTAATCTAATCACTCGATTAATTCATCATCATCGATAGGACCATCGAGTAGTAAATGCTACATTTAAGAGATGTTGAGGGGTTTGATACTTCGGGTGCGATTGCAATTAAACGCAGTGGGGCCCTATTCATTAATTTTTAAAGTTAAAAGCTACCAATAATTTTGATTTACCCAAAAAAAAAAGCTACCAATAATTTTTTTGCCCCGGTCAAAAGCTGCCAATAAATTAATTTTCAATGCGATTGATCATGGTATATATATTTATATATGTATATATTATAGGTGAAAGATCATGTTACATATATTTTAGTTTATATACAATATAGCCATACATATGTGTGTGTATATATATGTATGTGTGTGTATTTATAACATATGGTCCTGGAATATCACTTATCTTCTGTAGATCTATCTCTGTGCAGTCCATTCATAATAAAATCCCATGTCCCTGCTGTGACAGAAAACTATGGACAAATTTTAATGGCCTTTAAAAAACTGCAACTGAACCGACCATCGCCGTATCGACAAGGGCCAGACTTCACTTAGCTCTATCCTTATAGTAGCTAAGTTCAACATGCAATGAGCTAGCAGCTGATGGAATGCATGCCAATTGATCCTATGTTGTTGTTGTTGATGATGAGCAGGGTTTGTGACATCGAAGGTGGCATGCTGTGGGCAAGGGCCATACAACGGGATCGGGCTGTGCACGATAGCCTCGAACCTGTGCCCTAACAGAGACATCTATGCCTTCTGGGACCCTTTCCATCCGTCGGAGAGGGCCAACCGCATTATTGTCCAGCAGATCGTGACCGGGGACTCCAAGTACATGCACCCCATGAACCTAAGCACCATCATGGAGTTGGACTCTAGGACCTGATTTAAAGGTTCAATCATTTTATAATCATAGTTATTACATCATAAAATCCAACCGGTTATCCATCAATCAGTTCATTCATGATATATTGGTGTCAATGACGTGACATGAAGTGTTGTTGTTCGTATATGTTGATCGGGCTTTGTCCATCTGTTTAGGAAAATTGTTATTGTCTTTCGAATGTGATGAAATTCATCGTATCATTTTTATTTTTGGTAATTTCTCAAGTTTTTGTCATATATGTGGTCTTTGTTGGGAAGAAAAAGCAATGGTTTGTGTTCAGATTTTTGAGAATAAATACATAGTTTGGGTGCAATGTGCTTATGCTTGTTTCTTTCTCCAATACCTTAAATGTTTTTCTTACCTTCCACGAGAAAAAAACCAGCTCTTAATAGCTTTATGTAATACGAAAATATACCGTGATTTTAACATGACTCTTGTCTAAACTTACTCTTCACAGTAAGAATAAATACACAGTTTGGATCACGTGAATGTTATACTAAACTTGTTTTGAGTTAACCTGATCCGAAATTATTCAACATTCGTAGATCTGTGAAGACCATGTTCGAGTAAGAAATTTCTCAACTTAACCATATATTTGAGATAACGAATCATCCTCCATGCTTATAAGTGCAGCTCAACATGCCACTCTCTATCCTTAACCTATGTGTATATAAAAATAAAACCCCACCAATTGAAAGGCCAAATCTCTTCCCGAGAAAAGGGTATAGTGCAGCAGCATGCACACCTTCAATTGGTAATCAAGAAATTTCACGTTTGATTCCCATGTAAGACTAGCTATTTGATCCATTTATATAAATTTTCAATTACTTATAGGGATGGTATGGGGAGGATTTGGGGTGGTTATATCCCCTCAAAATATATATATATATATATTGGGATAAATGGTAGAGACTTTCATTAATCAAAACATATTTACATCAAAGCCACTTACCTAGAACAACTCTAAGAAGCTCCAAACTAAACCCAAAAAGTATGCCAATTAGCCATGAGCAGTATCAGGAGGATTAAATATATGGCCCACTAAAACAAAATTTACAATTTTGTAAGATACCCAGGAATATGTAGATAGCTTTGCTTTCACATATGCAAAAATCTTTCGAATTATAGCCGTTGTCGATGTGATCTGCCCTTGATAAATCCTAGCGTTCATCTCTCACCATATACAACATATGTAGTGAGTCACATAGAAGTTTCAAGCAATTAACATCGAGGTTCTTGCCACGAAGAGAAGAGATCTAGCAGAATTCCGTAGTCCAACTACCATAGTTCGGTGCAAGCCAGTTCGAGCCAACAAATTTCTCCAAATTCCTTGGGTGACTGGATATTCAAAAAAGAGGTGGTCGCGAGTCTCCCACTGCATACTGCAAAATTCACATTCAGCTGCCGCGAGCTGAACTCCCCATTTTAAAAGTTGGTTATTTGTAGCTAATCTATTATGTACACAAAGCCAACTAATAAAATGAATACTCAATCTCAAATCCTTCTTATTAATTTAATGAATACCCATTAGGAACTCGTATTTCACCTGTTAATGAGATTTGTGAAAAGAAGAAGGTTGCGATGGGCTTGTCATAACATCTTATTCATACAAAATGGTTCAAAATAACAAATGAAGTAACAAAATGAAAGGACATGATATATTTTAGAAATTTAAGAAGTCATATAATGAACAAAGTATATAACTAATAACCCACCTATAGATTTGAAATGGAAAAGTCACAAATATCTCCCAGAAAAACCAAAATTTTGTGAAATAATTTAGCCATTATACTAAGTATAAAGGATAACTAGTAATTTAATTCTTAACAGGTTCGGGACGAATTTGTCCCTTGTCAAACTTACAGGATTTTGACCACTAATTCCCATAGTCGTTCCATAATTCTATGAGCAAAACCCTTCAATTAACTATTAGAGTTTGGGACGAGTGAAAAATTCGTTTACACAAACCTGTTGTAATCCCTATTTCTTACTAGGCTCATATGTATAGTGTCTCCTTTATAACAGGGAAAAAAAAAAAGAGTCCATTGGGCTCTCATCAGCTTACTTAGCTGGGCCAAGGCCTCATAAAGAGAGCTTTGAGGCCTTTGCCAGTTTATGGGCTTTTGTCAGATATGCCCACAGAGGGGTTGGAGTTTGCTTCTCTTAGCATTAATAACTTGCTGGATTGCGGCTTTGGGAGGATTACGGATTTAGATGGATTATGGAGGGTTATTATAGAAACTAGAAGAACGGCTCACCCATATGCTTAGCCTAGAGGTATTGTGATCAATTGAATTTTCTTATTAATATTAATAATTTAGTTTAAGAAATTTCAATGTATACCCAACCCGAGCAAGACAATTTTTTCCTTTTCAATTTAAAAGTTCTTTTTTTCTTTCCCAAGTACATTCAACCCTAAATTACATAGGTTGAACTATGCTTTCCACTTTCACATGAGTTAATTCCCGTCCAATATGATCACCTTGATCATGGAAAATTGTGAAATTACTTTGATATTCATCTCTCCGTGAAATATAAAAACCTTTTTAACCGTACGACCCATAAAGTAAAACATTATTTACAACTTTGTAGTCAAAAGTACTAATATGACGTTAATTGATGAACGAAATTGTTCCCATATTTGTAAAGAATGATTCCCACTCTCAAGTTATATTTATAGTGCGATTTCATTGCCTTACCCGTATCAGAGCAACCATACTTGACATCACAATATTATTCATTTCTCTTAGAAGATATTTTAGCTAGTGAATCGTAATATAATGTATTATTCAATTTAGCAAATTTATTTATTTTAGTCATATCGTCTTCCATAAGTACATGCCTTTTCAATTTCAAAAGCAAAATGGTAACACTACATTCTACCACTTATCACATTTTTATTGATAGCACATGAAAGGTCATATAACGAAAAGTTTCATTCGTCTTATGTGGCGCTTTTCTATGCCTCGTCCCAGCTTTTATTATTTCATATAGGCCTATATGATAACAATGTGACTTCACGTTACATGGTGAGATCAATTACTGAAAAATTCAGACACTATTAGCATTAAAAAAAATTAAATTAATACATTTTTGTTTCAAAGTGGAGCTTATAACACCTGATCATACTTGATACTTCAAGTGGTTGCTTATAAATAATCTAATTCGAGTTTGACCCAGTTTTGATCATCGATCGTGCGACCGAGGATCAGATCTAGGTGTTTGTATGTTATGTTCGTTTAGTCCGGGATGTGCCTTGCCATATATATCAAATAACAGTCCGAAAACACTGACTTCAGTTTTTTTTTCTTTCTCCCGTATTTTACTCGCATAGCAATTTTGAGCCTTCTGATTTGTTTGAAATTTGAGACTCTATACGTTGTGGTTGCGACATCAATTCCATCATGAGTATAGAACTGAGTGAGGATGGAGGATGCATGACATTCATCAAAGTCAAGACAAGGAGAGAGTTCATCAATAGCCTTTAAAATTAGATGGATCGAATAAAGGTGATCGAATGAAGGTGGTGGTTGAAATATTCAATGAATTAAACACCACGAACAAGAGCTAAGTGTTAGTTGAACTGCTCCTTCGTACTATGCCATAATCTAATGTCCTGGACATCACTTCAAGATTTATGGAGCAATCATCGGATAATTCCAGCAAGCTGTATCGCATTAAATATATACTCCAGCGGAATACCGCGAAGAGACTAAAAGTTCGGTTTGCCGTGTAATACATTATATATGTAGTTCCAATAGGGACTGAAAACCGCACTTCGATAGATAGATCTTTTCGTATTGATATTTTAAGTGCTGAAACAAACACGCACTTAGTTAAATTTTGAAATAATTTATCAAAATTTAGGCAGCTTCAGACCTTAGTCCGTGACTCAACTGACTCATTTACGTCAATCACAAGAGCGACCTTCAACCTAGTGGTTTTATTTATAGATGGGGGACCAAGAGAGAGAGGGGAAAAAAAAAAGACTTCCATTTCTTCAACTTTATTTATTTTTGCTCTTATTAATAAACTAGCCCTCCCTCATTCATGCATGCGAGATTACTTTTCCGTCTTTGCGCAAACTTAAGGATTCTTATTGTAATAGTTTTTGTATACTTGCTCTCATGCACATGCTGCATGCATGCTCAATTACTTTCGCATTTTTATTCAATTTCGGTTTTTATTTTCATGAAAAATTTGTTAGATTTATGGGGATTGTGATTTATTATTGACAGATTTTTGAATTAATTATGTAAAATATTGGCGATCTTTTTAATAAAAAAAGTGGCCGGATTTTGGGTTTTTTTTTAATTCCATAGAAATAGGAGAATAAATATAGGAGTTGGCTTTTACAATAATATCAAACTATAAAAAAATTAAAGCGGTTGCAAAGTCGGCTACAAAAGAGGCTCATGACCTAGTATAATGAAAAAAAAAATTTTAAATAACTAATAAATGGGCACATGTAGTCCCACATAAATATTGAATCTGTAACCTCCAGATTAATAGGCGAGGGCGCGCGCCATTATGTTACAATATTTTTTTATTACAATAGGAGGATTTCACAATCATTATTGCTAAATTCACATCTTACAATAGTTAAACAACAAATATAATCTTGCTTATATTGGTAATAAGTAGATAACAAGCATAACATTGTTTTAATTGGTAAAAGATAGATTCACCTTAATAAATTATACTACCTTTAAATCTTTTCGGTATGTTTTGTCATATCTGAAAACCTAATGACCCATAACTAATTCAATTCAAGTCGGATTGATTCACTGATGATCATACTTTCTCAATCAAAGATTTTCTCCATTCACAACCTTACCTAAATTTTTAATTTCCCATTTTCATTTCATAATCTCCCATAAATGAATCTCGTCCTCACTCATACATATAAGAGGAAGAAGAAATTGAGAAAACTTAAAGTAGGAAAAAGAAAATGCGGCTTAAATTTTTCAAGTGAAATAAGATTATGAAGTTGCAGTGAAATTGTCACAGATGTTTAAATTCATTTTATGGAAGGAAGTAAATACAACCACAATTGATGGACGACCAGACTACTAACTTCTAATTCAAATTTAAGATTGAATTTAAATTTTAAAACTTCTAAAATTCCTTCAACAGATTTCTGAGAAAAATTCCCGTCTTTAATTTAGCATTCATATTGTTACTTACCGTGTAAACCATTTTTCATATCGCTTATCATGCTCCACTCTAAAGGAGTCATAGGAGAATAAATTAGTTTATCATGAGAACTTGAGAAGAAGATGACATGTACAGTTCAATTAAAGAACGAAAGACTGCGAGAGAGAGTAAAAACTTTTCATTTTTCCTAACTAGCAGCTAGTAAAAAATTGAAAAGGCAAACAATGAAACCTCGATCTCCGACCCTGATTATATAATATGCAGTTAAGGGGAAAGATTAGCCAACGATCAAGAGGAGACTTGGACTTGTCGAATTTGTACAAGGCAATATATTGCCCATACATAGATGGGAGACCAAAAAAGAAAGGAAAAAAACTTTAATTTCCTCAACTTTATATATTTTTTTCTCTTATAAATAAATAAATAAATAAATATAGTAAATACCAATATGGATTGGTTTAAATATTTCAACGCTTGTTTTCCTTAAGTAAGATCTCGGATTCGAGTATTGTGAATGAAGAATTTACATGTAGGAAAAGTTTTATTTTCTTAGTGGACTGACCTAACTCGAACTGAATTAGTTGGAGTTTGTCGGGCTTTCGGGTACTAAGGTACACGCCGAAAAATATAATAAATTGTTCTAAATGTAATTTAATTTACTGCAATATCAAAGAGAGATTAAAAATAATTTCCAAGCTACGGGTATGGTACACCCTCACGTATTGATAGTCAGTATTGACCTGATGTCCAATCCACAGGTTTTTAACGAGTAATGATCACCATGTCGAGCTCTTTTCATCTCGATTACTTCTGACTTCACCGATCATGAGCTCTACAACAGGTATAGGTGTCAAACCAAATAAACCATTTATAGGAATCATTAGCTTTAAAAGGCCTACTTTCCCATCACTGAAGGGCTTCAATACAAGCAACATTTAATTGCTTCCATAAAATAAATGTTTTCACGGAAATAAAAACATTAACAAATATATAAGATTGCAATTTTTTTTTATTATAAGGGAAGCCTAAAACCTAATATAATGAAAGAAAAATCATAAATAACTAATAAATGGGCACGGGTAATCTCATTAGGTATCGAATCTATGACCTCTATGTCAACAGGTAAGAGCGTGTATTACTGTACTATGCTCTCTTTTGTATTTTTGTGATTATTTTATTTGGTGAATTATGTGGATGCAATTGGTGGCTAACTGTAAAATGCGCCTTTATTTCTGGCAATGTTTAATTTATTTTCTTCTTAGATAGGGAACTGGTCATCACCTTACCATCTCTATTTGCATATAAATATTCATCCTTCTCAGTGCTAACAATACATCCCAAAATTGAAGAATTTTGAGCTGAGGTCTCTCCAATGGCTAGTTCTTGGCTCACTCCAACTAGGTGGCTGTTGGTGATTTTTTGTCTAGCCTTGTCAAGGAGAGATCTCGGGCCTCATGCTGTTGAGGCAGCTCGAGCCTTCTTCGTGTTTGGAGATTCTCTGGTCGATAACGGGAACAACAACTACTTGGCAACAACTGCCCGCGCGGACTCACCACCTTATGGGATCGACTACCCCACACACATGCCCACAGGCCGATTCTCCAACGGCTTCAACATTCCAGACTTTATCAGTTCAGTCGTCCCCTCACACACTTCTATATCTGTTATACTCAGTTCAGCAAGACAAGAACTTTCGGAATAATGATATACGTGTTTTCAAATGAATATATATATATATATGTAAATAATATACATGTTGTACATATAATATTCACACATATTGAGTTAGCATGTGTTCGTTTCAACTTAATCAAATAATTATTTAGAAATTAGTTATAGGTTAATTATAAGGAAAAATGAATGAGAGACATACGGAAAGATGAGAGATGAGAGTTTGAAATACTCAATCATTAAGTCAATAATCACTTAATGAAATAAGTTATGTTTTACTTATTGGTGTTTTAAACCCCTAACAAATAATCTTTTCATTATTATCATTCTTCTCCTCTTTTATATATTTCTTTCGTAACTGATTAAGTGTTTACGTTTTAAGTATTTAATTTATGAAGCGCCTCCTTAGATTATGATTCAACAAGATGGACCATGCATGTGTTTCAGGTCAGAGTCTTGGCTCAGAGCCCACATTGCCATATCTGAGCCCTGAGCTCAGAGGGCAAACGCTGCTTGTCGGTGCAAACTTTGCTTCTGCTGGCATTGGAATTCTGAATGACACCGGAGTCCAATTCGTAAGTTACTAAGTTCACTCACTTCTGCCTTCCAAAAATATATTTTAAAAACCCGAAATTTGGCTCGTTGGGATGGAACCGATCATTTGAAGAACGTAACAAGTCCAGTTGATGCTGTGTGCAGGTGAACATCATAAGAATGTACAGGCAGTACGAGTATTTCAAGGAGTATCAGAGACGTGTCAGCGCTCTGATCGGACAGCAGCGAACCAAGAGGCTGGTGAACCAGGCGTTGGTCTTGATCACCGTGGGGGGCAATGACTTCGTGAACAACTATTATTTGGTGCCTTTCTCTGCTCGATCTCGCCAGTATGCTCTCCCGGATTACGTCAAGTTCCTCATCTCTGAGTACCGAAAGCTCCTAATGGTAGTAACCCCATTTCTCCTTTCTTTTCCCGCTTGAGGAGAGCATGATCATATATATGATTCATGAATATATAGTTCTTAATATCTGCAGAGATTGTACGATCTTGGGGCGCGGAGGGTCCTAGTGACGGGCACTGGGCCGTTGGGCTGCGTCCCAGCAGAGCTGGCCATGCGAGGTGGCAGGAACGGCCAATGTGCCCCCGAACTTCAACGGGCTGCAACGCTCTTCAATCCGCAGCTCACTCAGATGTTGAAGCAACTCAACAACGAGTACCGCTCGGATGTCTTCATCGCGGCCAATACCCAGTTAATGAACGGCGACTTCATCAGCAATCCTCGAGCATTCGGTATACGTTCTTTAACTAAATAAGATCTGGAAATTAAATAAAACTTCGAACTTCGTAAATAATAATGTTTGTTTCTTATCTTTACATTTTGATGAAGGTTTCGTCACGTCCAAGGTAGCGTGTTGTGGCCAAGGACCTTATAATGGTCTCGGACTATGCACAGTAGCTTCGAATCTATGCCCTAACAGGGACCAGTATGCTTTCTGGGACCCTTTCCATCCGTCCGAAAAGGCAAACGGAATCATTGTGCAGCGGATGTTAACCGGCTCGACAGAGTACATGAACCCAATGAACCTTAGCACCATCATAGCCCTAGACTCCAAGCTCGCGGATCACGCCTGAAGTTTTCTATGAATATAGATATATTGATTAATTTCGATTCCGTGTGCTTCCCCAAATTCTCATGCCTATCACCACATTTTTAAAGCAAAATATGGATTTGATTTTTTCTATGAGGATGTAAAATAAAGTTACTGAAGCATTTGATTAATTATACGTACCGCAATGTTGTATGATTTAGTAATAAATGCGTGTGTTTAATTTGTTTTGATTTGCTTAATCATGATTTAAACAATTTAGTATATTGCCATTTTGCTAAATATATTTAAACAAATCAACAAGCGCTATAATATTTCACTAGGTTCAATAACCGCACATTGTTGCGGGTCCAAACAGTCTACTAACCATATAGCTCATTCCTTATGGGCACAATGAGAATAACAGATGAATAATTAAAAATGAAAATTTTAACTTGTTTCTTGAGCGCCATTTAATCAAAATCTAATAATATAAGAATTGTTATTTTAAGCACTTATTAATGGAATAGATTAAGATAATCGTCAAACCACTTGAACCAACTCAGATTGATTATAAAGTAGAGTTATTACAATCTTATAATGATTATTCTAGTCACAAATATATCATTTGTAGTAAGTATATTATTTATATGATTATATTGTTACTTCTCGTATTACAATACTATACTATAATTGTTTTTGTTAAGAACCTATATTGTTATATAAAGTACCAAATTGACCACTAGAACTAAATTTTAGTAAGGCACTATTAGTTTAAAATTTATGAATGCTTTAATTTATCATTGAATTTAATGAAATTAACCCGTTTTACTATATTATTTGTTGCTAAAAAAAAGGATTGATAAATTTGGTGAGAACCCAAGATATCGCGATAAAAAAAAATTATGACAAACCAATAATATCCACTTCTTCATTTCATTTTTCACTATTTTTATATAAAAAAAAGTTGCAGAGAATGATTTTGTAGAAAATAATGCAAATGACTACGAAAATGATACCAAGTCTACTTTTGCAAGATGTGAGTTGTTTTGGTTAGCTACATATATATATAAATATATATTAATTCAAACTACACCCACCAAGGTGGGTTGGTTCAAGCAGTTTGCGCTTGTTCCGCTTAAGCAATATCTTAGTTCAAGTCTTTATGAATGTAGAAAATTCACGCTGGAAAAATTTTACCCCTTAGTGGGCCGACCATGCTCGATTGGTTTAATAGGGACCCAATTGAACTTTCGGATACCATGGTTCACATTGAAAAAAAATTCAAACACACCACGATATCGTCTCGTGTAAGCATTTTTCCTAAACCCTTAGCTCATGATGAAATGTCCCTTCACGATATTGCATTAATGCTTAAACACGAATCTCGAGTGCACCTCAAGTCAAATTACATAGATTGTAATAATTATTTTTTAAAATTTCTGTGTACTGTTATTTTATTCTCATTCATTTAATTTTGATAAATTATTTCTTTAATGCGAGTTAAAGGGCTAGTTTTGAAATTCTTTTGAAGGACATGAAAAGAAATTAAACGAAGGGATAAAAACGGAAAAAGATAAAACTTTGCAGGAAAATATTTAAAATGAGGAAGAAATGAGGTAGAATTGAAAAAAGGGGGACGCGTCGCCTTTTCTCGTGCAATGGACCTCAAACAAGAGATTTAGTTTATTTATAGAAGATAGATAGATAGATAGATAGATAAGATATAATTTGACATAATTGGTAATGCAGTGAAAGAGGTGTTGAGTATACTTTTTATCAATTAGATTTTTGTGTCCTTTATTCTCCTAACATGTCAGATATTATTACATTTATGAATCTTTCTTGTAAGAATAATAATACAAAAAACCGTGCCAAAAAAAAAAAAGAAGATAAGTGATGCTTGAAATGACAAAGGCATTTGTAAATGCTCATGTTTTGACAATGATCATCGCTACATTTTGGTCTCCCGAACTTGAAGATTGATACAAAGAATTGGTCTTTTGAAATTATAATTACATAGACTTGGAGATTGGGCTTGCTAAAGGTGTCTGAAATGAGGAAGACTTTATATCGACCACATAAATTGTGCAAAAAGCCAAAAATTAGAACGAACAAATATCATATTTCATTTCAAAGATGGAGAAAATTTTTATAGTTGGCCAATGTTTCCGTGAGGTGATTGTTTACGTATTTGCAACAGGAAAATGTCATTATTTCCATCTTATAAATGGATAGATAATATATTTGTTCTATTATCCATGATTTTAGATAGATTCTAGGGTGATTGTGAAACACATCAAAGTAAATTTGTTGGGTTGGTAAATCTTCATCCTTATATTTAAAGTAAAAGTGAGGGTGAAACAAGTTGGATGCTAGTTCAAGTTAGTATCTATGGACCCAAAAAATGATTGTATATCACCCCTCAATGATTGTCATGCAATGTAAAATAGTGAAAACTAGCCACTGAAGTGTTAATCGTGGTAGGAGTTTTTATAATTTATTATACATAGTCTTTAAAAATATTGATTAGGTTATAATTGTGGAATCAACCCTTTGATAATCATTAAAATAATGATGAGCAAAGAATGTTAAATTCATTGTATTAGATTTGCTCTATTAAATACATTATTTACACAAAAACTATATTATTCATTTAAAAACATTAATTTATATATTTCATAAATAAGTTTAGTAAAATCACATGAATAAAATTATTTTACATAAATTAATTAATTGATACCTTTCAATTTTAATAAATCTTAATTTTCAATATTGAAATTGTTCAAGATATTCGCCTTTGTATCCTTTATCCAATAATGAGTTACTCATAAAACTTAAATGTTTCAACTTCAAGTAAATTTAATAAAAAGAGAGACTAAATTTATTCCATTCAGTTAATGAACTTCTAAATAAATAAATTCTTTTAGCATCATTTTTAATTTCTAAATATATTTAATATTAAATAGAACTTGTAATAGTTTTTTAATATTCCAAACCTCCTTAAAATTTCAATTATGTAAGTAATTACTTGTGTGAAAAGTTTTTTAAAAATTTTGTCCTATCCTTTTTAAATTGAAAAGCTTTATTACAGTTTCAAGAATATAATTAAGTATTTGTAGAATTGAAAATTAGAAAAGAAAATAATTTTAATTAATCAAATTCTGATATATTTATTACTAAATTGTACGAACTCTTAGATGAATTCACTTGTATTATTATTTTTTATATATGTTTTAAGTGTGTTTAATATTGGTATAGAAATTTTTAAAAGTTCATAGATATTCTAATAAACATAATTTTACTTATTAAATCGAGAATTAGAAAATGAAAATAATTTTAGTAAATTGAATTGATATAAATATATATTATCCTTATAAATCAATTTATTTACTTGTACATTAATTATTAATGTATTAAAGAGAGTACAAAAAATTAATGAAATTTGGGTAAATAAAGAGCTGAGGACTTGACACATGGTACCACCTCGTTAAACCTACTTTTTCATTTCGCTCTTGTTATATACTATATAGATTTTGTAACTGAAAAAAATGGTGAAAACAACCAAGGGCAGAAGTAGGTTTTAAATCAAAAGAGGTGGGGTAATAAATATGTAATTTCCTATTTTGATCAAGAATTAATGGAAGAATTAATAAATATGTAAATTTTCATTGAGTGTTAGCGTTTTAGTAGGGCGACTATCCTCCAAGCCTTCCTCAACCCAACCCTGTATTTGATGCAAGAGATTTATAAATTTGGATCTAGTTTGATTATTCACCCTAATTATTTATTTATACTATTATAAGGGGAGAAATCCTTTCTGGTCTGACTTTTACTTTTCTAAAAAATCTTAGTGTAATATTTATAATTATTAGTTATAACTATTAGATTAAGATTATAATTGTGACGAGATTTGGTCTGGAAATGGAAGTACAGACGGCTAAAAGCGGGAACGAGGCAGTCGACATTTGCAAATCAGGAGCAACTTTTGATGTTGTCATAATGGATTTGGACATGCCTGGCATGAATGGAATAGAGGTACATATGGATAGACGTCAACTATACCCAGTTAACCAATTTTTATGAGAATAATTAATAATATAATGGTAGCAACATATATAACTCGATCGTTCGTTACCGTGTATTGTTGTTTCGGGTTCGGGACAGGCGATAAAGGAGCTGCGAGACATGGGAGTGAAAAGCTGGATTGTGCTGTTAACTTCTCAGCTTCCGACCGACAGGGACGTGAGTGCCATGAAGTCAGTTGGAGCTGACGATTGTTGCTGGAAGCCTTTGACCCTTCCCAAGGTCATATCAATCTTCGACAAGTTCATCGCTCAACTGGATTGAAGCCTTGCTCCAAAATTCTATATATATATATATATATATATATATGTAATGAGTTCTATAATAATAAGGTTTATTGTACCATCTAGCCTAACGTTCACAGATATTTTTAAATCTATCCAAACGTCTTTTTTTTACTTGAGGTATCCCAACATTGCTATTTTTGTTTCACCAACTATCCCCTAAGGTCTGATGTCTTCCAACGTTGCTATTTTTGTATCACAAATTATCATATGGGGCTGGATGGTGACATTAAATTAGCAACGTTGTGATACCTCAAATAAAAAATCGAAATTGGAATAGATCTAAAAATATCTGTTAACGTGAGATTATATAGTGCAATATACCCTAATAATAAATATATATTTGAGCTTTATAATATCAAACATATGCTGCCAAGCTTCATTGATGATAAAATGTTTAATTTTTATGTTGATGAGGTTTATATCTATGTTTCAGTTTCTTCTTTTATTTTATTTTATTTTTTTACACCGTCTAGTATTTTGAAATCTAATAGATCTCGCCTAATCTAAGATTCGAGCTAGATGACGCATTATAAAGCAAAACTTTTCTAGTCGTGATTTTTCTTTTTAATTTATAAGATTCGAATCTGGAATCTTACTTAAAGAAAAAAATACTGGCTTGTTTGATTTGTAAAAATGATTTTAACTTTGATTTTGACTCTACTCCATTTAACACCACTTATTTTCAATTCAACAATATAATCATTACTTTCTCTCAACTAATCATTACTTTCTCACAACCATTCATTACTTTTTCGAAAATTCAACAACACAATCATTACTTTTTTTCCAACTATTTATTACTTTTTCACATTTTTTCTCATAATTCAACAACACAATTATTACATACCAATTAAAATCAAAATTCAACTCTTAAACCAAACACTGCATGAATCATTTGAACTGATTCGCATTGTTGTCCTTCAATTTTATTTCATTGCATTCTAAAAAAAAAATGATAATTAGGATTCTGGTGTACCGGGCCATGTGCTTATGGGCTGAGATTGGGCCTAAACTTCACACTATAAAGCCCATTAAGAGGGCCAGTTCGGTGTGCTTGGTCGTTAATCTGCAGCACGCGCAATATGGCGCGTGATTTCTACCTTCTTATCTCCCTCCCTCCCACTCCCAGTCCCCGCCTCTCTGTGGGCGCTCGGAGTCGGAGCTTAAGCCCTGTCAACGGTTTTACAGCTTGAAAGAGTTCGCTTATCCAAAACCTCCCAAATGCTGAACTCTCTCTCCATCCACCACCCTTACCGTCCCTTCTTCTCTCCTCCGGCACCTCCTCCGCCGGGCAGAAACGCCTCCGTCCGCTGCGCCGTCGCGTCCCCCTCGCCGGAGAAGAAGACCAGGCGGAGACGGAAACAGCAGGACCAGCAGAGCTACGGCGATGACGCAAGCTCTAGCCCCTCTCCCCCGCGCTCCGGGATCGCAGCTGCATCTGCTGCTGAAAAGGCGCTTCGGTTCACTTTCATGGAGGAACTAATGACCCGCGCTAGGGACCGGGACGTTGCTGGGGTGACCGAGGTGATCAACGACATGGTCGCTGCCGGCCTCAGCCCCGGGCCTCGGTCCTTTCACGGCCTAGTTGTGTCGAATGTCCTCAATGGAGATGTTGAAGGAGCGGTAATGCTAAAATTCTATTCGTTGCAGCTACTTCTGGTTCAAATGGGTGAAATTTTACGTGGTAGCATTGTGAGTAATTGAACAAAGGAGAGGACTTACTGTTCGCCATTGCATTGCTCTTCTATTTGTGAATTCAGATGCATTCCCTGCGGAGGGAGCTGAGCGCAGGGCTTCGGCCGCTTCACGAGACATTTGTTGCATTGATTCGTCTTTTCGGAGCTAAAGGGTATGCAAATAGAGGATTGGAGATCCTTGCCGCCATGGAGAAATTCAAATTTGATATACGGCAAGCATGGATAGTTCTTGTTGGTACATATGTAGTCTATATATTAGTTTTTCTCTGGTTCTCCACTTGTTTGCATATGGTGAGAAAGGTTATATATCTAAAGAGGGTCTTTTGTGAACAGAGGAACTTGTGAGGAACAATCATTTGGAGGATGCAAATAGCGTGTTCCTGAAGGGTGCGAAAGGCGGTCTCAGAGCCACCGATGAACTCTATGATCTTCTAATTCAAGAAGACTGTAAAGTTGGGGACCATTCTAATGCCTTGGAAATTTGTTATGAAATGGAGGCTGCTGGGCGGATGGCCACAACTTTCCATTTCAATTGTCTCCTCAGTGTACAGGTAATTCTAAATCTTTCAGTGTCGCTGTTCTGCTTATATTGTCCAGTTTAAGGATCGATATTTCGCTGCTAGTAGGGTCTCACTTTGTATGCTAGCATGTCATGGGTTATCCAGCTGTAGTATAAGCTTAATTGTAGGATAAGAATCGTTAAAGGTGAAAAGAAAATGCTTACTTCCCTCGAGCAAACATTTCTAAGTCAAAAAATTCTTTTTTTCCCCTTTTAATCTCGAAAGTCCAGTCAGTAATACACTGCTCTGTAGGTTTTCTTTCAGCTTTCCAGCATGATTTCAATCTCTAATCCATCTCTTTCTGTTAGGCTACTTGTGGAATACCAGAAATAGCTTTTGCAACATTTGAGAACATGGAATACGGAGAAGGTCTTAGTTTCTTTCCTACAATTTATTTATTCACTCAAGCTGAAGTGTGCTTTCAATGAAAAATGCAGTTTTTATTTGCGACAGGAGTATTATGTTCCCTTGAAGTTACTGAAGAACTGTAGACTTAATAGAACTGGTTTATGATGCTAATTGTGTTTAATGCTCAGCAGATTTCATGAAACCGGATACTGAGACTTATAATTGGGTCATTCAAGCATATACGAGAGCTGAGTCTTATGACAGGTATTTCTGTTACACCATAATTACAACTTAATTTGTTTGTTATTGACAACGTAGTTTTTGAATGGGTATCCAATCACATGTGTGAGATTTTGAAATTTCTGTAAGAGCATGAAGATATTCTCAGTGATTCACTGTGAAGATAGATCCGTTAAATTTTTATACTTACAAGGAAAATTAACTGAGCTGCTCCTTTGAAGTCCTGGTCTCTTCACTTTTTATAGCTAAAAGAGAAAGTAAAAAGAAAAAAGAAAATTATAAGGAATTCGCATATGTTCTTGTTGATCGTAGACTAATTGTTGTAGATTTGTTGAATTATCAATTCTCAGTTATTGCTATTTGATTACATTTCATTTATTATTTCATTAATGCTATGAATAGAGTGCAAGATGTTGCTGAGTTACTTGGCATGATGGTTGAAGACCACAAGCGTGTGCAGCCTAATGTGAAAACTCATGCGTAAGTGGAACTTTAAAGTTTTATCCCTCTTACCAATTTAACGCAAGTAATATACCAGCACCAAATGGAATTTCTAGATTTCCCATTCGTAAGCTTTAACAGGATAAAAACGAGAACTAATTGGTAATCTTTTTAATAACTATACATGCCAAAACAGAGGTATTTTCCATGTCCTTAACAGGTGAGATAGATCAGAGTATCTCAGATTTTCTGGTTCTTACATACAGGCTGTTGGTGGAGTGCTTCACAAAATATTGTGTAGTACGTGAAGCAATTCGACATTTCCGTGCCCTTAGAAACTTTGAAGGAGGGACGAAAGTTTTACATAACGAAGGAAAATTTGGAGATCCGCTGTCTTTGTATCTAAGGGCTTTATGTCGAGAAGGTATGTTAACCAACAATTGCTAGACTTCAAATTTTGGTTTCTTTCTCCTTTTCATATGACTAGACACTAATAGAATGCTTTGCAAATACTTCATAGTGGGAGAAATTGCTATCCTTGACCACAGCTGTATGTAGCTAAAATTTTGCTGCACAATCTTTGTCTTGTTTTGGGGGGAAGTGAGAAATTCCTTGTGGATTACATTTCTTGGTGACAATAATTGATCAGATCAGCAAACAGTTGCCTTTCGTTTGTAGCATTAGAGTTTTTGGTATGCAATAGATCCTGCATTTTAAGGGGTTTGAAAATAACTGTAATTGTGAGCTGCTGGCAGTTGTTTGCCTGCAAGAGCATTTTTTCTAGTTATTAGGGTTTGAGGAACTACTAGCTCTAAGATGCTCATGTAATTGCAATGCGGTTCCTTCCACTGTACATTGCCCTGCTTGTCGATCCATATATTGAACCGGTTTATGAGTTGCTACTCATTTTTATATTTAGGGAGGATTTCTGAATTACTGGAAGCATTGGAAGCTATGGCCAAGGACAACCAACCCATTCCACCAAGAGCCATGATCCTAAGCAGAAAATACCGCACATTAGTGAGCTCATGGATCGAACCTCTGCAAGAAGAAGCTGAACTTGGCTATGAGATCGATTACGTTGCTAGGTATTTTTCTTAGCATTATATATCATTCACTTTGATGTCGAACGAAAAAGCATGCCACTTTTATTGCTGCTCTCAACTTAACAGTTTCTTTTTTGAAAGAATATAAACGATGCTTTAGTTATTCATGTCTAGTCATCTGATGCTTCTAACATTACTCATTATTAATTTGGATTTCTCGTGAAACCAGGTATATTGCTGAGGGTGGGCTTACTGGTGAGCGCAAGCGTTGGGTTCCTCGAAGAGGAAAGACTCCCCTGGATCCTGATGCTGAAGGGTTTATTTATTCAAATCCAATGGAAACTTCCTTCAAGCAGAGATGCTTAGAGGAATGGAAGTTGCACCACAGGAAACTTTTGAAGATCTTACTAAATGAAGGTCTGGCAGCTCTAGGGGATGCTTCTGAATCTGACTACATTAGAGTGGAGGAAAGGTTGAGAAAAATCATAAAAGGTCCTGACCAGAATGTCCTGAAGCCCAAGGCCGCTAGTAAAATGACTGTATCTGAATTTAAGGAAGAACTCGAAGCTCAAGACCTGCCCACAGATGGAACCAGAAATGTTCTTTATCAGCGTGTGCAGAAAGCAAGGAGGATAAACCGTTCACGTGGCAGGCCTCTTTGGGTTCCTCCTGTGGAGGAAGAGGAAGAGGAGGTTGACCTTTCATTTATCTCCTTATATTCTTCGTTGTAAATCACTGATGTGGAATTTGGCTTTAATGCTTATATGATATTGGTGGCAGATTGATGAAGAGCTGGATGAACTTATTTCCAGAATGCAGCTGCATGAAGGGGACACGGAGTTCTGGAAAGCCCGTTTCCTGGGAAAGGGCATTAATGGGAATCAGGGGAAGATTATAGAAATGGAGCCAACAGAAGTTACAGACCTGCTGGATGATGCTGATGCTGCTGATGATGGGACAAAGGATGTTGAAGATGACGAGGCAGATGAAGAAGAGGAAGTTGACGCTGAAGTTGAAGTTGAACAACCTGGGAACCAAGTCGAACAAATTGTGAAGGAGAAAGAAGCTGAAGCTAAGAAGCCTCTTCAAATGATTGGAGTCCAGTTGCTGAAAGATATTGATCAGACAACTACGACCACAAAGAAATCAAGGAGGAGGGCTCGAGCATCTGTGGAGGTAAGAATGCTGATATTCCTTCACTCAGTATCCCCCATTCAAGAGTTGTAATTGGTACGTGTTGAATGAGCGTGCCATCAGTCTTTAAAATTTAACTGTATTGGCCCATGGGTATAGGATGATGACGACGATGACTGGTTCCCTGAGGATATATTCGAGGCGTTTGAGGAACTCAGGAAGAGGAAAGTGTTTGATGTATCAGACATGTATACCTTAGCTGATGCTTGGGGTTGGACATGGGAGAGGGAACTGAAGAACAAGCCACCTCAGAGATGGTCACAGGAATGGGAAGTTGAGCTGGCCATGAAACTAATGCAGAAGGTCCATCACTCTAGAGTGCCCTGCACTTTCATTGAGAAAATGATTTCTTTAAATAATAGTTTGCTGAAGTCGTTTCATCACATCTATGTTTGTTTATTAGCCACATTTACATGAAATTATCCAGACACGAGTTCTGCGGCTTATTTGCCTGTATTCTTATAAGCACTACTTTCTTTCTTCATTTAAAATTATGGTCCGTGTGCATATAAAAGTGAGAACTCCAAGCATGCTCTGTGAATGCAGCTTCATCTTAAAGTTCAGTTTGCTTTTCTTTTAGGTGATAGAACTGGGTGGAACGCCAACAATAGGGGATTGCGCCATGATACTGCGAGCAGCTATAAGGGCACCCATGCCCTCAGCCTTCTTGAAGATCCTGCAGATAACGCACAGCCTGGGATATGTATTCGGGAGGTAGGATAGCACATTCAAGTGAACATCGTTGTTATGTCTTATCCGGTGCTGGTTTACACTTCGCCGCTTCTCTTTCTTATGATCTTGTCCATTGATTTTGCTCGATATTGCCGTTTATTATTTAATCAGATCTCTTAATCTTAACTCATATTACATGGCGATGATTTTGGGAATTAAAATGTTTATTCTTGTTGCAGTCCCCTGTATGACGAAATCATATCACTGTGCCTCGACCTTGGAGAACTTGATGCTGCCATTGCCATAGTCGCGGACCTGGAGACTGCCGGAATAACAGTTCCTGATCAAACAATAGACCGAGTCATCTCTGCTCGGCAGAATGCTGAGAGTTCAAGCAACACGAACGGATCGACGTAGGCATGGAACTGATCCCTCCCAGACACCCTCATCTCTTGCTCAAAAGTTCTCGGGTTCAGAGGACCACAGATTTAGAGGCAAAATGCTCATTTAGTTCGCGACTCATTTGTAAATTGGATCTCTCCACTCTCCGCTGAATTAGTCTCCTGTTCTGTAGTCAAAGCCATGTCTTTGCTTTTCTATCCTTTAAAATTTTATTTTATTTTTTCTTTTAAATTTTTGATAGAAGCGAGGATGATTAGAGGTTTTCTTATTGCAGAGGACATCATATTGGTGCTTGATTTCGAAGCAAATGGTGAATGTAATTTATAATATTCGAGAAATAATTATTTATGTGAGTACTTGTAATGGAAGCAAAAGAAAGGATATATTTTCAACTAATATGCAGTCATTGCCTCACCCAATATTTTGCTCCTCTTCCAAGCGAACCAACATGAATAAATCCACTTACAGCTTTTCTGAAAGTATTTTCGCGATCATGATTAAGCTGTTGTCCAGTCGAGAATTCCTTTCTCTAATTTCACCAGAATGTTCCATCTGGGCACTCACCAGTAGAGAATTCATACAGGCGATTGATAAAGGTAGAAAAGAAAAAAAAAGAAAAAGAAAAAAACAAAGACAGTGTGTGATTGGGGGGGTTTGATAATGATAGAAAAAGCTTTGAAGGACTACATTATAAAATGATAAAACTATTGAGGAATCATTTGTGTTGTGTTTTGTACTTTGGCCCAGACAATAAAGGTCAAGATAGTGCCGAATAAAGTCAAATTTATAACTTGAAATGCATATTCAGTTATTCAACTGCATTGTCGTCCACAATTGGCCTTTCATACTTCACATCGTATCGTATCAATAGAAATACATGAACTTACGATTTGCGAACAATGACGTGCCAATACGCATTTTGTCCTAACTGCATAATTAAAAGGATGAATTTTCGAATATCAACGTGAGCCGACTTGCAAGCGAGGCAGGCTTTTCCGAAAGGCCGAAGAATGGGGGTCGAATTTTATAGTTCATAATGTAGTGGAACTTTTCTCAACAGGCCAAACTACAACTACAAAGGGTACGGAAGGACAGGAGTGTGACAAAGCTCAAACTACGTGTCTAAACGCGTAATTGTGCTGTCGCAGCAATCGGGTCACTGACCGAGTCGACTCGGCCCTTCCTTTCTCACCGTTCTTCTCCGACAGGCAGACCCCGAGTTAGACTCACCCACGATCTCAGCTCAGTCCTCCCCACTGTCCCAAGGAAAGGAGAGAGAAAAAACCAAACTTTCAAGAGCAGCAACCACAACAACAACAACAACAACAGATCATGAGCTAACACTATGCAACCTCAGCTCCTGTAATTCTCGACGCTTGATTCCTGCGGCATTCATCGACCTCGTACTTGCTCCGGAATCTTGAATTCCGACGGGGGCTGAGCTCAGCGGGTGATCAATGGCGGTTCCAGTTGAAGAGGCCATTGCAGCACTGTCAACATTCTCTCTTGAGGTAACTGGCAGCTCCTTCCTCGACCCTTTGAGCTACTTGTTCCGGATGATTCGCCGAATGTGTTTGATTTTGAGCTGTCGATGAATAGGATGAGCAACCGGAGATTCAGGGACCAGGTGCCTGGGTTTCATCTGAAAGTGCTGCGACTTCGAGCCCCATTGGTATGCAATGGATCTCATATTTATAGATTTCTGCTGTAAATTCATGTACTTGGCTTAGTGTAAGCTCTATGGTAAAAAATCAGTGCTGGAAGTTGGATAATTTGGTGGTTCCAGAAATGGAAACAATGGATGATGCGTGGAGTTTTGGTATAATAGTTGTGCATTGCGAGTATTACCTTTTGTTATTAATGATGCAGAGTACAGTGATGTTTCTGCGTACCGATTGTCTCTCTCAGAGGACACAAAAGCTCTTAATCAGCTGGTTAGTCGTTTGCATTCTCTGACTTAGCCTAGCAATATCTCTTGAACCTATTTGTATGAATGTTTGGTTTCCAATCTTTAGTTATTTCTATTTCGAACTGAGCTTTGACAATATTAGGCCGTTCTTTGGTATGGGGAGGGGAAATGGGATGGAATGAACCGCAACTTTTAAAAGTTATATATGTTATATATATATATATATATTCCATTGAATAAAGTCACATATATAATTTTTATCAATTGTTTGCAGAACACACTTATTCAGGAGGGGAAAGAGATGGCTTCGGTGATCTACACGTATCGCAGTTGTGTGAAAGCACTGCCTCAGGCATGTGAACAGTTGCGACAATTAGATTGATTTTTATAGATGAGATTTCAATAATTTCCTTTTCTGGCTTTATATGATTAGTAAAGCTCTCATGTGCAGCTTCCTGATTCGATGAAGCATAGTCAAGCTGATTTATATCTTGAAACCTACCAAGTTCTGGACCTTGAAATGAGTAGACTGCGAGAAATTCAGCGGTGGCAAGCATCAGCTTCGTCGAAAGTAATGAGACCTCTTAACTTCTCTTTTGCCTCTTTTAACCTTGTGTAACTAATTCTACACTCAGTGATGCATCAATTTTCAAATCAAAATGCAGCTTGCAGCTGATATGCAGCGATTTTCAAGGCCTGAGAGACGCATCAATGGCCCCACAATTACTCATCTATGGTCGTAATCCTTAATCCAATTGTTTTCTCTTGCTTTTATTTTTTACTTTTGTCTTCTCATAGTTATCCTCTTCTCATTTTTTTTCCTTTGGGGTCGTGCTGTTGTTCAGCATAATTCAACCTCTTTTAAAAGATTTGGAAATGCTTGAATTGGTGATAATTGCCTATGAATGTTACATTTGAAAGGAGCATGTCCATTTTTCCATAATGTGGCCTTTACAACAGGTCTATGCTGAAGTTACTTGATGTTCTGTTACAACTTGATCATCTAAAAAATGCTAAAGCAAGCATCCCAAATGATTTTTCTTGGTATAAGAGGTATGACATTCTATGCTTAAAGCAAATAATTTCATTTAACTTTTCAATTTATTTCTTTACTGCAAATTTTCAGGTTCAAATATAGCAGCCTATTATGAATCTAGTGTAACTTCTCCTTCTTTGATTTACTCTCATTTTAACAGGACATTTACACAAGTTAGTGTCCAGTGGCAGGACACTGATTCGATGAGAGAGGAGCTGGATGACTTGCAGGTTTTGTGACTGTGATCCGATAGATATTGGATACAATTACTTAGCTGAACTTAACATCAATCCTAGTGGGTTCTAGACATGTCTTCAATTCAATTTTTGCAGATTTTCCTGAGCACAAGGTGGGCTATTTTATTGAACTTGCATGTGGAGATGTTTCGTGTGAACAAGTATCCATCCCTCTGTGCTGTTCTTCTCACACTTTTGTGTGAGAGAGACTTTGTTTATTCTATTTATCCTCTTTATGCATTGATAGTTCTTCATCATATAGAAACGATAATGAAGAGTCCATTGCTTTTGAGGTCCTTGACTTGAAATAGTGTGGAAGATATTCTTCAAGTGCTCATTGTTTTTGCTGTTGAGTCCTTGGAGCTAGACTTTGCACTTCTTTTTCCAGAGAGGCATATTCTCCTTCGAGTTCTGCCCGTCCTTGTTGTGTTAGCAACCTCATCTGAGAAAGACAGCGAATCACTTTACAAGAGGGTGAAAATCAACAGACTGATCACTATATTTAAGGTACTTAGCTTCTTAAAAGGTTAATTTGGTTGCGTCATGAAATTGTCTGTGACATTTGTTCATATGACTGCTAGTTTTCTTTGTGACAAAATTACCTTCAACTTTGTTCTTGCAGAATGACCCCGTGATTCCTGCTTTTCCTGATCTCCATCTTTCTCCAGCAGCAATGTTGAAGGAATTGTCGTCTTACTTTCAGAAGTTTTCCTCTCAAACTCGGCTCTTGACTCTACCGGCACCTCATGAGCTTCCTCCTAGGGAGGCACTAGAATATCCTATAAACTTCCTTCAAGTGCATAGATATACAGATACCACTAGTATCTCCATTGCTGATTTTGTCAAATAGGACCTGCTTTTTCCTTTTTAACTTAATAGGTGGAAACCTGTAGAGTTTCCTTAACACAGTTTACTTATCAGCGGCATTATCTGATAATTAATCACATTGGAGCAATCCGAGCTGAGCATGATGATTTTGCAATTCGATTTACTTCATCCATTAATCAGGTTCTCTTCTCTTCCAATACATGAACTGTTTTTTCTTGCTTTATGTTGTAGCATTCATTGATGTTCATTGGGCTTATCTCCATTTTTGTAGCTTTTGCTGTTGAAGTCAACTGAAGGAGCAGATGTTGAGTGGTCCAAAGAGGTCAAGGGTTGTGTCTACGATATGGTGGTTGAAGGGTTTCAACTATTGAGCAGATGGACCTCACGCATTTGGGAGCAATGCGCGTGGAAATTTTCTCGTCCTTGCAAAGAATTCTCTCCAATTGAATCAAATGAAGCCCCCACATCATTCTCTGACTATGAAAAGGTACTAATTTCACTGCTGTAAGCTGCTATTATTGAGTGGTGCAGAAAACATTTTAGTTGTAACTGTCTGATCATCCAGGAGACCATGGATTCCAGAATAGAAAAGCTGGAAGATGGGTATTCTTTATTTACTTTATTTTCACTATCATGTCAAATTCATTTTAGCTGTATTTGGGTGTGATGGTGCACTACTTATCTATGTAACTTTGCCTAGTCTGGAGCCATTGCTAAATCTACCTCCCATTTCTCTGGTCTTGAGTAATTGCCTTTCCTTTATTTATCCTTGTGTCTAATTAATGCTCAACGACCTGTTGGAAAATAATGTTTTTTGTTGAATTTTATTTTGCAAGTTGTAATATCCTTCAAGTGGATAGTTAGGGGTCCTATTCCGGTCGATGGGTTCAACGTAAAAAACTTCTACATTGCAGGTGGTTCGCTATAACTATAGCACAGAGGAAAGAAAAGCACTCGTTGAGCTTGTTAGCTACATAAAGAGCATCGGGTCAATGATGCAACGATGTGATACATTGGTAGCTGATGCCTTGTGGGAAACAATTCATGCTGAGGTCCAAGATTTCGTCCAAAACACGCTAGCAACCATGTTGAAAACAACATTTCGGAAGAAAAAAGACCTCTCAAGGCTGGGACCAGACTCTCTTATATATTCTCAATATTCCAATTTCTTTCCTTTTGCAGCGTAAAATATCAACAGACATTTTCTCGATTAGTTCTGTGCTAACAGCCATTCTCATATTTTATCTTTCTCCATGCAGGATCCTTTCAGATATGCGAACCCTTTCAGCTGATTGGATGGCAAATACTAGTAAGCCTGAGACAGAGTCACAATCTTTGCAGCCCGGAGGTGATGAAAGCAGGGCAAATTTCTTTTATCCAAGATCTGTTCCACCAACAGCTGCTCAGGTTCTAGTGATCTACTGTTCCGTTCTGATCACGATAAAATTTTTTATTATCAAAAGTAAATGATTAGCTTGCCTTTAGCTTTTCAAAATTTAAACATGGTAAACTGCATAATTGTGAGCAATTTCCCATAACTTAGGAGATCGTTTCTTGATTGGTAACATGGTTGTAGCATCATTACATGGGTTTTTGTTCATATACTTGCTAGATGAAATTTATGTTGATTCCCTTGAAAGAACATATTTGTGCAGGTCCACTGTTTGCAGTTTCTCATATATGAGGTCGTCTCTGGTGGTAATCTTAGGAAGCCTGGGGGGCTTTTTGGAAACAGCGGGTCTGATATTCCTGTTAACGATATGAAACAGTTGGAGACATTCTTCTATAAGCTTAGCTTTTTCCTGCACATTATGGATTACACAGGTGAGCTTCTCAACTAGCCCAATGTGAATCCTAATACCTCATGATTTTAGGTGTTTCTCTTCAAGGTTCTGAAATACCAGAAAGTCATGAGATTCCTTTTCTGTTCCTGATGGATCGATCTCGTTTATATATTTAAAGTTATTATGTAAGCTGTATTTCATTTCCACTTTGTTATTTGATAAAGAATATCATCCCTTTTTATATCTGTACGGTTACAGCAACATTGGGAACTCTCATGGATCACGGCTTTCTATGGTTTAGAGAATTCTATTTGGAGTCTTCACGAGTTATTCAGGTAAAGTTGGCTCTTGTTTTTATAGCCACTTTTCATGTATGCTCTCTAGACTCAAACTCACATGCAAGTAAGAATCTAAAGCAAGAGGCTTCTTAGAAATCTTCCCCAGTCGTGTACATTGGGAAAGGATCAGTCACTACTGGTTAAAAAACCAGAAAATATAGAGCAGCAGATACTGCGCTTTGGTTAAATCCTACTTAATTTTATTATGAGAAATCCAGAAGAAAGTGTAGAACTGAGTGATGTTGCTCCTGATTTGCAGTTTCCTGTAGAATGTTCTCTTCCTTGGATGCTTATAGACCAGATTCTTGAATCTCACAATGCGGGACTCCTTGAGAGCGTCCTCATCCCTTTTGACATCTACAATGACTCGGCCCAGCAAGCATTGACCATGTTGAAGCAGCGCTTCCTATACGATGAGATTGAAGCCGAGGTACTTCGACTGCAAACCGTCTTATTAAATCTACCTCGTGCCAAAACACTATCTTAAAGAGGTCTTCTATTCTACAGGTGGATCATTGCTTTGATATATTTGTGTCGAGGTTGTGCGATATTATCTTCACATACTACAAGAGCTGGGGAGCAAGGTCTGATTCTTTCATCAATTAAATTTTCACAATTATTGGGCATCTCCTACAGTTGAATTGTTATGAATACTTTTCAATGGACAAACTGGTGCAGTGAACTTCTCGATCCATCATTTCTTTTTGCCTTGGACAATGGAGAGAGATTTTCGGTCCAACCTATGAGATTCATGGAACTTTTAAAAATGACTAGAGTAAAGGTGAAACTTCGATTTAATATTATTGTCCAGACGTTTATTTATGAGTTAATTTCACACTTGCCTTTCCCATTGGTTCTTTATGTGATATCTCCCCTTCCCTAACTATATATTTATTGGTTTGATTTGTAGTTGCTTGGAAGGACTATTGACTTGAGAAGTCTTATTGCTGAGCGGATGAACAAAGTTTTCAGAGAAAACCTTGAGTTTCTATTTGACCGTTTTGAGTCCCAAGATTTATGTGCAGTAGTGGTGAGAATATCTACCTTGGATTGTCTTACTTATTTGCAAGTCTTATTTTCCAGTTTCAAGAGGCCCGAGACTTTTTTTTTTTTGGCTAACCTGGGTGTCCAAGCTTCGCTCAACTAATAAGGCCCGAGACCTTACGTTTACTTGCAGGAATTGGAAAAATTAGTGGACATATTAAGGCACACGCATGACTTGTTATCAAAGGATCTTTCGATAGACTCCTTCAATCTAATGATGAGCGAGATGCTAGAGAACATCTCACTTGTTTCATACTCTAGTCGACTTGCTTCTCAGGTTCGGACGTCTCTTTGTTCTGTGGAGAACATATACCTTATGGGTTCTGGAAAAATCAATAGATGGGTCTGGGTCTGCAAAAGTGATAATCACTCCATTTATTTCTCAGATTTGGTCAGAGATGCAAAACGACTTCTTGCCCAATTTCATTCTTTGCAACACGACTCAGAGGTTTGTACGTTCATCAAAGGTGCCTCCTGCTCCAGTCCAAAAGCCTTCAGTTCCATATGCCAAGCCTAATTTCTATTGTGGGTCTGAAGTAAGTAAACTTTTCATATTTTGCCCCCTATATTTTGCAAATGTTAGACGAATCTATGCTTTTCAAATATACCCTTTTCTTATTAACTATGTTGGGAAATACTCTTTAGCTTACCTCTTTTTCTCCTCATAGGATTTGAATTCTGCCCATCAAAGTTTTGCTCGACTACACAGTGGATTTCTCGGAATCCCACACATGTTTGCTATTGTTAAACTTCTAGGACAAAGATCATTGCCTTGGCTTATTCGGGCACTACTCGATCATATATCAAACAAGGTACTTGGTACTTTGAATCTTCTCGTCATAAGTGACTATCTCTTTAAATACATTTTTGCTTAGAAATTGTTTACCTATTGCTCTTATTATCTTTCAACTCATTTTAAACTGTACTTGTTTGCACTTTTAGATAACAACGTTGGAACCAATGATTAGTGGATTACAGGAAGCTTTGCCAAAATCTATTGGTTTGCTTCCTTTCGATGGGGGTGTAACAGGTTTGTGGTGAATCTGAACTCATTTCAACCCTTTAACGAAACCTAACTGGCATCCTTGTTTTTTGTTGTCCAAACACCTAAAGAAATTTTGACTAAGCGCCCCAAAATTCTGATGTATAGAGCATACTCTTGATTACTTATGCCTTTATTAAATTCCCGTTCGATAGGCTGTATGAGGCTCATCAATGAACAGCTTAACTGGGGCAAGAAATCAGAACTCAAAGCTGAGGTCCTCTCTGGGATAAAGGAGATCGGAAGCGTCTTATATTGGATAGGGCTTCTTGATAATGTCCTGGTTAGATTTCCAAGTTCTTAATGGCAAATATTCATTTGAAAGCCTCTTTTTCAGCACATTTTTATTTTACTGCTCATTTTCTTTTCTAATTATTATCGTTTTGATGCTGAACAGAGAGAAGTAGATACAGCACACTTCATGCAAACTGCTCCATGGCTCGGTATGGTTCCAGGGCCAGATGGTCAAATAGTGCAGTCTCATGAAGGAGGAGTCAGCCCCATAGTCCAGCTCTTTAGGTCAGCAACTGCTGCTGTCATTCCAAATCCGGGTTGTCCAAACCCTGCATCCTTCCAGACAATGGCAAAACAGGCTGAAGCTGCAGGTTCGAGGCTTGTACCTTCCATTTTAATTACAACAAATAGTTCGACAAAATCATTTGTGGATGAAATTATTAAGTGGACTCCCTCTACCAATAGCTCATCTCTTTTTTTTTTTTTGATCTCGTGTGATTGCATCAACGTACTTGCTTACAAATTAGCCTTTCTACTGCAGATTTACTTTACAAGGCTAACATAAACACAGGCAGTGTCCTGGAGTATGCCCTTGCTTTTACTAGTGCGGCATTAGATAAATATTGCAGTAAATGGAGTGGTGCACCCAAGACAGGTTTTGTTGATATTACGACCTCAAGGGACTTCTATCGTATCTACAGCGGCCTTCAAATAGTACGTAGAATTTTCCGTGGAATGTTTTTCTTTGATTATTCGAAATGAGCATGGTCGTTATCTAATGGTAGGATGGTTTTGTGAGAAGAAGTAAATTATTTAGATGGTTCTTGGCAGAAATTGATCCCTTCCAGCTACACCTGGAATGTTGAAATTCATGTGAATCCAATAGTTACATTTTTAACAAATGCAAGATTTCCAGAATCTGCACTTTCGGGCCTTTGGGAATAATCTCGCATTCTGTGAACCAAATGCCACCTTAATGTGCTGTTTCATTTTTTCTTAGGGATATCTAGAGGAATCAGCGAGAGGGCGACCAAACAATTATGAAGTGCTCGGTGATTCAGTTGCCTGGGGTGGCTGCACGATAATATACTTGCTGGGGCAACAGCTGCACTTTGAGCTATTCGATTTCTCGTATCAAGTCCTCAATGTTGCAGAAGTCGAGGCAGCTTCAGTTTCACATAGAAGTCCTCACTCTTCCCAGGTAAAATGCTTTGGATCTTTAACCATCGTGTTCAGTCGGAGAACAATCTCAGTTATCTAGTTTGCTTGATTAAAATTGTCCACGAGCTAGCAAAGAGTTTCATTGCTGAAATATAAATAGACGGTTTTATAACTTGAAGTCTTTTCTGTTGAAAGGGGTGGGAGGCACTACTGGAAGCTATGAAGAAAGCCAGGAGGTTGAATAATCACGTGTTCTCGATGCTGAAAGCGAGGTGTCCTCTTGAGGATAAGGTGGCCTGCGCAATTAAGCAGAGCGGTGCCCCTCTTCATCGGATCAAGTTCGAGAACACTGTCTCTGCATTTGAGACATTGCCTCAAATAGGTGGCTGAACAAGACTTAGTAAAAGCTCGGGTTATTTCTCGATTTTCCAAGTTTGAATGATCCAGATAGAATTTTCGCCTGTAAATAAGTCGTATGCAGAAAGAGAGAAGAAAGGAGAGAGGAATGTTCTTGATATTCGACTGGCCTGGTGAAATGTAATGTTATTCACCACAAACTGATCTGTTAGCTTTGAAGATCATAACGAATTTGAATCGAACGCTGTGATCATGCTAATATCAGATCAAATCATGTTCTTGCAATTTCTTATTTGTATATTACAACTCGTGATGAGTCAAGGGTCAGAATCTAACCAACTTCCTAACACGAAACAAATAATCATAGATTATCTCAATCCAATGAATTGATCATAAATTCCGGTCCTAAATCCTATTCAACCTCTAGGGCTGAGGCTGAGTTGGTTCTCTGATCATTGGGGAAGTCAACCCAAACCAAACTCAAAAGGAATCCATATATATTTAGTAGTAAACCCCCAAGTCAAATTTACTTCATTAGTCAATGTTTTGGGTAGGACCTCATTAGTCAATCTTTCTCATTATGATATTTAGCAAAGTCAATCTTTGGCAACTCGGTCGGTTTTAAGCCATATAAGAACAATTGGTACCTATTAACATAGGTCGGATATGTACAATTTGGAGTGTTATATACGTTTGACTGTACCGGTAAATGTTTGTTAATATTTGGTTCAACGAGGTCACGTCGTCGTGACACTAGCCTAGCTACAGAGAAACACATGCATGTAAAACTGCTAAAGAAAAGGTTTTCATTTGTGGCATGGCATGCATGGATGAAGACCCAACCACAAGTGTCTATATTTTGAGTCAAGTCCTTAAAGCTGAGTTTTAAATGTGGTATCACCAGCAGTCAGATACTATATATATATATATATATATATTAATTATAGGTTAAAAAAAAGTATGCGCTTGTATTGTTGAGAATTTAAACCTTACTTGAATGATCTCACATGATTCACATTAATTCTACAATGGTGCATTAAGGATACGCATATAGTACATGATACGTGGGTAATGTATCACACGTAGCAAGTGCCATGTTGCTTGAACGAGAGGTAAGGCTATCACGTGTAGATGAAGAAATTGTCATAAATCTCACTCAAATTGGAAAGCAAACCACGTTAAGAGTGTTGACTGTAGATCTAAATGGTCGTCGATAGTCTTTTTTAAAACCCATAAATCCTCTCTTAGAAGTCGCATGATGAGGCGCGCCCTTCCTATGGTTACTTGAATGCCTAAATTAATAACAACGGATCATTAGATCAGCAATATTTTATAAGCATAGGGAAAGGACTAGAGGAATATTCTCACAATTTGACCCAATATATATATATATATGGAATATATACATGTTCTTTTTTCTTCAAATATATACGGAATATGTATGAATACATGTATGTATACGTATATGTCGGCTTGTAGGTGAAGATGGGCTTTTCAAGAAAAGTGCTTGTGACCAAACTGTATCACACGGCTTTTACCAACCCCGAAACACTAAATAAATAAATAAATAAATAAATAATGAGAGAGACCCAAATAGTTAACAAAATCCATTTTGGGATTTGTATCCCCCAGAAAAGTTTGTGGGCCCCTATCCTGAATTTTGCCGAAGTTTGTGGGCCCAATTACGCAAATTTGATGGCTCTGTCAGTGTCCCAAAAATTTTTTATGCGCTAGCACTCATCCAATACCATCCCCCTCTCCTTAATTTCTAAAGCTTCAATCATTAGTTCCAATCTCTTCCCCTTTGGCTTTGGGTGCTCTCTTACTCACCTCTTCATGGCCCCCATGTTCGTCCCTATTGGCATCGAAGGCCGACATATATCTACCAGAGTATCAAAGAAATACGCGGAAATGGACATTCTAGTGATCAACTACAAGGCAAAAATCACGAATTTTATATCCAGAGAAACAAGCAGTATTGCAAGTAGTCAGAGAAATATCACGGTAAGAAAGGAGGAGGAGAGAGATAGATCTCTAATTAAAATGGAGGCGCAATATCAAGTATACTAAATGATTATCTAACTTTTATATTGTTTAATTTAAATATCTGACTTTAGCTTGATCATATTAGTTTTCACAGAAACGCATTCGCTTATGCGTGAGTTGCTCGAGCAACATACAACGATAATTTATACCATATTTATCGACAATCATTCCCGAATTTGGCCCAGTAATTTGAGGATTGAACAAAAATTTGTCTTGTTATTATTGTTATTATTACGAGATCAAATTCAAGCACGGGGGTGGGCAACAAAACAAGACCAGTATCATGACAAATTACGAGGAGGACAAATAAGAAAAGCAAAAAGAGCACACAAAATCACCAACTATACAGTTCCCTAATTTTCGATATTTTTTTTTCTTTTTCTGATAAAAATATGTTATATATTTAAGTATTTATAAGGAAGAAGACATAATCTCAGTTCTGTTTCAGACTCATTTTAACATTAATGGTGCCCTCTTACATTGACAGCCACTAGACTATAGGACAAATTCCACATGATGTATATCTATATACATATCTATAATATCTCCCTAATAAAGTCTCATAAACAAGATGAACATTTGATGCCTAGTAAAAAGAAGGGTTAGAAAAAGAAATACTTTCATTTAAAAAATTGAGGAATTTCTATGATGTGTGATGGTAAGCGTAAGCAATGACTAATTTTGCAAATATTTCACCATATTATATTTTATCCATCTAAAATGTTATATTTAATATATTCTTTTACATGACATAATTTTGCAAGAGACATGACATCATCGTAAGAAAAACACACAAGAAACAATATACGTTTTATGCGCCTACATCTTCATACGTGTATGGAAGATAAATCACACACATGTACCTAATTGACATAATATATATATATATAGAGGACACTGAAATCCTACATGAGATTTAATATATTTGGTCATTTTTTGAACATACTTAAATATTTTTATATACCGTCGAGAGCTAACATTATAAGAATAAGAACTCAAAGATGATTTTGAAACTCCCATTCCGATAAAAATGATAATAAAAGTAATAGTCACTTCGAGGACATACAACAAAATCGTGAACACCTTAGCCTCGCAATTGCTCTTGCTTTATATAGCAAGCAGAAGAGAGGAAGGAAAAAAAAAAGAAAAAAGAAAAAGAAAGAAAGAAACAAAAAACAGAGAACCTCTTATTAAAATTGTTGGCTTATTTCAACCTCTTTTAAACATTAGTTAGAAACTATTAGTTTCAACTTTCCAGCGGAGGTAATACGACTATATTACCCCTCTTTATATTGTATATATTTTCGAAAGAATATAAAATACTTTATTTGTCTTTTGATAATTCCAATAACTATAAAATACTACTTTATTTTCTTTATGTATATTTTGATATAAAATATACTACTTTGAGTAAAAGGAGAGCATGATTAAAAATGCGACCATCATCATCTCCTTTATTTTTTTAAAATCTTTCTGGGGGCACTAAAAAGAAATTAAAGGGTGGCGCCTTTTTTAATCCCAAACCACTAAAATTATTATTATTTTCTCAGGGAAAAAAAAAAGTAATTATGCCATTGAGGACATGGAAGAGTGAGAGTTGAGAAAGCACAGCAAGCCAAGCATGCTTTGTCTGCCAATTTCGGCCTAACTCTCTCTCTCTCTCTGTAAAATTCAAGGAAAGATCCTTTTTCCCGGACACCCTTTTGCCTGTTCTTCATGGTAATCAAGAAAAGCTGCAACCTTTTGGCACCCGAAATTAGGCTTAGGCCTGTCAAACAAGACGAGGACGAAGACGACGACGAGGACCTGAAGAGATAGAGATATAGCTGCTTGGTGTTCTGCATCTCCTACTGGACACATGAACCTGAGACGACACGGTACGACGATAATCTTCCGTTGTTGCATTCGCAGACTGGTCTTACTGATTGGGAAGTTGTCTTTGGATTATGGGGAGATTCCAATGGGGCTTGGTGATGGTTGTCGTCCAGCATTTCTCCGTTCTGGTCGCCTTGTCGTTTCTTGCTGGTCAGGGTCTAGGAGTTAACCTGGAAGGGCAGTACCTTCTTGAAGTTAAGGACAACTTGACCGATAGGTTCGGCCGTCTCGGCGGTTGGGATCCCAACGACCCAACTCCATGTTCATGGAGAGGTGTCAACTGTTCCATAGGAGATTACTACAGCCCCCCGGTCGTGTCGTCTCTTGATCTCAGCTCTCTCAATTTGTCCGGGACCTTGTCGCCAAGTGTCTGTAAGCTGGGTAGCTTGGCCCTCCTCGATCTCTCGTTCAACGAGCTGTCGGGGAGTCTTCTGGCGGAGATCGGGGATTGCTTGAATCTCGAGCTCCTCCAGCTGAACAATAATCATTTTGAGGGCCAGATACCGGCTGAACTTGGTCGGCTCCGGAACCTGCAGACCCTCAATATCTGCAACAACAAGTTCTCAGGGCCACTACCAGAAGAGATCGGGAACTTGACTCTTTTGGCGGATTTGGTCGCGTATTCAAACAACCTATCAGGTTCGCTCCCGCGCTCGCTTGGGAAGTTGAAGAGTTTGCAGACTTTCCGGGCGGGGCAGAATCTGATTTCCGGGAGCTTGCCAGCAGAGATTGGGGACTGTTACAACTTGGAGTACCTCGGTCTTGCACAAAACAAGTTGTCAGGCGCGATCCCGAGAGAGCTCGGGAGGCTCGGGAACTTGACAGATTTGATCCTCTGGGATAATCAGCTTTCCGGGTCCTTGCCTTGGGAGATTGGGAACTGCACCAAACTGGTGACCCTCGCGCTGTATGAGAACAATCTCGTCGGCAGCATTCCTAGGGAGATTGGAAACATTAAGTCCCTCGAAAGGCTCTATATTTACCGGAATCAGTTGAATGGCTCGATACCTAGGGAAATAGGGAACCTCTCCATTGCAACGGAGATTGATTTCTCAGAAAATTACTTGATGGGTGAGATGCCGGTGGAATTCACCAACATCACAGGCTTGAAGTTGCTCTACCTTTTCCAGAACGAGCTGACAGGCCCCATCCCAGAAGGGCTGACGAGCTTGAAAAACCTGACAAAACTTGACCTCTCGATCAATAACCTTACAGGCCCGATCCCTCTCGGGTTCCAGTACTTGTCGGAGCTGATCATGCTGCAGCTATTTCACAACTCGCTGACTGGAACCATTCCTCAGGGCCTAGGAATCTACAGCCTGCTCTGGGTGGTCAATTTATCTGAAAATTTGCTGACTGGGAAAATCCCGAGACATCTCTGCAGGAACTCAAACCTGATTCTTCTGAATTTGGGGTCCAACAAGCTCACCGGAAGTATCCCGCGTGGAATCGCAACTTGCAAGTCTCTCGTGCAGCTTCAGTTAGTTGGGAATTTCCTTGAAGGGAGTCTCCCTCCGGAATTATGCAAACTTGTAAATCTTTCGACTGTAGAATTGGACCAGAACAAGCTCAGTGGCCCAATCCCTCACGAGATCGGGACTTGCAAAACTCTCCAGCGTCTTCACTTATCGAACAATTACTTCACGTCGGAGCTCCCGAAGGAGATTGGTAACCTCTCACAGCTCGTGACCTTCAATGTGTCCTCAAACTCACTGTTTGGGCAGGTTCCGCCAGAGATTTTTGGGTGCAAGATGCTTCAGAGGCTCGACCTGAGCCGGAACAACTTCGTGAGTGCCTTACCGGGGGAGATAGGAAATCTGTCCCAGTTGGAGCTCCTGAAGCTCTCTGATAATCAACTCATAGGGATGATTCCTATTGAGCTTGGGAGGCTGTCGCATTTGACGGAATTACAGATGGGAGGAAACTTTTTCACTGGGGAAATACCAGCAGAGTTCGGGTCACTTTCGAGTCTTCAGATAGCTTTGAATCTCAGCTTCAATAATTTGTCCGGTGAAATCCCATCGGAGCTTGGAAATCTCGTATTGCTCGAAAACATTCTCCTCAACAACAACCACTTGACCGGTCAGATTCCAGGCTCATTCCGGAACCTATCAAGCTTGCTTAGTTGCAACTTCTCTTACAACGAGCTGTCGGGTCCTCTACCGTCTCAGTCCGTCTTAGATAACATGTCGATCAACAGCTTCCTTGGAAACAGAGGACTGTGCGGGGGCCCTCTTGGTGGCTGTGATTTATCGCCTGATTCGGTCCCTTCGCCTCCAGGAACTAACCGGAGAAATTCCCGACTGGGCAAAATCATGGCAATAACAGCAGCAGCAATCGGTGGGGTTTCGATCATTCTGATCGTGGTGATCCTATACTTCATGAGGCGGCCCATCGAAATAGTCACCCCATTACAAGAAAAGCCTGTCAACAGTTCCCCCGTTTCGGATATTTATTTCTCGCCGAAGGATGGTTTTACTTTCCAGGACTTGGTCCATGCCACTGACAATTTTGGGGAAAGCTTTGTAATCGGGCGGGGGGCTTGTGGCACTGTTTATCGAGCAGAGCTGCCGACTGGCCATACGATTGCAGTGAAGAAGTTGGCATCCAACCGAGAAGGCAGCAACAATGTGGACAACAGCTTCCGTGCTGAGATTCTCACCCTGGGCAAAATCAGGCACCGGAATATCGTGAAATTGCATGGGTTCTGCTACCACCAGGGATCGAACCTTCTCCTCTACGAGTACATGGCACTGGGCAGCCTTGGGGAACTTCTTCACGGGTCGCAGTGTGATCTCGACTGGCGGAAGCGGTTCAACATCGCCCTGGGAGCAGCGGAGGGATTAGCTTACTTGCATCATGACTGCAAGCCGAGGATTTTCCATCGGGACATAAAGTCAAACAACATTCTGCTGGATGAGAAATTCGAGGCGCATGTTGGGGATTTCGGCTTGGCTAAGGTTATCGACATGCCACAGTCGAAATCCATGTCTGCTATTGCCGGGTCCTATGGCTATATCGCGCCTGGTGAGTATCTCACTTCACAAGCCACCTATTTTCCCACCAAGTACTTTATAAATTGCATTGCTAATTTTCTGTTCTTCTTCAAATATTCCAGAGTATGCATACACGATGAAAGTAACTGAAAAATGCGACATATATAGCTATGGAGTGGTCCTACTGGAATTGCTGACGGGAAGAACGCCGGTGCAACCGCTGGACCAGGGTGGGGACCTTGTGACGTGGGTGAGGAATTATATTCAGCGGCACTCATTTTCCCCCGGGATCCTGGACCAACGGCTGGATCTGCAGGACAAGAGCACGGTCTCTCACATGATCACCGTCCTCAAGATTGCTCTCCTATGCACAAGCATGTCCCCTATGGACCGACCGACGATGCGGAAAGTAGTCACGTTGCTGATTGAGTCAGGGGAGCGGGAGGGGAACTTCTATTCCTCCTCCGACCCGACGGGAGATGAGGATAGCGATTCGAATGAGGAATCCTGATTGTTGTAAATGTGGGAATAATTTTTTTGGCTGAATCAGTATATATAGGTTTTGTAGAGGGTTGATTCAATTTTACTTGACATCCCATTTTGTGTATTGCTTTAGTAAAGCATTATTTGGAAATTACTATTTCCTGTCACACCACGAAGCATAGAACCGGCACATTTGATGAGTTTTCTGCATATCCGGTTCATAGAGAGATTGACCAAACCCGGCCCAGTGGAAATTAGATGGGCCGAACCCGGCCCAATGCAAATCGGATGCACGTATTCATGTTTTCATTAGATCCAGTCCAATCACAAATGGAACATCTTGCTCAAAATAATTGAGGTTCCAATTTGCTTGGGTTATATATCAACTATGATTTTTTTGTGGCATAAAAAAGAATAACAATTTTGGTCAACATGTGAAGAGCCAACACTTCGGAAAAACTCGTCATTGATCAATCCTATCTGATATCTGAAAACGGATGCCATTATGGATAATTGGTATGTATATATCTTTAATGGGACTTATTTTCTGTTCAGTTTTATCGTTTTACGATATTGCAGCGACTAAGGGGTGCATAAATTTAGAAAAAAATGCGCAAACCTACCAAATACCTCAACATCATATGGTAGTAAATTTCGATCAAGCGGTATCTCTGGTAGATTGCTAGAGTTGTAGAGTTGTCGCTTATTTTTAATTAAATGTACAATGCAATTTTCAATTAGTACTTCATTATTTTCAAATTATATTGTTTTAATTATTTTGAAAATAACATTTAATTTTTTATATTTTTCAATTTCATTTATTGAAACACGTACGTATAGTAGAACATATAGATTGTCTATAAAGGAAGAAAATATAAAGTAGAATATATAGAGATAAATTATATACAATGGAATATAGTCCAATATGCAATAGAATATATAGATAAAAATTATATACAATGGAATATAGTCCAATAAGGACATTAAAATAATTTACATGGCCACACACCTTCCAAGTTTGATTGTTTATATCGTTTACGTTATATCAATATATATTTGCATTCTCAGTATAAAAGTTGAGAATTTGGAGGTAGTATGTGTACAAGTGGCATAAGCTAATCTGCGCGAGGATAAACCAGCTAAGCAAAGTACAGCAGCGATAGACATAAAGAATAGATGTGAAAATCATTTGTCAAGGAACTACAACCAGCACGAGATCAAGCCTTGATCGGGATGTCAAACAAACCCTGATTGAGCTGAAATTTTGGCAGCAGTCTCACGACTTCCGGGGCTAGGTTTTGAATAGTTAAAATTTTAATTTGAGCTTTGTAGATGTTATTTTGGCTGAGTTTGTAAACCGCTCTTTTCGGGTGACGAATTTCGATTTTTGTGATCCAAGAGAGTGTATTTCTTGAGTTTAGATCCAAGGGTTTGTTCTTGATGAAAAGCTATGTGTAACCACTATTGTTTTATTGAAGTTGACTCGAAGTTGGTCCCATGGTTTTTCACGTTAAAAATCTCGATGTTTCTCTATCTATCTTCCTTAGATCCTATTTTGATCACACAAGGCAGGAAAGATTAACTCGCCGTATGCCGTTATCCGGTGACCCTTTCCCAACAAGTGGTTTCAAACTCTATGCAAATGTTCTTCTCTGCGTTTAAAGCATATTTTGTTCAATTGAAATTTGCAACCAAAGTACATAAATTACGATCATGTGGCGGTGTGAGTACACAATCTTATTAATTTTATTTTGATGAGTATCAGCATATTTATGTTAAAGAGTAGTTCAAAGTAGGTTTTAAGCATCTTCATCTTTATTATATTTATATACTTTCTTTGATGAACAAAAGACGGTCAGACCTGTACCATGGGAAGATTGATGGAGTTAGCATTATCTTTTCAAATTTCTTGGATTTTTAAAAATATTTCTCTCAACATTAACTATTTTTTGCCCAATTTATACAGTTTTATGATTTCATTTAGTTGTAATAGCCAGATTTATATTTAAATACATTGATTTCTCTAGAAAATTCTTGGAATGAAGAAAATTTAAGTCTCTTCCATCACTCTCCGTTATAATAGTCGTAATAATTTTTTTCCTGTAAAGTTTCAATTAAAAAATGATTTGCAGTATAAACTATGTGTTAATCTAATCTTACATGATTAATTTTTAATATTATTTTTTGTATTTTCCATAGATTTTCTTTTTTGATCTTATACTAGATATTATTTATTAGATAAATCTTCAAATTATTATATTACAAGACATATTTTATTTTCACCACCGGTTGGGTATATATGAAAATTATATGGTAATTCCATCCATGAGAAAAATATACTTTCTGATCGTTTTGCTCTCCTAGCATGATTTTCTTAAATAGTATGTATTCCTTTAGTATATAGGAAAGATATTTCATGTATATATGACTTAATTATTTTCTATATGTATGCCAACGAATATTTAGAAAATATACTTTCTATCTCAAATTATATAGATATATATATATATATATATATGAATTAAACTTAATAATTAGAGATTTTTTTTAATTAGGTTGAATTTTCATGAAACTTTTAGATTATTATGATACAAATTGAAAGTCAAAGAAATAATACGCAATTAGTTTTACATTTTAATCCCTTTTTCGATTTTTTAATTTATATAAATCTCGATAATCTATTTATGTATAACAACCACTTCATTATTTCAAGATTTCTTTTTATGATAATAAGATGCAAACTAATATCTAGTAAAAAATTATTACTGTAATTATTTTAATCGCTTTAAAATGCATACTTGAAAATCATTATTGTAATTATTGTAATTGTTTTAAAATGCATACTTATTTTACTTAAATTTAAATGCATACTTATTTATTACCTTTTAATTTTCTTGATAAGGTTCACAAAATAGAACATAATTTATCATTTTTTCTTGATAGGTGATAATTCATCTAATCTTTAGACTTTAAGAAAGTAATTTATCTGAAAATCAATATTAATTAATTTTCTATTTTTGAATAAAATTTTTACCTTTTTTTTATTAGTGTATTATATATCTATATATATTACTTCCACATCATTGTCCAAAAAATAATTTAAAGACTTTTCCTCCGAAAATTTCATTTATATAATATACATATATATTATAAATTCATCTCTCTTAATTTGTAATGGTAAAATACTCTTTAGTGGCTATTATGAATTGTTTCTAGAAATTTTCTTATGTTAACAAAATAGGAATATGTTCATCATTTAAAATTAAGATAATATATATATGTATGCAAATTTTCACTATTCATTATCTGATCTGATTAATATGTCAATGAATGTAATTCATTTACCATGATTTTATATTTGATAATTTATGCCTACAAATATCGTTGAATAAAATCAATAATTTTCTCAGCAAGAATAAATTTATTTCTCAAATTTAATTATCTTATATAAATATCTCTAATTACTTCGATTTCCTAAATAATTATTCTTTTGGGTGGACAAAACAATTATCTTAAATTACTTAGTTTGTTGTTACTGCAACATAGAATCTGAACGAGCGATTTCATTGATAAGTTTTAGCTATGATAATGACTGCAGAGAATATAATTAATTTTCCTCAACATTGTATTTTAGATAATTCTTTTTTTTTTCAGTTACTTACTTTCCTAAAATAACTATTTAAGATTATGCGTCTTTCTATATTTGAAAACCGACACATTACTTTTTTTGGCTTAAAATTTAATTTTTCATTTCAAATGGTATAATTTTAACTGTTTTATATTTCTACAATATTAATCTTAAATTGTGTGATTTTGATTTACGACATGAAAATCCTAATTAGGATACTAAAACCACAGTTTTGGATGAAAGATCAGTAATTCTCCAATAAACTTATTTAATTTTTAAGTGAAATAATTTCTAAATCCATAATTTTTTTTAAAAAATTCATAATATATTTAATTTAAAATATTGGTTTCTATCAAAAAATTATTAATCATTCTCGCGCAACGCGTGGATTCTCATCTAGCTTTATATGGAAAGATAGATTTCCATCTCAAACGAACATTTAATTGCAGGAAATAATATCGAGCATCTATCATTTTTATTTAGGAAGACTAAAAAAATTGAGCCACCCTCACACTAACATACTTTAAATAAAAGGAAGGAAAAGAACTCCCATAGCCATACTCGGTTTTTGTTGATGGATAAATAATTATCCTCTTTCACTCTCCATCCTTTGGGTTTTAGTTGTTGTCGTACCAAAAACCGGGATTGAAGATAATCAATAACCTTCTTGTCCACCTGGAACGCCTTGGTCAAGACATTTGGGTTAATCGGTGGCTTAGCTCCGAACACGGCATTAGCGATTGTGATGACACCAGGGTTCTGGCTGCTCAAGCCTGCAAATGCAACAGCGTTGGTCTTTCCCACGTTGAGCTGGAAGTGGATCGTGCCGATGGGGAAAACAAACACATCTCCGGGCTTCAATACTTTGGTAATGAGCCTGTTTCCTAGCTGGTTTGACAAGACAAACCCGACATAGAGCTCGCCTTCAATGACTATGAGGAACTCAGTTCCACGAGGGTGGGCGTCGGGTGGGTTCAGGCCATTCGGGGCGAAGTCGATGTGGGCCAAAGAGATCCCTAGAGTATTGAGCCCCGGGAGCTTGTTAATGATGACAAGGGTTACTTTTGACCCGAGCTTATTGCTGGTATCCCCGGGAATGTTGAGCCCTTGGTAGAGGAAATCATTGGCCACTGTAAGGTTTGGTTCTTGCAGAATTTTCCGTTCACAAACATTACATAAAAAAGATAGAAGTTGGAACAGTATAACTAATGATTATACAGAGTGTTTGTGAACGGGAAATTCTGCAACAACCCAAACCCAAGCCAAATGAATTTGTGATATTCTTCACTTCTTAGTGGAAGGTTTCTTAATGTATGCACTACAGATAGATAAATATACGAAAAAGGATATGTTATATATAAGTGAGAACGCAGATATGTTTATATGAAATTAATTACCAGCATTTTTGGGCTCAGCTATTGCCACACAGATGTCCTGGAGGGGACTAGGATCGCAGGCAAAGCTACTTGAGATTGCCAAAGCACACACGAAAGGGATTGCAAAGAGCTTCATGATATCGATCGATTGATGTGTTCTAATTGGAACAATTAGTTTGGAAGGTTTTTGGAATTAATAATTGGAACAATAAATTTATGAAGTAAATTTAATTTTTTTCAGCGAACATTTAGTTGGATGCAATCACTCCCTTTAAACCCCAAGTGCTCGATCAAATATATATATTTGGTTATAAGGGAGGCGTATGGTCTAATACAAGATTTCGATCATATTTAATTTTCTGGACTCAGATGATATTTAATTTATCCAACTGTGTGCTAATTTAAGAACGTGTCAAACACAAAGACTGATTCTTTTGGTCCCCAACTAGTTAGTCCACTCAGAAATTAGCCCTAATCAATTACAAGCAACATCGACAAGGTCAAAAATGATCTATTCATTTATTTACATCGTTTTCTGTCGGGTCGAAACTGGAAAATAATGTTGATTTCAACCCGATCATAAGGTTTCGTTTTTAAAAAAGTTGCTAGCTACTAACATGAGTTAGTTCAAATGGTTCGGCATTTATGTCCCTTAAGCAATATCTCATATTTGAGTATCGTGAATGGAAAAATTCATCATTAGGAGAGGTTTCCTCTTATTAGGCCAAGTCGGCTCGAGCTGAATTGATCGGAATTCGTTGGGCTTGATACACACTGAAAAAACAAAAAAAGCTTGCTGTCCACTTCCAGAAACAAAGGACTCAATATTTATATAAATACATATATTTTTTATTGCAAGAGAGGTCCAATGACTTGTACAATAAAATATGAATCTTAATAGCTAATAAAATGGTACAAGTCGTCCCTTAACGAGTATCAAATCTAAAATCTCTCGATCACCAAACGAACGCACACTCTACTGCGCTACATCCTCTTGATAAAGGACTCAATAATTTATTTATAAAAAAAGAGGGACTCAGTAATTACTTCTTTTTATTCGATCTGGCGAATACCAAATCAAAACTTAGTAATTACACTCCGCCAAGGAAAAAGAAAACCAAAAGAAAGAAGAAATTAATGAAGAGGAGATCGAGATCAGAGAGCAATTAATAGTTGTTGGACTTGATAAAGACTCTCTCTGTAGTATGTCTGCAATATATAAACTCTATCGCTTAGGCAATTCCATACGAGACTATATAACATCTTGAAAATTTTCCCGTGCAATTAATTCCTCAGGATATTTCTGATTATGGATGATTTATTATGGAAGTGATAATTAACTAACGTAAATTCGAGATATAAGAGAGAATTATTTCCATTACGCTCTTTCTTTTTAAATTAAAAATTTAAGTTACATTATAGGTAACGTACTCACCTAAAAATAAAATACGATAAAATTTAGCAAAACAAAAGCACGTGTCTCTGTGATCTTGACCCTACATCGGACTTATTAATTAGATTCATTTTTTTGGGTGGAAAAATTAATTAGTTAGATTTATTCATTCATGAAGATTTTACCATTAAAGATCCTCTATGTTATTTACCCAAAAATTAATTCCTTTCTATAAACTATATATGTATAATCTTCTTTCAACTAGAGGACTCCTCATTTCGTTCATGACCATCACCATGTGGTGCTTATACTACTAATTCAAATTGTTCAATTAAAAAAAGGAAAAAATAATCATATTGTGATCAACCATTGAAAGAGTACAGTAATGTTGGAAAATTCAACTATTATTAATCACATTATGTATTTGCGAATATTGAAGAAGAGAGGAATTTGATACTGCTGCTGATATGAGAAAAGGGGAGCATTTCCACCTCAAATGAACTTAAAATCTTATTATAAGAATCATCGAACATATCATCATCTTTATTTAGGAAGGCACGCATATATCAAATCTTTCCACCTCACATGAACATGTGTTTTCTGGATAAACAGTACACTAACATACATAAAATAAGATACAATGGAAAAAAAAAAAAGAACTCTCAAACTCGGATTCATAGTTTGATGGTTAAATAATTATCCTCTTTCACCCTCCATCCTTTGGGTTTTAGTTGTTGTCACACCAAAACTGGGATTGGAGATAACTGGTAACGTCCTTGTCCACCTGAAATGCCTTGGTCAAAACATCCGGATTAATTGGTGGCTTAGCTCCAAACAAGGCATTAGCGATTGTGATGACACCAGGGTTCTGGCTGCTCAAGCCTGCAAATGCGACTGCGTTGGTCTTTCCTACGTTGAGCTGGAAGTGGATCATGCCTATAGGGAACACAAACACGTCTCCAGGCTTCAATACTTTGGTGATGAGTCTGTTTCCTAGCTGGTTTGACAAAACAAACCCGACATAGAGCTCTCCCTGTGCGCACCCGAATTTCATCTCGTCGGGGCACGCAATGCGCGCGCCTATGCAACGCGGCTTGGGAGTGTCTACCTTCCCAGGGACGCTCGACGGACGCACGTGAGAAGGAGTCGCCACTTGCCATTTTACAACCCAAAGGTCGAGGGCCGGCAAGTTATCCGGGTCTAGGGGTACGGGGTACACCTAATTGCTAAGGCATATGGTCTGCGAAATCCGAGGTTCCGATTTCGGGGGTTCTGTTACATGTGAGCCTATATCTCGCATGCCCTATTGGTACTCTAGCTTGTCTAGGCTTGCCATTTTGTTTAATTACCGCTTAATTAAGTTCCGCTCATCTCACGCGTTTTGACACCGTAAATTCGAAAGAACACTCCGACCGTCCACTCTCCGACCGGGATTCTTACATGAATAAATGTATAACATATATCCTTACATTGTCCTCTCAAATAAATAAAATACAAATTACAACAACCGAGTCCCGGTCGAATCGCGTTCGGTTATTATTCCACTCGTGCTCACCGTGTGGTTTGAAAAAAAGACTGGAATTGAAATTAAAATGCGCGCTCGGTGTAGGGGGTTAGACCCCGTGATCTACGGTTGGGGCGTTGGACCCCCCCTATGGATCGTATCCTAAGGGATCGGGCTCGATCCGCATAACAAACAAGTACAAGAATGTAACAAAACGGGCATAAATAAGCAAACAATAGGGTTTTGTTATTGTCGAATTTACGTGAATTAACCAATTATTAACCGAGGTATCTTGGCATGCAAATCTTACCCTAAAACAGACAAAGTGGGTACAATGTGTGAATCGATCAAGGGTCGATGTGAAGATATTTCGCATTTGGCATTATTTTTCGAGGACTTGATGTACGTGACGTCTGTTGTCAAGTTTTGTGTTTGTGGGTTGCTTTTAGAATTGTTCTATGCTGTGACACTACGGTTGTTACAGGTTATTACCGAACATTGATTCCGCCCGTAAATCCTAGAACCTAGTGCCTATCCCGCTATTGCCCGCTTTTGTCTTAACCGAGTGCACAATTAGTCCTGTATTTGTATTTTGGGCCCATCCACCCGAACTAACTACCCAAGACTATGCTAGAATAACAAAAACTTATTGGTCGGATAGAACGGGCTATGCAGATGAACCTGCGCCTGGATAAGTAGCCCATCCCTACTCTAATACCGTAATGTTTCTTTTATTCTAACCTTAGGGATGTCACTAAGTTGCAAATAGACGATTTTGCCCTAGAGGTAAAAATTATTTTCGGAAAAGAGAGATTACGCGGTGCGGGCCACCTCGGCCTGTGACCGGCGCTAACCGATCTCTTGGACCTTCCAAGGTTGTCAAAAACCCTCAAGGAGCCAAAAGACCGATTAATCTATCCGGAAGTGATCTAAGAAAAACTTCCACGTCCCGACCTGAGTTTCCTGAAATCAGGTGAGGCCTCGAGTCAAGACGCGCAAGTCCTTCCTAGACATCCATGTCACATCGGGCCATGTGTCTCGATTTTGATAAAATTTGCAAGTTTGAAAAGGGCACCAACGCATGTTTGCAACCTATCGACGCGTGTTACCAATTTATAACCAATTCGTACAAAATTATTAGGGCAAAGTGAATTAATTAATTGCATGAACGTCTAATTACCCCGTTAGTGAAATTATTGATTAAATTAATTAATGTTTTGCCAAATGCTCTAAATATTCGAATTTCAGACCGTCGAGCCGATCATTGATGGACCGTCCGATGCGAATCCTAATTCCCGACCACCTTAGGATTTAAAAATTAATTTTAGGTCGAGTTTGCATGGTTAATCTGATTCACGTGAGGTTTCGATTAAAACGAGAATAAAGCATTTAAGCATGGATTAAGAGCATATTATCACATCAAGCACGACGAACATACAAATTTACATAACCGGTGCCGCCATGATCATGATAAATACATACAAACATACACACAAACATAATATCAACGAAATCGATAAAACGGCACCGACTCATGGAAGCAAAAAAAATCATACAAAGAGCACGCATCATCACATTGTATACAAATAATTACAGGAACAAATATTTAAAGGGGGCACATACGTTGTCGATCGGGGATCCAAGTAGGTAAGGGTTGGATATCTTAAAAAATGTCCGGGGACTGATTTGAATAATTTTAAAAGAACAGGGACTGGTTTGAAAATTCGGATAAAGTTTCAGGGGACTGATTTAAAAATCCTGAAAAAATTGGGGACTGTGAAGAAGTTACTGAAAATATCCCAGGACTTGTTTGAACCGAATTTGAAAATTCGGGCTGATCTGGAAGTGAAAATGCCCCAGGGACTGAACTGAAACGACTCGAAGAGTTCTTTCGGCTGGTTGGAAAATTCAAGGACCGATTGGAAAATGCTATAAATGGCTAAGACTCGGCTGAAACGAATTTTACAATTTGGGGCAGATCTGAAAAGGGCGAAAAATGATCCCGGGACTAAACTGAAACAACTCTAAAAGTTCCTTAGGATGTTTGAAAAATTCAAGGACTGATTGGAAAATGATAAAAATGGCTGGGCCTTGGCTGAAATGAATTTTAAAATTCGGGGCAGATCTGAAAAAAATAAAAATGCATCCTCAGGACTGAAATGAGACAAAGCAGAAAGTTTGTAAAATCGAATTCGGGACAAATCCGATCAACCACGCAACCCAAGAACATTCATTTCACGTCACATCCATCCAAGCAAACATTAATATTCAGAAGTGGAGCCCTAAACATGCCGCTAAGTCGAGAATTTACCTAGTTTGAGAAGTTGAGGGGTGATTCTGTAAATAAAAATAATAATAAAAGACAAAATGCTGGACGAGTTGGGCCGGGTTGTGACGGGCCGAAATCCGGTAGGGTGGACCGGGCCGAATGGGCCGAACGGACCGAGCTGGGCTGGACGCTGGTGGACCGGGCCGCTACCGCTGGACTGGGCCGCCGCTGGGGGTGGCTGTTGGGCCGCAGGATCTGGACCGGACCGCGTTGGTCTGCTGGGCTGGGCGTATCTGTTCAATGGGGATCTAGACCCGATTACAAAATAAATAAATAAATAAATAAATAAAATAAAAATGGAGAAGAAGGAGAGGGATCGGGCGATGATGTCGGCGTCGGGGACGAGTCGCGTGCGAGGGGAAGAAGAGAGAGCCGGGGAGTCGAGCGGTGGGAGCTACGAGCTCGGCTGGGAGTTGGGCCGGGGAAGCCGAGCGGAGGGCGAAGTCGGCGTGGGAGCCGAGGGCGAGTCGAGGGACTGTCCGAGCTCTGGGGTCTCGGTGCCAAACGAGCTGCCGGTTCCGAGGGAGGGAGATCGAGCTACGAGTTTTCCGTTTTTTTTTGAAAATCGAGAGGCCGAGAGAGAGAGGGATCCGAAATAAATCGGGCTCCGGCCGTCTTAAAACTCGAGCTAAGGGTCGTGATTTTTTTGAGAAAAAATATCGGAGCTACCGGTCAAAAGAATGGCGTCTGAGCTGGGAGTTTTCCATCCGAATCAGCTAGAGATTTTCCGCTAGAGTCCCTCCCAAACTCTGTGAGCTGCGGGCTTTTGTTCCGGAATCGAGAGAGAGAGAGAGAGATCGCGTGCACGAAATCCGTTCGCGTGTGCAGAGGAAGACGTTGGCGTGTGCAGAGGAGTTGGCGTGTGGCAGGCTCGGGTGCAGCGGCGCAGGAGGCTCGGGTCGAGGAGCAGCTGGAACGGAAAGGAAAAAAAAGAAAAAAAGAAAAAAAGAAAGGAGTCAGAAGAAGGACGAAAGCTAGGGGGAAACAGGGAGGAAGAAGGGAAAGCCATGGTCAGAAGTCAGCAGTCTGGCTTCTGATCGGTTTTTGAATTTTTTTTTTTAAAAATTGACGTGCGTACAAATTGAAAATTCCGTCTTCTCAATCGGACGTCGGAAAGATAATTCGAGACCGCCATCACGCTTAGAAAAATTCGATGATCGATATTATGCGACCAAATTATTTTCAATCTCGAATTTTGTCCCGAATTTTGAAAATTGACGTCGATGTACGCGAAATTCGAAAACGTCACAAATAGTATTATTTTGAAAAATCATAAAATTGGTACGAGATTTAGGAAAATGTGCTATCTTCGAAAAATCGTGAATACTCGGGTAATTAATCGAAAATACTTCCCTCACGGGTGGCAAAAAAACGACGATTCTGCCCCTCTGAAGTCGGTGGACCAAAATTGGGTGCTGATACTCCCTCCACGACTATGAGGAACTCAGTTCCATGAGGGTGGATGTGGGGTGGGTTCAAGCCGTAAGGGGCGAAGTCGATGCGGGCTAAAGAGATCCCTAGAGTGTTGATCCCCGGGAGCTGGTCGACGGTGACAGGGGTCACTTTTGACCCGAGCTTGTTATTGGTATCCCCAGGAATGTTGAGCCCTTGGTAGAGGAAATCATCGACGACCGTAAGATTTGGATTCTTGCAGAATTTCTCGTTCACAGACACTACATAAGGGGAAAAAAAGAAGAAATTAGAACAATAGAACTAATTATATAATAATAGGTAAAGAAAATGCATGTGCAGGCTCCAATAAGCCCCAAATGAATTTGTAATATTCTTTCACTTTGGAGTGAAAGCTTAATTAATTTGTTAATGCATGCATTACAGGTAGATATATGGAAAGGGATATGTTATATATAAGTGAGACCATAGATATGTTTATATGTAATTACCAGCATTCTTGGGCTCTGCTATAGCCACACAAATGTCCTGGAGGGGACTAGGATCGTAGACAATGCTACTTGAGATTGTCAAAGCCCACACGAAGAGGATTACAAATAGCTTCATTATATCGATCGATTGATGTGTTCTAATTGGAACAATTGGTTTGGAAACTTTTTGGAATCGAAGTGGTTGGTATTGGCAGAGTATGCCTTGGGTGTGGAAGCTAAAGCAAATTAGATGGCTATTTATGTTGATGGAAAACGCAGACTTGGTGCACACATTTTTCCAACTCCAGGGACATTTTGGGCATTATCTTACCTAGTCTTGCACAGAGTTTTATATTGATAATTAGTTATTAGTTTGCTCTCCCTTCTCTCATGAGGACTAGCCATTCTGCGACAAACCTTATACACACACACACACACACACACATTATTTTATAGGACCAATTAAAGAGCAAAGTGCAATTAATTGGTTGAGTTGATATTGTGATATTCATTATGAAATATTTTAATATACACGACTTATTTTTTATTTTTTATTTAAAAATAGATGATGGAGATCGAAGCTGTTATATGGTGGATTGGATTAATTTGATAAAGAGGTCTCTGGAATTTTTCTCCAAATCTCAATGTAAAAGTGTACATTGACTAGTTCCATGCTCCTAATAGAATTATCCTTTCATATGTGCCTTTCCACATTAGATCCAATCCCAGACAAACATAGATTTATGCGTATGTTCATACGATAATGTAGGATTGACCGAAATAAAAGAACAATAACGTAGGAAACTATATAGGACCAATTAAAAGAGAAACCAGCGAGCTTTTTATTTCGTACATTACCTGATGAGTAGATTTGGTTCCCTTCAAATATTTGTTTCTGGATCTCTATGATGTCTGGATGCTCCTAAAGATGAGTTCAAATGGTGTCTTCCACACATGCACTCATCCCATATCAATAATCTATACATATATGTCTAAATCTGAAAAATTCCACCATGCATTTTGCAATATATCTATATATAATACAAAGCAAAGCTGTGGTGAGTCCGACCAAATGTCCTTCGAACGATCGATTTTTATGAAATTTTCTCAATTTTTTGATTTTTTTAAATTAAATTAAAAATATATGAATATAGATTTGTGGGATCATTCATTATTTTCTCTTCTTTTGAGTTTTTTTTTTTTAATTTTTTTTTAATTTTAGAATTTTTAAAATATATAAATATAGATTTATGGGACCGATCCTTATTTTCTCGGGTTTTTTGAGCTTTTTTCAGAAAACTTTTAAAACTATAGATATAGATTTATGGGACTAGTATTTGTTTTCTCCTTTTTAAAATTTTTAAAATTATATGAATATTTTATGAAAACAAATTAGAATCATATTACAGCAATAAAATTACGTCACCAATTCCATGCACATCATTTGGTAAATTTTGTCAATTTCTGTATGACCAAAAGTAAATATATAATAACACTTATAACATACAAATTAATATAGATAAAAAGAAAAGGTATGTAAAAAATTACCGTAGACATAATAATTCAAATTGTGACTTCTAATATATTGTGTAGAATTTAGGGTGTGAGAAAAATTATAGTGAGTAAAAAGGTGATAAAAAAGAAAATGAATTTCCGTATCTTTATTTATAGGTCATTTGACACATTAACCTTGAAAATTATCATATATCTCAGAAAGTTTTTTAATTTATCGAGAAAAATTTTAATTTTTAAAAAATTGATAGTCAGGGCTCATCGAATTGGAATTAGTAGGTTAATTCAATATGTAGCTGAGGATTTCGTAACTTCGCTATGAGGGGCTTCATTCTCTATTGCGCAGCTTTTCTATATTATAATAGATTCCACCTTGCATCTTCCATAATATGTCCAAGTTTCATTACTGAAAAAAAGAAGGAAAAAAGAAATAGTACGTCCAAGGTAAGAACGAGAAAAAGGGTTGTGTCCTTACTTACTACTTCCTTGGACCTCTTTGATTTTTTAAATGTTTCCCACGTTAATTCATATCTTAATGTATAAAGTAAATTTAAAACTTTCATTGAAGATTTAGTTGGACGTAAACATCTTTGTAATCCTCCAGATCCCCATTTTTATATATCCACCTATGTGGTGCTAATATAAGAATATATCAACACAAAATACTATTCCTTTTTCGACCCGGCTCGATCGGATTCAGTGAGAGCCCATTACGCTTCCGGATAACAGGTGCACGCTAAAAAAAAAGAGTCTAGTTCTTTTAATTCTTAGCAAGTCCACTCAGATTATATCCTTAATTACCGGCAACATCAACCGGGTCAAAAATTATTTATTCATTTATTTACTTCGTTTTCTTTTCGGTCAAAAGTGATCAAATGTTGATTTCAACGTCATATGGTTTCGTTTGAAAAAAATGCTAGCTCTTTAATTACTTCTAGAAATAAATGACTCAGTAATTACTCCTTTTTGTATTATTCGTTTCGGTGAGATACCAAATCATGACTTAGTAGTTACTAGCTTAATGGGACTTGATAAAAAGTCTCTTTGCAGTATGCTTTCTGATTATGGATGATTTATTGTGTAAGAAATGGATTATCGTAAATTTGAAATAAAGGTGGACAGATGAATTATTTTCATTACAATCATTTTTCATATACAGCGCCCATTCCTCACTCTCAGGACTCGCGACATAAAAGTAATGTACTTCCCTTGGCCATAGATAAAAATGAGCAAAGAAAACGCTCGTGCCTCTCTGATGTTGACCCTTACATCCGACAAATTAGTTTAGATTCATGAAGATTTTACCATGAAAAAAATCCTCTATTTTATTTACCCAAAATAATTCCATGTATATACAGACTAAATATGTATAATCTTCTTTCAACTAGAGGGACTCATTATTTCGTTCATGACCATCACCTTGTAGTGGTTATACTACAAATTCAATTTAAAAAAAGGAAAAAATAATCATATTGTGATCAATCCTTGAAAGAGGATAGTCATGTTTGCAAATCCAATTATCATTAAAAATCACAATACGTTTTTGCGAATATTGAGGAAGACAGGAATCACATATAACTTATGAGAAAAAGGGAGCATTTCCACCTCAAATGAACATAAAATCTTATCTTAAGAAAAATCGAAACATATATTTTCCAACAATTACTATACTCTTTCAAGGATTGATCACAATAATCAGAGATGGTGTAGAGCAGTGGCGCCCACCCACACTTGGTGATGAAAAGGTTCTAGGCTCGATACTCAGGTGAGACTATCCGTACTCCTTTATTAGATATTTAGGATTTCTATTACATTATACTAGACCCATAAGCCTCCTTTGTAACCAAAAAAATAATAATAATCACAATATAATTATTTTTTCCTTTTTCTTTCTTAAATTGAATTTGTAGTATAGCCACCACAAGGTGAATATTGAGGAAGACAGAAATTTCATGGTGCTGATGAGAAATAGGAAGCATTTTTCCACCTCAAATGAACATAAAATCATATAATAAGAATCATCGAACATATAATCTTTATTTAGGAAGGCATACATACCACAGTCTAATTTATTATAATTTGACGGATATATATATATATCCTCTTTCCATCTCCATCCTTTGAGTTTTAGTTGTTGTCGTACCAAAACTGGGATTGGAGATAATCAACAACTTTCTTGTCCACCTGGAATGCCTTGATCAAGACATCCGGGTTAATTGGGGGCTTAGCTCCGAACACGGCATTAGCGATTGTTATGACACCGGGGTTTTGGCTACTCAAGCCTGCAAATGCGACAGCGTTGGTCTTCCCCACGTTGAGCTGGAAGTGGATCATGCCGATCGGGAACACAAACACATCTCCAGGCTTCAATACTTTGGTGATGAGCCTGTTTGCTAGCTGGTTCGACAGGACAAACCCCACATAGAGCTCGCCCTCGAGAACTACGAGGAACTCAGTTCCACGAGGGTGGGTGTGGGGTGGGTTCAGGCCGTAAGGAGCGAAGTCGATGCGGGCCAAAGAGATGCCTAAGGTGTTGAGCCCTGGGAGCTGGTCAACGGTGACAGGGGTCACTTTTGACCCGAGCTTGTTATTGGTATTGCCAGGAATATTGAGCCCTTGGAAGAGGAAATCCTCGGCCACTGTAAGATTTGGGTTCTTGCAAAATTTTCCATTCACAAACACTATATAAAAAAGATAAAAGTTAGAACAATATAACAAATTAATGATTGTATGGACAGAAAATGCACGTGCAGGCCAGCCAAATTAATTTGTCATACTCTTCACTTTTGAGGGGAAGCTCTGTTCATGTATGCATTATAGATAAATATATGGAAAAAGGATATGTTATATAAGTGGGGACATAGATAAATATATGTCATTATACCAGCATTTTCGGGCTCAGCTATAGCCACGCAAATGTCCTGGAGGGGGCTAGGATCGTAGGCAAAGCTACTTGAGATTGCCGAAGCACATATGATGAGGATTAGGAAGAGCTTCATGATGTCAATCGGTTGATTTGTTCTAATTGGCGCGATTAGTTTGGAAGGTTTTCGTAATCAAAGTGATCAGGATTGACAGAGTAGAATTGAGTGTGGGAGCTTAAGCCAGGTGAGATGGCTATTTATAGATGGAAAGCACAGACTCTGTATACACATTTTTCCAACTCCAGGGAAATTATTAAATTAATTAGTAATTAGTTTGCTCTCTCCTCTCATGACGACGAACCATTCCTCAACAAACCCCATATATATATATATATATATATATATATTGGACCAATTAAAATTGCAAAAGCAATTTGATTGTTTGAATTTATTTTGTCATATACATATTTGGGGATATTGGGAATCTCCAAGTAACCAACATAGTCTAAACTACATATTTAAATAAAAAAAAACACATTATGAAATATTTTATATACACAACTTGTATTCACCTCGTATCAAAGAGGGTGTATCGCGGTGGCGCATACGCTCGTTTGGTAAACAAGAGGTTCCAGGTTCGATACCTAGTGAAACTACTTATGCCCTTTTATTAGCTATTAGGATTTTCATTTTATTGCACTAAACTCATGGGTGTACAACTTGTTGAAAAATCGGAAACACATGTAAAGAGAAATAGAAGATCGAGATTGAAGTGATTAACTATATAGTGGTTGGACTAATTTGACAAAGACTCTCTATCATTTGTCTCCTAATTGCAAAACCAATTTGATTGGTTGAATTTATTTTGTCAGATACATATTTGCGGATGTTGGTCATCCTCCCAGAAACCAACATAGTCTAAACTACATATTTAAATAAAAAAAACACATTATGAAATATTTAATATACACAACTTCTATTCGCCCATATATATATATATATATATATGAAAGAGGGTGTACCGTGAGTTGATTACATTGTATGTTATATGGTGAGTGAATTCGGTGCATTGACTATTTTACTTGCTTATTTTGCCAAGCGATTAATTAATAAGCCAAAAAAAAAAATCTTGTTCGCGTTTCTAAAAAATATATTTTTCGGTAACAAAAAAGTTCATGAACGTAGCTAATACAATGAAGGAGGCACGATTACTAACATTATAAAAATTAAATATAAAACCTCTTGATTAATAGGTAAAAGCATGCATCACTACTTTACACACGCTCTCTCTCCAGGTTTCAAATATTTATTTCTAAATCTTTGCGGCGTGTTTATCCTGAAGGATCAGTTCAAATAGTGTCTATCAATACATTGCACTCATGCCATATCTATAACTATTTACACATGTCTAATTCTGAAAAATTCCAAAATTCGTTTTGCATAAATGCATTTTGTAATAAGGTTCAAGTAATGATCGGAACTTGATTAAAAGTTCCGATCATTATATATTATATACAGATAAGTTAATTGCATAAAAGGATTCAGTATTTGCAGACAATTAGAAATCCATCACAATATTAAATTGCTGCATGAAAAGATTTGTGATTATATGGGACTTTGTTAATATTAGGATTTTGCTAATTTACTGATACATTTTTCCGTTGCGACATTGCGGTCGCTCACGGATGCATCAGCTGAAAAGAAATGAGACAGCTATCAAATGTCGATCACCCTGACCCTTCAAAGTTTCGGATTTACAGATAATGGGTCAAGGATGCACAGACGAAGGTAAAGAACCGCCACAAGTCCCACATCAGTAAAGATTTGAAACTGCAGATGGATAATCAACTAGTAGCAAAGGTTGGATATCGCATACTTGTCCAAAAAGATATATATACATTGTTAACTTTTATGATCCCACCTTTTTTGCATATCTTGCGGAGTATGTCCAACGTACTACCGAGAAGATTGAGGAATGGTTGCATGATTACTGCTCCACCAGCCCTCTGTTCGCACTCAGATCTCCCGATGACCGGTCTCGATTTGGATCAAGACCATGGCAAACCACCCCATCTAGGTCAGAATTTGAGCTGGCATCTATTACGGTCACCGCCTCCCATGTACGACTAAAGAACTTTGGCTGCTGTGACGATCACCGTTGTCGATTTACTGATATAGTCCTCTAGCACCCACTCGTTTGATGCTCTATCCATTATGGTGTCCATACTGAGGTGTGCTCGCTCCGGTCGGTTCGCATTTGGTTAGTCATGTTTTGTCCTGAGTCGGGTCAGATCTGCTTGGAATCCATTGGGTGCGATTCGATTATGTTTACTCCGTGGTTTGCTTTATAGGGGTGTTTAGTAAGGGTCTGTTTGGCTAGCCCCGTGGTCAGTTGTTGTTCCTTAGTTGGTAGTTTCTTGGCTGGCTTTGTGGTCGGCAGTAGAGAGGTTGTCCTGGCCGGTGGCCTAGTCGGCATCTCGATGTTAATTATGGTGCTTTCGATAAAATCTTATTGTTCAACCAAAAAAACGTGGTATTATTACTTAATAACCACTTCGTCGGACCTCTTTGATTTTCTATAATGTTTCCTGAGTTATATGAAGTAACCATTGAAGATTTAGTTGGGTGTGAGTATTTAGTTTTATCATCCAAAACTCGTATTTATCCACCTCTGTGCTAATTTATATAAAGAATGTGTCAACACAAACGACTAATTGTTCGGATACCTAGTCCCCTTAGAAATTATCCTTACTAGCAACATCAACTTGGTCAAAAATTGTTCACTCATATATTCGAAACTGAAAAATTTTGAATTTCAACATCATAAGGCCTCGATGTAGATTGCTTCCTACTTCAGCTAGCTAGTTCTCCTCAGCTTCTAGAAAATGACGACTCGCTAATTATTATCTTTTCATTCGATTTGCTGAAATACCGGATAGCGACTTACTAGTTACTAACATAGGACGAGAAGATCATCTGCCCAGAAAAAAAATATCGTAAATTCAAAATATAGTAGGAGAGGAATTATCTTCAATTTTTTAATTGAAAACATAAATCACATTGTCGGAAAGATCATAGCATTCCATCACAACTCGCGACATCAAAACTAAACTACTCCACTAACAATAAAAATTAGATAGAAATGAGCAAAGTAAAAGCACTTGTTTCTCTGATGTTGAAATCGGACAGGACAGTTAGATTGATTCATGTAATTTCACCATTAAAAAATCCTCTTTTTTTTTTTTAATGCAAAAACTAATTAGATATAATCTTCTTGTCTTTCAACAAGGACTTATTATTTGGAAATTAATCCGACCAACTCCATCAAAAATGTTAAATCCATGGGGGTTAGTACTAACAAACTTTGGCTATGAAGGCTTAGGCAAATGCTGTGGCTCTATTCGATAACGAGTTTTCTGTTTTATACATGTATTTAAGACTAGGTCGGTTACTAGGTAGATGAACTATTATCCAAAATTACCATTATTAACAAATCACGTGCGTGAGAGCTAGTGTAATGTAATACAGAATAAAAGTTTTATATGCAATTAATTCATTTGTTAGATATATTTGTGGATAATGGTTCATCTACCCAGTAACCACTAACCAACCTAATCTAAACTACATATATAATATCGAAAACACATTATTAAATATTTAATATAAACAACTCGTTGGAAATTTGAAATTGCATCGTACGGAATTGATTCTATTGGCTAAATTAAATTAGATAGAAGCTCCTCTTTCCAGGGCTCCAGAAACAAATTATAACAACCTCACTTTTAAATTCTTACAGAATACCTAATTATCACTTTGTAATTACTAAAAAAATATCACAAGATCATTAGCCCGAGGGGGAAAGGAATAAAAAAAAGAATATTGAGATCGGAGCTGTTAGATGGAGGTTGGAATTACTTTGATATAGAGCGGTCCTTTTTATGCATCTTTCTGCATTTGACCCCATCACATAAGACACATTTAAGGGGAATGAGTCTTAGGGCAGTGCACAAGACGTCGATTCCAAATCAAGACGTTCTGAGTTCAATCATTATCAATGGAATTTATGTACTCATTTATTTTATTTCCTACCATTATATTAGGTCCATAAACTTCTTTGATAACACGAAAAAGAGAACATATTTCACCCTAAAAGACTAATTCTACTGATTTTGATCAACTCGGAAATCATTTTTACTAGCAACATCAACAGAGGATCAAAAAATTCACTACTAAAATCATGCTGATTACCTACAAAATGTTATCGAGGAAATTTCTATCAATAATTTTCCCTCGAAAATTCACCGGTAAATCACTGATAAGGTGCCGAAAATTTTTCCCACGAATTTGTCTCGGCTTACCTACGGAAATTGTTGTAAGGCATCCTCGATGACTTAAAAAAAAAGTTAATAGTACATTTCCGAGGAAAAAGTCATCGAAACATAAAATATACATATTTTATAAGGTAGTCGGCTTTATAGAGGGAAGAAATTCCTCGATAATTCGCTGGAGCATTTTTCCAACGAATTACCGACAACTTTTCCCTTGAAAAAAAAAGAAACAATTCAAAACTTGACCATTAAGTGTGAGTCGGGTTGACTAGCTCTAGTCCTCTCCTGTCTGTCGTCCTCCCTAAGTACTGTCCTCTTTCTCCTTCAACAGGTCGAGAGATTCGTGTTGGACCATGGAGACAAGGGAGCGATGAGAGGAGCGGGCGGAGGTGAGGGTTGGGGTGGTGGGGACGGGTCTGGGGCAGGCCTGGCTCTGCGCAGCGGCGGTGATTCTAGAGGGCATTCTTGTGAAAGCACGCTTGATGGAAGCCCAGAATGGGGAGAACAATACTATTTACCCCTCGGAATAGTAACCAAAATTCCTACGAGTCACTGGTGATCTTCCATCAATGTGGACGGGTGGGGACCTAACTCAAATGAAAGAGAGAGAGAAAGTATTAGGAAAAAAAAGAATTTAATAAAAGTAATGAAAGAGAAAGATTCCGTCCATTTTTTAACAGAAGGTGACAGAAGGTTTAGGATGATGTAAATTTTAACGGTTAAGGGTTAAGTTAATGTAAAAAATGGGTCGAGGCGTATTTGAGAAAAAACCCATTTCTCGAGGACTAATTAGGCAATTTACTCTTTTTTTTCACTTTTTCCCATAAAACACAATCATTACTTTTTGATTTTTTCCCTCCATATTATTATTACAACCCAATTAAATATAAATATAAATATATATATATATATATATATACATAATTGGAATGATGTTGAGTTAAGAACCCCTAATTATTTATTAGTTTGAAGATGTTGATAAGATCCATCCATTTAGCAGCACCTTCTGATGGCACAGCCTTAAAGTTAAGGGCAACGTTCAAACGAGGAAAGGTTTATGGTGGATGCCTAGGCACCCAGAGACGAGGAAGGGCGTAGTAAGCGATGAAATGCTTCGAGGAGTTGAAAATAAGCTTCAATCAGGAGATTCCCGAATAGGTCAACCTATCGAACTACGATTGAATCCATGGGCAGACAAGAGACAACTTGACGAACTGAAACATTTTAGTAGCCAAAGGAAATGAAAGCAAAAGCGATTCCGATAGTAGATGCGAGGCGAGTGGGAGCAACCTAAACCGTGAAAACGGGGTTATGGGAAAGTGATACAAGCGTCGTGCTGCTAGGCGAAGCAATAGAATGCTGCACCCTAGACAGTGAGAGTCCAGTATCCGAAAACGTCACCAGCTTACGCTTTGACTCAAGTAGCATGAGGCACGTGGAATCCGGTGTAAATCAGCAAGAACCACCTTGTAAGGCTAAATACTCTTGGGTGACTAATAGCAAAGTGTATGGTGACTGATAGCGAAGTAGTACCATGAGGGAGGGGTGAAAAGAACTCCCCGAAATATAAAATAAATATATTTGCTTTAAAATTGTCAGCCTTTTCGAAATTGTCCTTGGTACCTCCTCAGTATTATGGACGGATATTCCGCCAATATTTCCTCGATAAAGCGGCTGATGATCGAGGAAAAAGTTCTCGTTAAATTCGTCGATAGTACCAACAATTTTTTTGAGGAAAAACTCCTCGATATGACCGAGGACTTTTCGAGGAAAGTTTCCTTGGTATTTTTACCAAGAAAAACTTCCTTAGTATAAAATAGCGAAGTAGTACCATGAGGGAGGGGTGAAAAGAACTCCCTGAAATATAAAATAAATATATTTACTTTAAAATTGTCAGCCTTTTCGAAATTGTCCTTGGTACCTCCTCAGTATTATCGACGGATGTTCCGTCAATATTTCCTCGATAAAGCGGCTGATGATCGAGGAAAATGTCCTCGATAAATTCGTCGATGGTACCAACAATTTTTTTGAGGAAAAACTCCTTGATATTATCGAGGACTTTTCGAGGAAAGTTTCCTTGGTATTTTTACCGAGAAGAACTTCATCGATGATGCCTCGAAAAGAATTATCGAGGACGGGTTTACCAAGGGACGAATTTCCTCGATATTCCGTCGAAATTTCGTCGGTGAGCGTACAGAACCAACGGATTTCCGGTGACTTTGCCCCTCCATAACGGCAGTGTTTTTAGTAGTGATTATTTACTCTAGTTATCACTTTCTGTTGTTCCAGAAAACAAAAAACGTTTGAACAACAAAAGACTTGTTTTAATTTGTATTGTACTTCAACTAGCTAGGTCTCCACAGCTTCTAAAAACAAACGACTTAGTAATCTTCTTAATTCGGTCCGGCAAAAGACTGGATCATGCATACTAACGTGGACTAGAAGAAAACTAAGAAGAAAAAAATGTAGTCTTCTATATAGTTGTTAATGTAGTTGTTAGATTTGATAAAGACTCTTTCTATATAGAATGTCTCCAATAAGTCTTGTACGTAGAAGTGTATCTTAGTTCGTAAGATCCAAATGGAATTATCCTTTAATGCCTTTCCATATTTGACCCAATCCCAATATAAAAATAGATATTCATATATAGTAATGTATTCCAATTCTGACAAAATCTGTATCCCTTGTCTAATTCCAAATGTGACTATATCAGATGTTGAAATTCTCGTATATGATCTTCCTCCGTCCGTTTAATTCTGACTATTGATAATTTATTACATATATAAGTTACTAACTATTTTTCTCGTAAATTCGTGATAGATTATGTAGATTATTTAATAGGTTCATTATACTTTTTTTTTAATTAAAAGAACTTCTTCACAGGAACGTTGGATAGATCATCTCTTATACCTCACGACTCGCGACATCCAAATTAATTAAACTGCCTCTTAGCAACAAAAATAAATCTAAATAAATAATGGGCAAAAGAAAAGCACTTGTATTTGATGTTGACTCTACATAGGGCATTTAGTTAGATTTATTTATGCAGATTTATTAAAGAGTCCTCCTATTTGTTCTGAATCGAGAAATAAAAATATGCCACTATGCATCCTGAAATCCATCTCTCTCTAATTTTTCTTTGTTGTACTAATAATTTTGTCTAATCTCCCTTTTCTTCGGTGTGTATAATAATATTCGAAAGTCTATCGGAACCCGACTAATTCAGTTTAAGCTGGATCGGCCCGCTAAAGGAGTAAAATTCTCCTAGCGTGGATTTTCTCTATTGACAATACTCGAACCCGAGACCTTACTTAAGGAAATAAGCACTGAACCGCTTGAATCAATCAATTTTGATTTATTCTTCAGAGTTATTCTAAACAAGCTCCATCAATAGGGTGTCCCCTTTTTTATCAGATGCATTGATTCGTAGAGTTATCTGTAGATTATTAGCTAGATATTGACTACAAACCCCGCATAATCAACATAATCAAATGTTTCCCACGTTAATTCATATCGTAATGTATAAAGTAAATTTAAAAATTTCATCGAAAATTTAGTTGGACGTAAACATCTTTGTAATCCTTCAGATCCCCGTTTTTATATATCCACCTGTGTGGTGCTAATATAAGAATGTATCAACACAAAATACTATTCCTTTTCTGACCCGGCTCGACCGGATTTAGTGGGAGCCCATATCCTTAATTACTGGCAACATCAACCGGGTCAAAAATTATGTATTCATTTATTTACTTCGTTTTCTTTTAGGTCAAAAGTGATCTAATGTTGATTTCAACATCATATGGTTTCATTTGAAAAAATTGCTAGCTCTTTAATTACTTCATGAAATAAAGGACTCAGTAATTACTCCTTTTTTTATTATTCGTTTCGGTGAGATACCAAATCATGACTTAGTAGTTACTAACTTAATGGGACTTGATAAAGAGTCTCTCTGCAGGATGCTTGCGATAAACACTTAAGTTTGTAGTTACTAACTTAATGGGAAAATTTTCGTGCGTAATTACTTCCGCAAGACTGTTTTTTATTATGGATGATTTGTTGTGTAAGAAATGAATTATCGTAAATTTGAAATAAAGGTGGACAGATGAATTATTTTCATTACAATCATTTTTCATATACCGCACCCATTCCTTACTCTCAGGACTCGCGACATAAAAGTAACGTACTTCCCTTGGCCATAGATAAGAATAAGCAAAGAAAACGCTCGTGCCTCTCTGATGTTGACCCTTACATCCGACAAGTTAGTTTAGATTCATGAAGATTTTACCATAATAAAAAATCCTCTATTTAATTTACCAAAAATAATTCCATGTATATACAGACTAAATATGTATAATCTTCTTTCAACTAGAAGGACTCATTATTTCGTTCATGACCATCACCTTGTAGTGGTTATACTACAAATTCAATTTAAAAAAAAGGAAAAAAAATCATATTGTGATCAATCCTTGAAAGAGTATAGTCATGTTTGCTAATCCAATTATCATTAAAAATCACAATACGTTTTTGCGAATATTGAGGAAGACAGGAATCGCATATAACTGATGAGAAAAAGGGAGCATTTCCAACTCAAATGAACATAAAATCTTATCTTAAGAAAAATCGAAACATATAATATTTTTCAACAATTACTATACTCTTTAGGATTGATCACAATAATCAGAGAGGGTGTAGTGCAGTGGTCCACACCCACACTTGGTGACGAAGAGGTCCCAGGTTCGATACTCAGGTGAGACTATCCATGCTTCTTTATTAAATATTTAGGATTTATATTACATTATACTAAATCCACGAGCCTCTCTTGTAACCGGAAAAAAAAAAGATTAATCACAGTATAATTATTTTTTCCTTTTTCTTTCTTAAATTGAATTTGTAGTATAGCCACCACAAGGTGAATATTGAGGAAGACAGAAATTTCATGGTGCTGATGAGAAATAGGGAGCATTTTTCCACCTCAAATGAACATAAAATCATATAATAAGAATCATCGAACATATAATCTTTATTTAGGAAGGCATACATACCAATCCTTTCCACTCTCGAATAAAGACACGAACATACCCTTGTTTTGGTGTGGAAGGAGGAAGGAAGAACTTCCATCTCCATCCTTTGAGTTTTAGTTGTTGTCGTACCAAAACTGGGATTGGAGATAATCAACAACTTTCTTGTCCACCTGGAATGCCTTGATCAAGACATCCGGGTTAATTGGGGGCTTAGCTCCGAACACGGCATTAGCGATTGTTATGACACCGGGGTTTTGGCTACTCAAGCCTGCAAATGCGACAGCGTTGGTCTTCCCCACGTTGAGCTGGAAGTGGATCATGCCGATCGGGAACACAAACACATCTCCAGGCTTCAATACTTTGGTGATGAGCCTGTTTGCTAGCTGGTTCGACAGGACGAACCCCACATAGAGCTCGCCCTCGAGAACTATGAGGAACTCAGTTCCACGAGGGTGGGTGTGGGGTGGGTTTAGGCCGTAAGGGGCGAAGTCGATGCGGGCCAAAGAGATCCCTAAGGTGTTGAGCCCTGGGAGCTGGTCAACGGTGACAGCGGTCACTTTTGACATGAGCTTGTTATTGGTATTGCCGGGAATATTGAGCCCTTGGAAGAGGAAATCTTCAGCCACTGTAAGATTTGGGTTCTTGCAGAATTTTCCATTCACAAACACTACATTAAAAAGATAAAAGTTAGAACAATATAACAAATTAATGATTGTGTGGACAGAAAATGCACGTGCAGCCAGCCAAATTAATTTGTATGCAGTTTTGAGGGGAAGCTCTGCTCATGTATGCATTATAGATAAATATATGGAAAAAGGATATGTTATATAAGTGGGGACATAGATAAATATATGTGTCATTATACCAGCATTTTTGGGCTCAGCTATAGCCACGCAAATGTCCTGGAGGGGGCTAGGATCGTAGGCAAAGCTACTTGAGATTGCCAAAGCACATACGAAGAGGATTAGGAAGAGCTTCATGATGTCAATCGGTTGATTTGTTCTAATTGGCGCGATTAGTTTGGAAGGTTTTCGTAATCAAAGTGATCAGGATTGACAGAGTAGAATTGAGTGTGGGAGCTTAAGCCAGGTGAGATGGCTATTTATAGATGGAAAGCACAGACTCTGTATACACATTTTTCCAACTCCAGGGAAATTATTAAATTAATTAGTAATTAGTTTGCTCTCTCCTCTCATGACGACGAACCATTCCACAACAAACCCCATATATATATATATATATATATATATATATATATATATATATATATATATATATATATATATATATATATATATTGGATCAATTAAAATTGCAAAAGCAATTTGATTGTTTGAATTTATTTTGTCATATACATATTTGCGGATATTGGTAATCTCCAACTAACCAACATAGTCTAAACTACACATTTAAATTAAAAAAAACACATTGTGAAATATTTAATATACACAACTTGTATTCGCGCTGTATCAAAGAGGGTGCACCGCGGTGGCGTACACATTCGTTTGATAAACAAGAGATTCTAGATTCGATATTTAATGAAACTATTTGTGCCATTTTATTAGCTATTAGGATTTTTATTTCATTGCACTAAGCCCATGGTTGCACAACTTGTTGAAAAATCGGAAACAGATGAAAAGAAAAATAGAAGATCGAGATTGAAGTGGTTAACTATATAGTGGTTGGACTAATTTGACAAAGACTCTCTATCATTTGTCTCCAACTCTAAAAGTGTACGTTGACTAGTTCCAGGTTCCAAATGGAATTATCATTCTGTATGGCTTTCCACGATTGAACCAATCCAAGACTGATATAGATTTATGTATGTTCACACAATAACGTACGAAAATGTGAGACCAATTAAAAGAGAAAATCCAGTGAGTTGATTATATTGTACGTCATATGGTGAGTGAATTCGGTGCATTGACTATTTCACTTGCTTCTTTTGCCAAGCGATTAATTAATAAGCCATAAAAAAAATCTTGTTCATTTATCAAAAATATGTATTTTCGGTGACAAAAGAGGTCCATGGACGTAGCTAATACAATGAAGGAGGCACGAGTAGTCACATTATGAAAATCGACATGAAACCTCTTGATTAATAGGCAAGGACATGCGATATTATGCTATACCCTCTCTGTTTATGTTTTAGATATTTGTTTCTGGATCTCTGTAGCGTGTTTCTCCTGAAGGATCAGCAGTAGAGAGGTTGTCCTGGCTGGTGGCCTAGTCGGCATCTCTATGTAAATTATGGTGCTTTCGATAAGATCTTATTGTTCAACCCAAAAAACGTGGTATTATTACTTAATTACTACTTCGTTGGACCTCTTTGATTTTCTATAATGTTTCCCAAGTAATATGAAGTAACCATTGAAGATTTAGTTGGGTGTGAACATTTAGTTTTATCATCCAAACCTCGTATTTATCCACCTCTGTGCTAATTAATATAAAGAAACACAAAAGAGTAATTGTTCGGATACCTAGTCCCCTCAGAAATTATACTTACTGGCAACATCAACTAGGTCAAGAATTATTTACTCCGAAACTGAAAAATTTTGGATTTCAACATCATAAGGCGTCGATGTAGATTGCTTCCTACTTCAGCTAGCTAGTTCTCCTCAGCTTCAAGAAAATAACGACTCGCTAATTATTATCTTTTCATTCAATTTGCTGAAATACCGGATAACGACTTACTAGTTACTAACATAGACAAGAAGATCATCTGCCCAGAAAAAAAATATTGTAAATTCAAAATATAGTTGGAGAGGAATTATCTTCAATTTTTTAATTGAAAACATAAATTACATTGTCGGAAAAATCATTGCGTTCCATCACAACTCGCATCATCAAAAGTAACCTACTCCCCTAACGATAAAATTTAGATAAAAATGAGCAAAGTAAAAGCACGTGTTTCTCTGATGTTGAAATTAATTCATTTGTTAGCTATGTTTGTGGATAATGGTTCATCTACCCAGTAACCACTAACCAACCTAATCTAAACTACATATTATTAAATATTTAATATAAACAACTCGTTGGAAATTTGAAATGGCATCGTACGGAATTGATTCCATTGGCTAAATTAAATTAGATAGAAGATCCTCTTTCCAGGGCTCCAGAAACAAATTATAACAACCTCACTTTTAAATTCTTACAGAATACCTAATTATCACTTTATAATTACTAAAAAATATCACAAGATCATTAGCCCGAGGGGGAAAGGGAGACAAAAAGAATATTGAGATCGGAGCTGTTATATGGAGGTTGGAATTACTTTGATATAGAGCGGTCCTTTTTATGCATCTTTCCGCATTTGACCCGATCACATAAGAAACATTTCAGGGGAATAAGTCTGAGCGTAGTACACAATACGTCGACTTGAAACCAAGATATTCTGAGTTCAATCCTTATTAATGGAATTTATGTGGCCGTTTATTTTATTTTATTTTATTTTATATCTTTATATTAGGTCCATGAACTTCTTTGATAACCTAAAAAAAATGACATATTTTACCCTAAAAGATTAATTCTTCTGATTTTGGTCAATTCGGAAATCATTTTTACTAGCAACATCAAAATTCCCTACTAAAAATATGCCGATTACCTACAAAATGTTATCGAGGAAATTTTTATCAATAATTTTCCCTTGAAAATTAGCCGTTAAGGCGCCAAAAATTTTTTCCGACAAATTTGTCTTGGCTTATCCACGGAAAATGTCGAGCGAAGTTACCAAGGAAATTTTCCACGGTACGTCCTTGGTCACTTTAAAAAAAAAAAAAGGTTAACAGTACATTATCGAGGAAAAAGCCATCGAAACATAAAATAAGGTAGTGGGCTTTATCGAGGGAAGAAATTCCTCGATAATTCACTGAAGCACTTTTCCAACGAATTACCGACAACTTTTCCCTCGAAAAAAAAACGAATTCAAACTTGACCATTAGCTGTGAGTCGGGTTGACCGGCTCTAGTCCTCTCCTGTCTGTCGTCCTCCCTAAGTACTGTCCTCTCTCTCCGTGTCTGTCGTCTCTCTCAATCTCTCCAGCAGTGTTTTGAGCGAGCTTCAGCTGCTGCCGCCCTCTCCGGCGAAAACAGATCGGGTATTGAGCGATCTAGTCTCGGGGAGCTCCAGCTGCTGCCGCCCTCTCCGACGAAAAACAGAGGTATGCTTCGCGCACGAGCTCGTTGATGCTTCGTAGCAGCACTCGAATGATCCTTCTCGACCCTTAAGTGGCCTCGACCTTGACCTCTCTCCCTCCCTGTACATGCACAGAACGAGTGCCTGCGAGAAAGAGAGAGAGCAAACAGCGACCAGAAGGAGAGCTTGCTAGGCCGCGCCGGATCCGGAGAGAGCGACCAGCGGAGATCTGCTAACAGATCGGAGAGAGCGACCTGATTGCTTGAGAGAGAGGCCAAAGAGAGCGACCGGAGATCATGCCGCTAAGATCCGCCGTCAAGACCGGTCTACCTAGCTTCGTATCTTAAGCTTGACATTATATAGGTTGTTTTTCTTAATTTATTATTTGTAATTAATTTGTAGTTTTCAGATATATATATATATATATATATATATAATTATATCGAAAAATCACAAATAAATGAATTATACATTTGCTTGAATCTAGTTTTCTGTTTAACTAAAATAATTATTCCAATATTTGGATAATCAGAATAAATTTAATTGAATATATAATTTATTTTTTTATTAAAGATCATATATATATTATTCCCAATATTTGGATAGTATGAAAAAATTTAATTGAAAATTGATTTATTTTTCGATTAAAGATTTTATAAATATAATCCTATATATGGATAATTTGAAATTTTTAATTGAAAATTAAATTTATTTTTCAATTAAAGATCATATATATATTACTCCAATATTTGGATAATCAGAATAAACTTAATAGAAGATTTAATTTTTTTTTATTAAAGATCATATATATATTGAAGACAATGTGATATGTTTGTACAGTATGGAGAATGTGATGGGGAGAATGATATATTTGTCTGAGAGAGGGATAAGTTATTATGGAGAATGTGAAGCAAGACTCATCGTCTCATAGGAAGTTGGCCCGCAGTTGCACGAGTCATGCTTTTAATTTCTTTTTATCGTACTAAATTATTAATGAATTTCTTGTTGGGAATGGATTTGCTCAACCAAACAACAACGCAGCGATTAATCTTCCTCCTCTACTAGTGTAATCAAGATAGGAACTAATCAAATGAACCAACAAGCAGTAAAGAAAAGAAAACCAAGAGTTTTACGTGGAAAACCCTGATGTGGGGAAAAACCACGGGACCAACTCTGAATCAACGATCCACTAAGAATGAAGGTTATACAATGTCTTTTATCAAGGGTAAACCCTTGGATCACCAAACTCAAGAGAAACACTCTCTTGGATCACCCAAACAGTAAATTCGTCACCCACACCGGGTGGTTCACAAAACCAGCTGAAACAGCACCTACAGAGCTCTAATATGAATTCTGACCTTTCAGAACTTAGCTCCACGTGTCATGAAGCCGCTGTCAAAATTTCGTTTCAATCGGAGTTCATTTGACGTCCCGATCGAGGTTTGATCTCCAGCTGCACGCTGCTCCTGTTGATCCGAATTCTGCTCTGTAATTCTTACTGTTCTGCTGTTCTCTGTTCAGATCTGCCGACCCTGTTCCTCAGCTGGTTTGCTGAAAAATAAACCCTACAAACATGGGTCCTTCGGCCTTTTAAAAGCCCGATAAAAACCCAACATGATTTGAGCCAAACTTCTTCCAAATTAGAGGGATGCCCAACATTTTTGTATTGTAATGTGTAAGATCTCTAATAAAATACGTGTTTGGTTGATTTAATATATGCAAAAGAAGAATAACATTAACAAAATAAACAACAAAATCGATTAAGAATAATATAACAACCAAATGAATCATTGAAAATAATTAGAGGTAATTAAGGCAACTTTCTAAAGATCAAAACATAATATATAAACGTATTCATCGTTTTCCGTATTTATATCTTAATGAGAACTAACGTGAGGGGTTCAACTTCGAGCATATATATGTTTTGTTTGATATAGGTAGAAGTACTTTTAATTAATTTAATAGGTATTCATTAAATCTTGAGATGTACATTCAATTATCATAATCTATCAATTAAGTAAAACACCATAAATATTGCTTGTTATATTAATAAAGTGTTTAAAATAAGTTACTCATATACTAAATGTTTATATTATTGACCAAGGAAAACTTTGTTTTAATTTTTGTGCTAAAAGGGTTAACAATTAGTTGATAAGTAATTTAGGGTGTGTTTGATTTTGGAGTAATATTCATTACTCTATTACACTTTACTCCACTTATCTTCAATTCAACAACACAATTATTACTTTTCCTTTTCTTTTTAGTTTTTTTATCTTAATTACCATTTAATTTAGTTTTTAATACTAAATTATTTCAATTATTCATTACTTTTTTCACAATTCAACAACATAATCATTATTTTCTTTCAATTATTAATTACTTTTTTGAGTAAATTGCGAAATTGATCGTCGAGAGATGGGTTTTATCTCAAATGCACATCGACCCACTTTTTCCATCAACTTAACCCTCGACCGTTAAAATTTACATCATTCTAGCTCTTCCTTCACCCTTCCGCTAAAAAATGGACAGAACATATACTTTAATTCATTTTATGATTTTTTCAATTCTTTAATGATCTATTATATTATTTTAATGCTATGCTATTTTCATCAGTGGATAAAAAAAAAAGAAAAAAACTGAAAACTTGGAAAAAAAATGATTTTTTACGAATTACACAGAGAGAGAGAGAGAGAGAGAGAGAGAGAGAGAGATGTGATGAAGGTTGAGCAGTGGAAGCGTAGGAGCTCGTTGCCATCAGCGATGCACCTCTCGCCTCGCCTCCTGCCTGCGGCGCAGCTCCTCACTGCATTGGACTTCACCAACTCCCTGTACTCCTCAAAGTGGGTTAGGATCTTCGAGCTGTTGTGGATCTTTAGGATCCGGTCGATCTTCGAGCTATGGTCCTTATTGGTCCAACCCGTCTTGAAGATGATCTTGACGATGTTTTGGCCCGAGTCTTCCCCAGTGAGCTCTGACATGGCGTGCTTCATCAACTGTTGCTGCATGTGGGGCTTGGGGAAGATCTCGGCGCAGGCCATGCAGGGGAAGATATCGTTCCGCAGGGGGAGGAACAAAGGATTGTCATCGGAGGAGAGGTTGGATTCTTGGGATGGGAGTACGAGTGAATGGGGCTCCAGCAGGTCGAGAGATTCGTGGAGGACCATGGAGACGAGGGAGCGGTGAGAGGAGCGGACGAAGGTGACGGTTGGGATGGTGGGGCCGAGTCTGGGGCTAGGCTGGCTCTGGGCGGCGGCGGTGATTCTGGAGGGCATTCTGGTGAAAGCACGCTTGATGGAAGCCCACGAGCAGGAGAACAACACTATCTACTCCTCGAAATGGTCACCGAAACTCTTATGAGTCACCGGCAATCTTCCATCAATGTGGATGGCTAGGGACCTAACTCAAATGAAAGAGAGAGAGAGAAAGCAATAGAAAAAAAAAAGGAATTGAATATAAGTAATGAAAGAGAGAGAAAGATTCCGTTCATTTTTTAATGGAAGGGTGACAAAAGGGCTAGGATGATGTAAATTTTAACGGTCGATGGCTAAGTTGATATAAAAAATGGGTCGATGTGTATTTGAGACAAAATCCATCTCTCGATGACCAATTAGGCAATTTACTCTGATTTTTTCCACTTTTTTTCATAATTTAACAACACAATCATAACTTTTTAATTTTTCCCTCCACATTATTATTATTATCCAATTAAATAAATATATATATATATATATATATACATAGTTGGAATGAAGTTGAGTTAATAGCCCCTTAATTGTTTAGTAGTTTGCAGATGTTGATAAGATCCATCCATTTAGCAACACCTTCTGATGGCACAACCTTAAAGTTAAGGGTAAGGTTCAAATGAGAAAAGGTTTACGGTGGATTCCTAGGCACCTAGAGACGAGGAATGGCACAGTAAGCAACAAAATGCTTCGAGGAATTGAAAATAGGCGTCGATCCAGAGATTCTCAAATAGGTCAACCTTTCGGACTGCTATTGAATCCATGGACAGGCAAGAGACAACCTGGCAAACTAAAACATCTTAATAGCCAAAGGAAAGGAAAGCAAAAGCGATTCCCGTAGTAAATGCGAGCAAAATGGGAGCAACCTAAACAGTAAAAACGGGGTTGTTGGAAAGTAATACAAGTGTCGTGTTGCTAGGCGAAGCGATGGAATGTTGCACCCTAGATGGTGAGAGTCCAATAGCCGAAAGCATCACTAGCTTACGCTCTGACTCGAGTAGCACGGGGCACGTGGAATCCCGTGTGAAGCAGTAAGGACCACCTTGTAAGGCTAAATACTCCTGAGTGACTGATAGCGAAGTAGTACCTTGAGGGAAGGGTGAAAAGAACTTCCCAAAATATAAAATAAATATATTTGCTTTAAATCTGTCAACCTTTTCGAAATTGTCCTCGGTACCTGCTAGGTATTGTCAACGGAAGTTCCGCCAATATTTCCTCGATAAAGCGGCCGATGATCAAGGGAAAAGTCCTTGATAAATTTGTCGATAGTACCGATGATTTTTTTGAGGAAAAACTCCTCGATATTATCGAGGACTTTTCGAGGAAAATTTCCTTGGTATTTTTATCAAGAAAAACTTTCTCGATGATGCCTCGAAAAGAATTATTGAGGATTAAGGGACGAATTTCCTCGATATTCCGTCGAAATTTCATCGGTAAGCGTACAGAACCGACGAATTTCCGGTGACTTTGCCCCTCGAAAAGGGCAATGTTTTTAGTAGTGATTATTTAATCCAGTTATCATTTTTTGTTGTTCCAGAAAACAAAAAACGTTTGAATGTCAAAAGACTTGTTTTAATTTGTATTGTACTTCAACTAGCTAGCTCTCCACAGCTTCTAAAAACAAACGACTTAGTAATCTTTTGGGAAAAGGTCAAATTTGGTCCTCAATCTTTAACTCTTTTTCTATTTTAGTTCTAAACCTTTTCTTTGGCTGGATTTCATCCTCAATCTTTTCCGCACGGTATGAGTTCAGTCCTTCCGTCCAAAATTCCGTCAATTTTCCCTGACTTGTATACTCGTCAAATGAGAGTGCGCCACATGCGCGGCAGATCACTGCTACTCTAAACTGGTTGTTATAGAACAAATCCGATTCTTTTTTTAATCAAACCCGTAAACCGAATGAAGATATTTTCGATTTTTTTACGATTCCAGCCATTTGTCGGTGCGTGAGACGATGAAAGAGAAGCGATGGCTAGAATCCTAAAAGAACTGGAAATATCTTAGTCCGGTTTACGAATCTGATTAAAAAAAAGAATCGGATTTGCTCTATAATAACCGGTTTAGAATAGTAGTGATCTGTCGCGCACGTGGCGCACTCTCATTTGACGAATATATATGTCAGGGAAAATGGACGGAATTTTGGACGGAAGGACTGAACTCATACTGCGCGAAAAAGATTGAGAATGAAATCTAGCCAAAGAAAAGGTTTAGGACTAAAATAAAAAAAAGTTAAAGGTTGAGGACTAAATTTGACATTTTTCGTAATCTTTTTAATTCGGTCCGGCAAAAGACTAGATCATGCATACTAACGTTGACTAGAAGAAAGCTAAGAAGAAAAAAAAGAAGCCCGAGATTGGAGCAGTTAATATAGTAATATTTGATAAAGACTCTTTCTATATAGAATGTCTCCATTAAGTCTTGTACGTAGAAGTGTATCTCAGTTCGTAAGATCCAAATGGAATTATCCTTTAATGCATTTCCGCATTTCCCAATATAAAAATAGATATTCATATATAGTAATGTATTCCGATTCTGACAAAATCGGTATCCCTTATCTAATTCCAGATGTGACTATATCAGATGTTGAAATTCTCGTATGTAATTTCTTCCTCGGTCCATTTAATTCCGACTATTGATAATTTATTACATATATAAGTTACTACCTAATTTTCTTGTAAATTCGTGATAGATTATGGAGATTATGTAATTGTTTCATAATGCATTTTTTTTAAATTAAAAGAACTTCTTCGCAGGAACATTGGATAGATCATCTCATATACCTCACGACTCGCGACATCCAAATTAATTAAACTGCCTCTGAGTAACAAAAATAAATCTAAATAAATAATGGGCGAAAGAAAAGCACGTGTCTTTGATGTTGACTTTCCATAGGGCAATTAGTTAGATTTATTTATGTAGATTTATTAAAGAGTCCTCCAATTTGTTCAGAATCGAGAAATAAAAATATGCCACTATGCATACTGAAATCCATTTCTCTCTAATTTTTCTCTGTTGTACTAATAATTTTGTTTAATCTTCTTATTTTTTTGGTGCGTAACCTAATATTCGGAAACTCATCGGATCCCGACTAGTCCAGCTCGAGCTAGATCAGCCCACTAAGGGAGTAAAACTCTCTCAGCATGAATTTTTTTCATTCACAAGACTCGAATTCGAGACCTTATTTAAGAGGAATAAGCGTCGAATCATTTGAACCAATTTAAGTAAATTTATTCTTCTTTCAACGAGCTATGACTTCTTCCGAGTTATTCCGAACAAGGTCCATCTGTCAAAAGTTACCTTATATATATATATATATATATATAGAGAGAGAGAGAGAGAGAGAGAGAGGGTGTTCCCTTTTTTTCAACGCACATGCACATTGTTTCTTAGAGTTATCTGTAAATTATTAGCTAGATATGGACTACAAACCCTGCAGATTCAAAATAATCAAATACGAGTTTTTTTATTTTTTTTTGTAAAAACTAAATATGAATATTTTTTTCCGATAAAGATTATGGTTAACATTAGTCTATTGGTTAAGACTCATGTTCAGGGTACGAGTATTTTTTTTTTCTGATTAAATAAGGAGATTCATGAGTCTAGTGTAATGAAATAAAAATATTAATATTTAATAAAGAGGCACAGGTGATCCCTAACAAGTATCGAATACAAATCTATTGGTTAAGACTCTTTTTTCAAGGTACGAGTATTTTTTGTTTTTGTATAATTACGTTAGTTCCAAAAATTTGAATATATGGACAAGCTCGGACGATGAATATTGTCGGGAATGCTGAAAACCTTGTCATTTTGCAATGTCAAGCATATTGTTGTGTGGATAATATTAATTCACTAAAAAGGAAGTAAAAATCTATGAGGAATCCTTGAAAGAGCAGTAATCTTGGAGAGAATTAAATTAGAGTTGAGTCTTGAGTTGCCGCAAATTAGCTTATTCGTGAATACTGCGTGTGAGAGAGAGCAATTCGTAATAATGATGAAAAAAGAAGCATTTAGTATTAACAAGCAACAATATTGAAATGCCGTCCTAATAGTTAAAAGAAAAGCCGAAAAGGGCCGGGGTCTTACTAGTTATTTCATCGTCGGACATTTTCCATAAACTTTCCCTTCATCGTCGCTTACCTCACCACGCGCGACATCGGATGGGAGATAGACTACATATCTGCTCACTAAAAAGTATATAAAAAGAAATTGCAAAATTACAAAAGCAATAGATGTATATGTATATATATATATATATATGTCTAGATGTTGACTCTCTATCGGAAAATTAGTAGGATAAACACATATTTCACCACCCAAAAACTCTCATTTTTCTTCACCTGCGCTTACATAAAAATTATTTCGATACAGGGGCTATGTTGTGGTTCCTGGTCACCTTGGAAAATATCATTGATTACTATCAACATCAACATGGGTCATAAGCTAGGTGATGTTTGTTTCAATTTAATCAAATAAGTGTTTAAAAATTAATTATAAATTAGTTATATAGTAAAATGAATGAGAAGAGAGGGAAAAAATGATATATGAGAGTCACTATTTAATTATTGAGCTGAAAACCACTTATTGAATAAATAAAGTAAAATGTGACTTAATAAAATAAGTCATTTTTAACTATCAAAGCCATTAACCCTTCCTTAAACATCTTATCATCCTTATCCTTCCTCCCATTTCTTAAACATATTTTATCTAAACTAATTAAGAATTTATTTTTTGAACACTTAATTCATCAAACCCACCTCAATTGTATATAACTTTACTCGTATTTAATTATTAATTCGAAAAAGGATGTAATTGTCGCACAATTAGTTATAAAAAACTAAAAATGTTTCAAGCAAACAAGAGAAATCAACAAATTCGTTGAAAAAATATATATTCCATGTATATACAAGGAGCAAACGAGAGCCACTTTTCCTTTTTCTTTTCGAGCTCTTGTATACCTAGTTGCAGTTGAATTTTTTTATCTGTTATAATTTGGATGGAAAAAGATTTTTTTATGTATGCACCATGATATCCGAAAACCCAATAAATCTCAACTAGTCCAATTCGAGATGGCTCGACCCGCAAAACAATAAAACTTTTCCAGCGCCTATATTTTCCATTGGAAAAAAAAAAGAACATTGCCCGAAATCATGCATGTAAATATAGATTATTGTATGGCTACAGGACATTTATTAATTTCATGAAGCAGCCGTCGGCAGCTGGCCCCTCCCCCTTCCCACTCCCAAAAGAAAAAAAAAATCGTGATTCAACAGACCTTTTTTTAAAATTTATTATTATTATTATTATCATCATCATCATTTTAATTAAACCCTTTTTTATATCAAAGAACTAAAAATTACAGTGTCGGAAAGATCATAGCATTCCTCAAGACTCGTGACATCAAAAGTAAGCTACTCGTCTAAAATAGGAAAAGATATCAAAGAGAATACAGTTACGTATGTTTTCGCCTGATAATCAATAAATTTTTAATTTAATATTCGTTGCGGGACTACAATATCCCTTTATTTTAATTTTTGAGTGAATGAGGGAGCTGAAACCATACCCTTTATTATATATTAATTGTCTATTTTATTATATTAAATCCTTTGGCCTCTATTGTAATCGAAAAAAAGAATTTTTTTTATCATTTTGAACGTTCGGCATACTGTAGATTGCGGCTGAATGCACTCATGATGATTACCATGTGATTAATAAAAAAAGAATTCAATTAAGATTAAGTCTTGAGTTATTCAAATCACACTATTGATGCGTGTAAGAGAGAGGAGTATTCTGTACTACTGATTGAAAGGGAAGCATTTCACGATAACATGAAACGAAGTAGATGAAACACATCATATTTTATTCAAAAAGATGTACATACATACCATGTTGCCACTTTAGTAAGGAACATTAAATTTAAGAAACATATTCGAACATTTCCACCTCACACAAACACATCAAATATATGTTAACCATGAACAATCAGGGAAACGAACTCCCAGGCTCGGGTTTTATTATATGAATATAACTATCCTCTTTCACTCCCTTATTTGGTTTTAATTGTGGGTGGCGTTCGAAAACTGGGATTGGAGATCATTTATAACTTTCTTGTCCACCTGGAATGCCTTGGTCAAGACATCCACATTAATCGGTGGATTAGATCCGAACACAGCATTAGCAATTGTTATGACACCGGGGTTCTGGCTGCTCAAGCTTGAGATTGCGACTGCAGCTGTCTTCCCTATGTTGAGCTGGAAGTGAATCATCGCGAATGGGAAGACAAACACGTCTCCAGGCTTCAAGACTTTGGTGATGAGCCTGTTTCCGAGCTGGTTCGATAAGACGAACCCAACATAGAGTTCGCCCTGAACGCACATGATGACCTCAGTTGCACGAGGGTGGATGTGAGGTGGGTTCAGGCCGCCGTAAGGGGCATAGTCAATGCGGGCCAAAGAGATCCCTAGAGTGTTAAGTCCCGGGAGCTGGTCAACAGCAACCATAGTCACAGTGGACCTGACGTTGTTGTTGGTACTCCGAGGAATGTTGATTCCCCGAAAGAGGAAATCATCGGCGACTGTAAGATTCGGATTCTTGCAAAATTTCCCGTTTACAAACACTACATAGAAAAGATGGAAATTAGAACATATGTGGCTAATGATTATACGTCTACGAAAGATGCATCCATTTGACTTTTTTCCCACAGTAAACCTCGAACAAGTGGAAGCCGTTTAGTGTTTACATGCATAGGGCATACATACGTAATAGAATGAAGTTATATATATATATATATATATATATATATATATCACATAAATATAGATATAGATAAAGATTTAAGTATATATACC